>NC_139152.1:19501797-20701797 GCF_964270905.1 Leucopleurus acutus
TGTCTAATAGTAGCCTTTATTTTCAAAACTTAAGCATTATGTCCTTATAAATTTAATATACATTTTAATGTATATTAAACTCATGCAAACCAAAATGATGACACTTACTGTAAATGTAATACATGCTTAAACAAAGTATATTTGCTGACTTCAAGAAAAAGAATCTCTGTTTTGAAAGTTGGTAATCGAGAAACTTAAGGGTGGCAAAAATACAGTGGTAATTAAGAAAGCTATTGTGAAAGACTATGGTAAAAACAGGGCTATTTTATTTGCCAAGGACAATTTTGAGCTGAATAAAAGAATTTTAAAAAGGCAATGATTAAAATATCTCAAATGATGCATTATTTAGGATTAGGTTATCATCTGTTTCTTAAAGGTCATATTTTACATAGCTTGTAGCTGTTACTTGATAAAACAAAAGTCTTTCTTTATAATGCAACTGTTTCCTCAAATGTGCGTGACTATTTGTATCACTTAGCATGGTTTTTGACAATAAAACAGGCTGGTTCCTATGAGTATGCATGGTTCTCTGTTCACATGGACAGAATCAAGCTTTGCAAATACCAATACAATCTTATTTTACATCATGTATTGCTATGTCAATTGTCATTTACACACAAATGAAAGACAGCATAAAATATAATAGTCAACGTGAAATATAATTTTTTTTTCAATTATATTTCTCAGGAGCCCATGATTAGAAAACAATAAATTCACTATTTATTGATTTCTGATTTTTGCTCAATAGCCTATAATAGATTATTAGTGATTTTTTTTCACATGCAATACAAATCTCAGTTCAACATAAGTTCTTTAAATATTATGCCTCAAAAATTACCACTTTGTGGAGAAGCTTGAATTAGTAGTGACTGCTAATGGGTACAGGGTTTCTTTTTAGAGTGATGAAAATGTTCTGGAATTAGGTAGTAATGATGGTTACAAAACACTGTGAGTATACTAAAACCCACTGAATTGTACACTTTAAAAAAGGTGAACTGTATGGTATGTGAACTATATCTCAACTTAAAAAAAATAACCAAAGCAAAAAATAAAGACCACCTTAAAAAATGTATCACATCACTTCTCGCAGAAGCAAAACTGAATGTGCTTTGAAATACTCCTGTCTTATATTAAAATAATGTTTGCATTTGTATAAAGCACTTGTACATGCGTTAGTTCATTTCTACTTTATCCAGCCTCTTGGAGATAAGCAGGTCGGGTGTTGTCATTTCCAATTTTAATTTATGAGCAAAAACTGATAGAAAAACAAGTAATTTGGAAATTTACACATTATCACATAGGTAGCCAAGACAGTAAGTCTAGCAGTTAAATTCTTTGATTCTTCTTAACAAATTATAAAACAAAGATATAATAAACTTTCTGAAATAAAAATACTGGTTTACATAATGAATACAGAAACATTGTGACAAAATGAATTCCCGTATATTTTGTCAGCGTAAAAATGGGTTACATTTAAATTATCTTTAAAAGATAAAATTCTATTATGATTTAAAATATTTTTATAGCAAGAGGGGCACTTTGACTTTGATTTACATCTTTATACTATATTTTATTTAAATAATTTAAAATTAAAGCAAGGGCAGAGGAAAAGGAATGCTGGGATGGAGGTTACAAGTTTAAATATGGAATCAGTGATGCAGTGACATAAATAAAGACCTGGAAGAAGTGAGACAATAAACATCTCAGTTATCTGGCGGAAAAGTGTTCCAAGAAAATGGAAGAGAAGACGCTAAAAACCTAAGGTAAGAGTACACATGCTGTATTCAAAAAACAATGTTTCCTTCTGCTGTCTGTACTCTGTGGGACTATCCCATTAGGTTGAAATTATTCATGTCTGTCTCCATGGCTAAGCTGCTTTTAAGGGTAAGGTACAGCTCACTCATATCGGTATCTACAATACCCAGCTTAATGCCTAGCACATCACGGATGCTCAGTATAAGTCAATGGAAGTGATTATTTAAGAAGCTATTCACATGAGGGTCCCCTTTTCTCCACAGCCTCTCCAGCATTTATTGTTGGTGGGATGTAAATTGATACAACCACTATGGAGAACAGTATGGAGATTCCTTAAAAAACTAAAAATAAAACTACTATACTATCCACAATCCCACTCCTGGGCATATACCCAGAGACAACCATAATTCAAAAAGAGACATGCACCCCAATGTTCCTTGCAGCACTGTTTACAACAGCTAGGACATGAAAGCAACCTAAATGTCCATCAACAGAGGAATGGATAAAGAAGATGTGGTACATATATACAATGGAATATTACTCAGCCATAAAAAGGAACAAAATTGGGTCATTTGTGTAGAGACATGGGTGGACCTAGAGACTGTCATACAGAGTGAAGTAAGTCAGAAAGAGAAAAATAAATATCATGTGTTAATGCAATATATGTGGAATCTGAAAAAATTGGTATAGATGATCTTATTTACAAAGCAGAAATAGTGACACAGACGTAGAGAACAAATGTATGGTTACCAAGGGGGAAGGGAGGGGGTGGGATGAATTGGGAGATTGGGATTGACATATATACACTATTGATGCTATGTATAAAATAGGTAACTAATGAGAACCTACTCTATAGCACAGGGAACTCTACTCAGTGATCTAAGTAGAGACCTAAATGAGAAAGAAATCCAAAAAAGAGGGGATATATGTATATGTATAGGTGATTCACTTTGCTGTACAGTATAATCTAACACAATATTGTAAAGCAACTATACTCCAATTAAAAAAAAAGAAGCTATTCGTTATTAGAAAAGTCTACTTGTGTTTTAGCTTTAGTTTCTTCTTATAATAGTAACTAGTTTATTAAAACATTCCTTTTACACAATGGATCTTGGGCTCTATTTCACTTTCATTCAGGATTCAAGATTTTTTTCTCTAAGTAATAACCCAAAACATGGCAAATCACTGATGCCATTGTTTACCACTCAATCCATCATCTTCCTCAGATCCTAGGTTTAGTGGCAATAATGTCAACAGTTAGGTTTTGGGTTACTTCATTATTCCTTAGGAGATCAGAAAAGTAAGAACTCTGATGTATCTTTACTGAAACAAACCAAGAACTGCAGTTAGGTGTTGTTCATGATAAAATTGCCAATGCACACATAAAAAAGATTAGGAAATAATTTCAAATATGAGACATCATATGCATTAAATACACTTGAACTTTTTGCTACCTCAGTTATCAGCAATATTTAAAGCAATGTGACTTAAAGGTATGGAAACACATAAAGAATAGTGAGCTTAATTTGTAGATATAACCTTGTGTATGCTAAAAACAAAAACAAAACCAAAAACACAAAAAGAAAATCCCAAACCGAAAACCTCTTCACTAAAAATTCAAGTAAATAGCAAACAGCTGCATCCTCAAAATCTATACATTTATTCTTATTTTGTTTAAGAAAATAAATGTGATTATACTGCTTACATTTCTTTTGTTCAAACTTTTCCCAGTGCATAATTTCAATTTTTTAGCTAGCAGGTGCTAGACTGGTGTGAATGGCTAGTGTATGGGGGCTTGTTTGTTTGTATCATGCAAAGAGTATACTGAGCCAGTAATGAACAATGTTATATATGTGGGAAAAAAGGGCTTTAAAGCAATGTTCCTGCAAACAAAAACAAAAATAACATTTCGCACATCTCCCCCAAATGCAACCATTGTAGGGGCAAGTTAGCGTCTAGTTCCTTTCCTTAGGATGTGAAAAATCCATGCTCTTTTGAGTAATAATGGAAGTTGCCTCGCAGTCGCTGTTGGAACTTACTATTCAGATGCCTGTCTAACTCTACTAGGACAGCTAGGACACTCTAGCAATAAGCCACTCACTAGAACATTTGTCACTGAAAATAAAACATGTGTGAAATTACCAGAAAGGGCATGGTAGATGTTTCTTAAGCTGAAAATGTGAAATATTTTTGTAACTGGACAATCCATTGAACACAGAGCCATTTATATAATCAAAAGTTTTAAAGTCTTGTCAAGAAGGATTATTATATAATATACCATTGTAAGTAACTTTAAAAATAGTAAATTTTGTATTACTGCAAAAATCTATGTAAGTGTGGCTGATTTTAATACTCGGCAAATTTACTTGATACCTTCCAGAAAAAAAGCACTGTAACTTGCCTACCCATAATAACGTCATTTATATAAAGATGAATGATGCAATACGATGGGTGTTTTGCTAAATCTATAGATTGATTTCTTTTTTTTTAATACAGCAGGTTCTTATTAGTTATATATTTTATACATATTGGTGTATATATGTCAATCCCAATCTCTCAACTCATCCCACCACCCTCCCCTGCTGCTTCCCCCACCTTGGTGTCCATATATTTGTTCTCTTACATCTGTGTCTCTGTTTCTGCCTTGCAAACCGGTTCATCTATACCATTTTTCTAGATTCCACATATATGCGTTAATATATGATATTTGTTTTTCTCTTTCTGACTTACTTCACTCTGTATGACAGTCTCTAGATCCATCCACATCTCTACAAATGATCCAATTTCATTCCTTTTTATGGCTGAGTAATATTACCATTGCATATAAGTACCACATTTTCTTTATCCTTTTGTCTGTCAATGGGCATTTAGGTTGCTTCCATGACCTGGCTATTGTAAAGAGTGCTGCAATGAACACTGGGGTGCATGTGTCTTTTTGAATTATGGTTTTCTCTGGGTCTATGCCCAGTAGTGGGATTGCTGGGTCATATGGTAATTCTATAGACTGCTTTCTTGATTAGAAAGAATTTTTCTTCCAGCCATCAAAACTGTGAAAATTTTGTGACTAAATTGTGTCTCTTTTCATCTAATAAAGTGCTCAAAAAAGAAAACATAAACTGACTACATGAATTATTTCCATCTTCCTGCCCTTTACCAGAAGTATTTGATAAATTATTGTTAATAAATATTCTAGTTCCCTAAGCTTGTTCTAGTTCCCTAGTTTTCATGATGCATTTTTTTTTCATGTTGACTTTTGCACGTTTCTATTTTCACTCATCCAAACTCACAAAAACTCTATGAGATAGATTCTTCCATCACCCCTATTTTACAGATGAGGAAACTGAGGCACGCCTCAAGTCAGACAGTCAGCAAATAAAAGAATTCAAATCCAGGCAGCCTAATACAAACTAGGCTTTTAACCACTATGCTTTACAGTCAATAGAATAAATAATATAATACTTATAAATATATCTTACTACATCAAAATAAATAACTTGCATGAAAAAATTTTAAATGACAAAAACTCTGGGTGACACAGCTTGAAAATAACTAACTCAACACATACCTTTAGAAATAAGTGTGTATAATATAAATAAGTATAATAAAACTATTAAATATTAGATACTCTAGAAATCCCTGCTGTTACAATGTAAGTGGATCCTGGTGACGTAATAACCAACATACTTTTTGATGCAGAGCCTCCAAGGAAGTTGGACGTGGAAGAAAGGAAGGACTAGTGAGTTGAAAGTAGGTGGAGATAATGAGGGTTAACTTGATGGCAAATGTAGGTAACAGCACCTGGAACTCATGATGTAGCCTTGGGTATCTAAGAAGCTAAACTCCAGACTTCTGCACTAACCCAGGACAATCAATGAAGGGAAATGCAATCAGTAAAAGCTAAGTTTAAAAGAAAAGATTTCAATTAAGGCAAGCATACTAGGATGTTTCTACAATAGCTTGGTGGAAAACCACTGATGACGATGATTCTTTGACAAATATTTATGGAGTACCTACAAAGTACAGGACATTTCCCAGGTGCTTGAAAAACTATGGTGAAAAAGAAAAACAGATTAAAATCTCTGATTTCATGGAGTTTACATTCTACTACTATAAAATACTAATGATAATAATATACTTTCACTATTCAATCACAGACCTTACATCCAGTTGGGTCTGGAATTCAAATCAAACTTCCTATATGTCCAGTGAAAACCAAAGCTACAAATTAGAAATAAGTGGTCTCTGGTTTGTTTTGCTTCCTACACATGGCAGAATAATCCAGTCCGGTAGACAAGCATTGCCGATTTAGATACTCTGATTTCCCACAGATTAAGTTCAGCCAAATATAAAGTTACAAGAAAACAATTCAACAAATACATGAAGAATGACACAACATATGTAAAGACAGAATCAAGAAGCAACAGGTTTAGACACTGAAAGGCATCTCAGTACTGGATTATCAGATGAAGAATAAAATAATGTGCTTAAAATGTTCACTTAAGTAAAAGGCAGAATAAAACTTAGTTACAAACCAAAAAGCGATCAAAGATGTTCATGAAGATTTTTTAAATAATTGAATAGAATTTTGCGAAATGAAAATAACTGAAATTTAAAACTCATTGAATGGATAGATAGAAAATTAGACACAGGTGGTTGAAAGAAGTCATTAATTGGAAAAGAGATCTAAAGAAACTAGCTAGATCAGTCCACAAGGAGACAAGGAGATGGAAAATATGAAAGAGTGAGTGTCTTGGAGGCTAGAATGAGATGGTCCAACAAATGCCTAGTCAAAATTTTAGGAGAGAACAGGAAAAAAAAAGAAATGAGGTAACCACTATTCTAAAATTTAGTGGTTGAGAATTTTTCTGAATTTGAAAAATACAGACCCATAGATGCAACAAGTGAAATATATACAATCAGAATAAATGAAAAGAAAATATCACTTAGTACTCTGTAATAAAACTGTAGAAAAACAAAGGCACAGAGAAATCTTAAAAGCAGCCAGATAGAAGCCATTAACCAATGACAATTAGTCTGAAAACAAACTTATAAATAGTAGTCAATGGAGAGATGAAAGAAGAAATTAGTGAATATGTGAGTAAATCTTCCAAAACTTTGTTTAATGAAAATAATGTCCGTTATTTGGACTTAAAAAATCAGACAGAGCTAAATCAAGAGAGAAATACTCAGGAATTCTAAGATTATTTTATAAATCAAAATTTGTCAATTTTAAACTCTTTTACCATATGTAGACTTGTTAGATCATCAAAGGCAACCCATAAGAAACAGAAATAATGTCCAAACCAATAAAGAGAAAAGAATGACTTGAGAAAACTAAAAATTAATACACAAAAAAATTAAAAAGGAAAAAATACATATAAAATGTGGTACAAATAGAAAGCATGAATAAAATGACACACTTAAGTTTAATCACAACAAATATAAGTGGACTAATAAGCTTTTAAGTTAAAAAAAATCAACAAATTAAATTTTTAAGAAAATCTAGCTATACCTAGTTTATAAGAGATATACATAAATAATGACAAAAAAAGGATAATAAAGATCCTTTATTTAAAGGATAATAAAGACAGAGCATTTATAAAATGTGTCCACACACTAAGCCAGATTTCAGAGATTTAGTACTGTGCAAAATTATGATGAAAGCATTTGGTTTTAGATGGAGGGGAAAATGTTAGTTTTTAAATATGGACTCCAAAAATAACAATTTCTCCTTCTGAATGAGTGGTTTTGTCTAGCTTCAGGTTTATGAGGTATATTTTAGAACAGACTGCAATATTTACCTGGGGATTGACTCTATGTTTCTATGAAAAATACAATTTGATTATTGAAATATGATCTTTATTTTCTAAACGTGCTTTACAATTGACAAGTGGGATCATTAAAATTGTTGGGTTTGTTCTAATTAATGTGTGGGTGGTTGGCAGGAATTAGAGGTTACTTAATATCATGTAGTGGTTAGCAATTCAAAACCTGTACAGTTTGAAGATTGCACTATTGGGGAAAACAATCAAGAAGAATAAATTTAAAGCCACTAGGTTTTCTAAAAGAGTCAACATCACACACAAAGTTTCTAAACCTTGAACCTGTATTTTAAGCTCTTTGTACAATATTTTGTTCACTGAAATAACAAAAGGACTAAAAACGTTGTAGATGTTCGAAAAATATATACATGGTGTGTATGAACATGTTTTTCAAAAATTTGAAGAAAACCTTAGAAAGGAAATTGTTAAGATGTCAGCAGTGAAGAAAGTGAATGCTGATCTAATCTTGTTAAATAAAATGCCATTTAACAAGTTGAGTATAGATTTAGATAAAGCTGAAATCTTTACAATTTTCACTAAATCTCCATTTTTTAAATTGACTTCTTGAGCTCAACACATTTCACAAGAATAAAAACACGCATAATTTAGGTGCAAACTAAAACTGCATGTTGTGATGTCCACTAAAACCATATTTGTATCAACAGGAAATAGTTTATAAAGAGTAATTTAAAATTACTCTTTATAAATTAAACTCTTTATAAATTACTCTTTATAAATTAAAAATCTTAAAATTACTCTTAATTACTCAAATTATTGTGGTAGCTTTTATACAAATTTATAAAGGAAGTAAATTTTCCAATATGATATGGAAATACATAGGAAAACTAAACCCTAATTTTGGCGTAAATCTCAATGTTAAATGTACTTCTAATTGCAGAAGAAGGAGATGCACAGCAAAGAATTTTCAGCCTTGCAGTTATTCTGCTTTGTGTGTGATGGTCGTCACTGCCAGTGGGATTATTCTTCAATACATTCCATTGTATATATATTTGTAATGAAATGAAATGTATCAGAAGCCTGAAAACTTTTGTAAAATCATCTATTCACATCCTTGAATTACATTCATAACTGATATAGAAAAATGCCAGTATATCTATCATTCATTCTTACTGGGTCATTCATCTTACGAAGTATTTTTCATTTATTAACTCAATGAACATTGCTTACATCCCTACTACTCCTAAAGTTCACATGTGGTTCTCAACCTTACACATGTATTTAGCAAGACCTGATCTTCATCATGGGGAGACTGTAGTCTGTTAATGAATGGTTCACCTGGAAGAATGCTATGACAGGGGGAAAAACTCCAATGTTTCAGTACATGCATTTATCAGCAATAGAAAGCATAATGGTTCAGAATGAAAAGAAATAATAGCAATTCAACTTTGTCAGCAACTGGTTTTTACTTGACATTTTGTATGTATTTGCTGACAGTTTTCTCACTAAATCTTTCTCTGCACTAGCCCTCACACCCCATTGGTTCATAAGTTCTTTTCACTGTGTAATTCTGAGTAGGGAAAAAAGAAAAGAAAAAAACTTCTCAGACAGGCAAACAGAGTTAAAAATACTGAAGTTAACAAAGGGGGTTAAGAGAGACGGGACTGGGAGTACAAGAAAGGGGAAAGGGTGACGTGAGAGAAATAAATGCATGACTGAGAATAAAAGCAGTGTAGAGAAGGGAAAACCATATAGAAAATGCATTTTCAACATCTTCCTAGTTTCATTATTATACCAAATGTAAAATCAAGATTTCCAGGTTCATCTCTTTTAACTAGAAATGTGCTCTACTCTTCGTTCCATTTCTAAGCCGCTATAGGTATTAAACAGCAATTTACATGTGATTTGCATTTTTTTTGTACTCGTGGTTTTGGTAAGTCTTCCAAACCTAATGACTGTTCCTTTGGCCAGCAACATAAATGCTATAATCACACAATTATTGCGCTGGGAACAGTTTAATTCAGCATTTTGTTCTCAACCACAGAACAATTACTCAACAATTTCGGTTAACCAGACTAGCTAGCTGCCTGGAGAGAAAGAGGAATATTCACAAGATCTATTGTCTTACATAAAGGCAGCTACTAGATCAGCTGGAACTTTCTAGTATTGCTCTGCTCAGTGCTTCTTTTCAGGATCTTTCACATATCTGACCTAATGAAAATGACAAACTGCAGATTTCCCTTTATGGACTTATTTGTTCATTTCTTTTAATTACACATTTGGATGTTTTTTAAAGAACGTGAGATTTTGTGTGTCTGGAAATATAGCCCTATAGATAAATGTACCTTAAAAAACATTTAATATAATGATAGTTAATACAAAGAATTGCAAAATCAAAAGTATAAGTTCAAAAGGCTACCCCGTAGGCTTAAAGTGATGGTGAAGCCTTCTAAACTGTGGGTGATCTCATCTCTCATTTAAATTACATAACTTCTTAACAGTGCAACTGGCTTAATGTCAAACTTCATTCTACATTTTTAATTTTTAAAATAAAAATGGAGGTGATTCACATAATCATGGCTGTTAAATTCTCTTTGATTACTTTTTCATATTAATTTTAATTTATCAGAACCAAAAAGTAGGGGGCTTAAGCATATCACTGAAAAAATATTTAGAAATACAGAATCAAATAATTTATGCACCTGTGTAAATATATGTGTATGTTGAAACTGTCATCTCCCTTGACTATTTCTCATAATCACAGACAACTATTAGACTAGCCCTGTATCATAAGTCAGTCTTGAAAGCTACTGAGAAACAAAGTAGTTGATGGTGAACTGGGCCAGTGAGTAGTAGTCAAGGGTAGCAGTCGATGAAAATAACTGGAAGAGGTCTCTTTTTCTCTCTTAGTGTTCTTTTTTCTAGTTTCTTTTTTGTTTTCTTGTGTACTTTTTTTTATTCTCTCATTTTTACTTTAAAAAGTGGACAAGAAAGAAGATAGAGAAATTATAACTTCATGGTTAGAAACACTCTAACTTATGGTAAAAATACTCTGAATATCAGAAAAGAGCTCAAACAAAGATAACTCCTTTTTCAAGAAGTGAAGACAAAAGTAGATTTGAAAATTCTGGCAACTTTTAAAATTTTAATTGTGTCTGTCTATATATTTGGATGAGCAAATAAGAATAATGTAGTGAAATATGTTGACAAGGGATTCTGTATGTCTAGATCACTCACTCCCTGAATTATGTTAGTCTAGAAGAGAATCTTAAGTGTATGGGTTTCAAATATTTTTTTCAAGCCAGAAAAATCTTTTTGTTTCCCAGACGAACTCAATGGAGAACCCTAGTGATGAAACTCAGGCTTACTCACACCCACCAGGCCTTCTTTCCCTCAATACCGTGATCCAACCCCAGGTACCCACTGTAGGAACTCTGTGGACCCTATGAGATCCTGTCTCCACAATTTGAAAACCACTGATTTGACGCTTCTTCTGATTTAACTCTCTTCCTGTCATTAGATTAATACCAAAATCTAATGGTGTAGATGACACAGTATACAATATTATGTCTAATTAACAGAAACATGTGCTCAATCATTATGGCGTCATAGACTGTAACTTGTAATAATACACAGGCCTATTCCAACTTAGAGTCTTTATGTCTTCTAAATAAAATTAAGCACATTATCTTCTGTACAACAGTCACAGAATTAATTTTCCTTTAGGCATGAAATTCATTTACAATATAGTATAAGTCTCTGGTATAATTTCTAATTCTTTAATCCAGGTATTGAAGTGAGCTATAATTAGAGAGCAAACATTTGTAGAACAGAGTATAGTCTATAAAAAGAGAATGCCAAAATAGTATCAGGTTCTTCTGAATGAAAATAACTCAACTTAGTGCAAAATCTATGCTGAAAAGTGAGCCAGATATTAAATTCAGAATGAAAAAAAATTGGCTATATCCTTGCCACTTCCTGGTTAATTTGGCCAAGGGCCAATTTTCCGATATTATGACCATCCTGTAGCCCCAGTAAGTGTTTTATTTATTTATTTTTGTACTGCATAAAAATATCAGCTTAAGAAGGGAAAATGTGAAATGGATGACATATTTTAGAACAGCTTTTCCCAGAATACAAAAATATTCCCCAACTCAAAACTGAAACAAATAGTAGAACTACCAAGCGATGCCAATTGGCGACTCTCTAATGCCATTCAAACTTCGCAAATACTGGGCTCTCAAACTGATTTTAATTATTCAAAAGAAAACTAGGAAATGGTTCAAATATCAATTGCTTTCACAGATATACAAATTCTCTTTTAAGAGAAGCATATGACATATCTTTTCTTTATCCTGTAACATTGCAGTAATTACCTGCTCAGTTGGATTTTTGAGTAGGACAGTGGCGAAAAGGGGAGTTTCCCTTCTGTAGTCCTCAAGATTAGAAGTTATTTTTTTATTGTTACAGAGTAGAAAAGTGAAAAGAGCTATATTTACTGTTGAAAACTGGAGGAGACAATAACACTGAGTCAAACAGTTCACTATGTCCAGGTGCTTTTCCGTTTGAACTAATTTCAGGGATATTTAAAAAGTCCTTTCTGTGGACAGGCAGCCTTTATAAAAAAGAGGGCCTGTAGTATGAGTTTAGTGTCAAGTTACCCATGAACCATTGTAAACTCAATTTGTTACTGAAGATTTACTTTACTCTTTGGTACCGGGTATGTGCAAAGATGACTGTGTTCAGCTTCGATGAGACAGCATTATGACATTTCAATGTTTTCATATATATTATAAATAGGCACTAGTCATAGTAATGCCAGTTAACCTCAAAAAAGTGTCTAGCTAGGCCTACATGTGTGGTCTTAAGGAACAACAGTGGTTTTTTCCAAGGCAGAATTTTGTGAACCTAAGGCAAAATAATTTATGATCAAAATCACTGGGGCTTCTGAAATGCATGCTGATGTCCAACAACGTTTGGAAGTATGTGTGTGCGTGTGCATACATATACGTATACATAACATTTATATACATATATCACACTTAGCACAGAAATGTATTGCCCTTTGTGTAAGAAAGACATGACAGCATTACTTTTAAAAAGCATTTTTTCAGATGAATTGATTGTAAAAGAAAACAATGTGTTCATTGATTTAACCCAACTCAACTTTTGACAAGGAATTCTTAGAATTTTAAATAGATCTAAACTCAAATAATAAATTTCAGAATGCATATTCAGAGTGTTTTTCAACATGACTCATTCATTCACAGAAGCCATGGGTCCTGTGGCTGGCTTATGGCAGCACTCTAAATTAGTAGTCACACAATAGATAGCTTATATGATTGCAATGGTCCACATCCAGTAAAACGGCCTCAACACCCAGAAAAATGGCTCAGTCTCTAATAATTCAGAAAGAACCACTTACAGCTGCATACCACATATGACCATCTTTACAATGGCTAAAATGAAGCACTGGGGACTGTTTCCTCTGAATCACTGTTACTTGGGTAGCATTGGTTCACATTCTTTTCATCTTAACAAAAAAGTTTTGTTTTGTGTTACAATCAGTCTGCCACTGATCACCTTTTACATATTAGCCTCTGCCCTAGAATACTCTAGACGATAGTATTGTTCCATCTGTGCTTTCCATTAAATCCTGATAATCCTTCAAGAACAGCTGGACCTTCAGGTCCCACACACACAAACTCTTTCTGTAGATCCGTTTGGCCACAATTATGCTGATGCTGTACTTACATCTTGCTTGCAAATGCCTTTTGTATGGTCCTTTGGGGCTGTGAAGTAGAATGCCCTGACATCACTAATTCAACAATACAATAATATAGTTCTCATCTCAATTATAGTATGATATTTAGTCACCTCTAATACTGAGCTGCACTTAGAAAATTATTTTTTAGACATATGACAACATTAATGACAAGCTTCCAACTATACTGTGCCATTAAATAATCAGGAAGTAACAGCCCCAGTTAATCAAATGGTCTTGATATACTCTCAGTATTGGAAACACTGCAAATCTTACATTTTACATACGCAATTGGTATGAACAGCTTAGTAACTTGCTCTTCTACTGTAAAATAATTTCATCAGATTCATACGGCTACATAATAATAAAAATTTTTAATGGCATAATGGGAGTGGCTATAAAGTTACAGGAATGGTCTAACCAGTCTATGTAACTAGTGGATTCTTATGCCTCACGTGCTATACCTCTGTCTCCCCTTATTCATCTTCCAGTAGGCTAGCACGTTTTCAGAGATCCTCTGCTAAATACTACCTAAGTAACTGCCATCAACGGGTCTCACATTTTCCATTTTGTGTGAATAACTCCATCATTAACTAGAAAAGCACATCTCAAAATACCCACAATCATGCAAATAATATTCTATATATTAACTACACTGTAAAGTCTATGGGGCAGGGACTGTAAACAAGAAATCGTTATTTCTTGTTTACAATTTTTATCTTTACTACACAGGAAGAAGGACTCTCTGAAATACTAGGTGTTCAATAAATGTTTGTTGAATAATTAAATGGATGAGTTCAGTTGACCCTGGAACAACACCCATTTGAACTGCTCGGGTCGACTTATAAGGCGGATTTTTTTTTTTAATAAATACTACAATACAATACAATCCACGGTTGGTTGAATCCAAAGATGTGAAAAGGCAGATACATATGGTTGACTATGGGACTTGAGCTTCAGTGGATTTTGGTTTTTACAGTAGGTCCTGGACCCAATCCCCTGGGGATACCGGGGATGACTGCATATCCTCTTTCTTTAAAGATCAGAAAATCTTGTACAACTTCCCCCATCTTTCACAATATTTCATAAGCATCTCTTTCAGAAAACTGTTAACTGACAGAAATCCCTAAACTGTGGTATAAGCTCATTTTCTTTTTGTTTTCCTTTCCATGTAAACTGAAACAGCTCTTTCTTATATTTGATGTTTGTTATTAAGTCAATATCAATATTTTTTTCCAGACCATTTAGATCTAATTTCTTTAACCTTTCCGAATATGTAAGTATTCTTTGCTTTCTCCTCTGCAACCAGATTGGCTACTGTGTTCTCCTACAGGTTTTAAATTTATACAGAGGAGTTTGTGTTTCAGATATCCAAGTGGTATATTCTTAATTAGGGTGTACTGCTATACATGCTTTTAAAACCAAGTTTTAGAGAACTTGGCAGATTTGATGGTTATCCGCTGCCCAGCTTGTTATCTTCAATGGCTCAGGGATGCTTCTGCTGTTCTTATTCATAGTCTAGCATTCAAACGTTTCTTGTTCACTTTTCCCTTGTACATGCACTGCCATACTACTTTCATTTTTATTGACCATACTTCTCCAATTTACCTAAGTCATTCTGCATTCTATTTCAGTCTATGGAGTTCTGACCACCTCATTTCCTCTATTTCTATGCTTATACTGTCAGATAAAAACTAATGCATTTTCCGTCATGTCACTCAGGTTGTAAGTTTTCACCCTGAGGCCCAATAATCATATACATCATATACATCATCTCATATACTGTTTGAGTTTTTTCATGATAAGAAGATGAGCAGAGTATGGAAAGGAAATAGGCATTGCTGAAGAGAGACATAGAGGACAGAAAAACATGAGAAGAGAATGAGGAATAAAGGATTTGGAAGTATATCTTAGAGACAGGAAAATAAATAATCCCTTATACTGGGAGATATGTTCAGTTAAAAAAGATACACTTAAGGTACAGTGTTAGCACTGAAGTTACCTAAAGGAAATGCTTTTTGATATTCACATACATGCATACAATTTCATTTTGGATATTGTTTATTTCTCAAGGACGTCAAATTCAACATGGATAAAACTGAGCTTAGACACTTTCCTCACAGAATCTGCTTCTAACTCATGTAATCACTATCTCAAATTGGGTCACTTCATTGATTACTTTCACTAACTCCTATTCATCACTGAACATTCAGCTCAGGCTTCACTTCCTCTAGGAAAACCTCCTTGGCCCCTGAATCTTTATTCATGTCCCTGTCCCTTCCTGGTTTGGGGGAGGAGGCATATCTGCACTATTTCATTCATCAGATTGAATTATAATTTTATACTGCAGATTATAAAATAAGTTCATCTTTGGCTAACATATTTGCTAGAACCAGACTTAACTGACAGTCAAGTTCTATCCCTCAATTTTCCATCTGATACATATGAAAAATAGTCATTTATTCACTCAGTTGTGCATTCAAGGATTTATTTTGTTGCCTCATATGCCAGACAATGATATTATATAAAAATGGTCTAATCAATTGCCAAGTTGATAAATATTTATTGAATAAATCCCCTACTATTTATTCCTACCTATTTCCAATTGCAATTTAGATTGTCTAATCTCTTTCTCCCACTTTTCATGGGCTTTAAAACTGGTTTCCACTCAGCCAGCAGGTGTGCCTAAAATGCCATTCTCTTCTGCTTAAAACTACTCAATAGTTCTCCACCCTAGAGTACAAAGGACTAATTCCTCAACCTGTAGAGTGGCCTTGACCTATCTCCATCCCACCTCATCTCCTGCCTGCCCCATTTTGTGCTTTACTACCATCTGAAGACTCAGAGTTCCCTGCATATAGCAGGTTCCCAATACGTCTATGGCCTTCTCATTTTAGTCACTCTGCCTGAACTGTCCCTCTCCCCACTTGAAGACTCACTCACACTCATCTTTTAGCATTCAGCTCAGGCTGACTTCCTCCAGTAAGCCCTCCTTGGCCACTAAATCCCGATTCTTGTCTCCCCCCATGCCACTACCCTGTCCCTTCTCAGACGGGTGTGCGGGAAAGAGCACACTTTCACACTGTTACACTCACCACACCGAATTACAATTACTCATTCTCTTCTCTGTTTATCAGCTGGTCTGAGTACCTTGAGAACAGAGTTCAGAGTACAGCAGAACCAGTGGAGGGTTGTTGGTAAAGGGTTTTAAGCATGGCAGAGACTTTTCTAGGGAGACCAAATTGAGAGCAATGAGAAGGAATTTGAAGAGGCAGCTAGGCCAGAGACGAGGGTATTGAAATGACCATGGGAGGGAATATGGGCATGAAACAAGGCAGTGGAAATGGGAACAGAAAAATTCCTAAACTCTGTGTCACACTATCAAATGCTATTATTTTCTGTCTTATTCAGATTGTCACAATTCTAGCCTCCAAAAGTAATATACAAAATATAATTTTCTTTTATTGAAACCTCAGTTGGTTTTAGTCAAGGCTATACTAATTCTAATACTAGTAAAGAATAGTCTTTTTCTATTGTCTTATGTATACAATTAGAACAATCTATTCTTTAAATATTTGGTAGAATGGACCTGTAAAATTATCTGGGCTTAGTATTTCTTTGTGGGAAGATTTTAAACTACTATGTCAATTTATTTAATCGTTAATAGACCTTTCAGGCTTTCTATTTCTAATTGAAGTTTCTATAAATTCTATTTTTTTCTAAGACTTTGTCCTCTTTTAAATTTTTAAATAAAACTGTTAACAGAAGGTATTCATAGTGTTTTATTATTACATTTTTAATCTCTGCTATAGCTCAATTTATATCTTTATTATTATTTTTAGTATTTATTTTTGTCCTTTTTTTTTTCTCCTCAGCTTTGAGGTATAACTGACAAACCCGTAAGTTGGTTAAAGTGTACAACATGATGATTTGGATTCTCCCCCCACCCCGCGATAAGTTAATAAATACATCCATTGCCTCACATATTTATTCCCCCCCCTTCTTTTTTTTTTGTTTTGGTGAGAACATTTAAGGTCTACTCTCTTAGCAAATTTAAATTGTACAATACAGTGTTATCAACTATAGTCACCACATTATATATTAGATCCTTAGGCCTTATTTGTCTTTTTTTATTATTATTAATGGTAAATCTTACTAAAGATTTATCTGTTTTACAAGTCTGTTCAAATAAAAACCCTTTTGACCCTACTGAGCCTCTGTATTATATATATGTTTTTTAGTTTATTAATTCCTCTGGTATTTATTGTCCCTTCCTTCTAATATTTTTTTTGCACTTAGTCTATTATCATTTTCCTAACATCTTAAGTGGAAAGTAACTTAATATTTTTCTTTCTTCACTGATACGTACAACCTTGATATAAAACAAAAGGTACTATTTTAGCTCTATGCCAAAATTTTAGAAGTTAGTCATTACCAATAAGTACTAAGAATTCTTAAGTTCCTTTTTACAAATTCCTCACGCCCAAGAATTCTTTCTCTGCCTACAGATTTAAAAGATTGTTTATGGTGGGATGAATTGGGAGATTGGGATTGACGTATATACACTAATATGTATAAAACAGATAACTAATAAGAACCTGCTGTAAAAAAAATAAATTAAATAAAAGATTGTTTACACTTTCTAAATATTTGGGGTTTTATTTGTATTTATTATATTTCTGTTATTAATTTCTAACTTAATTACATTATTGTCAGTAAATACTGTATGATACCCCATTCTATAATAATTGTTGAGACGATTTAAGACCTAGTATATACCCAGTTAAAAATTATATTGTATACGTGTGTTTGGGAAGAATATTAATCCTCTAATTATTAGACGCAGGGTTCCAAAAATTCCTATTAGAACATGATTTTCATTTTTTCCCAAATATTCAATATCTTTAGTAGTTTTGTATTTACTTAACCTCCCAAATAGTTGAGGGCATGTTAACTAAAGTCCTCCACAATGATAGTTTCTTTCACAATTTCTCCCTGTAGTCCTATCAGCTTTGCTTCATATAATCTGAGAATACCTTACAAGATTCATTCAAGTTTAGAATGGTAATATCTTCTTGGTGAATTAAACCTTTTATCATTACGTAGCAGCTCTCTTTATCCTTAATAATGTTTTTTTGGCTTAAAGTTTATTTTTCTAGCTTTCTTTAGATTTTTATTTGCCTGTTACATCTTTTTTTACATGTTGACCAACAAACATTCTATTGATATTGCCATTTTGAATTTCCACTAGCAATTGAGGAGAGTTGTGGTTGCTCCACATACTTTTTTCTACCTGTGGTATTGTCAGTTATTTTAATTTTAGCCATTCTTGTGTGCGTACAGGTTTCTGTCTGTGATTTTATTTTGCATCTCTCTGATGATTAATGATGTGCATATTTTCATATGTTTATTTGGCATCCTTTTATCTTCTTTGGGTAAGAGTCTGTTCAATTATTTGGCCATTTTTATTGAGTTACTCCTTTTTATGGTTTTATCTAAAGAGATCTTTTTATAGTCTGAGTACAAGTTCTCTCTCAGATGTGCTTGCAAATATTTTCTGTCAGTCTGTGGCTTGCTTTTTCATTTCCTTTATAGTGTTTAAAAATCAACAATAGGTTTTAGCATTGGTGAAGCCCAATTTATTATATTTTTCCCCTGTTTTTCTTTTTGGGGGTTGCTATATAATAATCTTGGCCTAACCCAAGGTAACTAGAATAATTCTGTTTTCTAGACCCTATTGAGCCTCTGTATTATATATATATATGTTTTTTAGTTTATTAATTCCTAAAAACTTAGGAATTTTCAGTGATATGGATTTATCACTTATGTTTATGTCTGCAGATGTATTTTGAGTTAATTTTTGCATATGGTATGAGAGAATAGTTGATATCCATTGTTTGCATACAGATATACAATTGTCCCCACACTATTTGTTAAAAAGGTGTTTATTTCCCCATTGAACTGCCTGGGTACTTTTATCAAAACTTGATTGAAGATACATTTGTGTGTATATATTTCTGGACTCTCTATTCTGTTCAACTGATCTATACATCTGCCATTATGCCAAACCACACCGTATTAACGTAGCATAGCTTGAAAGTAAGCCAAAATCAGGAAGTGTAAATCCTCCAACTTTGTTCAACTTTTTCAAGAATGCCTTGAATGTCAATAAAAAATTAGAATAAGCTTATCAATTATGACAAAAAACCCTAGGATTTTTATTCAGATGACATTGAATCTACTGATAGATTTATGGAGAAATAACATCTTAAAATACTGAGTCTTCCAATCCACGAATGTGGCATCTCTCTCCATTTCTTTAGGTCTTTCTAAAATTCACTCACTCAGCTGGTTTGGTAATTTACATCAAACAGGTCTTGCATACTTTTGGTCAAATTTATTTCCAGGTACTTCATTTTTTCATGAAATTTTAAATGCTTTTTACACGTCTCAATTTTTGATTGTTTGCTTCTAGAATTTTGTGCGTTGACACTATACCCTGTGTCCTTACTAAACTCACAAGTCTCTTTTTCATAGATTTTTTTAGGATTTTCCACATAGATGATCATGTTATTTGTGAATAAATACAGTTTTATTTCTTCCTTTCTAATCTGCATGCCTTTTATTTATTTTTGCTGACTTACTGCAGTAGAGGATTGGGCCGTCTATAAAATGAATAAAAATTTTAAGAGTGGTCAATTTTACAGGAAAATGTTCAATTTTTCAACATTAAATATGAGGGTACTTATGTTCTTTGTAGAAATTCTTTATCCAATTGAGAAAATTTCCTTCTATTCCTAATTTGCTGAGATGATTTTATCATGAATAGGTGTTAAATTTGTCAAATGCTCTTTCTGCGTCTATTAAGATGATTATTCTACTGATAATTTATAATAGATAATTATTTTATTAATCTGGTAAATTAAATTAACTTATTTTAGATGATAAACCAACCTTACATTCAGAGTAAAAACACTTCTTAATCATAATGTATTATCCTTTTCATATTTTGCTAGATTCAGTTTGCTAAAATTACAAGGGATTTCACATCTACATTTGCAAAGGATACTGACCTATAGATTTCTTTCCTTGACATATTTTCATTTGGTTTTGGGAAATATTCATTATTCTTCTACTGTGTGAAAGAAATTGTGTAAAACTGGCATTATTTTTATTCCTTAAATATTTGGTACAATTCATCAGTGAAGCCATCTGGGCCTGGGAATTTTCTTTGTGGGAAGATTTTTAACTGAAAATTCAAATTCTTTAATAGTGTAGAGGTATTCAGGGTTTGTGGTTATTCTTGAGTGAACTTTGGTAGTTGGTCTTTCAAGGAACATGTCTTTTATCTCTAAGCTGTCAAGTTTATGAGCACAGAATTTTTCATTATAGCTCCTTGTTGTTATTTTACAGTCTGTAGAATCTGCAGTAATGTCTTTTCTCATTCCTGTTTCTCATTTGTGTCTACTTTTTCCCCCCAGCAGTTTAGCTAGAGGTTAATCAATTCTGTTATATCTCAAAGAATCAACTTTTAAATTCACTTTTTCCTCTCTTGTTTTTCTATTTTACTTTACAATGATTGCTACTCATTAGTTTTCCTTTCCTCTGCATAATTTGGGTTTAATTTTCTCCTGCTCCTCTATTTCCAGTTTTTTAAGGGGAAATTTAGGTAATTGATTTTTAACCTTTCTACTTTTCTAATATAAACATTTAATGCTATACATTTCCCTCTAAGCACTGCTTTAGCTATGTGTCACAAATTTGGAATGTATGATGATTTCGTTTTCATTCAGTTCAAAAAATTTTCTCATGTTTTTTGTGGCTTCTTCTTTGACCCACTGGCTATGTAGAAGTGTGTTATTTAGTTTCCAAATAACTTGGAATTTTATAGATATTATTTGCTTACTGATTTCTAATTTAATTCTACTGTGGTCGGAGAACATATTTCAATTATTTCAATCCTTTTACATTTATTGAGATGTTTCATGGTTCAGAATATGATATGCTTGTTAAATTTTCTATCTGGACTTAAAAAAATATTTTGCTTTTGTTGAGTGGAGTGTTCTGTAAATATCAATTAGGTCAGGTTGGTGAATATTGTTTTTGTTCAATTATTGAAAGGTAGAGAGTTATTGAAACAGACAACTAAAATTTTGGATTTGCATTCTTTTTTCCTTTAAATACAAACATTTTATTTCACAGAATTTGAAGTTCTGTTTTTAAGTGCACATTTAGGATTTTAATATCTTCTTGATGAACTGACCACTTTATCACTGTGAAATGAATATCGTTATTCCTGATATCTTTGCTCTGAAGTCTACTTTATATGAGTATAGCCATTTTGTTCTTTTTCTTTTTGATTACTGTTGACTTGCTATATCTTTTCCTAACTCTTTGCCTTAACCTGTCTGTTCTTTATATTTAAAGTGATTTCCTACAGACAGCATGTAGGTGTGTCTTACTTTTATTTTCAAGACAAACCTAATATAACAATCTCTGATTTTAATTAGTTTGTTTAGATTATTTATATTAACTGTGATTAATGACATGATTGAGAATAAATCTACAATCTTGCTCTCTGTTTTCTATTTATCTCATTTGTACTTTGTTCCCTTTTTATTTCTTCTTCCCTTCTCTTGGATTATTTTTTATGATTCCATTTTATCTCCATTATTGCCTTATTAGGTATTACTTTTTGTTTGGTTTTGTTTTAGTGGCTGCTCCATGATTTACAGTATACCTTTTACATTTATACAGCCTGCTCCAAATAATGTTATGCCACCTCATGTATAGCATAAGAAGAACCTTTCAACAATTTACTTCCTCTGTATGGAATGTAATTTTTATCTCTGCCTGCTGTTTTGAGGTTTCCTTTTCATCACTGCTTTTCAGCAATTTGATCATGTTTACTCTGCTTGGAGTTCATTGAGGTTCTTAGATATATGGGTTGATAGCTTACAATAGATTTTGAAAATTTTTGCACATTACTTCTTCAAATACTTTATACTTCCCCTTATTCCATGCCTCAGCTCATTGGTACTCTATTTTTAATTTTTTTTCTCTCTGTTTTATTTCTGAATAGTTTATATTGCTATGTCTTTAAATGCACTAATCTTATCTTCTGCAGTTTCTAATTCCATTCAGCCTATTTTTGTCTCAGATACTGTAGTCTTCATCTCTAAAAGTACAATCTTTAACTTTTTTTACATTTTCCATTCATTTTCTCATCATGCTCTTGAACATATGGCATATATTTGTAATAGCTGTTTCAACATCTTTGTCTATTAATTCTAACATCTGTACCACTCTGAGTTTGGTTTTCATTGATTTATTTTCCTCCTGATTATATGTTATATTTTATTGCTTCTTTACATGCATGCTAAATTTGGATTGGATGACAAATATTCTGAATTTTTTCTTTTTTGGTAATCTCATTAAATATTTTTTGGGTTTATTCTGGGATGTAGTTTACTAAGTTTGAAACAATTGATCCTTTCAAGTCTTACTTTAAACCTTTTTTTAGGTCATGTTTAGAATAGTTGTCAGCCTAAAATTAATTTGGTTCCACTACTAAGGTAATACCCTTCTTGAAGTCTCAACCCAATGCTGCATGTGTTAGGAGTCTCTCCATTCTGGCAGGTAAAAACACAAAATATACTAGCCACATGTAAGAACTTGGGATTACCATTTCTGATGGATCTTTTTCAAAGGTTCCTTACCTGGCTTCAGTAGTTTACGTACATATGCACTAATCACTATTCAGCAAAGACCTGACAGAAAAACCCTCTGCAGCTTTCCAGAGACTGAATCTGTCTGTGTCTCCCATTTTCTCCCCTATGCCAAGCTATCCTCCCCAGTGCTCTGTCCTGTGAATATATCTATTTATCTGCCTTAGGTATTCCTAAAACCCACTTTCTGTCTCTTCAGCCCAGAAAGATTGTCAGGTTCTGCCTGGGTGCCCTCTCTCTCCAGGCAGAAAGCTGAGACACTCATGGGGCTCTCCTCACTCAGTACCTTGCTCTCAAGGAACACTGAACTGCCACTGTGCAATGTCTGAATACTCTTGTTTCATATACTTTGTCTGGTTTTCTCGATGTTTGAGGTGGCATGGTTAATCTGGCCCCTGGAAGGAAAATCCAGAAGCTGTCCATTTATCAAATTTTTAATACTGATTATCATAGTTTTCATTTCTATTGCATTTTTTCAAACATTTCTGTTAATTTCTGAGCATTTTTGATGCTTGTCCTTTTTTATGATTGCAGTATTTATTTCCCTAAGCATTTCATGCATATTTATTTTATATGGTCTATGTGATATTTCCAATATCTGAAGGCCTTGGAGTGGTAGGCCTAAACATGTCAGTATTCTTTCTGGTTTGCTGCTTTGTGTGTTCTGCAATTTTTAATTTGCGATATGTGTTTCTTTAATCTCACTTTGTGGGAATCTTGGGGAACTAAATTAGGAAAGTAACTAAATTACTTTCCTCCAGAGAGTGTTTGTTAATTTGAGTGTTAGGTTTTCAGGGGCACAACTGAACTTGAACACCTGAAGCCCTGTGGTAGAGTTTATTTTAAAAATGGTCGATGCCCTATTTTTCAGGATTCCTGCAGGAGAATTTTACTTTTCATACGACTGACGTCAGGCTTGGCCATCTGACTTGCTTTGGCCTATAAAACATGAGAGGAGATGATGGGTACAACTCTGAGCAGAACTTTAAGAGCCCTTGCATTTTTCTGCTTTAACTTTTCCTCTTTGTTATTAGACTATCATGTCCCAACTCAGAGATGCTCCTTAAGTCTTGATTTTGGATGGAAGAGAATATGGAGCAAAGCTGCTGCTGACACACAATGGACAGAAACATGAGTGAAGTTTATATCTCTAAAGTTTGGGTTTTTTTTTTCTTTTTGGTTATAATAGCAAAAGTTCACCTAAGCTTAATGAGGGAGTCTCAGGTTAAGCTCCACCACCTCCTGGGTGAGCCAAAGTTTATTTTCTGATCCTAACGTTGGTATTGGTATTTGGCCCCAGAGGAAGCCCAGTTTTTGTGATAGTTTATAACGCAGTCTTCTATGTTCTGAACTCACCTTAAATATTTTTTTCTTATATCAATTTCTTGAGATTTCTCCTTTAATTCCCCTAAGTACAGAAATAAATTAAAAAGTATTTTTATCCAGAAACGGGTTCTTTTGTGCATCAAGAGCCTTTGAGCACTTGTTCCTTCAAATAGCCACAGGTAAAAGCCCCACAATTTGGGGTGAGTGGATGGAGGAGAGCAACAGTTGAGCATACTCTCCTGGTCACAAGCACTCCAAAAACACTCTTTTCCCTTTGGTGGTGAAAACTGTAATTTTAAATGTCAAAACATGGAAGAGATGGTAAAAAAATAATCAGACCTTTTTCCTTTCTCAAGTAGAGAATGGGTTAATGGTTTCTATAAACATGTAGAGAAGAATCAAGGTGACAAAAATTACTCAAGCTAATAAAAAAGCATGAAACTAGATTACCCAGAAGACAGCCCAAATGAGGTCTTCCTTAGTCCCCTGTGGCTACTTATGTATCTTTAAATGTTTTTATTAGGTTGATAGTTAATAAAAGTTTCAAAACCCTCAAATAGAAACATATTACATATATCCTAGCCTTATCACTTTTTATGGAGAATTTAATGGTTTAAAAATTAAAATGTACTATTTTCATTGAACTATTTTATTTTCATTATTTTATCTGTAATTTCATTCTATACAAATATATTTTTAAATTACCTCAAGGTGGCCTATTTAGACCTTTTAGTTACAGTTCTAAAACATTGCAAGTATACTTTTATTTTATTTCAATCAAACTTTCCAACCACTTTGAAAAGAAACTGTGGTTATTCTCAGTGTGTGCCCAAACATGGATCACAGTAACGACATGTTTTCTTATCTCACACAAACCTAGTAAAATTAAAAAAAAAAAAAAAAAATCACACAAAAAAATCTTTTTAGCAATGACATATACAAATTGGAATTTTAGAGTCTCTTGAAAACTTTTTTAAAAATAAAAAGCATCCTTTTCTTGAGTTGCAGCTAATTTGTTTTTATTAACATTGTTTATACCCTTCTCCAAACTCTTTTTCTCTTTCCATCATGAACAGAGCAATGGATAACTCATATATTAAAGAATTAAACCAACAAGTGAATTGTCAGTCTTTATAAACATAATATTAAATTCAAACCCAGTCTTTATTTCCCAACTTGGGTGAGTACCTAGAGCTAGCAATTAATTATTAATTCCTTCAACAATGAGTACCTGATTTTCTCATCAGCCAACCATATTATCACATAATTATTTAAAATATAAACAAGACATTTAATAGAGGTTTTACTCCAGTGAAAACATTTTTAGGCCTCTGGCAAGGGTGGATGTGTATGGACATGCAACCCTCTTCTCAACATCCTGGAAATTGGTACTGACTCTCCCCAACCATTACTACAGCTCATGTGGAACTCCTGGTAGGTAGAAACTGAAAGACTTTCACATTCTTTTCCATTCCTCTTCTAACTCCATGTGCTGTCTGTCAGATATCCCCTCCCCACCCCAAAATACAGTAAATTATACCAATCCTTGAAAATGCCGGAACTTGGCAGTTGGCATTTCATAGACTAAAATGAACACTATCCATGGGTATCCTAGTAGCAAATCACTAAAGTAAAAAAAATATAGAAAATATTAAGGAGAAAAAAGTGAAGAAAGATTCGCCTAATGGAATACAAAGCTGAAAAGAGCATAACCCAAGCCTCTTGCTTTTGCCTATGGTTGAAATAGATTCATATCATCTAACTTTGTCTTTTACATATACGCCTCCACCAGATTTTATTAAGTACCTGTATATTCAGGATTCCTGTGTTTGGTGCCTATTTTACAATATAAATAACGTAAAAGATGAAGGAGACTCACGTAGCTAAGATGAAGATCAGACGGTTGAATCTTAAAAGTTATCTTTTTAAGACAAAAACTTAAGTTAGATGAAGTTTATGCCCGAGTATATATTCATTTCTAGGTCTCAAAAGATTCCGCCCCAAATTTACCACCTAAAAAAGGTCAAATCCATGTCAGTCCATACACATCGAAGTTGGGTTATTTAATTGAGTGGTACTAGTGACTAATTATATTTGGATCGGAACCAAATGAAGCTATTTGTTCATTAAAACTAGAGGACCATTTTTTACTTTGACTGAAACAACACTTAAAACTCCTCCTGATATCAAGGGGAATCCTGAATAGAGTTCAAGGACAGTCTTTGGCCCTGGCAGTAGTCCTAAGTCTCTTGAAATGAAAGGAAAAAACACGAGAAAGGATCTTACACAAACAGTAGAATTCCAGATTCTATCATTTAGACATTCATAAATTAAATACCACCAGTGAGTTAAACTTATTCTGAAGGAAAATGAACCAAAAAGAGAGTAAGTGTGTGTGTACCTGTGTATGTATATACATGTATGTCTGTTTGTGTATAGAGTAATCAAATTGGTAAAGTGACCATATAGTTTAAATGTAAAACAATTTGCTCATCTTTTCTAATCTAACAGAGAAGCCCACAACAAGTGCAAGCTTTGAGAATTTCTCACAGACACCAAAGACCTTCTTATTATAATTTGTAATTGTCCACGGGTAGCTGCACATTCATTTGAATTCCTAAAAGACTGAATCTTGTAAAGAGAACAAGATGGACCCATATTAAAACTTTTAATGACTTTAGTAAAAAAAGGTGGAACTTTGCAGCCAGCTGGCTCCATACCGAAAGCCAGGCTGCACAGCTTGAACTTAAAGCTATCTTAACATAATGAATAAGTGCCAATAATTAGCATATGTAGTGTGAACAGGTTTGCTGGCACAAGCAAGTGAAAAACTCCAAGGTAAAGTTATTATTAGGGAGTAATTAGCTCTGTGAAGTAAATGAGTGAAACAATAGCTGCCAGCACTGACAATATGGCCAACATCTGACTATGTGGAAGATAACATTGTAAAGTATTGCTCCCTGAGCTAGAATCTGTTAATAACCATATGTTAGTGTAATTAATGCAGAGTCTTTCTGACCTGTTGTCACATCAGAACAATACTTTCTTGGAAACATTCAAACAGGCAGTCCCACACTCCGGGTAAGAAATAATTGTGAAAGTTGCTTACAAACAACTCTTAACATCTTTATTTTTTTTAAGAAAAGAAATAATCAGTGAGTGAAAAAGCTGAAGAACAGGATGAGATGAGATAAGACTGTTTCCTGTCTGACATCCCAGACACTAAAAATTCAACTACAGCAGAACTGGATCCTTCAAGGTGACTGAAATTTAGCACAGAGTTGGACAGATTAAATTAGGGGATAGACAAAGTAATTTTTCATACGAAATATTTGAGAGCTATATACCAAGCGCTTCCCCCTAATTTTCATGGGAAACACACACACATCATGATATAGTTTGAGAAATATTTCAAAACAATTTTAAGTTCCAATACTATTAAGCACATTTTGCCCCTAAATCTAAACTCCTCAGGAATGAGGACCGCATCACATTCATCTTTTTATTATCTGTGAGTGTTAACATACTATCTTCAGTAAATACCGGTTCAACATAAAAGATACTTTTGGATTTTCAGTGATTTTGGCAATACAACTAAAAATAGATTGGGGAAATGGGAGAAAAAGACTCATACAATGTGATTTCTAAGAGGCAGTCTCAGATCGTACTGTAATAGATACAGTAGACAGAACTACGTGGCTCTTTCCATTAAACAGCTATTACTCTGCCCCTTTCCACCTCTTATTTTCCTCTTCTACTTGCTTCACTATCCTCCTTCTCCTTTTTAATATTTTGTATCTGTATAAAGTTTTACTAGTTTTAAAATGTTTTCATGTAAAATATTTCACAATAATTTTCTGTGCCTACAAGTTCACGAATCTTTCTTTTAAGTTCGCTAATCTTTCTATCAATGGTGATAAGATTGATGGCCATATTTTATTTAACTTGAATTTAATACTGAAAGAGTTGAAAAATTGTCATATTCCAATGACAGTTACAATTTTTAGTGCCAGCTATGCAGAATAAATTCTTCTCCCTTATTTTTCCAATCATGTATAAGTGTTTTCCTAAGAATTTACAAGGCCATTCTCATCAAGCCATGGCCTTAAGGTATTAAAAGTACCAAGATCAGTTGAATATTCTTTTCTACTCGTTTGTATGATTCTACAATAACAATGTCAGGGCAGTTTAAAATGCCACCTGGCAAGCTTGTTACCACCAGCAAGACATATTACTACAACTCACAGAAATCTCAGGTCCACATTCCCCTGTGATAGTAATGAAATAAAATAATTGGTGATGCTACATATTTATCTCTGGGGTATATACACAGGTATACACATACATGCACACATATGTATTTTACTTCTTGTCAAAGAAGGAAAATGAAAGCATTCATAGCATTTCCTAGTTATACATACCTGTAAAGTATTGTTAATGATATACATCTCACTACGGAAATTCAGTTAAGCATACATGTTTGAATTTTTTTCATCCAATATTATCTCAAAATTGTATTAAGAGTATAAAAGACATGTTACTTAAACACTTCTGATTTTTGGCCAAATATAAGTTTCTTTGAATATCCTACCTATTCCAACTAAACTTCTCAAATACAGCTTATGAGGTGAAACACTCATAAACTCATCAATAGGCATTTCATAAACTATAAGATAAAGTGTGGTCATATTCATCAATTCCTGCAGAAAATTCGGTAACTTTCAAATCCAAGCTGTACTAAATCTTGATAAGAGAAAAGCTGAGATTTAATGAAAGCTTGTTTGTAACTTTTCCATCCTTTTTAAAGGAGTAGATTTCTTTAGCAATGTCTAATACTTCACAGACTAAAATGGCCAAGTAAAAGAACGCTGCACGTTTGAGATCTCACACATTCATCTTCTCACTAAACATCTGTTTAAGGCCTGTGTGATCTACCTGTCAGCACCACTGATCCATAAAGTGTTTGAACTGCCTGTCACAAACCTCTGAGCTGGTTTGATCAGAGGCTTTGTGCACACTAATCACACCCTTTATCTTTCTAATGTTAGAGTGGGAAACATACACACACACACACACACACACACACACACACACACACACACACAGAGCAACGCTGTCTTCTCTACCTGACTGTAATTAATCTTTGTAAGGGGGAAACTGCCTGGTTTGAAAAGCAAAGATCTGATGGGCTGCTGCTCTTTTTGTATAAAGGCCTTATTTTCCTACCAGGCATCTTTATACTTGGGTGGTTCCCTTTACAAACCACCTTAACTGTGGCTCAGTGACAGTGAAACAACCTTCAAGATCACCTTATAAATGAACCTGTCGGTAACTTTACGTAAGAAAAGAAACCAATAAAAGGGAGTTCTACAGGAGCTCCTTTAAATGATTCTCTCTTTTTAACTGCATGCAGGAAGAAAGGAGCCAGAATGCGAACCGGTCCCCTTTTCATGTTCCTTGTAAGCTTCTCTCTCCACTAATAATCCCACTGCCACTTTTCTCCTGCTCAGTTGCACACAAATGTATCAAGAGCTGCAGGAGTTCCTAGAGAGGGAACATTTAACATCTTTTTTTTTTTTTTAACTGTTTAAAGTAATGCTTTATGCATCTTGCCTCTTACCACTATTTGCTTTTTATTGCTTTAAGTGAGATTAATGCCATGGTTGAAATAACTTGGAATGGCACTGATATTCAAAATGTAATGGACCATTCCCAAGGGACATAATCCCCTGTGTAACAGTTTAAAAACAATTTGGAATATAGTAAACAAAAGGCGGAGAGGGAAAAAAAAACCTATATGAGTCAGCCATAAAATTAGATAAAACAGTATAAATTATGGTCATGTGATGATCTTTCCCAATTACTGGCTCTGGTATGAAATATTATGTTTAGTATTTATATCCACTATTGAAACTAAAGACCAAATGTTATTAGGATGCACATAAATCCCACAAATAAGATATTTAGTCAATTGCTGGATAAGTACTACCTAGTTATGCAGATAAATTCTTACAGGATTGGGTAGCATGGACTAAAAAATGAAAGCATGTCTAATGCCTGGCCACATGTAGTTTACAAAATAACTCCTAGTACTAATCAAAAATCAGAAAGTCTCTACTACAGAGGAACAAAATGTATTGCACTTTATGATAAGTGAAGAAAATTAAATTATATAATGACAAATTATTCTGAATATTTTTAGTATTGAAGAAAAATACATTTATTCAAAATAGTGCTAAACTTTTAAGTTAAAACACATGAGGTCAATATAAAAAGGTTCAAATAAATAGTATTTAAAAATTTCTTGCTGAAAATTCTCTGTTTAAAAGCCTGAAAACATTAAAAATTGGGAGCTTTTATATTTAATAAAGTGTTACATTAGCATTTTAGCAATATTACTTTTTAGGTGGGTGTTATGGTACTTCAGCCCTAATCCAACGTAATTATTAATATATTTGAAATTGTTGCAGAATGGGATAGAGGATATACCTATCTATATATGTATCTAGATGTATATATCTCTCTAAATATCTATATAATCCACAACTGATATGCTTACAAATCACACTTCAGACTATATATCTATGCTTAAAATACATGTATTTTAAGATATTTTAACTTAGCTCATGGCCTTAAAAAATTCTCTATGCTGTCCCAGTGGCCAGTAATAGAAATTAGATTTCCTTTATGTGCAATTATGAAATAAAGAGTTAAATATTAACCTGTGTAGGGTTATAGGACCAACCAGCTTTAAGTTTTATTCTATTGAAACTACTGCCTTAGCCACCAGCTTGAACCTTGTCTTTAGTCCTAATGAAAAAGCCTATTCATTGTCTTGGCATCCACATTTCATCGATAGGTTTATTTTGCTTCTAGGCTTGTATCTTAGGTCACTCAATCTTTAGCAGGCACTAGATATCAAGAGAGGCTGAGGGACGTCCCTGGTGGTCCAGTTCTAAGACTCCGCACTCCCAATGCAGGGGGCCTGGGTTAGATCCCTGGTCAGGGCACTAGATCCCGCATGCAGCAACTGAGAGTTCACATGCTGCAACTAAAGACCCCACACGTGGCAATGAAGATCCCGAGTGCCACAACTAAGACCCAGTGCAGCCAAATAAATAAATAAATATTTAAAAAACTAAAATTAAGAAAAAGAGAGGCCAAGCATAGGACTAAACTTGTAAGATGACTTCTAAACACCAAAGCAAACTGCAGAAATTCCTGTCTGTTGATCTCCTTAGTCCTGGCCACCCTGAAAAAATTAGTCTAGGTTTCAGGAGCATGAGTCAGACTAAATGTGCAAGGCTTTAGCTTGGCTTCAGGGAGGACTCAGGGTCACGAAACTTTGAATCCTGAATAGGCCAGGGCCTTCTACACTAGGCATAAGAGTAGAATAAACAGAGAATGATGACTACGTGCAACAATTTAACTTTTTTTAAGTCTCGTAATCTGTACGATCATTTCAGTTTTTTTAGTTTGAATTTTAGCTCTGGACTTTTTTTTAAACCTAAAAATAAAATAATTAAACATTTATTCATTTTAAGGTTACACTTTTCTTTTAGGGACTTCTTAAAAACATAATGATGCTAGTATTTAAAAATAGGCAACTATTTCATTGTTCCTAAGAAATTGACTAAAAAATTAATTTGCACATATACAGATTTTAAAAACCAATTTGAGAATGTTGCTGATAGTAAAGATTTGATTAAAGCATTACTGAGTTTTAGAGATAGATTTTTAAAAATCTATACCAGCCTTTTATAGATGAGGAAGCTGAGGTCTTTTTTTTTTTTTTTTCTTTCTGGTACGCGGGCCTCTCACTGTTGTGGCCTCTCCCATTGCGGAGCACAGGCTCCGGACGCGCAGGCTGAGCGGCCATGGCTCACGAGCCCAGCCGCTCCGCGGCACGTGGGATCCTCCCGTACCGGGGCACGAACCCGTGTCCCCTGCATCGGCAGGCAGACTCTCAACCACTGCGCCACCAGGGAAGCCCAAAGCTGAGATCTTTTAATTCTTTTTAATTGATGTCTTTATCAAGCAATTAATATTCTTATAAGAGAATTAAATATATGTTGTGAAAACACAAAGACGCTATTGAGATTCCCCTTTCAATGAGAGAAAATAAAAAAAAAATCACTCAAGTGTAACACAAGGTAGAAAGGAGTAAGAAAACAAAAGAGGAATAGAATGGTAAATGATACAGGAGTTCAGAAGAATTTTTTTTTCTAGGAAGATTAGGGGACTACTTATGGATAAGAGGATGTGTGAATTTGGTCTTGGTGTATGTGATTGTTCTTGGCATGGAAAGAAGGAATAGAGAATACTATTAAAGGAAAAGGAATCCACATGAGTAAAAACACAGAAACCAGAGAGTGTTAAAGTGGGACGAATAGTTAAGTTAGCTGGATCGTCAAGTTCATAAAAGGAAATAAGTGAAAATAAAGTTAGACAAGTAAGCTAGCACCATACGGTAGAGGGTCTTGAATGACAGGCTAGTAACAAGCCATTTAATCTTGTGGCGAGTTGGGAGCTGTCAAAGACTTTTGAGCAAGGGATGGGCATCAGGAGAGTTTTTCTTTAAGAAGACTGATCTGACATAAGTGCAGAAAGACAATTGGAGGGTAAAAGGTAGCCATTGCAGAGATGAGTGGAATGAGAACTTGAATCTAAGGCAGGAAAGGGGAAATAAGAAAAGATTTAAGGGTATCATGAAGGCAAATCAATACACTCACATTAGTATACAAAGCAGAGTGTGAAGAGGAAGACATCAAAAATAAATTCAAAGTTTTGAAGTTAAGTGATTAGAAGACTGGAATTCTTATCATTAGCTATTTCTAGACCACAAATTTTAAAGACTAGAACTTCTTCATATAATCTCCATGACTGATGTTTCAGTGACAGAATGTTAATACATGGCTTGTCCATCATATACATCACATTCCATTTCAACATATACCATCATCATGGAAATCATTTCACAGAGCCGGAAGCCTGTCTGCATTGACTAAGACTAAGAATCATTTCCTTGCTAAGTCCAGCACTATTTCCCAAAGAGTATGATGTTAGGAATTTAAAAAATAGGTTCAGAACTCCTACTGGAAGCCCAATTACAGAAGAATCCTCTAGTGCATCCAGACTCTTCAGGCTTCACAAAAAAGAAAATGAAAGATGTATTCATACGGCAGTATTCTTATGCTTCAGAAGTACTAATAAGTACCCTAATAAAGATCAAAATCTTAAGAAAGCAACTTTGATTCTACTCCCATGAAAGTAAATATAGATGGTCTAGGAGTTAGGGAATAAGGAAATCATTCCTACATCACTAATTTAAACAGGACTCCTAATGCAATGATACTGGTTTAGAAGTTGTGGAATGTAAGTGTCTGTGTTTCTGTGCATGTTTGTGACCTATATAAGGGAAATAACTAAATCGGTATGAGGAATACTAAATGCCCATAGTATCAATATAATCATAGCGATATTTTAGATGTAAGATTGACATGGGAAATTGGATTATTTTGGAAATTTTATTACAGCAAAATATTAATTATATTGTTATTATTACTAATGAATTTTAAATTGAACTTCTGAGTAGTCCAGTATTTCAACAGTCTGAAGTGAAGAAAGGATGGAAAGTTTTAGGTCTTTCTCCTGTAATTTTGGTAATAGACCTACCTACTTTTCTGAAAAGTATTAATTTCTATGGTATTTTTGATGGACAAAGTGACTTGCTCAAAAAATACCTGGTTTTATTACAGGATAAGAAGTTACACATTTTCTGTCTCTCTCTGTCTCTCTCTGTCTCTCTCTGTGTCTCTCACATACACACACTCATACATGGAGGAAAAAGGAAAAAAAAAGAGTCCTTTATTGGCTTAGACAAACAGTTTCTTATATGTGGTACAGAATTTTGCCTGAGATATTTTCAGTGCATCATATGCTATTAAAAACATTATTTTCGGGCTTCCCCGGTGGTGCAGTGGTTGAGAGTCCGCCTGCCGATGCAGGGGACACAGGCTCGTGCCCGGGTCCGGGAAGATCCCACATGCCGCGGAGCGGCTGGGCCCGTGAGCCATGGCTGCTGAGCCTGAGCGTCCGGAGCCTGTGCTCCACAACGGGAGAGGCCACAACAGTGAGAGGCCCGCGTACCGCAAAAAAACAAAAACAACAAAAAACCCCCCATTATTTTCAATATAGATCCACCAGTTCAGGGAGTCCTTAAAATTAGAAATGTACAAAGTGTGTAGTTCTATCTTCTTTTAAGTATAAATGTACTATTCCCAGAACAAAAACAAAAGAGGTACTTTATTTTCAAAGAGAGCCTATTTCTATTTTGCCTTTTTGTTATGTTTACTTTAAAACTGTGACATATCATCATGTGTCACTTTAAGAAAATTCTGTTCCTTGATAAAGACTTACACCTCCCAAATAGAAAATAAACCAATAAGAGAATGCATATCACACAATACAGTTGGATAGTCTTCATACAATTTTAACTTAGCACCATCAATTAACAAACACTTCTAGCGTCTTGTTTTTGGTATGATATTTGTCAAACTTTAAAATATAGGCAACAAAGTGTGTGTGTGTGTCTATACAAAGAAAACAACTGTGCATTTGAATATGTATGTATAACAAATCAACAAAGTTGGCACACATCTGTTGTAGATCTTTGAGGAAAAATGTATTGTTTTACTAATAAATTTGAGATTAAAAGAATATTTCTGTATCCTCTGATATATTATATATATTTCTGTGTATACATGCATTTTATGAAAATATATGCTGATCAACTTGATACAGCCTATCGTAAGATGGAATATTAGCTATAGGTCAACAAAACTAAACAGAAAAATGTTAATAGGAACCTGAAGTAATTGCAATCGAAGAGCAGACCTAGAAGGCTTTAAAATATTATATTGGGGCTTCCCTGGTGGCGCAGTGGTTGAGAGTCCGCCTGCCGATGCAGGGGACACGGGTTCGTGTCCCGGTCCAGGAAGATCCCACGTGCCGCGGAGCGGCTGGGCCCGTGAGCCATGGCCGCTGAGCCTGAGCGTCCGGAGCCTGTGCTCCGCAACGGGAGAGGCCACAACAGTGAGAGGCCCGCACACCGCAAAAAAAAAAAAAAAAAATTATATTGATAAGTAATTGTCCTAACACAATATGACAAATCCTCTCTTACTTCAAAATGAAATAAAACAAATCACTTCACTGGAAATTCTATTTCTTCATCATAATCATCATCTTCACCATATAGACACTAATAATATTTTCTTTTTAACTACCATTTATCAAGCACCTTTGTTAGCTGGGCACTAACTAACTTGGTACTTTAATTTATGTATAATAATTATAAAAAAACTGAAACAAGGATATATCACTTGTATTTTAGACATGAGGAGAGGGAGTGAATTGCTCAGGTCACACCGCTAGTGACAAGCAAAGCAGTCACTTAAACTTTGTTCTATCTATTGAGTCCTTGCTATTTTCCCCACACCTCTCCTATGATATAACCATGTCAGAACAATGCCAATACACCAGGTACCCCTGTTAATAAAAGCTTAGTCAATCACAATCGTTTATTTAAAAATCTGACTGATTTCATCAAGTATATTGGCATCATATTAGACACAGCCCAAAGTGATACATAATTCTCTTTCCAGACGGTCAGGAGTCTAGTGTATGATGATAAGAATACAGAAAAAAATATGTAAAACTGGTATTTTAAAATTTCTTAATCATGAAGGCAATCTGTACTGATTTCATCAGCTGAACAAACATGGATTAGGTACAAATGACCCTTAGGCAACGTCCACATGCTCAGCAGTCGAGCTGTACGAGACGTCTACTGATTGTAACCTCAGGACAAACCAAGCAGTCAGAGTCCACCTGGAGGAAACATATGATTACGATAACCATCGTTAATTACGAACTTGTACACATGAATTTACAGATGAATAAACTGGAACTTGAAAAGTTTAAACAGCTTTCTAAGTTTATGCAGCTACTAAGTGACGGAGCCAAGATTTAACCAACCTCCTCTGAAGCTAACTTCAGAGTGCTACCATCTATATCACTCAGTAATAATACTGTGTCTTTACAAATTCCAGCCACACTGAAAAACAACTATGCAGTCTGACCAAAAGTTAAAATGTAAACATCTCTGGAATGATAAAGCAGTTTTATGTATTGACAGTGTTCCTGGCAGTCATGTACTCATTCTTTTCAATACTCATCACTTTCTCAAAGAAACAATATATCTAATAGTCAAAATAATTATAGCACAATGTATAAACAATCTTAAAGCTGTACTAGGTTGAACTGTAACCCTCCAAAAGATGTGTCCAACTCCTAACCCTTGGTACTTGTGAATGTGGCTTTATTTGGAATTAAGGTCTTTGTAGATGTTATTAAATTCAGAATCTAGAGATGAGATCATCCTGGATTCAGGCTGGGCCTTAAACCCAAACACTCGTGTTCTTACAAAAGACTGCAGAGGGATATGTGAGACACACAGAGACATAGGGGAGAAGAAGATGTGAAGGTGGAGGCAGAGACTGGAGTGATGACCTACAAGCCAAGGAACCCCAAGGATACTGGGCAGCCAGCAGAAGCTAGGGGAGAGACGTGATACAGACCCTCCCTCAGAACCTGCAGAAGGAACCACCCGTGCCAACACCTTAATATCAGACTATGGCCTCCAGAACTGTAAGAGAATAAATTTCTATTGTTATAAATCACCAAGTTTGTGGGAACTTGTTACGGCAGGCCTATGACACTAACACAAGAGCAGTTCTAAAATTAGTGAATGACAATTTTACTTCCCTAAAATACAGTACTGAAGTATGCAGAATTTCTTGCAGTTGTGGATGACATAGAGAGTCTAACATTATTAATTCAGCCCTAGAGGATTTCTAGGATGTTAACTCTATCAGTATTATCTGATCATGAAAGCTGTGGCATTATGTGGTCCTTCTCTAGGTTTCAAGTTCCACTAACAGCGTTAGGGACACATTCTCTCTCTCTCACTCTCTCTCTCTGTATTTAAATTATTTGGAATGAATAGTACATATTTTGTTTTATGACTAGTACCACTAACAAAATATATCGGTTGATATATTTGTTCAGCCTTATTTTATACCATAAGTTACTACTGAAGTTAGAAATACTTAAAACTAATTTTTAACAGTATGGCTTCAGCTGTATATAATTTTCTATATAAGTATGTCTCGCTTTGAGATAATTTAATATATATAAAAATCCAAATGCAAAAAATATAGTGAGAAATGACCTATATTCGAAAAAATTGCTTTTCAAGAGATAGTCAATGTAAGTATTCTTTAAATGCTTCACTCAAATTTTAAAGTTCATTTTTTAATACAAACATTTATTTATAAAATTCTGATCAAATATCTATGAGTATATCAGTAGGGAGAAATCTATATTAACTGTATGTCAAAAATTAATATACAGTGGAATTTCATGGAATTATTTGCAATTGCTAACTGTCTCTTTGAGAAGCATTGGGTTTTCAATGTTTTTAAAAAAAGCAACCCATGAGGGCACTGATAAAGTAGTCTTTCTGTGATTTATAACTAAATTTGAGTCTCTTCATTTCCTACCATCTTATTAGTGACACAGGATGTAGTAAACTCTAACAAATTCAGAAACAATATTTAAGATGAAATAAAACAGTTATAACCTGCACTTATATTAATATTATATTATATGATAGTTTAATAACATTTAAAAGGTCAGACAGAAATTATATTCTTCTGCTCTGCAGAGATCCCATTATTACGCTAAGTACCTAATTTTTATGACCAATAACAACATTAGTAGTGATCCACAACTGGCACTTGCCTCCAGCTATGCCCCGTTATTGGACACAGCTGGAGGCAAGTCCCAGTTGTGATGAAGCAATCAACTGCTCCCATATGGTCCTTCTAAAGAATGAATTCCATATAGAAATATCAGTGGTAAGACATGCAGCTACTTAGCTCAGAGTCCAATAAGTGATGTTAAGTGGAAAGACTAGTCACTTCTCCAAAGAAACGCTCGGTCTCCAAAACAGCTAACAGTTAAAGAACTTTCGTCCCACTATCTATCATGCAAACGTGATTATCTTTAGTGATACTTCTTATGAAATCTGAACTTAGCTTAAATATTTCCTGGTCTCCAGAGACTTGATAAAATTCCATAACTAAAAACTGATTTACATTCTTCATGCGGCTGATTCTATCTAGTATTTGCCAGCTTACCAAAATTTTGAATCCAAAGTTATGGAGGAACCTTAAGTTCTGTAACATTCAGAAGATATTGTGACCCACTGTGAAACTAAAATTAAATTTTGATAAATCATATGATTTAATGTGCTTACATACAAATTAATTAATTCAAAAATTTAGAAAGTAGGCTGATACCTGAATTCCATTTGACAAAGTACAAAGTTAATTCAGAGATGTAAATCAGTAAAAATACTGAAAGCTAGCATTCACTGTTATTAATAAAGGAAAAGAAAAAAGATCCTTGGAATCATTAATGGTTTTGTCAGATAACTCTCCTGTCCATTGTTCTGGACAATAGGCAGACATGTTTATTATTTTATATGTATGATAATGAACTGTGGTGTAAGGGATAACATTGGGAGATGGGGTTGTGATCAAGCAAACTGGTTTGGATATCGTATCAATATATACACTACTATGTATTTTAATGAGTTAAAGCTAATTATATCAATTGAAGGGAAAATCCCTAATTCTCCTGCTTTTTCTCTCTTGCTCTGCTCCATCTGGAGGTGGGGAGGACCAAACAAGAAACAAACAAAATCCCTTCTGAGATGCTGATTCCTTAAATTTCAAGTTCAGAGTAATGATATGAAGCAGAGGAAGGGAAGATAGGTTACCACCAACAAAAACATTTGCTCCAGTGCTCTACAAATTTTAAGGCACACTCACTTTACAGTATTTGATTGTTTTATCTCAACTATCATGTGAGAGGTACTAAAATTTTGAACCTACAGATGAAGCTGAAAATCAGTGACTGTCCAAGGCCATACACCTAGAAAATAGTAAAGTCTCCAGTTTTTAAATCCTATGGTCTAGGTATAGCCCATAGCCTTTCAAGGAAAAGACCACTGTTCTTCCTCCAGGCTGTTCTCTTATGCCCTCTCAATGTCCCCCTTCTTTAAATACATGACCAGCATCCCCACATTCAAAGAAGCGTCTCTGCACTCCTATTCTTTGCTTTTCCAAGGCCTCTGGATTTTCCATTGCTTTTTTCTTCATGTTTCTTATCCCTAATTTACTTTGGCCCTTCAAGATTTGAAATAGCTACAATTACTGCCTCAGTATACTCTTACAGTAAATGAAATTATATTATTGGCTTTTTCCCCACAGGATTTTGAAAATCTTAGTAATGTGTGAGCATTGTTTCAAAGAAGATAAAAATATCTTCATTATAGTTGAGCACAGTGTCTGGGATATTTGATCCCTACCTAATTGATAGTACTTTGAGGTCCCTTATACTTTGCTTAAAGACATATATAAACACTCTAACTATACTTTAAAAGGCCAAAAAAATCCAGTTGTGCTAGTTTCATACATTATAATGAATTATAAACTATGCTTTAAAGTATTTAGAAAATATAATCTGTATTTCATAATTTTTAATCCATCTTCAACCTTGATTTTCTTCCTTTTGCCTCAGTTACTACCCACCAATGACAAGCATTTGTATCCTTACCTAATTACTCCTGTTTTCCTTTTAGAAAGCTATTAAATAGTGAAAAGAAAAGAGGCCTGTAGTATTTCTCACTATCATGTTTATTGAGACCAGCTCGAGACTACATAAGGAGAGAATTATGGGTATGTAGGATTGTAAAAAGAGAGCCTCAATGAATGAGTCCCTATGGGCAAGACCAGATCATAACAACAGATGATGTGGGCAGATATCCCACTGACATTTAGTATAGCTCAACACAGCCAGAATGGAATAAAACATAATAGTGGTCAAGGTGGAAAGAAGGGAGAAGTAGTAATGAAATAACTGCAGCACATCCTGAGGTTATTTTCTGTTTCTCCTTTAAGTTAAAGCAGTATCATAAGGAGAAAAGGCTCATAGCTGTTTTCAAGTTATCTGAACAATCAATGGCACTGGGGGACGATGTCTACCTAACCTTGCACATCTTTCCTTGATGAGTTTTTCCTTTGTGATTCCAATAAGTAAATTATAATGTTTGTCCTATTGTCTGAATGGTTGTTACTAAGGGAAAAGACTAAAATTGAACAAACATGTCATTAGCATTCTTAAAACGTTTAAAAATGAAAGACACTTCAAATTCAAGATACTTAATTTTTTTTAATGTTTATGCAAAGGAATCAATAAAAGGAACCAAGCCATAAATGTGTTTATGGAATAGAGATTTAAAACAGAAAAAAATATGAATTTTTTAGTATATTATCACTTTTTGATACGAATCTAATGGTAGAAGTCAGTAATTAGAGGGAGTTTAAAAAAAAAGAACTGGGGTAATTATTCTGGGATAGACACATTCCTTGAGCTTTCTAGAATACTCACAGTGAAAATATATTAAAAATCAAAAACTATTCCTTCGTGCAGGCATTTCAGTTTCATTCTGAGGCTGTAAAACTCCTATCATAATCTTTATAACCAGAAGAAGAGATTGGACAAGCAGGTTCAATGTCTTAGGGTCCATAATTTCAGAGACTTGTCAGAATTATGACAGAAGGTTGATCTAAATTGAACTGGGATGGTTGCAAAATATAATGTTTTCAGAAACAACATTTAATCCTTTCATCTTTTCCTGTGAAAACTCAGATAATTTTGAATTTTCTAAGTCTTCCTGTCTCCATTTTTCAGGTATTATGCCATTGCATATTAGTCTGTATCAAAAACCTCATAAAACATCAAACTTAGGGTTAATTTGAGGATTTTTTCCCCATATTTCTGTTCTGTTTCCCCGATCAAGTCTCAAAATGAAGAAAATCAATCAAATGATAAAAAAAACGAAAAAGTAAAAGAAGGATGCAAAAAAATGCCATTAAATAAAGATATATGGAGGAGATGGGCTAAAGGAGATTAATTCCATGTGGCTCTGAATATGGTACTAAAAAAGTTTACAGAAGAGTACCTCTCTCCCATCCTAAATAAAACATAAAGTTCTGAGGATTTAGTCAGATAAAGAAGGCACAATGAAAATACTATCATATCTTAGCATAAGAAGCCATTAATAATTAATAATCCTTACAAAGTGGGTAAAGGAATAGCATGCATACATTTGAGAACTTCATTAATACATTTTATAAACACTGTGATCATGATTTCCTTTAATTTAGCAATAACCAAAGAATGTCCATTGATTGGCTTCATCATTCACTTTTTTCCTACAATAGACCCTTATGTTATTTCTATGATTATGACTGTATGCAAGAAGAAAATCATCAGATACTTGAATTGTGTCATGACATGGATGAGCACAGAGATGGATGAAAACCTAATTGCTACATTACTCAAGGTGGGATTTTGTTTACATGTATTGACATTATATCTTACAGTGGCCACATAAGAGAAATAAAATATATAATGATACCATTGTGAGAAGTGAGATTCACAAGATATCTAAACTCGCCTACAACTATATGAATTACTAGCATTTTCATGCTACTGGGATACTAATTTTTTTAAGTATGTATTTACAAAATAACATCCGATGGGTACTTATTTCTGCATTGTGTTCTTTCTCCTAAATTCTCACTGAGATGATCTGTTGTCTAGGAATGAGTCTGTGTCACAAGCAGGAGAATAACTGAGGAGAAAGCAATTGGGTAAGAGACAGCACAGAAAAGAAGAAAAGAGATATAAGGTAGTAGAAGACAGGTTAAAGAGAAGACAGCTTAAAGTAATGATGTGTTGATGGAAGTATTTGTACACATCAAGATTATGCTTGTAACACATTTAAGAGCAGTAGCCTTTTTTAATCACAAAAGAGACTTCACTCAATGTCTCAAGGGATAAAGATTTTAGAGAAAGATCTTCTTTCCTGTTTCCTTACATGAATGAAGCAGTCGTTACAGAACAAAAAAGAAAGAGGATTTTTTAAAACTATAGGAGACTGAAAGACAAAGCTTTCAATAAATGATAGAAGTATATCAAATACCCTAAATGGGGAGGCTGGGGAACGGGCATCATTTTACAGTGAGAGAAAAAGAAAAATCAATTGCATAATGGGAAAATATTTTCCAGTGTCAAAATATTCATTCCCTAATGTAGGTTTTTAAAACATATCTAGAAATCAAAGAGGTCCTTTAAAATATTTCAGTTTTACTTTGAAAGAGCCTCAGCTACTGTTTATCAAAGGAATATTTTTCTTAGAGAAGCATTCAGACATTATTTTCATACTAGAACATCATTTTTTCCTTTCTTTAGTTTATGAACTCTGAAGATACAATGTTATAAATTTTGATCCAAAATGGATCAAGCAGAGAGACACTAGCTCACTGTAAAAATGATCATTTTTTAAAAATATAGAGACCATCATGAGCCAATGAAATATATGTTAAAAAAGTTTTGCATGTATACCTCCCAAAATGATATACTGATAACTTTAGTGTATCAGAATTTGATGAACATTTTCTAATTGTTCTCTCCTGCGTGATGAGTCATTTACAATTTTCATGGAACCATTCAAATGTTGTTCCAAATTTCTTTAGCAAAAGATTTAATATCTGTTTCAAATTCCAGATAAAGTAATAAATACAATTTTATGGGCTCTGCAGGACTGCTGCTCATTTTGTGCTCAGCAATGCTTCAGATCTTGGTTATTTAATATGATCAATCAGGACTAAGACATCAGGGTCTACACCTAATTACATGGGACTTAGGCACAGCCCTTACCATTTCTGGACCATACTTTCTCCATCTACTGAAGAAGAACAAGTTGGATTAAGTTATCTCTAAAGACTATTTGTCTATATTAATATTTTATTGATCAAAGAGTTCTAATTCAGTACTACTCAAGGTGTTGGTTTGTGAGGTCGGGAGCTTGTACTAGGATATAAACCACCAAATTTCTTTCTTCATCAAGAAATTCTTGCAGTGAAAAAGAATGTCAGCTGAATTGAAACGGGTTTAGCAAGCCCCTTATCTCTTCAAGGACTTGTAGCAGTTCACAGACTGGTCTGAAGGCCATAAAGTCCTAACACATTCTTCTTCCTGCTCATTCAAATAATTACCTTCAAACATACCCCCAAATTTTTATAATGATGTAAACGTTAGTAGTCTTCAGTCCTACAGCAATTGAGAAGAGTGAAATAATTTGCAGGTTTCATAATTACACCCCTCAAGCATGCAGTTGGCTGTACCTTAAATAATCAAAAGACTATACATTAAATTTAGTCTTCCAAGACAGAGGCTCAAGGCAAGGAAGTTTGAAAAATTAACCATGGCTATTGTTATTGTGACTTTATCCCCAAACCTAAAATTGGGACACATGGCCTGACAAAAACTAGTGTATTTATGGGTTTTCAAACTGAAACAAAGTTATTTAAATAGACAGAATGGTGTTAGCAAAAGGGTTAAAATCACTGAGGTATACTGCATCTCTTATTAGGGATCCAAAGAGTATAAAAGAATGAATAACTCATGTGAATAGACAGAGAAAATATTTGAAATATGAATGTCCTAGAAAATTTAGAGTAGGATATACATGCACTGTATATATAGTCCTAATAACCGAGTATAAAAAATTGTCATTTTCAGAAATTCCTATTTGTGGAAATTACAGTATAGTGAATCTGTATATTCTTTCATTAGCATAGTCTCAAAATTATGTTTAAAATTAGAACATGCCCTGATTCTATTTTATTATATAATCATGCTAAGTTAGATATAACAGAACATTTAAAATGTATATTTAAAAAATTACTTACACAAGAAGAGAAGAGGAGGAATGAGAATTGGGATTCTTCCTCAGGGTAAAACTTACTATCTATATAAGTGGATGACATTTTTATTATTCAGGTGCTTCAAGGCATCCAATTGGTCAAAAGCTAGTTGCTTATGTAAATAATGGTGGAGACCTATAGTTAGGTACTTTTAAATTTGTTTGTTTCAAACTAAGGGTAAATTTTTACCAAATGTGTGTAAATTATTTAACCATTGATTGACTTCACAAATATTGACCCCTAACTACAGTGCTTTCTCTTTCACCTCTTTGCAGCTATTTGCTTGTTGAATCATTTTTGTCTCTCTCCATACACATATACTCATATACCACATTTCTATATACATTACTTCACTTTAAATGTCTTTTAGTGCTTCTGAGTCTGACTGATGTAAGATGTTATTTTGAACATGCCAAAGCATCTAAACGACTCCAGCCTTTTCTTTTCAGCTTGCATTCCTTGATAAGTGGCAAAGCTTCCCACTTATCAGTCACTCAAAGTGACTGTAGCTGTCAGTTGTGTACAAAGCGCAATCATTTTGGAAGCGGAGACACCAGCATTTTTCTTCTCAGCTTGAAGCAAACACGTTTTGACTGCTAGTCATTCAATTTTAAAGCATTCTCAATTAGGGTGGATGAAGATATAAAGAAAACACATCCTAAACACCTCCACCAGGCAACAGAAAAATTTTATTGTTATCTCTTGATTTACTTTAAGGCAGCCATTTCTCCTCTTTTTCTGGCTGCTTGACATGGGTGCTCATGACAACACACCCTCTATCATGAAAAGACTGAAATAATATAGTATACTAACACCCTGTGGAACCTCTGTTTGAGCCTGTTTACATGTTTTCTTGTGCTCTCTCCCTCTTGAATCACCCTGTAGTAAATCAAATAATTTACTTCAAAAATTAAAACAAAACACTCTTTTAGACTCACTTGGTTTATTTGTGAACAAATTTTTATTCAATGGAAACACAAAATCCAATTCAATAATGAGAAGAAACAGGAGAAAAGTTAGCCAGAGAAAGGAACTTTGGGGGAGAGAAAATAAAATAAAAATAGTAAAGGAAATAACTAGTGGCTATGTCAGATGGTCAAGCAGCAGGTATGGATACAGGTACTGGCAAAGTTGTGAAAAGGAATAGAGAGAGAGAAAGAGAGTTAAAAAGGTATTCAGAATTAGATGGTGGTTATGGGAGGAGAAAAAAATTTAATACCTATTTTGGCACTAAATGGAAGAAATGAAGGGAAGATAATGATTCAAAAAATGTATGTACAGACACCTGTGTGTATATATAGATATATTAATAGAAATCTCAAATTAAATATATGGGTATGATATCAAAATTAGCTCATTAGTTTACCTCTTTTATAGTTAAACATATGTGTATGCTATGAAAGTTCATTAGATCACTTCTAATTTCCTTTTTAGGTCTAACATAATTGTCAACATAAAATAGTTTTAGAAGATATTTATCTTGGGGCTTCCCTGGTGGCGCAGTGGTTGGGAATCTGCCTGCCAATGCAGGGGACACGGGTTCGAGCCCTGGTCTGGGAAGATCCCACATGCCGCGGAGGAACTGGGCCCGTGAGCCATAATTACTGAGCCTGTGCATCTGGAGCCTGTGCTCCGCAGAGAACAAGAGAGGCAGCGATAGTGAGAGGCCCGCGCACCACGATGAAGAGTGGCCCCTGCTTGCCACAACTAGAGAAAGCCCTGGCACAGAAACGAAGACCCAACACAGTCATAAATAAATAAATAAATTTAAAAATAAATTAAAAAAAAAAGATATTTATCTTTTATAAATATGGCACCCTATCTTTTTTGGCATTCATAAGTGAAGATTTGGTTATATGTAATATTTGCTTATGTGAAACATATCTTTCCTCCATTTATAAATATTTATTTCCTCCATTTATAAAGGGCACCCTCTTACCTGGCTTACTGTAGAAGGCAAAACTAAATTACTTAAAAAAAAATCCTGCCACATTTGCTAGTTTAACAGGTTTAGCTCAGTTTGATAAGATCAATTACTTTTATTTTCTAGGGATTATCTGAATTAAATCACTCATTGCTACTCTAATAAGGAGAGAGAGGAAGAAGGCACCTTTTAGTCTACATAGTAGTCAACTGTCAGGATCTCAGAATCTCTCTCTCTCTCTCTCTCTCACACACACACACACACACACACACACACACATCCTCATTTCTACTCCCTACAAGATTGAGAAAATGCCATAACCTATCTGAATTCTTGTGATAATCATAAGAAATGACTTCTACAAAGTATGAACCACTTAATAAGCAATGGGTTGCTTCTTCTTACTAGTATAGTACAAGGTACAAAATGATTTTACAAATCACATACAGCACTAGGGAATGTTGGTTGTCTATTTTCGATGGCTCCCATAGCATCTATTTTAATCTCTTGAGAAAATTACTGTCTTACTTATTTTTACATCCACTACACACTGGATAATGCGCCCTCACTTCATTCATACAGTCATACATTGAGTAAATATTTCTGAGTTCTCATCATATGTCAAGAAGATTTACAGGTTCTTTGGATACAGCAGTGATCAAGACAGATGAAATCCTTGACCCCCATAGACTTGTTGCTAGGTGTGCATTTGTGGTCGCAAGGGTACAGCAAGAACTAAATAAATACAAGGGGTGAGAGTGCTGTAAGACAAGTCTGCAGGAAAAGAGCTCAGAGGCAGCTGGAGGAGGCAGGAGCGCCTCCGGCCCTCAGAGACGGCCTCCCTGAGGAGGACGGCACTGGAAGAGATGGCTGGCTGAAGTGAGGCTCTGAGGTATGGGAGGAGGTGAAGAAAGCATTCCAGGCCACAAGAATGACAAGTACAAATGCTCTGATGCTAGAACATTGTTGGCATATTCTTGGCAACCAGAAAAGATGGGTTTCTAGCGTGGAAGGAATGAGGGAGAAAGTTAGAGGTTGGTGTAATCAAGTATAGCCCAACAGACTAAGGTAAGAAGAGTGAATTCATTTTAAATGACATGATTTTGAGTATGGTTACAGCACAATTAAATTTAAAAGATTACTCTAGCAGCTACGTGAAAAACCTAGTTAGCAGGTCAACAGAGGAAGTAGGATGACCCATTTGGTTAGGGAGCCTACAACAGCAGGCTAGGTGAGAAGTGATGGTGACATAGACTCGAGTGATCATGGGAGAAGTTGCTCAACTGATAGACTTTGAGGATAAAAGTCAATTCCGATGGATTAGTTGTGAGACATAAGAGAGTGAGAGGATACAAAGACAGCTCCTAGGTCTTTGGCAACAGTAACTAGGCAAGTGGTATCATATTCACAGATGGATAAATCAGGAAAGAATGAGTTTGGGGGAGATGATTACAGGTTCTGTTTGGAAAATGTGAAATTTGAGGTGCATATTAGTTATGCATTTAAACAGGCTGAGTAGACAGCTGGGTATTAGACTCTGAGGTCCAGGTGAGAGACAGAGGCTCTCAAGATAAATTCTGGAGTATTATCCATAGGATGGTATACAAAGACTTTAGATGGGATCATTTAGGAAATAAGTGGAGATAAAGAAGTCAGAGGATGGAAAATAAACACAAGTTAGCTTTTTAAGGACAGGAAAGAACCTACCAAATGAGACTGAGAATGGGGAAGAAAAGCAGACTGTGGTCTTTTGGAGGCCAACCAAAGAGTGTTACAAGAAAGTGGGAGTGGTCAACTTTACTGAATGCTGCTGTGAGCTCCAGTATAATAATAAAGACTGAGAATTAAGCACTTCTAGAATATTCACTGAAAAAGAAACATCTTCAGTTTTCCTTTTTGTTTCTCCTTCAAGGGAAAACTGGGGACCATTCTGGTATCATAAAGGTATCCTGTGTTCTATTTACCTCTCCTTTCTCATTTTTTTTAACTGTTAATCTTTCTTTTCTGAAGAAAAGAGCCGAATAAACACGCACACACAGAGTAAAAAGTCAATCAGTTTCTCGTTGCCTGTAAATTACATAAAAATTTACCAACTCTTGAGTAGAAATTAGTACTCTGGCTAGAGAGCTCTTCGAAGGAAATTTGCCGTGTGCTAGGGACGTCTGGAATGTATGTCTTGACTCATGATATAATTACTCTTCGTAGAATTAATTCGTTTTATGTTAACACTGTTAATTTCACTGGCATCTAATTTTCTACCTATTTGTCAACTCTCTTCAAAGATAGGAGATAGAAATTCTTTCTAAAGACTCTGTGAGCACTTCCTGCTACCACATTTATCTACCACACTAACTGTATAAATTAAGGGGAAATAAAAGAAGTTCATTTAGGCCAACATATTGACTTTTGACCTATATTCTCCAAACCTGTTATTGATAACTTGCTTTGTTTTGTTTCCCACTATTTGATAATTACATTCCCAGGTTTCATCTAAGCACTGATGGATTCTGCTTTGTTAACTGGTAAGATATGAACTGTAGAGCCTCAGTGAGGAACAACGTTCAGCTTTTTCCACAGGTAATGATGTTTGGTAAAGGTGGCAAAGTCATGGGAAATGCTGCTCTCGGTCTGCTTTCCGGGCCAGTCTCGGTGACTCCATAATGACCACACTGGATTAAATGAAACCAGGGTTCACTTCAAAAATCATACTGCAAAGATTGGAGAAAGAAAAAACACAGAAACGGCACAGAAACTGGATGACAGAAAAAGGAAAACAACATGAAAGATTGAGATTCCACATAAAAAAATGAGGAAAAGGAAATGACCTCCTTCCTTGAAATGCATTGTTTATGTCTTTACTGAGGAGCCCAAGTCAGGATGAATGAATTACAGAACCAGGATTACAGCTTCCAAAAACTGTTGTCAACGTCACTTCAACAGAATCATCAACTATAGCTGTTATTTCAACTAGGGTCTCAATAATGATACTAAAAAGTTTAAAATATCAAGGCCATTGTCTAAAATTATATATAAACTCATACCGTTTGACAAATTTAACAAAAAGGGGAAAACGATGGTGAAATTCTCCATATCTATGTCCCTTGTCCCCACTATTTTCCCACCAGAGAAACTAAAAAATATATTCTATGTTATACAGATCTTAGAACTGCATATTTTGGTTTTGGAGCCTCGAGCTTCACCTTCACCTTTCCTCATCTTTATGAGGACTCCTTTGTTCCCAGATACTGTTTACTGTTCTGAATGTTTTCTCCTATTTAAAATGAAAGAATTTTTTTTAAATGATGTTCTGATTTACATTTCCAAGATAGACTGACCATGTGCATATATCTCAGTTCTTTCTGGAGACATCATTAAAACAATAAAAACAAATAATTTATAAGCCTATGTCACATGAGACAATTAAGAATAAAAGGCATGCACAGGCAAGAAATATGACCAAAGTTCTGGAAGATGAAAAGCAATTGTAGAGTGTTAGCTGATGAAAGTGGGTGAAACAGACTAGAGTATACACGCAGGGGGTTAAGTGAAAACAGGGCTTAATTTTTACTCAGAATCACCAGAAAGTCTTAGGACTTGGAATACTAGATATGAGAGAGAACAGGAGTTTAAGACCTGGGTTGAAAACAGTAGTATTATTTGAAAGTGGCTCTCGTCCTCTCCCCCAGCTACATCACACCCACTTCAACAGAAACTGAATAGTCTAAGGAAACTTACGATAGCTAGCGCATGATCATTGGAATCCCAGGACAAAGACCTTTCTGTACCCATATACAGGATTCATGTTATGTATGGCCAGCTTCCTGTTCTCGCTAAAGCAGTGCCCACCTGTTGATAAGTCTCATTCATAGTCAGAGCTCCCAGTCTACTTGTTCACACCCTCAAACATGTATACCCTGAGATATTCAAGGAGAAATGATCCATTAAACAATAGGATAACCTGAAAAAAGAATTAGAGAAAAGAAGTTGCTCATGGAAATTAAAAAGGTAATTTCTCAAAGATCCAATTAAAAAATTTAGGAGATAAAAGTTTAGGCAGTCCCCTAAACATAAGAACCAAGAAACAGAAACAAAAAATATGAACATTAGGAAACATAGTTACTAACCCAGAAAATACAATGTCTGCCTAATAGGAGATCCAGAAAGAACTGAAAAATAAAGGATAAAATGGTCAAGAAAAAAAAGACAAGATAATTTTCCAGAGCAAAAGAACATAACTTTAGAACAAAAGATTCATGGTGCTTACAAAATAATAAATGAAAAATATCAGAATATATGCTGATACTTTTCATTTATTGTGAAATGCTGCAGTAAACAGAAGATACTAAAAGCCTTCAGAAAGCAAAAATATTGGTCACACCAACAAAAACATCAGATCAACATCATATTTCTCACAGATGCGAGAAGATGATGAATCGATGGATTTGAAATAGAAGGGAAATGACTTCCAACTTACAATTTTCTTTGCAGCCAAATTATCAATCAAGTAGAGGGGTAAAAAGGAGCCCCTCCTTTTTTTTCTAGGAAGTTTCTTGATGTGATTCTGGAGCAAAACAAGGAGATAAAGCAAGGAGGATAATATAGGACCTAGTGATTCTCTCAACCCTGGAGAACCATAAAGGGACATCCTAGAATGTCGGCAGGACTCACTAAACCAAATGAAAGCAGAAGAACAGAGGACTAGGGAGAAGGTGTCAAGGAAGGTCGGATTGTGGAGATCTGGTTTATTCTTGAGAATTTACGGAGATAATAAGGCAACTAATATAAGGAAGAAAGACTAATGAAAAGTCAGTTGGAAAGCTCAAACCTACACAGAAATGAAATACGGAGCACCTTATTTAGACTATGCAGGAAAAATATATAGACATATTGTAACCTAAAAATCATCTACTGATTTTCAGTTTTTAGGATTAACCAACAGGTAAAGCACAACAGCTATGTGTGTATGTGTATATATACACATACATATATACACACCTGTATTATATATATTTAGAGTAAACACACAGATAACAGAAATTGGCAGCTGTGTGTGACAGAAGAGAGATGTCATCCTCATCCGACAAGGCAAGTGTTAAGAGACACTATTTATAGTTGATTGAGAACAGAGGTGTAAGTTAACTATTTAAAGTTTAAGAATATCTATTGGAAGGACTTAAATGACTTATGTCATTATATTACAGGTGAGGGAGGGGTATAGGGGAGGGTGCTGGACTGGCAATACCAGAACTAAGTTTCCAGTTTCCAAGTTAATGATATTTAAAGTTGATAAGTCAGAAACGGCACTATAATAATATTTGATATACAGAAGTATAATAAATACTAGAAGGCTACTAAAGAAAAACAGATTTTAAGGAAATCTTTTCTGAGTGAAAAGATTGGGCACAGTACAGAGGACTGGGCTCGGATGGTTGCTTTCATTATTCTCTTGTACTCTTTTAGCCATCAGGTATGTGTTATATCAATACAAATTTAAAAATATATATGCATATCAATCTATCTGTATCTCTATCTACAAAAGCAGGTTTGTCCAGACAGAGAAATCATATGAATGACTGAAATTCTCTCATTAGGTAATCACCAGGAGACGTACGTAAAAAGAAAACAATGCTTAAAGGATTTTAAAGTGGCTCCCTCTGAGTAAAAGGACAGACCTGCAGTTATCATCACTGCTCTTTTAGGAGAGGACACCCATCTTCTCAATAGGAAGTTCTCCTTCCAGAAAGTACAAGGAAGAGAGGGAAGTCATTTCGAAAGCTGGTACTTTGTATCTCCATATTTTCTCCTCTAATAATCTATCTGAATGTCAAGAACTATATCCTCCCAGTGGTGGTATATTGTATTTCGTACAGAAAAACATTAGTCGGAGCTCAAGGAGTTAATGCATTTCCTTCTTAGGTTGAAATGCTACTTTAATTATATGGTGTTTATTCTTGGCATTTCCAGTTTCCTAAAGAGACAAGGTTACTTTGCAATCTCTTTGTGCTCATGTATATGTGTGGGGTCTTGTTGAGGGGGGTAAAATGCTTCCGACTTACCACATTCAGAGAAGGAAATCATAAATCAGCAGGTCAGTCAGGTACTATTATTTCACCTTTAACGCTATTATGTTTCCAATGCAATATTTCAATGGATTTCCTTCTGCATAATAATTTATCAAGAATTACCAAAACTCTTAATGAGCTCAGAGAACTTTGGCTCCAATAAAATGAAACCTTTATCACAAATTGGTTGAGCCGACTGCAACGTAATCATTCAACTGTATATAAGTCAAGATGTATTTTTACTTCGCAGGAATAAGTTCCCAGGGAGAGAAAACTCATTTTAAAACTTTGGCCATGAAGCCTTAAATGGCAGAATATTGGTGAAATAAAAATGACCAAGACTTGGGGAACTTGGAATCCAGCCATGGTTCCACAAGCAACAACTTATGTGACCTTGGGAAAATCTTCTAACCTTACTTGGTTTCACTTTACAAATGTCAAAATGAGAGATAGGTCTAAATAAAGGCTTTCTAAAAATCTGCCATAGTTCTAAAATCACATAAATTTGGAAGAGTGAACTTACACTTTTCAGTGGCTACTGCCATGTAGGTTATATATTTTTTTCCTAGAAATTCTCCTCTATGGAAATATTCATTAAATTGTCCATCATCAGAAAAACAGAAAAAAGCTTTTCAAATGACTTAGGCAAAAACTTTTACCATTGTGTGCTCATTACATGCCAGGGATGATGCCATTTAATCCTCAGACTAACCAGGCGTGACTTAGGTACTATAATTCCCATTTAATAGATGGGAATAATGAAACTCAGAAGGACTGAGCAATTTTCTCAAGATCACATAGCAGATGAGGTACAAAGATGCAGAAACTGAACATGAGTATGTCTAAATCCATAGAACCTGCTCTCTATCTTTTTGTTTAACCACTGAATACACTTAAGTTTCATACAGTTAAATATAATCCTGTAACACCTAAAGAATCAAGCTCTCTCCTACATACTATGGAATATACACGGCACAACTAAGAATACAAAGGAACAGAGATTTGTCCTTTGCTCAATCCTTAGCTCCAGACAGAATCAGTGACCCAAAGCTACTATTAGTCCTGCATGTGCTTACCTTATGAATCAGAAACAATGACGGGGGGTTATTAAATACCAATTCTTTGCCCCCAAGAGAACACAATGAACAATAGTTGGAAAAGTTTATCAGAAGAGGGAATGCAACAAATATGTAGCATCTCTTAATGACAGTTTAAACACTGAGCTTCCAGTACGGGAATCATGAAATTATGCATTTGAAAAGAAGTACAATATCTTTAAATTCGCCCTTAAAAATATTTAAGTCAATTTCATATTAGAGCATGTTGTTAGATTGACCCTCTAAGATGCTAATAAGAACTTTAAATTCCATTAAGTATTATTGAAAAAGGGTAAGAAATTTAAAACTAGGACATGCTTCCCCTGGCCCCCCCAAACACACACCCAAAGCTACAGAAACCGTGTCCTATACAAAGCTTCAAGACAAAAAAAGAACTTGAGTCTTCAGGAACATTCAGTTTGTTGCCATGATGGACGCTGAATAGAGGTCACTCATTCATTTACTTTAAAAGGTTTTGGTAACAGTGAATCAGGTCAAGATGAACCACTCGTCTAGGATTGTTACTGGAAACATAAACCATCTAACAGTATTAGAAACAGGCTGCCTTATTATAAAAAAGTCAGGAACTAAAACTGCTGAAGATGGGCACTATAGCACAAGCAATAGAGTAAAAGAAAAAAAAAAGATTACCCTCAAAAAATCTAGAAGGGTATTTTTCTCTGAAATATTTACAAATTTCATCTTACGTATTAATGTGCATTAAAAGTTAGCTAGATTCAGTAAGTAAAAGTGCAAAGATGTTCTTTTTTTTAAGGACAATAAACAAAAACATTAAAGAAAAATATTGCTGAATAGTAGAAAAGGAAGACTAAACCTTCTTAGTGTTCCTAAAATTAAGGGTCTCATAAAGAAAGAGACAAATTCTTGAGGGAAGATGGGATGTTTCTGATATTATGCATGATTTTATTTGTAGAATGAACTGATTTATGATCTTGTAAAGAATGACAGAAAATTCTCTTAATTCTTCTTTTAATCCTCATGAGTTATGTGAATAAACTTGGAAGAAGGCTATAACTCTATAAAGTCTTTATAAAGAAATAATGTAGATTGAGTTTTCAACCCAATTAGAATCATGCAATTTTAGAGCCAAGGTTGCTTTTTAAAGAGGTAAGAACAGTTCATCAAGAATTGACCCTAAGTGATCAAATAAACTGGCTAATTTGCCAATTCCTATGGCTTTTTTCTCTTTCAACAAATAACTGCAGAGTAAAACTTACCACCGTTCTTTTCATCTGGAGTTGAAAGAAAATAGAATTAACAGGTCAAGAGAAATTTTAAATAACCTGGGTCATTAGAATATGTGAATGTCTGTTCATACACACACGTACAAACTTGTTCATATGTTTTTAAACTTGAATGAAATATACTTCGAATGGAATAAAGATGACTAAATTAACCTCTCCTTTAAAGAGAGGAAAGAATGAGGAAAATGTTAGGGGACATCACCCTCCTGTCATTTAACACAGCTATCAAGTGTGAAAATTCGTTCTGCTCTCTTACCTATCAATCTAATCCACCTCACAGATCTGCTTAGACCATCTAACGTATTGCATAACTTTCCCAATATCTGAACCAAGTTAACGTCTTGTGTATTTATAGCTGAAAGAAAAATTTTAAATGTAGCCCTAACTGTGGACTAGTAACACTGCAGTCCACTATTATATCAAGAGAGGAACTAGAATGCATTGTTTTCTAAGGTCCAAAGGAACGATGGCACAAAACATCTAAAAAATGCAATCAGGATGAATATCGTAAGTGGTATGTTTTTTACTATAAGGTCTTAAGGCTCCATATTTAAGAAAGAAAAAAAAGTAGATCAAATTCAAAATACACTATATATTTTCAGATATCAAAGAAAATTTAATCTATGGTAAATTCTTATGTGAGCACTGATTACATATTGACAAAAATTCATTTCATAATATTTGTTATACATTTAATTTGCCTTCTACTATAGCAGATTTGATTTTTAATCTTCTCCCTCCTTGTCCTATGCTGACAAAGAAAAGGAGGAAGTAGAAAGAAGAAAAAGGAGAGAAAAAATTCTATAAAGGAAATATGGTTAAAGATTTATGTGGGGACCAAAAAGGATCTCTTCTATGTTTTTAATCTTCTGTTTCTACATATGTCCCTACATCAGTGCTTCCCATATCTCTCAATAGACTAATTTAAATATACTGTGATTTTCATAACTATTAAGTGTTTGTTAGACAGCTCCAAATTAACAATTTATAAAATATACTTTAGAACTATGATTTCAGTTAATGAATATACTAGAAGCTGTGAAAATTAATTCCTTTCAGACTGTCACTCTTGCTCGGTATTTATTTTTTGCCTGAAACATTCCCAGGCTTTTTTAAAAAAATAATAGCATGATGGGTTTTGACTCCGTCATTATCATTTATCTGTACTAACACTAGAAAAGAGGACAAATACACATCTTTTAATGTTTCCCCCAAATTACTGCCAGTGTGACATTATTTCCTTTAGGGACTACTGGATTTTTTTTGGTCTACCCTGTGAACTAGTGGAGGCCAGCAGCATCACATTTTGATCAAATAGAAATTCTAAGCCTTTAAAATTCTCATACTCAGCAAAATTTCAACTAACAGTCAGAAAACTTTGCTTCTGATCCTGGTTCTACCTATAACTAGTCATGTGATCTTGGGCAAGTTATTAAACTTGGCTCCAGCTCACTGGAATACAGTTTCTATAGTCATGTCATTTCTAGAATAGTTTAAGGTACTTCATTTAAAAAATGCTCTGCCTAATAAAGTACAATGCTCCATGCTCTGGAGCAAGAAATCCTCCAGTTTCAACATTTTGTTATTATGACAGAGCTTTAAATCCACATTATGAACGCAGTGGTCATAACTGTGGAATAATTGCAAAACAAGTAAGTACTGAAGGTGTTGCACAATTTATATGGTCAGAAAACACAGCTGATTGAGCCTTCTACATATTTATAGTACGGGTTTACATACATTTTTGCAATTCTATTTAACAAAAGACTATCTCAATCTCATAAAAATTATAAACACTTAAAACCATTGGTACCCTCATCAAATCACAGTGAAACGAAGTGACTTGCAAAGGACCACACCACTCACTATGGAATTGTATCTGATTTATAAAGAGAAATTGCCATAATAATTCTATTATCTTTGGTTTTCAATAATCAAAAACATTTTATGTGTAGATAACCTCGTACCATCAACTAAAATTACATTCAAAGGCAGCATGCTTAGGCTAAACATGAAACCCGAAAAACAGTTTTAAACCATTGAATGAATAACCACACTCCAGATATGGACAGACAGATAATATCACATTAGAAATATGCTGTTCGTAATTAAGGAAGGCACGGAGTCTTGGTTGGAACATTTCACTGATGTTTTTCTGTCTCACTGAAACTGTGCTCATTAAAATCTCAGGTAGAATAAGAATGAGTAAACCTTGACTGGGCTAATATAACCCACAGTAAAGAAATTAAGTGTAGCTGACCCAGTTAGATAAAATGGGATAAACTTTTTTGGCAAATAAGTCTACACATGATAAACATGTGGATGAAATAATTTTGAGATGTTTGCTTCTGTCATTTATATTTACACTTAATAAAATATATTGGATTCTCAAGATACAGCTTCAAGAGAATGATGAATTTCTCCCCAGATAAGCTGACTGCAAATCTAACAGTTGATTTCCGATGGATGATGTCCCGTAAGGTTGGAGTCATTGCTCCATGAACTAGTTTCCTCTTCTTGCTAGTCATAGCAAGTATGTATTGAGTACTTACTATGTGCCTTGACAATACGCTAAAGCTCTCCATCCATGATTTTATTAAATCCTCCTAAATGCTCTACGAAATGAGTGCTTTCAGAAAGGGAATTTTCAGAAAGGGAAACAAATTTTGGCAAAACGCATGCCACAAGCAAGTGGTAGAGACGGGCTATCCCTGGCAGCTTTGCTTCTCATCATTGCAAATTTCCACAGAAGAAAAATATGGAGGTTATAGAGCCCTCAGTCTTCGTTTCTCCACGCAGTATGAAGGGTGAAATTCGACTTGAACACCAAATCGTTACCCTCCCTCACTTCCACCTTGATCACACGTGGCTCTCGAGCCTACTGTAAAAAGTTCTCCCTGCCACCGACGTCTAACTGAAAACCTTTCTGCTTTGGTTTCCCTGCACCTCCCCCATTAAGAACATTTCCAGGCACATATTAAACATTAAAGAATAGAGAAAATGAAACCTTTCTCTACAATAATTTCCTTTCCGTGTAGGATAAAAATTACCATCAGCTTGCCTCCTCTAAAACATCGCGACACAGTCGGGCCTGTGACAGAGCCACCGTGTGCAAGATTCTCATGGCACGTGGGTGACACGTCATGATCAGGCTGAAAGTAACTTTTATTTTGGAGCTCATTTCAGTCAGGTCACCTGAAAATGAGAAACAAAATCTATTTCTTAATTGGAAGTCCATATGAAATTATGATTTCTGACCTGGATCTGTTGCTGAAGCAAATTGATTTTGTGTTGTTGCTGCAGAAGCTGCTGCTGTTGTCTTGCAATCTGCGGAGAAATGGCACATGAAAAATTTAAGAGTATATTACAGTCCCAGGGGGAAATTACCAATGTTCTGTGTCTCAAAGTTTGATGTGACACTGATTAAGCTTATGAAGATAGATGTGCCTGCGCCCCTACAGGACCAGCGATTCATCCTTAAGTAGGATCAGACAAGATATTTAGACTTAGGAACAGTTATGCTTCTTTTGGAAAACGAAGCTTAAGACACAACAACAGTGGTCCAATCCAGTGTGAAATGCTGGAGTTTCCAAAATCCCTCTTCCTGGCAGTATGTTAAGGAGGTACTACCTCTGACGTTTTCAGCCCTTGGAAAAGAAAGAGAATATTTCACAAACAGGAGGGTGTGTGCCAAAGAGTTCAGAGCAGGACAAGGTACTGTAAGATGCTCTATTCCTTAGTGAGGTTCTGGTATGCTTTTGTGTCTTGGTAAACACTGTCATTTCTGCCTCTCACAAACTGACTGCCGAGTCCTCAACACATTCAATTCTGGTCTCTACTAACAGGATTCTTAATAAAGTCACCAGTCACTTCCAATTTTTTAAATTCTGAAGTGTTTTCTCGTCCTCACTGCTTGACTTTTCATCAGAATTCAATACTCAAGCGCTTTCCCTTGATCCTGAACTTTCTCCCTTGGCTTCTATGACATCACATTTTCCCTGTTTTGCTGCTACCTCTGAGTCTGATTCTTCTCAGTTACTGTCAATGGCTCTCTCCCGTCACACAATGTTGTGGGCTCACTTTAGACTCTATTCCTTTCCCTCTATACCTACATCCACACGTATGCCAAGTGATCACAAATTTGTTTCTCTAGCCTGGATCTTTGCTTTAAGCTTTAGACCCATTTACCCAACAACATTCTCAAAGGCACTACAAATTCAACAGATTCAAAACTAAACTCAGGAGTGAGCCCTCAGTGTGTTCATCCTAAGTGTTAAGCCAGACGAGCACAACTGCCCCCTGTTTTTCGCTCTCATAACATCCTCTACCACTTGATACTATACCACATGCTATGATGTTATATTTATTTTTGTTTTTGCTTTAATTAACAGGTTTCTGTCTCCTAGGTAGAAATTCATAAATACGGTGAAGTTAGGGGTCACGTAGATTTTGCTCTCACCATTTGCGCAAAGCCTGAAGCAAAAAGAGTACAGAGTGAACACTTGATGAAGAGTGCATGAGTGAAGAGACAAGAAGAAAATTCTAAACACTTCATGAGATAGGGCAGGAAACCTTCTCACAAGAATGTAACTTCGCATGAAACTTATAGTTGCCTTATAAACACGCTCTAATTCTTATTCTCAATGCTATGGTCACTATCGTTTTCATTAGGAAAGTATATCCCTTAACCTCTGTATCAGAAAGCAAAAAATTCAGGAAAAAATTTATGCAGAGTCCATTACTATGAATGAAAGTAGAGAACCTATATGATGAGGTTGGATCTACATGGCTGCACAATGAACTTTTTATTTCCCCTATGTACGCTGGTACAATTATAATTATTTTAATGCTTTTGTTTTATCTTAGGAATACAGCCTAAAGAAATTCCTTTTCCTCTCTTTGAAGAAAAGTCGGAAAGGAAAAGGTAGAAAACGAAATACCACTCTCTTCCTTAAGTCCAGTTCTTTCCTCCCACATATCAATATTTCAGCTGATATTTAAATCCTTTTATAGGTGCCTTAAGATTTTATTAAGAAACTAACCACCTCATAGCCCTCCACACTTCCTCCTGTTCTAAGTCACTGCTGCCTCTTGCCTGGATTGCTGTGATAGCGTCCTATCTTCTCTTTCTGCCTCTGCCCTCGCTCCCTGCAGCCTACTATAAACCAGCACCAAGAGAGATCCTTTTAAAATATAAGTTGTGTTGTGTTATTCCTCTTTTCAAAACCCTCTGTCTCGCTCAGAGTAAAAGCCAGTTTCCACATGATGCCTGCAAGGCCCTGTATGAGCTGGCCTCCTGCTATCTCTCTGACATCATCTCTCTCTCTTCCCTTTGCCACTCCGCTTTCCTGTCTGTTGAACACACCAAGGGTACTCCTGCCTCTGGGCCTTTGCACTTGCTTTCCCCTCCATCTGGAACACTCTTTTCCTAGATAACTACATTGGTCACTCCCTCACCTCCTACAAGTCTCTGCTCAGCTGTTACCCTATCAATGAGGCCTTCCCTGAGCAGTCTTTTTTTTTTTTTTTTTTGGCTGCGTTTGGTCTTCATTGCTGCACATGGGCTTCTCTAGTTGTGGCGAGCGGGGGCTACCCTTTGTTGCAGTGCGTGGGCTTCTCATTGCGGTGGCTTCTCTTGTTGCAGAGCATGGGCTCTAAGCATGTGGGCTTCAGTAGTTGTGGCACACGGGCTTAGTTGTTCCGCAGCATGTGGGATCTTCCTGGACCAGGGCTCGAACCCGTGTCCCCTGCATTGGCAAGCAGATTCTTAACTACTGCGCCACCAGGGAAGCCCTGAGCAGTCATTTTAAAAGAGCCTATCTCTCTACCTGGCACCCTCATCCCTATTTTTCTGCTTCATTTTCAACATATATTTTACTTATTTATTGTCTATCTCTTCCCAACTAGAATTCAATACATGAGGTATTTTGGTCTGTTTTATTCCTTGCTGTAACCTATTAACTAAAACAGAAGCTGGCATCAAATTGGTGCTCAACAGAAAGTTGTTGAAAAGATGAATGTGGAATGGAGCACAGAGTAGGGACACAGTGTACTGACTAGGGAGTGTTGGGAGTAGGGTCAGAAAAGGAGTTCTCAAGGTGAGAGAAACCTAACCTGAGTCTTAAGGAATAAATACTAAATGTCCTTCAGAAATATCCCTGTGTCCCGATGAAAAGATCAGTGACTACCAGAGTGGTGATGCTGTGTGCCAGCACTGCACGGCGGAGAGGATCTGGGAGAGCAGAACGGGCTCCAGGAACCTGACAGGTAGCTCTCAGGAGGGATCTTCTCTCAGGCTGTATAGGCAGCATTGCCTGGCAGCGCTCCAAAACAGCGGAGAATTTCTGGAAGAACCTAAGGATTTCTGAAGTTCTAAGGAGAACGTCAGAGTAAGTAAAAAATTCTAGAATCTGTTGATGATATTTGAGGATGGGCCAGAGTGTGAAAGAGAAAGTCAGGAACCTTGCTCTCCATTAGTAATTGCTCAGATTTTTTAGGACAAGCATGCCCTCAGGCCCATCGAAGTATGGATTCTCTACAAAGAAATATCCCCATCTGAGTTCCAGTTTCAGAGGCTCCTAGGATCTTCTGAATTCAGACGTCTGAAGGTATCGAGGGTTATGAACAAGAAACGAGTGGTGTTCTTCTAGACTGTCATGGGCAATCATTCTGAGCTGTTTCATCACAGGGGTAGAGCAAGAGGAATAAGGGCCATCTCCAATAACAGGCTAAATATATACTTAAGGAAGATGGTGACGCATTTCATTAAAAATAAAAATATCATCTTTCAAGCAGAGATGAACCATCAAGTAGAGAAAAGTAAACAGAAGGAAAGGAGGGCTCCTCAAATGTAATCTGAATGTTCCTCCACCTCTTTCAACTCTGCTGGTTTACACTTTGACAGCTGTCTAGAAGGTTTTGCAGTATTTGTGTAGATACAAAAGTACCCTTGACTAAATAACAGCCCTCCTCCACTTAAGACGGTGAGTGCACTAAACGCAGAACATGGGACGGTAAACTAAGTTAGTCCTAGAAAAGATGTACCATCTTTATATGTAAGCTCACCCTATGACACCTTCTGTCTTTCCTTCCCATGACTACCAAGCCTCTTTTAAGTAATACTTCTTATGCATTACCTCCATTTCCCCACTACGCATTGTTCTTCTACATGTCGATTCTTATTATCTGATTTCTGCTACTAAAGCTCCAGAGAAGCCCCATGCTCAAAGGCTGACAGTGAGAATCTAAATGACTATCTAGTAGCTTCTTGCTTCTGGATATGGTCGTTTTCCTCTCCCTACCGGCTATACGCCAGCATCTCCCAAGGATCTCTCTTCCCTTAATTCCTTTCCATTTTCTCATGATATCACCACTACTCTCATTTAAGGCCTATAAACCTGTCATTCCTCTGCATGAAACACCTTGGCCCTAGATATTAATACCGCTGCCTCTCATAGGTCATTTAGATCTGAGCTTAACTGGCAGATCCAACCACCCAAACTAAGATGGCAAAACCCAAACTTGCCATATTAATCAATATTTATTAAATTACTCTCATGACACTTTTTCAAATTACTTATCACTCTCTGAAGTTATTTTGGTAATTTTTCTTTTCCTTTGTTAATTGTCTCTCTTTCCACTAGAAATTAGGGGCTTTGTCTTTCTGGTTAATTGAGGTAACTTCAGTAGTTAGCACAGTGCCTGGCACACAAGAAGCACTTGATTACTATTTTTTGAATAAATGAATGAAACTGACTTTCTCCAGGGGTTTAAACTACCATCTCTATGTAGATAATCTAGGAAATGAGGCTCAGCCCTCTCTTCCAAACTGTTAATTGATATTTCTATTCTCTCACATACTTTCAGATGGACAACCTGACGACAGCTCTAATTCCGCATAATAAAACCACCTGCTTTTCCAAATCTGCCCTCCTCTTGACCTTCCCTGTTACCCAGGCTCAACGCTTTTCCTCGCTCTTTAGCCCACTTAAAACATTCAACTGACCATAATTCTTCCACCTATTTATCCCTTCTTTCTCTTTCTCCATGGTCATTACCCTATCTGGTTTAGAGTCTCACACCTTATTTAGATGATCATAATAGCCTCCTAACCAAACCTCTTGTCCCATGATTGGAAATTGACTTCACTTGTTGAATCCTACCTAGCCTTCCAAGTTCACACCAAACACATTGAATGAAATCTTTCCTAATGTCCCTGACTGGAAATGGTCTCTTGACTCTCCACGGTTCTTTTTGGTACTGGGCTCATGAATTTCACCTCGATTATAATCACTTCCAAGTTATGTACCACTAAAATAGTTAATAAGCTTTTTCAGATGAGTTTTTTGCTCGCTTTGGTGTTTTGCCTTTTCATTTACTTAGGCAAGGCAGGGGGGAGAAGCTTTTACTGATCTTTGTTTGCCTCCAAGAGTGACCTATATGCTGCAGGCAGAACGATACCTGAGGAATCTGACTGTGTTCTCTAGTTCTCACTCACCTGTTCTTGCTGCTGCTTGGCCAGCTCCATTTGCTGGCGCTGTTTCTCAATCTGAGAGGCAGCCAGTTTCTTCTGCTCATCATGGGCAGCCAACAGCTGCTCTCGCAGACTGGTTAGCTGATTGATCATCCCCATGAGCTGTCTCTCCTTCTCAGCGAGGCTTTCGGGAGTCCCTGAAAATAAGATGGCAATAAAACATGTAAGAAAAGAGAAATAAGAAGAGAGTGGTTTTTCGATGACAGTGATTCTGGTGTGTAGAGAATTATTACATGAATAAGGTTTGACACACAAACATATACTTACCTTCTTTTAGATTATAACTCAAAAAGTAAAAAGTGATGGCTCTTTACTCATTACAAAATAGGATGAACAAATATTTTGATTGTTTTTATTTATGATGAGTAATAATCTGTAGCTGTTTCCCCCCTTTTATAAGTAAATAAAAAACTGTTGGCTGAGCATTTATTATTCTTAATGTTCTAAGCTGGGGTTTGATGGAAATAAAAAGAGGCTTAAAACACAGTTCTTGGCCTTAAGTAGTTTTTTTTTTTTTTTTTTTTTTTTTTTTTGCGGTACACGGGCCTCTCGCTGTTGTGGCCTCTACCGTTGCAGAGCACAGGCTCCGGACGCGCAGGCTCAGCGGCCATGGCTCACGGGCCCAGCCGCTCTGTGGCATGTGGGATCCTCCTGGACCGGGTCACGAACCCGTGTCCCCTGCATCGGCAGGCGGACTCTCAACCACTGCGCCACCTGGGAAGCCCCGTAAGTAGTTTTTTTTTTTTTTTTAATCAAAGAGGCAAGACAAAACATGAAAATTTAATAACGACAATTATTAAGAGATCAAGGGTATTATTATCAGCAATACGATTCTTCTTTTCTTAAAAAGAGAATCTTGAAGAATCAGAATTAAGGAATTCTACATTGAAAAAGGAAAACTCTATTAGTTAATCAAGTTTTAGACTGTTTTCTCATATGCCACTCAGAAGCTTTCTTCAAAAATAGAATATAGCTAGCAGAAAAAATATTCAAGTTTGAGAATATAAATTTATGCTCTCATGAAATAATGAAATGTAGTTGGAAAACTAACTGATCACATTATGGCCACCCAAGATTACAGTTAAATCCAAGATTATAGTCGTTAGCACCATATGTTGTATCATTATTGACATAGTTATTTATTTATTGAATCTCCCAGTAGAGTATAAACTCCATGATAGCAGAATTCTAGCTCTTTTGGTTTAATACTATGTCCCCAGAGTAATGCCTAGCACAGAGTAGGCACCCCATAACCTTTTATTAAATGAATTAAATAAATAAACTTCTTAAGATGAGAGAAGAGTCCTTAATTGAGTGATAATGTATGATTCTATGCAAATAGATAAATAACCCTTATTAGGATTACTTAAGGATGCTTTCAAATACATTTGAAATAACAAGAAAAAATCTTTGGAAGCTTATATTTTCCCAATATTGTCCTATTCTACCAAAATGCAATAGATATATGGCTTGAAGTTACAATCAAAATCACAGTAAATCTTTGGGAGTTTTGATATAACTAAAGGAAAAGTAAAAGGAAGGAAGAGTCACTCAGGAAAGGAAAAGTCCTAGAATTTTGATGCTGAAAGTAAACTAGAGATTATGTTTCTTCCCTCAAAAAAATTACTACACATTTAATTCAAAGCAACAGTCAATCTTTGCCAGGATGTTTTTTTTTTCTTTTATTGTTGGTGTTCCTCAGATTATCAATGTTATAATTTGGACAGGACTCGAATTGCTTTGATTTTTTTTTTTATGGAAATGTTGTTGCTTTCAACTGGTAATCCACCTGAAGGATCTAAAAGTCATTCCTTACGTTGCCTTTAAAAATTCTGCCTAATGAAAGTGCCTCAAGCAGCCGCATAACACAGGGAAATCAGCTTGGTGCTTTGTGACCACCTAGAGGGGTGGGATTGGGAGGGTGGGAGGGAGAGGCAAGAGGGTGGGGATATGGGGATATATGTATGCATATAGCTGATTCACTTTGTTATACAGCAGCAACTAACACACCAATGTAAAGCAATTATACTCCAACAAAGGTGTAAAAAATAATAATAATAAAAAAAAATTGGAAAAAAAAAAAAAAGAAAATGCCTCTACTAGAGTGTAAGCTCCAGAAGGGCAGAAATCTGTCTACTCCATTTGCTACCATTACATCTCCAGAACATAGCACATGGCAAGACAGATAGCAGTATTTGTTGAATGAACTGAAAATATAATGAACAGAAACAAATTTAAGTTATTCTAAATTTACAACTAACGCTTTTCTCAATGGCAGTCTTATCCAACTAGAGTAAAAGTCAGACCCCCTCATCAGAAGGTATGAATGGCATTATTCTATTTCATCAAAGGAATATTTAAGTTATCTAACTTACAAACATCTGTGCATTGGTCTTTTTCATTGACAACAAATGCAATCAAACTTTGATAAAATTTAGTTATATATCCTTTACTGCAATATAGATACTCTTAGAAGTTGAAATCTATTAAAATTACATAAGGAATGCAATCATGTATTACATGACAGTATAAATTGATATTCTAGTGTACACTGCTAATACGATAAATATTCTTACCTTCTTTCCGATTTCTGTAATTTATTTTGAAAAAATAGTTCAATTCTTTTTGCTTCAATATCTTAAAAGGTGGACTTTGGCTTGGCTTTTAATATATATGTACTATGGAAAGCTATCAGGTTTTTTTTTTCTGGCTGCACCGCCTGACTTGCGGGAGTTCCCTGGCAGTGAAAGCACCAAGTCTTCACCACTGGACTGCCAGGAAATTCCCGTGAAAGCTATCAGTTTTAAGGGCGACTATCAGAATGAAATGGAACAACTGAAAAGTAGCTATGGTCTTTACCATTGTTACCCCATGGCTGGATATTTTGTTTCTGGGACGTTAGGAACGAGACGTGTGCGTTATCATTTGTACAGTGAGAGCAAGGGTCGTTCTTACCTTTTTTAAAAAGTATGGTTCTATACAATTTCTTACGACAAATGTCTACCTTTTAATGGAGATTGTAATTTTATAACCTTTTCCCAAGATTATTCCATCTGCTTACTTGGGTATTGTACTTCAAATGTAAAAAACAGCTTTGTTTTGTTTTGTTTTTAATATCACATTCAATTTACTGCACTTAGAGACTGGAATGTAGCCAATAATAGCCATCTCGAAACATGGCATTTCTTGGTCATCCATTCATCAAATACGTACTGGGTTCCAAACTTTGGGCCTAGAGTAAGCTAGATAGTCTACAAGGAAAGTTCACCATGGACGCAGGCTAACGATGGGTGCATCTCAGAGGGACTCTTCATCTAGCTGTGGTGGGTCTGAATACGTTTTCATGTTTTAAAGGATTTTAGAGATCACCCATTCCAACTTTACTAAGACGGACTACCAAGCATCATGTAGAGAGCACAGGCTTTGAAGGCAGACAGAATTAGAGTCACATCTTGACCCTGTCACAACTAAAGCACGTGGTTTGGGATAATTAATCTCTCTCTCTGAGACTCAATTTCTTCCTACATAAAATAGGAATAAAATGACTTTGTTACAATAATTTTGTAAAGGATGTTAGCAAAGTGGCTGTACATAAACAGCCATGTAATCAATGCGACTGTTTTTAAATGAGGGGATGAGGAAATAAACCAAAAGAGGTAACCTCGCTTCCACAAGTCTTTGAGAGAATCAGGGCAACAAGACACCAAATCTTTTTAACTACATCATGCTTCCCTAGTAAGAGAAATGTTAATTTAAAAGAGGAAAAGGTTTTAGGTAAATTCTATTATCCAATGATCTGGATAGCATAAGCTTTGGAGACCACATCTACAAGAAAAAACAATGGTTTTATAATTATTTTAATTTTAGGATCTTCATAACCCTCGGACAGATGAATACTTGTTAAATGAATGAATGTATTTTTAAATGAGAAAAATGTTGAGGAGAGAATATTTTTATTTTCAAATATAAACCCTAGATTAAATATGCAAGAGTATCTGCTTAAAATATGCATTATTAAGTGCCTGCTGTAACAGGTATATATAACTTCTCTTTTGTTTGTTTGTTTTGTTTTTTTTGCGGTACGCGGGCCTCTCACTGTTGTGGCCTCTCCCGTTGCGGAGCACAGGCTCAGCGGCCATGGCTCACGGGCCCAGCCGCTCAGCGGCACGTGGGATCCTCCCAGACTGGGGCACGAACCCGTGTCCCCTGCATCGGCAGGCAGACTCTCAACCACTGCGCCACCAGGGAAGCCCTATAACTTCTTAACTGGTGAACTGGATTATCAATATACAAATCAATGACAGCCAGTGGCTGACTGGTCTCTTCCCATCGCTTGCTGTGTTTATACACTGGCATGAGGACTCTGGCTTCCCAAGACAGAGCAAGTAACTGATTTGCAGAAAACATAAAGTCGCTTTCTGCTTTTATAGACACTGCCAAACTTATTTTAAAAATTTATATTCTGTGCCCCAGTAGTCTTTCTTCAGTTCTTATGAAATAGTTTTTACAAAAAGTGAAAACATTACTCATAAGCAACTACAAGGAACTATAAAACAAGCTTAGTAGATTAAAAACATTAAACATCTACTTTATTTAGAAGTAAATGACTATATGTTATGTACCTTCCTTACGGCTGACTCTTATGTTAAACAAATTCCAGATACAACAGTTCCCTCAGAAAATAATCAACATTTCCAACCCCTCTGAAAAAATGTGAAGAAATATATATATATATATAAAATGCACAAATGAAACAGTCACAAGGTAATTAGCAAACCATGTGTTTCTTAAATAGTTACTGGACTTTTAAAAGAATGGGTTTAAAACAGCTTTCAAAGTTATACAAACCCTTACATATCTAAATGCTGAGATTTTATTTTCCATGTTTTAAATTTATAAAAATCCAAGGATACCTCTTACTAGATTATTACCTGGGACCTGATTCCTGTTCTAAGCCTGCTTATTTTCAAATCGTCTGTTATTTAAACAGAATCATCTCTTTCAAGCCATATACTAAATCTACGTATCTCTTGCATCTCAAAACGTTATGTCACCTAAGAGGGGATCTACTTTCATCCTCGTGTTGAATCTACATAGCATGACTTTAATTCATGAGTTCTGAAAGACCATAGTATTGTGGAATGGAGTATTTACTTGAATCCATTATTGGCATTCTAGAGCTGTTTGGTGTTTGCCTTTATGTCCCATCTTCTAGAAAGAACAAAATTATAGCTTTCAAAAAGAGCCAATTTTTTATTATACCGACTACAACTGGCATTTTCCTTAATACCAGATATAATACTTTACTGGCCTAAATTAATGCATTCTGAGCAGGGTGGGAAGGGTCTACCTGGGATATCAATGGGAAAGAGACAAGGCTCTGAAGAATTCTTCAAACAAGGCAGGTAGAGAAACTGATCTAGGCTTTTCTGAGTGCCCTACTCAGAAACCTCTCAAACAATGCCCTGCTTTTATAACCTGAACAAAATAGAAATATTTTAAGAGGATTTTGCATGAAGATATTTTTGTTATAATTTTACAAATAAATTTAAGTCAGTAAAATACACATTTTGCAATGGCTTTGTTGAAAAACAGACGATCTGTTTAGATTAGTCAAAGCTGCCATGGATCCCCAGATACTGTCCTCAGGTGACGTGCCAATGCAATGACCTTCAGTGTAATGGAATTTCATGCTAGCTGAAACAATGTGTGATGCTACTGGCTGCCAACTTGAGTGCAGGCACTGTTTTTTCCCTTCTCAGTAACTATGAGGCTATAAAATGTATTTCTTCATCTTTCACACAACCATTACTCAGTGCTTTTGCTATAGATAAGGGCAAAGAAACCTCTGTAAATGGCCAGTTACACTATACGGCTGATGAGAGAAGAAGAAACAAATTATGTCTGTAGTCATCTAATCAGTTTATAATATATATTGACTGTTTGCTATCGGTAGACCTTTTTAGTCAAACTCTTTTGTTCTGGAAAACTGAATCCAGTGTACTTTTGTGTGTGTTTTTTTAGAGAATTGTTTCTAATGTAACTTTAAAACCTAATTACTTCACATTTCCAAAGTACCAGACCATAAAATGGTCTAAATTCTAATCTAACATGAAAAATAATTTTATGCTTTCAGAAATGGGTGACCTTTCCTAACTCACACTGTTTCTTGAAAAATGAGATTGACTTTAAGTGCGTATGACAACTCTTTATTGACAGCTAAACTATCCAGACCAAATGCTATTTATTTCTCCTCTTTTTAAAAGTTTATCATTTTCACTTTTTAAATAGTAATAGTAAGAAACACTTCGTTGAAATTTGCCAAGCTGTAAGTTTAATCTTTGTCCAAATGCGCTGAAAGTAATTCACTCACAGCAACTTGAAGCCAGCACTTAGGAACTGAGCTCTGCCCTTACTTGGCTGTGGTCTTAGATATTCAAGAATGGACACACACACACACACACACACACACACACACACACACACACACACACGCATGCATTCATTCACTCACTCATGTTTCCTGGAACTAATTAAAAGTTAAGTGAAAACTGACCAGTGTAAATGGAGGAGAAGAGTTTCAATCCACAAGAAGACTCAGTAAATGCTGTAAAGGCTGTAAACATCCTAATATATACAAAGGTTCTACTCAGATACATTGCTCTGAATTATCAGTAATAAATTATCTAATAATTGAATAAGTTCATATTTTCAGATTTTAAAAAAAGTCATGCTTATCCTTCCCTACCCTGACTGAAAACAGTCTACGCATACGTGAGACTTACACCTTTATCTGCCTCATAAAAAACAGAGGCCAAAGAGCTGGGCTATTGTTCTTGACTAACTTCGTCTGAGGTGGTATGAAAACCACATTCCTGGGCAGCACATAATCATAGGGTCTGACCGCCCCCCACCCAAGAACCATTAAGTCAAATTCATTTCCCCCCAGAGGGCAACACACTATTGTATCCTCTCCACTTTGGAGCCACCTATGAACAATGGATAGTAATTGCAACTGTCACGGGCAGTCAATAGGAAAAGGAACCCAGCGCTTTTTTCCTCCAGTTTTCTGCCAAACCTGATCCGAGCACCTAACAACCATGCCCCCAACAGAAGAAAGATCTACAGTTGCTTTTAAATGCATCAGAAAACAGCTTTTTGAACAGAACCAGAGGACAATAACTAAACTTGTGCTCTGAATGTGAAGCTTAAAAAACTCAAAATTAAAGACAGAAACTTCTTTTGTGACTGTACTGCAGCTTCCTGAACTAACCCCACAGGCAAGCCTGAAAGGACAGCTGAGCTTCTTTCCTCTAAGCTTATCATCACTGCTGTTGCTGCTTTTAAGTTAGACTTGTGAGGAAAAGGAGGGAGGGAAAAATGTTTGTCCTCCAATGGAATGAGATCACAAGGCTTGGAACAGGCGGTCTTCTCTGCTCTGCTCTCAGTTATTACCCAGGTCACAGGAGAATAAAGAACCTTGGAGAATACATCCTGCATCTCAGGTGCAAATGGGTTAAAATCCAACAAAACAGAGGACTTGCTGCCTCAGAAAATGAAACTTTTCTGTTCTCTTTAAACTCCGTCTTCAAGCTCTTTAAGGGATATTAATTATTACTTGTTTGAATTTCATTCCATTATAGGTTCTGGTTACTTAATTTGCTGATTAGCAGGAATTCATTCTCTCACCACCCATTCACACCTAATCATAGCCTGAATATATGTAAACTCCAAATATATGGATGAAAAGTGAGATACTCAAGCAAACATTTTATGGAAGTTTCCCAAACAGAGATGCCGACATCACGTAAGTCAAACATTTGAGAAGACTGATTTGTGCTTTGCCCTTCTCCAGGATGCTCTGATGTAGTAAAGCCGTAAGAGAGATGACTGCCTCTCAGTGGGAGAACACTTGCACGTACACACATATGCAAAAAAGTTATTTACACACAGATTTCTACATGTATGTCAATATAAATCTGGTGATATTTAAAATATATATTCAGCCTCTATCAAAAATATAGAGTAATATATAACAAAATATATTAATATTAATAAGTAGTTTTTCCTTAAAATTAATCCTTTAGAACTCAGATTCAAAAGTGTCCTATTGGCAACAAATAGAAAACCATAGATTGCCTGCTATGCTCTGAGAAAACACACTTTTTAATTAATTGAAAGCACCACTTGATTTTATTTTTATATGAGGAATTAAACCTTCTCCCTTTGTCATTCCTGGTTTTAAGAGGAGATTACGTATATTCATACTTCTAATATGTAGAATGTATAAAATCATCTCATACAGATTTAACCCTGCTGTAGATACATTTGTACTTATAAAGTAAGTCATTTAAAATTTAAAAAAAAAGATGAAAATCAAATACTGTTAAAGATATAGTGGGGTTATTCTGTTAAGAAAACATACTATTATAAGGCACAGAGAGAAAATAAGAACCACTGTACATCCCTTTTCAAGCTAGAAGGAAGAAACACCAAAGACAGAGCGCATGGGGGCAGAAGTACTTTATCACCACTAATATTTCTAAATATCAGATTCATTTCGGTACATTTTAGATCAAAATAATTGCAAACGTATTACCTTTTATTTCACCAAAGTTCCCTGATCCCATTGCAAGAAGCTTGTCTTTCCAGTCCTTTGATAGTAGCTTTTCAATACTGGGGGTTTCTAAGTAAAGAAATAAAAACAGGTAAGCAAATCAATGTGACTATCTTTATAACGAAGCTCATTAAAAGTCTATCTGCTAAAAAGAAGGCCATCCCTACCCTGGTCCCGGTTCATAATGACTTCATCAACAAACTGATAACAGGGGAGGAAAAAAAGAATGTGTTTTGTCACCTGCTGTTTCAAAATCATTAGCTTTTTCCTCTTGTGGAACAAAGCTGTACTAATTCTTTATGACAATGGGTACATATAAACCTGCAGTTCATTGTTTTCCAATTTGGTGAACAAATTCCTGCTATAATGGATGCTTGTCAATTTCAGGGTGTTAGTCTGCAGTCAAAAAATAATTATGTTGATAAAATGCAGAGTAAAAAAAAAAGGCAAAGAATTAGCTCTTAAATCTGCTACATGTAATTATGTCCCTCTGTGTGTTTACAATTACATCCACTTCATAATATGTGTTTAACATCGTGTGGTGGTTAGCACACTGTGGAAAGATTTGCCAGTACCGTGAACATATAAAAAAGAGTTGGTGTAAAAGAAGCTTTACAAAGATTGCAGAATCCAGACAAGTAAGTAATGCCTATAATGGAAACTTATTATTTGCTTATTTCAGATTTGTATCACACTCTTTTAAAATGTCCTCTATTAAGACAGGACACACAGATTTTAGAGAGCAGGGTTATGTGGTGGTCTGACATTTGTTTCTATATGTCACATGTTTTTGATCTCTCCTTTTGTGTTGAATTTTAATGTATAAGTAAATATAAATGCTAATAAAACTCTGAAACATCAAACTCAGTTCCAAATAATGTAATTTTATATTCTTGTCAGCATTTAGATGGGTACACAATTACAATGGCTTTCAATCCCACGATTAGCACTGCATTCAGTTAGAAAATGGTGTGTACTAAAAGATAAGTGTCCCAGTATGCTCCATCTAAATAACAATACCCACACTTATTATCTGGATCGAAGACACACACTGCCATTCTCCACATTGGTGTTTATGCGTATTTGTGTTTGTTCAGACATTTGTTTACCCCCTACTAGGAGCATAAAGGGAGTACATGTTAACTTATCAAAGGGACAGTCTGGCCTAGAGACCCTAAGATTATTAGAAAAGCGTTAATTTTCCCCACAATAAAATGCATTTTAAAGCGTCTTCAGCATCATCTTGGCTAATGCTATCTACTTTTCTCAGGCCCTCATCTTAAAGACATCAGCTATCAGAGTCACAAAGCCTGCGTGGAGTTTTCAACGAATGGGAGGTGAAATTTTCTTTGGAAAAACTGTGGCAGCGTGGATTGCTTCTTTTTCAGATGTCAAAAACTTGGGGAAAATAAAATAGTGAAAAGCTCTGAATGATTACTTCTTCACATAGCCTGTATGTATAGTGTGTACATACACACACACACCCCCCACAACTACTATGTGCACATTTACATGGAATGTGTGAAATGTTTTTTTTTCGTCTGTAACAAAATATATCTTTCTATTTTTTCACATTTAAGGAAAAAAGATCCTAAGGATTTTACTTTTTCTTAAAATATCCCTATTTCTATACCACATTGTTTTGAAAATGGTAATGACAATTCTGAGTAATAAAATGCATTAAATCTCTTCTTACTGTAATCAATATTTCTGTTCACTGAGGCTTTCCAAGTAACTTTAAAATACTTCTGCAGGGATAGCCAATGTTTCTACATTCGCAGTAAACACTTGGTGAGTGAAATCATTTTTTAAACCTTATCAGAGTAGGTCAAACAAATACCACTGTTTCTTTTTTCCAGCACTCTACAGAAATTCTTGAGTCGCATGTAAACAGGGTCCAACCAATATGGTATTTGCAGTAGAGTACCGTCAGTCATTAAAAGCTAACAAACCTTGCAAAGCAGGAATGCAGCAATAGAAATCCATTGTGCACTAACAATAGGCCCCTGAACCTCCCGGCACCAAAAGCAGACCATTTTACTTTTAAGGCTATTGTCTGCAAAGCCCATGACAAAGCTTTTCCCCTGCAGCTAGACAAAATATTCACTGTAGTGTGCTCATAAAGAAACAGAAGTCTTCTGTCTAAGTTGCAGAGTTAAAGAAACAGCCGCCAGATTTCTGAAACCTGCACAACATTCCTGGCCTCTTTATTAACTTGCATAAAGATAGGAGGCTCTCATACAAAGCCAGGTTTTTTCAAGTACCTGACTTTTAACATACACTACAGAAAAAAATGAATAACTTCTTTAAGACCAAGTAATTTGCAAGATGTAAAATCAGAAATATATCTAACTCAGGGTTGTCACGCCTGTGGATGAATAAAGACAATAATACTTGCAATTTGGATGAGGTTTAGACTCAGATTCAATAAACGTTTATTGGACAGCCTGTGTGCCAGGAGCTATGCTAGATGTTTTTACCTGTATTCTCCCATTTAATCAAAGCAAAACTCTGAAGACTCAGATTGTGTTATTGTATCCATCTTTCAGGTTAAGAAAAAGACCAAAGGAAGAAAAGGATTTGTTTGAGGTTTCACCGTATGTAATGGGCAGAGCTGAGTCTTGGACTAAGGTTTATTTTTTTCCCTACAAATTCCTAAGTCTCTTATTGATGACGATAACGATAGCTGCCATTTTGAGGGTTAAGTGAGAAACAGTGTACCAGGTCCTTTACATGTGGTATCTCAAACTTCTCATAATAATCCCCTGAATTAGATATTGGTATGTCTGTTTCCCCATTAAGAAACCAAAGCTTTGAGAAATATCGTGACTTGCCCAATACGGAGCTAAGTTCAACTTACTGGATCCCAAAGCCTTTGCTCTTTTTAGTACACACACATTACTGCATTTCACCTGCAAAACAGCCATGGACAGTCATAAATAACTATTTTATTAACTCCAGTGGATGGACGAAGTAAACATTTGAAAGGATAAATTGAATGTCCCAGGGTAACATGTACCTATGGGCAGCATGATGAGATTAAAAGCCAAGATTCCTTACAATTTTCAATATGTTCAGGAGGTAGTCCCACTATATGACTTTGAACTTTAGAATTTTGGATGATTTAAGGAAAACCTATGACCATATAGCACATATATGCATTGAAATGAAAATGCATTCGTAAGGTGGAAGGACTACTGGGCTGTAAGCCAAACAATATGGATTCTCACCAGGACTTTAACACTATCTAGCTCAGGGGGACCAAAAGCATATCTTTTCACCTACTTCACCTCTCTGTCTGAATTACTGTAAAACAAAGAGCTTTAAGCAAATCCATGTTCAGTATTCTACAACTGCTACTGTTTGAATTTATTTCCACTGGTAGTTCATGAAGAAGTGGTATGAAATGATCTCACAATAATGATCACAATAAATGGACATGTACCAATGACTGAATTTCTCTGAAAATGGTAAAGATCCCATAGAATATAAATGATTAAAACCGTGAAAGATCAAATGGCAAAATCTCAATATTTATAATATACCTGTTCATTAATGTGTGAATATGATTAAAGTGAAATCTGACACAATTATGTAACTGCTGCTTCAGTGCTTATGGAGTAAAAGAGATAGTAGTTATCTATTAAATATTCCACTTTCTAAGATGTGATTTTAAAAAAATACATGTAGAATTGTATTTTAAACTGTGAGTATGGTATGTTTCTGGACATACAGTTATTCCCAAATGTTCAAATTCTGGAATATCCATTATTTTCATGTTAAGATGTGTCATAGTTTTACTTTAAACACTTTAAAGAGTCTCCTGAGATTTACTTCTCCCAAGCATTGGAGTATCATGATTATCATTAAAATTAAAGCTAGAGCTCTCTATATTAAAATAAGCATGACAGATAATAATAGTTATGATTATTTGCATGGCATTTCAGTTTACAGAATGCTGTCAGATACAATAATTTGTCAATGTTGTATATTATCATTATATCCATTTTGCAGATGAGAAAACCAAGGCTCAGTAAGAAAACCAAGGCCCAGCATCACCTAGTCAGAAAGTAGCACAGATGGAATACAAAACCAAGGCCTCTTAATTACAGAATCTGTCTTTTTAGGGGTAAGGTAAATGAATATCTATTTTTAAAGAGAAAATAAAATAAATATTAAGAAATAAGCTGTAAGATAAATTAGAGAGAAATGAAAGTTATCAGTCAATCCATTAACAGGAAGATGACTCTAACTGGATTACTTTTGTCTCTTTCTGCCATCAGGACCCTTTTGATATGTTTGCTTGCTTTTCCCTTCTTACCCTTGCCTCTTTTACTCACATATGGTTCTTCACATCAATGCCTATGGCAATCCCCACCAGTGAATGGCCCCCCTAACTGTGCCAGCCATTGTTACAACAGCATCCTGCCTCTTTAGGGCCTGCTCATTCCCTGTAACTCTCACTCCTTTTTCCCTTCAGTGCCAAACACCCTTAAGACTGACTCCCTCATCTGGAACAATGAGACCCAACCCAGAGACTCATGCCAACATATTGTAATTCTCCAACAAGCTCCCAGTGCCAAGAATTAAACCACATTCGCTCCAGTGCAGTAGCTTTACACACAGGCTCAGGTTTTTGCTTTGTGTTTATGTAGGGTTTTTTTTCCCTTAATCTCCCTTGAGCTGCAGTGGCAGAGCTCATTGAAAAAATCGAACAAGCAAAAAATATGTATGTATAATATGTGACTTTTTAAACAAAGTCCCAGGAGTTAGGTCATACCAAATCTACCACTGTTTATACTTTAATTTTGTGGCTTAAACTAAGCTGTGTTATTCCTGACATGTGATAGGGCGCACATTTAGGGATGAAAGTTTTCTTTTGGAAGGAACAACAATATGGCTGAACGTCAAAAATATACTAATACCTCCTTCAAAGTCAAGAAGTAAAAGCATGTGTCGATTATTCATATCATAGAATCAGCATTTTAAACCTGGAAGGAGCTTTAGATAACATTTAGATAAGCATTCCACAAAACTAATTTACTAAAACATATACTGGACATAAATTTATGTTGGTTGGTTTACTTGTAACCAACCAACATAAATTGCTTGGTTACAAGTAACACTAAAGCAAACAAATAAAATAAGCATTCCACTGTCGTGTAAATCTAATTAACATTAAACAAATTGACATTTCTTTTTCTTACAAGATTTAGACCACTTTATGTGTTAACAGACCGTCAATCTTTACGTGAGTTATGGATTACGTATTTGACCAAGGAAACTAGTGTTGGGAGATGACTGTTTTGCTCAATCCAAGTTGGGTAATAACTAGACCAAACTCTTCATTTTACAGACTGAAAATCTAACTTAAGGTTAAAACTTGCCTAAGATAATAAATCTAATTAATGATGAAGGCAGCACTTGAAGCCTAACTCTTAGTTTAGCGTTCTTTTCCATATACCACGCACCGCGATAAGTTCTTTTAATAAAGAGTCAAACTTTTCAAAAGTAAAATGTTAGTCCAGTTTTATTCACCTCATCTAGTTTTAGACAATAATTAGATGATAGGTGGTCTGGGTGGTGAACGTCGGTTAGAATTAGGTACTGTTAATTCAATATTCTCCCCTTGGAAGCTTTCACTTGATGGCTCCCATGAAAATATAGAATAGTTAGTTATAAATGTTAGTTAGTGCACTTGGCTAACTATAGTTTTCTTCAAAAAGCTAATTACAGTCTTGCTATTTACTTATTCAATTACTGATAATAAGATTATTTTTGAGGGGAAGGTTGGGCTAAATCTGGAAATCATATACCAGTAAGAGTTCAATTCATGTTGACAATAGCTGCATGTCTAGACAACACTTGGGGGCAAATATCAAACAATGCAATGTTAGTAATATAAAAACTTCTACATATCTGGAGTGGATCTGGGCACTGAAGACCAGGAGGCCTTGTAATAGTCTCATTAGCCAAGCACTACAGCTAGTCCGCTACTGGAAACATCAAGTTCTTCTAGGAAATGTTAAAAAATAACACACACCACAACACACAATAGAAACACATCTGAAATTCCAAAGCATTAGGATTTCACTAAGCCTCATTTTATATGTAATCATCCTGAAGTGAATTAAGCTCTAGAAATACTTTACTTTTAGTAGTGCCAAAATATTTCTTTGTTTCCACTTGAAATTTAATAAGAGCTTGGTTAAGAGAAAAAAAAATTCTTTGGCCTGCTGACTCAAGTTTTGAAATTTTTAATGTGCAACCGGTTTTTGGAATATTGCAATATCTAAATCATTACCCACAGGCTTAAATTTTCTCAACGTACAGGCTATAACTGTTAACACACCTGTTCAATTATATCCAATCTTATACCATATTTTAGAAGAATATTTTTTCATTACATGATTTAATATACCATAATCAATATGCTAGGGGCTTCCCTGGTGGCGCAGTGGTTGAGACTCCCCCTGCCGATGCAGGGGACACAGGTTCGTGCCCCGGTCCAGGAGGATCCCACATGCTGCGAGGCGGCTGGGCCCGTGAGCCATGGCCGCTGAGCCTGCGCGGCCAGAGCCTGTGCTCCGCAACGGGAGAGGCCACAACAGTGAGAGGCCCGCGTACCGCAAAAAAAAAAAAAAAAAAAATCAATATGCTATAACTGCTAGATATCAATAAACTTGGGTTTTCTCCGCAAAAGATGGCTCTATATTTCCTACACAAAATATCCATTAAGAGACAGACTTATGAAACTCTCCTAGTTTTATCCACTCTATCACTCAGAAAGCAAGTGCATTTCCTTGCATAGACTAAAACATTCTGTTTTTTTCTTGTTTTAAATATTAGATCCCAGAAAAAAATAACATAAGTAATTTCAGGGCAGCATTTCAAAAAGGAATTTCAAAGAGTTTTTTTCTCTTATACAAAATCTCTGTTTTGCTACTAAATGTAAAAAAAAACTTAACGTCATACAACATGACTCCATCACTTACTATGACTAATTTTGTGACCTTTGGCAAGTAATTTAACCTCTCTACGCTTCAATTTACTCGTCTATAAAAGGGGATAATAACTATACTTATACTATTGTCAAAAGAATTAAATGAAATAATTTATGTAAAGTGCTTAAGACAGTGCTGGGCACACAGTAACATTTAAAAAGTTTGACTAACATTACAACTACAACTTAGTATACAACAACCCAAGAGATTTATGTTAAAATCCAAATGAAAAGTATATACATATGCTTCATTTTGCCCATCACTATAACTACCTAGAAATCAAAAGCCGCATCAAAGGGTAATAGTTCTACCTCTACACATTGTTATGAAAATGATTCATAACCCTTAGTTTCACTGGTTTATCTGTCATTCCTATGAATTTTTCAGTTAGTTCATGTCAATAAAGATGACATTGAAAGAGCTGTAGTAGTAAGAGGGACAAAGACTGTTGTCACTTCCATTAGGTTAATATATGAATTGTCCCAAAACAGCACAGAAATACAAAAATACTCAACTAATCTTTGCCTGAGTTTCTTTTTTTTGACCGTTGTCTTTCTAACTTTCCAAGGGTTCTGTAAGGTCCTCAACAATGGCTAAAGCTTTTAAGCCAGTGCTGTTGACAAGTGAAAGGGAACAACAAATAGCTTTGTAGTGCTCTTTTCCCAGGGTCACTCAACCAGCGGTAATACTTATTATTTTTATTTATTAGCACTGTAGCCCTGTCCTCTATCATGGCTAACTCACCCCAACCCCCAAGACAGGAAAAGCATTTTAACTTTTAATAAAAATGGGGAAGTGTGGCACTCCTGTGTAAGGCTCTTTCAGTAAAGTGCACACACAGCTAATGAATATTGTCCATCTTTATCCAAATAATTTATGTTGTCAGCAAAGTGTGGGTGGTGAAATGTGTATTAGGTTCTAGCCATTAGTCACAATTAGAGGGGTGAGAGTGGAGAGTAGGAGGAAGAAAAAAGGTTACTAAGGCAAGAGGGGTACAATAGGAAAGCAAAGGCAACTTGACAGAAAATTGGGAGGAAGGTGTTCATGACGGTATCAATTCATAGTCAATTTATAACAGTTAAAATATTTCCAGTAAAAGATTCTCAAGACTATTTCATCCAGCAAATAGCCAACTTTCTCAGAGACCAACTGTACTACATCTGTTATTTTCCATATGTTTTATATGAAATAGTATTTCTCAACTGCATATATGTGAGATAGAAGAAAAATAGAAGACAAGTCATAAGAACTAAATTATAGCAAATGGTATATGAGAATCAGGAATATTTAAGGCAAATGAAGTCTTAATTTCAGAAGACAAATTTATAAACAAACAGGAAAAGTTTAAGATAGCTTAACCATATCACAGTTTAGTAAAGAAACATAGGTCTAAGCATATTATATATAGCTACTGATATATTTAAGAAAAGAATTACCTAAATATGTATTTGAATTATAAATGAAGCAATTATCCTACTGTAAGATTATATTCAGATAATCATCCATTTAATTAGATATCTAGACTATGCTGAAAACAAAAATTAATGATCATATTTGTAGAATTTTGTTATTGTTTATAATTGGGAAGGTGGGTGGTAGAGATGATAAAGGAGATACAAAAAGTATAGAAACAGAAAACCACTTAACATACATTAGAATGAGAATCCCAATACTTTAAAAATATGACAGAATGTTTTACCACTGGAAGTGAGAATTAAAGTGCATACAGCCTGATGTTAAACCACTACACATCCTGAATCTTCTCTATCACAACATATGTGAAAACAAATCGCAATCTCAGCTTGCCAGAGGCCTGAAAAGATATGAACAATAAAAACTGACATGATTCATATGATAAATCAGAAATTGTGATATTCAGGTAGTCGAACAGCTGAGCTGAAAAGCTACTTATAACTCAAATTATATTTTTATGTTCTAATACAGAACATCAGATTTTAAAATTAAGAAAAAATCCTTTGATTTCCTTAAAATCATATATCTAAATTTGCACACAGCCTTCTCAACCAAAGTAGTCCATCTGCCTTAACAACTTGTTATATTTGGTCTCTCATAACCTTTCATGGATTTTGGATTGTGTCATTTTTAGAGTAATTTTAGATGAGAAAATACAATAGTTTTATTTGCAAAATGGCATTTAATGTTCACAAGCTTAAATATAATCTAAACAACAATGATACAAAGTTGTGTAAGGTAAGACTTGCTGTGAACCCCCAATATACAAAACAGCAAAAAAATCAACGTGTCAAAACAATTTTCATTTAAAAAGGAACAAGTGGAGGAGACCTTCAAGATGGCAGAGGAGTAAGATGTGGAGATCACCTTCCTCCCCACAAATACATCAGAAATACATCTACATGTGGAACAACTCCTAAAGAACACCTACTGAACGCTGGCAGAAGACCTCAGACTTCCCAACAGCTGGGTGGCTGACAGGGTCTTGGTGAGCCGGCAGGGTGCCAGGCCTGTGCCTCTGAGGTGGGAGAGCCGAGTTCAGGACACTGGTCCAGCAGAGACTTCCCAGCTCCACGTAATATCAAATGGCAAAAGCTCTCCCAGAGATCTCCATCTCAGCACTAAGATCCAGCTCCAATCAACGACTAGCAAGCTATAGTGCTGGACATCTTATGCCAAACAACTAGCAGGACAGGAAGACAACCCCACCCATTAGCAGAGAGCCTGCCTAAAATCATAATAAGGTCACAGACAACCCAAAACACACCATCGGACGCAATCCTCCCCACCAGAAAGACAAGATCAAGCCTCATCCACCAGAACACAGGCACCAGTCGCCTCCACCAGGAAGCCTATGTTAAAACCCACTGAACCAACCTTAGCCACTGGGGGCAGACACCAAAAACAACAGGAACGAAGAACCTGCAGCCTGTGAAAAGGAGAAGCCAAACACAGTAAGTTAAGCAAAATGAGAAGACAGAGAAACACATAGCAGATGAAGGAGCAAGGTAAAGACACACCAGATCAAACAAATGGAGAGGAAATAGGCAGTCTACCTGAAAAAGAATTCAGAGCAATGATAGAAAAGATGATCCAAAATCTTGGAAATAGAATGGAGAAAATACAAGAAAACTTTAACAACGACCTAGAAGAACTAACGAGCAAACAAACAATGATGAACAACACAATAAATGAAATTTAAAAATCTCTAGAAGGAACCAATAGCAGAATAACTAAGCCAGAACGGATAAGTGACCTCGAAGGTAAAATAGTGGAAATAATTACCACAGAGTGGAATAAAGAAAAAAGAATGAAAAGAATTGAGGACAGTCTCAGAGACCTCTGGGAAAACATTAAGTGCACCAACATTTGAATTACAGGGGTCCCAGAAGAAGAAGAGAAAAAGAAGGGGACTGAGAAAATATTTCAAGAGATTATAGATGAAAACTTCCCTAATATGGGAAAGGAAATAGTCAAGTCCAGGAGGCATAGAGAGTCCCATACAGGATAAATCCAAGGAGAAACACGCCAAGACACATATTAATCAAACTATCAAAAACTACATACAAAGAAAACATATTAAAAGCAGCAACGGAAAAACAACAAATAACGTACAAGGGAATTCCCCACAAGGGAATCCCCATAAGGTTAACAGCTGAACTTTCAGCAGAAACTCTGCAAGCCAGAAGGGAGTGTGGCAGGCCACATTTAAAGTGATGAAAGGGAAAAACCTAAAACCAAGATTACCCTACCCAGCAAGGATCTCATTCAGATTTGATGGAAAAATTGAAAACTTTACAGACAAGAAAAAGCTAAGAGAATTCAGCACCACCAAACCAGCTCTACAACAAATGCTAAAGGAACTTCTCTAGGCAGGAAACACAAGAGAAGGAAAAGACCTACAATAACAAACCCAAAACAATTAAGAAAATGGTAATTGGAACAAACATATGGATAACTACCTTAAATGTAAATAGATTAAATCACCAACCAAAAGACATGGACAGGCTGAAGGGACACAAACACAAGACCCATATATATGCTGTCTATAAGAGACCCACTTCAGACCTAGGGACACATACAGACTAAAAGTAAGGGGATGGAAAAAGATATTGCCTGCAAATGGAAATCAAAAGAAAGCAGGAGTAACAATTATCATATCAGACAAAATAGACTTTAAAATAAAGACTATTACAAGAGACAAAGAAGGACACTACATAATGATCAAGGGATCAATCCAAAAAGAAGATAAAACAATTGTAAATATTTATGCACGCAACATAGGAGCACCTCAATACATAAGGCAAACACTAACAGCCATAAAAGGGGAAATCGACAGTAACACATTCATAGTAGGGAACTTTAACACCCCACTTTCAACAATGGACAGATCATCCAAAATGAAAATAAATAAGGAAACACAAGCTTTAAATGATACATTAAACAAGATGGACTTAATTGATATTTATAGGACATTCCACATAAAAAAACAAAGTACAGTTTCTTCTCAAGTGCTCATGGAACATTCTCCAGGATAGATCATATCTTGGATCACAAATCAAGCCTTGGTAAATTTAAGAAAATTGAAATTGTATCAAGTATCTTTTCCGACCACAACACTATGCGACTAGATATCAATTACAAGAAAAAAATCTGTAAAAAATACAAACACATGGAGGCTAAACAATACATTAATAAATAACCAAGAGATCACTGAAGAAATCAAAGAGGAAATCAAAACATACCTAGAAACAATGGCAATGAACACACGATGACCCAAAACCTATGGGATGCAGCAAAAGCACTTCTAAGAGGGAAGTTTATAGCAATACAATCATACCTCAAGAAACAAGAAACATCGCCAATGAACAACCTAACTTTACATCTAAAGCAATTAGAGAAAGAAGAGCAAAAAAAACCCCAAAGTTAGCAGAAGGAAAGAAATCATGAAGTTCAGATTACAAATAAATGAAAAGGAAATGAAGGAAATGATAGCAAAGATCAATAAAACTAAAAGCTAGTTCTTTGAGAAGATAAACAAAATTGATAAACCATTAGCCAGACTTATCAAGAAAAAAATGGAGAAGACTCAAATCAATAGAATTAGAAATGAAAGAGTAGAAGTAACAACTGACAGTGCAGAAATACAAAGGATCATGAGAGATTACTACAAGCAACCATAAGCCAATAAAATGGACAACCTGGAAGAAATGGACAAATTCTTAGAAATGCACAACCTTCCAAGACTGAATCAGGAAGAAATAGAAAATATGAACAGACCAATCACAAGCACTGAAATTGAGACTGTGATGAAAAAATCTTCCAAAAAACAAAATCCCAGGACCAGATGGCTTCACAGGCGAATTCTATCAAACATTTAGAGAAGAGCTAACACCTATCCTTCTCAAAACCTTCCAAAATATAGCAGAGGGAGGAACACTCCCAAACTCATTCTACAAGGCCACCATCACCCTGATACCAAAACCAGACAAAGGTGTCACAAAGAAAGAAAACTACAGGCCAATATCACTGATGAACATAGAACAAAAATCCTCAACAAAATACTAGCAAACAGAATCCAACAGCACATTAAAAGGATCATACACCATGATCAAGTGGGGTTTATCCCAGGAATGCAAGGATTCTTCTATATACAGAAATCAATCAAATTGATACACCATATTAACAAACTAAAGAATAAAAACCATGTGATGATCTCAATAGATGCAGAAAAAGCATTTGACAAAATTCAATACCCATTTATAATAAAAACCCTCCAGAAAGAAGGCATAGAGGGAACTTATCTCAATATAATAAAGCCCATATATGACAAACCCACAGCCAACATCATTCTCAGTGGTGAAAAACTGGAACCATTTCCCCTAAGATCAGGAACAAGACAAGAGTGTCCACTCTCACCACTATTATTCGTCATAGTTTTGGAAGTTTTAGCCACAGCAATCAGAGAAGATAAAGAAATAAAAGAATGCCAAATCGGAAAAGAAGTAGTAAAGTTGTCACTATTTGCAGATGACATGATACTATATATAGAGAATCATAAAGATGCTACCAGGGGTTCCCTGGTGGTGCAGGGGTTGAGAGTCCGCCTGCCGATGCAGGGGACGTGGGTTTGTGCCCCGGTCTGGGAAGATCCCACATGCCGCAGAATGGCTAGGCCCGTGAGCCATGGCCCCTGAGCCTGCGTGTCCAGAGCCTGAGCTCCACAACGGGAGAGGCCACAACAGTGAGAGGCCCGCGTACTGGAAAAAAAAAAAAAAAAAGATGCTACCAGAAAACTACTAGAGCTGATCAATGAATTTGGTAAAGTAGCAGGATACAAAATTAATGCACAGAAATCTCTTTCATTCCTATACACTAATGATGAAAAATCTTAAGGAGAAATTAAGGAAACACTACCATTAACCACTGCCACACAAAAAATAAAATACCTAGGAATAAACTTATCTAAGGAGACAAAAGACCTGTATGCAGAAAACTATAAGACACTGATGAAAGAAATTAAAGGTGATATAAACAGATGGAGAGATATACCATGTTCTTGGATTGGAGGAATCAACATTGTGAAAATGACTATACTACCCAAAGCAATCTACAGATTCAATGCAATCCCTATCAAACTACCAATGGCATTTTCACAGAACTAGAACAAAAACTTTCACAATTTGTATGGAAACACAAAAGACCCTGAGTAACCAAAGCAAGTTGGGGAAAAAAAAATGGAGTTGGAGGAATCAGGCTCCCAGACTTCAGATTATACTACAAAGCTACACTAATCAAGACAGTATGGTATTGGCACAAAAACAGAAATATAGATCAATGGAACAGGGCAGAAAGTCCAGAGATAAACCCACACACATATGGTCACCTTATTTTTGATAAAGGAGGCAAGAATATACAATGGAGAAATGACAGTTTCTTCAATAAGTGGTCCTGGGAAAACTGAACAGCTACATGTAAAAGAATGATATTAGAACACTCCCTAATACCATACACAAGAATAAACTCAAAATGGATTAAAGATCTAAATGTAAGGCCAGGCACTGTACAACTCTTAGAGGAAAAGATAGGCAGAACACTCTATGACATAAATCACAGCAAGATCCTTTTTGACCCACCTCCTAGAGGAATGGAAATAAAAACAAAAATAAACAAATGAGACCTAATAAAACTTAAAAGCTTTTGCACAGCAAAGGAAACCATAAACAAGACAAAAGACAATCCTCAGAATGGGAGAAAATATTTGGAAATGAAGCAACTGACAAAGGATTAATCTCCAAAATTTACAAGCAGCTCATGCAGCTCAATATCAAATAAACAAACCACCCAATCCAAAAATGGGCAGAAGACCTAAATAGACATTTCTCCAAAGAAGATATACAGATTGCCAACAAACACATGAAAGGATGCTCAACATCACTAATCATTAGAGGGATGCAAATCAAAACTACAATGAGGTATCACCTCACACCAGTCAGAATGGCCATCATCAAAAAATCTGCAAATAATAAATGCTGGAGAGGGTGTGGAGAAAAGGGAACCCTCTTGCACTGTTGGTGGGAATATAAATTGATACAGCCACTATGGAGAACAGTATGGAGGTTCCTTAAAAAACTAAAAACAGAACTACCATATGACTCAGCAATCCCACTCCTGGGCATATACCCTGAGAAAACCATAATTCAAACTGAGTCATGTACCACAATGTTCACTGCAGCTCTATTTACAATAGCCAGGACATGGAAGCAACCTAAGTGTCCATCAGCAGATGAATGGATAAAGAAGATGTGGCACATATATACAATGGAATATTACTCAGCCATAAAAAGAAACGAAATTGAGTTATTTGTAGTGAGGTGGATGGACTTAAGAGTCTGTCATACAGAGTGAAGTAAGTCAGAAAGTGAAAAACAAATACCATATGCTAACACGTATATATGGAATCTTAAAAAAAAAAATGGTTCTGAAGAAACTAGGGGCAGGACAGGAATAAAGACGCAGTCATAGAGAATGGACTTGAGGACACGGGAAGGGCGAAGGGTAAGCTGGGATGAAGTGAGAGAGTGGCATGGACATATATACACTACCAAATGTAAAACAGATAGCTAGTGGGAGCTGCATAGCACAGGGAGATCAGCTTAGTGCTCTGTGACCACCTAGCGGGGTGGTATAGGGAGTGTGGGAGGGAGACGTAGAAGGAGGAGATATGGGGATATATGTATATGTATAGGTGATTCACTTTGTTATAAAGCAGAAACTAACACAACATTGTAAAGTAATTATACTCCAATAAAGATGTTAAAAAAAAAAAGAAGGAACAAGTGAAAGAAGATAAAAAGGAAGCAAAGAAAAAATCTGGAAAAATAGCAAAAGAGAAAAGCATAGTTTTGTTTTCATTTTTCTTATATTACCAGAAACTTAACCATTCTTAATGTTAAAGGCACTGGGTATAAAGGTAGTCATGTACAGCCTGTTTGTATATTCTTTTAATTTCTTAATTAAATGAATGTACAAAACTATTCTCTTTGCTTTTAGTGGACATAACGTACTGAGTCAGCAGACCACTTTTAAAAATATATGTCATAGAGGACTTCCCTGGTGGCACAGTGGTTAAGAATCCACCTGCCAATGCAGGGGACATGGGTTCGAGCCCTGGTCCTGGAAGATCTCACATGTTGCAGAGCAACTACGCCTGTGTACCATGACTACTGAAGCTCATGCACCACAACTACTGAAGCCCATGTGCCTAGAGCCCGTGCTCCGTACAAAGAGTAGCCCCTGCTCGCCACAACTAGAGAAAAGCCTGCACGCAGCAACGAAGACCCAACACAGCCAAAAATAAAGAAATAAATTTATTAAAAATATATATGTCATATATGGATACTTACATTTTCTTTATTTTGCAAAATTCACACACACGAGGGCACACACACACAAGATCAGGAGGCCTCATACTCTACCCATTTATTCAATCTTTTATCTAACAGTTATCTATGAAGCCACAACTGTGGCCCTGTGAGAGTAACTAAGACATGGTCTCTGAATTTCAAGAAACTCACCGTCTCCTGTAATACACCATACACTGTTAGATGTATAGAGTAACAGTGATCAGACACTAAACCTTTGACTCAGATTGTTAGAGTGTCACTGAGTTGCTCTCCTATTGTTTCATTTATTGAAGTAAATGTAAATAGAACAATGTCTTACTTGAATCATTACATTAATGAATAGTAAATAAACGTGCTAATAGATATTTTTCCAAATGTTACTATCGTAGCACTGCCATAAAGAGTTCTAAAATAGTCTTCTGTTTATCAATTAAATCTGCTGTAAAAAAATTCTACTGGCAATAATTTCCAGAAATGGGGTCAATTTATCATCTTTTCTGTAATTAGGAAAATAATATGAATTAAATCATGCTAGCAATACAAAGGTTAATTAAAAGGGAAGTATACAAGAATAGTAGAATGGATTAATTCAACAAATAGTTTGTACTATGCGTTTTTCCAGGTATGGGGGATATTAACAAGAGGAAAACAAAAGTGGACCCTATTCACCTAGAGTCCTTAGTCATGGGGAAGCTTCTTTAAAATATAACTCCAGGGCCACTGGCTCTTAATGTCTTCCTGAGTCGCAGGAATCTGTACTTTTCCAAGACCTGAGGTAATTTTTTGATGAGTAAACATTCATCAGGGTATAAAAATATGTATAAAAACATTCTATTAAATCATCAGAAACTTGAAAATTCTTTTCAAGTGAATAAGACTTGAAGTAGAATCTATTAAATTCTTTTTGGAAAGGTAAAAGAATTTTATTAACACCAAAATGTCATTTGAGTGACAATTTAAACATTATCAACTAAAAACATTCAAATATATTCCAATACTTTTCTATTTTACAGCTCAGTGAAATGTAGCATTTCAAATGAAAAACAAACCTACAGTAAAATGCAATAATGAACTACCAGGAACTGATATATATTTTATTTATTAAAAATGGGGAAAATGAAGAGTTACTACTGAAGTATTGTGAACAAAATTTTTGTTTAAAAGTCTTTAATAAAGGATCATGAATCACGTGACTACATGTTAGAAATACATATCTCTTCTTCCACGTAATATAATACAAAATATAAGAGAGATACATATGTCTATGTAAGTGGCAAAGAGAAAATAGAAACTCCTGAGGTGTCAGCCAAATGACAAGGGCAACCTCCTGTGGTTGAGAACTGAGGGGGTAGGTTCAGAGAAGAACAGTTGGAATAATGTTACAAGTAATTTGGTAAATGAGAGAAGGATGAATGGGATAATATTATTAATTCAAAATAATGGCAGGACAACAAATCACAAATCCTGGAAAGGGTGTTATGGCAGAAAATAAAATAATCTATACCTTGAATATAATTAACATGGATTTCTATAGCATAATAGCATTTTGCCTGCTTAGTCTTTCTATTAATATATTCTTAAAAAGATCAATCAGTTACATCCATAGATCATGTCTTAAATCTAATAATTGAGAGAAAAACACTGACACATAAACTTTTGAAAGAATAATGAAATATACAGGGAGAGAGAGAAGAGTAGGAAAGAGAGCTGTTAACAGTCCTCCTCCTGTGCTTAGCTATCCAGAGGTCATCACTGAACTTCACTCTCACGTCTGTAATAATGATAGATAGAAATGCATGTCACCTAAATCTTTCTCTTTCACATACACATACAATTAGTAAAATTAATATATAATATTTACATATAATTTGAACTCACTTATCTCATTAGAAATGTAACTGAGGAGAAAAAGTGGGTGGGGGGTGGAAAGGGCTCAAGGGATGTCCACCATACTATGACGTGTATCCCATGCTTTCCTAACGAGTTACGGATATAAAAGAATGAAATAAAAAAAGATAAGGAAAAGCTTATTTAAAACAGCCTAGAGATTTTGGTGAAGTACTATGAAACATCAGCAGTTAAAAAACTAAGATATAGGTCAGAATTTTATCACAAAAGGATGGATGAATCCAGTAAAATGACAGACCACCCAATTTTCTGACCTGGGGGTCAGAGAGCAAGCTTTTATAAACTTGGGAATGGTCTTTCAAAAGCCACAAAGGTCTGTGTTCCACATGTCAGAAATTTGAAAGTGTTTATACCTCTGAGAGTTTTCCCTGAGGGAACTGAAACCCTCCAGGAACCTGCGATCTCATTTCTCACAAAAAGGTGCAGAGGATGTTTAAGCCCCACAGGGTCTCTGTTGTTGGACATTAGATCTTCTACCCAAAGGGAACACTGGCACGAATAGTGAAGACGGTTTCAAAAAGGCTTCACTGCCCTCAACTCTTTGGAAAAATCTAGTAATTATTCTAGGAAGATGATTCAGATAAAACATTGTTAAAATTATGCTAAATTAGAAACACATATTTTACCCTCAAAAATTAATGTGCTCCAATAATAGGAGTTGAGATCTTCAGTTAAATTACAAGCATTCCAAGTAAGTCATTCCAAGTGTGGTAGCTGCCTACAATCTTATTTGCAGAAAGCAAATAATTTATTGCAAGAAATTTGATAAACTAAAATTTTAAGTCACTGCAATAAATTTGTAAGCATCGTAATGGATCTTTATTACTTGACAGGGGTGCATTATCTACTTAAAAATATGTTTATGAAATTAAAAATAAAGTGTTCTTTTTCTAAAGAGAGAAAGAAAAAACATCATTGATCCACGGCAGCTACCAAAGAACAAGAGAGAAATTACTTTGTTTAATTAGAGGATTACATTATTTACAAGAATATTTCCAAAATGTATGAAGTATATTAAAGTAGATATATAATCTAACAGGCTTTCCTATTACACAGTAGGTGTCAATTTATTATTTTAGTCCATAGTCCTATATGTAAAACCTGGCTTATTTATTTCTCTCTTTTCTTCTCAGCAAACTGTTCAGCTGAGAAGCGCAGCACCCTCAAAATGATAAAGCAACAAAAAGCCAAATCTCAAAACACGTGACGAGTTATGTGCCAAAGGAAGCTGTATGAAAACTAAAAACCAACACCTTTAAAAAATACTTGATTTGAGTTTAATTGAAACTTTTGTTTTCATACATATTTCAGCCTTTCTGTTTTTGTTATCACACATAAAGTGCCTAAAAAATAATGATCAGTGAGATTTCACAGCATGGGGGGGTGGAAAATAATAGGAAAAAAAAGTTTATTCCACAGTATTTGAATTCATTTAGGTAGTTCTCTATGGGGCTACTACCAAATCCTTTAAGCCCACCAGCCTCTTACCTACATTAAATTAACGAGGCATGTCAAGCATTCATCCTTCACCAGCAGCTCTAGGCTCTCCAGTTGGACACCTACAACTTACTAAATTACAAACAGTGACCTAGGGGAGACATCTGTTTGTTATATACAATATTGTATTATGCTATAAACTAGAAAAATATTCGGAAGATTAAGATGATAAGATATATGTTGAATTGTATTTTCTGGGGTTAATAGGGGCCAGTCTACAATTCTGTCATCTTCTCTTTGCCAATACAAGTTTCTATTTTCCCATCAGGAAGTAAAGGGCTCCACAGATTAACATTATGAAATACAATACTTATGAACTATCCAATGTTAAGAGGTCTGTATTATGCCATGATACTCACCACCGCCATATAATACTTTTATTAAGCCACAAATACATTAAGCTTGATTATAATCAATTTTTTTTTTTTAATAATACCACCTTCTTACTAATGATCATAACACTTGGCTCCCAGGGATGTACTTATAATGAGATGGCCGGGTGTACTTCCCATTAAAGGCCTCTGTTGGAGTTTCTATAGAGCTTTTTCTCATATATTTCAAGTTAAATGCTCCCTCTATTTTTATGTTTGCTTCACAATAGCCAGTCCCTTTTCAATGATTAATTTTCTATTCAAAAATAATTTGCTTCTTTTTCCTTTGTCCTGTCACGGTTTCACAACAACCTCTTTCCTTTTCCCTTGTCCACTGCAGAAACTCACCTCTGACGGGCCCCCCAGACCACTACCTCCTAGTCTCCAAATTCTTTTTAGTGACACACCGTCCAAAATATTTAGAAGCTCCCCCCAGCAGGGGGCTACTCAATTAACAAAAACAAAGCCCTGAATGATCAAGGCTATAACTGAGCCAAGAAGTACTGTGGCCATTTATATTATATGACCTCAGCAGTCTCTTGATTGAATTGCAGCCCTGCATTAAATCAAACACTATGTGTTATGTGTGCGATTTTCTAAATGCTGGGTGGGTGAGATGGAAACAGGAGGGTGAGGGGGGTGGCAAAGAGATTATAAATACTCTCAGAAAGAAAATTCTCGATTCTGAATGTATTTGGTTTTTCTTTTTTAATGTGCTCTTTACTTTGTTTTGGAACTTAGACACATTTCGCAAAATCCTCTGAACTGGTATTCCGAGGCATGTTTAAACAACAGAAATAATGGAAGCATAATTGATCGCAGCTGGGAACTGTCACCCTATCAGTAAGCAGCACCTAACTGGCAAATACTACAAGCTTGTTACAGATTCCTTTACGAATTGGGCACTGTGAGAAGACTGGGCATTCTTTATACCACACACTCAAAATCTTCACTGATTTATTTCTCAAATTTTACTAGACTACAAACAGTAAGTGGTTAGTCTGTTGGCCTCTTTCCAGTGTGTTCGGGCAGAGAAGGTGGGGTGCTTGTTTCCTAAAGTTAAATACATAACAGGTTTATAAACATGCTATATCTTTCAGTCATGGAGGAGATATTCAGTAAAAACAATCTTCTTAGTACCTGCATGTTCATAGGATAAAGGAGGAAAAGTAAAAATATCTTATTTAGAAACCCATTTTTGTGAATCAAATTACTATAAAATTTTCCATACATATCATATTCTAATCAGAGACTACCAAGGTTCAATTCTTATCTAGAAGCAGGCTTTCACATCCCTCTTTAAGTTTATTTCCTTAACTCAGACTTTCCCTAAAAAGGAACCAAAAAAAAAAAAAAAAAGAAAAAGAAAGAAAGGAAAACTAATAACTCCACATTAACTTGCTAAGAGAAAAGCTACAGTAAGTCCCTTTTCCTATTTTCTTATATTTGTGTAGCTGTTAGACATTTTGCAAAGGAGGGGAGTACCAGCCAGCCTTTCACAACAAAAGACCCACTGTCACTGAGCCAGTCCCAGACATGGTGGAAACCAGCCCACAGGAAAAGGCCTGGCTCCAATGTTAGGCCCCGGCCGAGTACAGTCACTATATTCACTCAAATTGGCAACAGGTCTCAGTGTTCCTGGCTTTGAGCTGTGAACAAGGGTCGGGATTGAATAACCAATTATACAACCGCTGACTGAGTTTATCCAAGGTTTGCAAACTGCTATAATAGCCCAGTATTCAACCAACTGTTTTATCCTTTTCCAGATATAGTGTCATATCTCCCCTTGTGCTCCATTTACATGTCACTTTATTACATACATCCATTATAAAGGTTAATACCGTGTCACACTCAATGCCTAAATGTTGCCATACAGGAGTTCCGCTGCTCTCCGGGGCATTTCATATAGACACCTTTTTCTGTCTTTCACTTTCTCTCTGCAAGCTAAACCAACTTTCTGTCAAGACTACAGAACAGTGGATGAAAGAACAGTAGCCAAATGTCAACAGTTTCAAAAATACTCCTTATACTAATAGGCTGTTTTAACCCACCTTGGTACATTAAAAATGTGAAAATTCTGAACTTTGGCAGTTGACACTAGCACCCAAATCTGAGGTGCACGTATAAATTTATCCAAATGTGTGCCTCGCCCTTTGCCAAAATGGACATCTCTCTCAAAGTTCAAGAAGAGCTACAATTTTTTTCTAGCATATTTGCATGGCTGCCTTTATACAAAGTGGTTGCAATGGAAATAAAAAATAGAAATTCAAGTACTTTTCCTAAATATCTACAAACCTGAAATCCCTGAATGAGTATTTTCCAACTCAATAAACAGAATTGAAAGAAATAGTAGAAATATCAAGTAGTTGGGAAGGAGCTGGCTTTTTTCTTTTTTGATACCTCGATCTTTAGCCTTTTATTTTTACACTATGCTTGGTGTAAACTGGTGTTTTACACAGTGTAACCTTATCTCTCTACTGAGGTTTTTTATCTTTAAAATCAACAATACAGATTCCTTCTAGAAATGTAAGTGATATTCATTGGATTATATAAAAAACACATCAGCATGTAATAACAAAACTGGTTAAAAACAAGGATATTATGCAAAATCTTTTACATCTTCAAATATTTTGAGATCTTTAAAAATAAGAGAAAAAGTTCCCTCTCAAGCCACCATGAAAACTTTTTATATAATCATATGTTGTAATGATAATAACTAAGCAACTACTCACAACTACTAATTGAGAGCTTAACTGGTGTTAATTTTAAAATGCTTTACATATGATTCTTTTTAATTCTTGCAAAATCCTACTTGTAGCTATTAAGAGCTGGGACTTTATAGCCAGAGTCTTCTTCCTTCATTTACAAGTTTAGACACCTTGTAAAATTACTTAAACTTCTGCTCCTCAGGATCTGTAAAATAAGTATAAATCGAATACACCTACCATTTGGAGCTATTGAAGGCATTAAATGACTTTCTCTAAGTGTCTCAATACAGTATTTTTAGGTGATTGTCATCATTGCTGTCCTTCTCCCCCCCTCCCCGCCCATCATCTCCATTTTTATAAGTAATTTACTGCTCAAATAACCAAATCGCAAGCAGCTCAGTGAGTGACAAAGCTCATAACAACATTTTGCATCTTAAAGCAAATTAGTATCTGCAAGAATTTTACATGTTTGGGTGGCTTATTAACAATAACATCGATCTTCATTTATAGACCATCTTCTATGTTTAGCTATCTACAAAGCAAAAGTAGCAGGAAGACTATTCTCATAAAGAGGTCTAATCTTATTTTTGCAACTCATGAGTGTGATATAAAATACCCAACATTCTGAATTCTACCACGGGCCTTCTTTAAATCATTATTAATCCTAGATAAAAGTTTTAAGTATGACTATTTTGGTTATTTTATATCTAAAAGCATAAATATTTCTAATTTCTTGACCTTCACCTGTGACTAGAAATAATTTGATCACCAAATCCAGTGGCGGTGTGGAAAGGAGGAACAGATCTATTCAGAAAAGCGAAACTGTAAAGACTCTGTGCAACCCTTTCACTGTTACCAGGACATTCACTAAGTTAGAACTTGTTGCTGATCTCTGAAAAAGGAAAAAAAACAACTTGAGTTTTTACATTTTGGCAGGTTTTAGAGATACAAAGATGCCAGCCATGAAAGCCAATAAGAAACCTTAATATCATTACAAAACGTTAAAATGTTAATACGAATCAAGCTGAATAAGGCTAACATTTGCAGGTAGCTGAAAAAATCAGTTTCATTACTTTATCAAAGGTAATGCAGTAGAGGGAGAAGAAAACTCTGGAGTCAGAACTAGGTTTGAATCTTGGTTCTGTTCCTCACTAACAAGTGGTTTCAGGCAAGGCATTTAACTAGTTTCAGTTTGCTCTTTTTTTTTTTTTTTTGCGGTACGCGGGCCTCTCACCACTGTGGCTTCTCCCGTTGCGGAGCACAGGCTCCGGATGCGCAGGCTCAGCGGCCATGGCTCATGGGCCCAGCCGCTCCGCGGCACGGGGGATCCTCCCGGACCGGGGCACGAACCCGTGTCCCCTGCATCGGCAGGCGGACTCTCCACCACTGCGCCACCAGGGAAGCCCCAGTTTGCTCATTTTTAAAAGTGAAATTGGGATGCCTGCTTCCCTTACAGGGAGAAGCGAGAGACACTACTACAGTGTCTAACATGCATTAAGTGCTTAATAGAGGACAGCTGCTATCAGCATCTTGCTCATCCTCATCAGCATCACCATGGTACCCTTTTACTGCCATTGTGAATATACCTATAAGTGGAGTAATTTTCTTGTTAAGCAGCATTCTAGAACTACTGACTCTAAGCAGTAATTTGTGTGTTTAAATGTATACTTTCTAAAGCAAACTGATGCCCTATAACTGGACAACGGTAAGGAAGAGGGCAAAACAAGAAACTCCAGTCCTTTACATATTTTGGCTATAATTACAAATGGCCAGGATTGGCCAGAATATTTATCTAATGACTTTCAAAGTTTGCAATAATATGAAAGACTGGCATTGAAAAATAATATTTATATTTTTCCTTTCTTTTCTCCAAAAATGTAAATTATGGCAAATTATTAATATTTTGATTACTATTATAATTACACCCTGATAGTATCAGCATGGCAAAGAGAGAAAGTAAAGGCAGATGAAAGTCTTCACATTCTATCACCCTAAGGAAAAGAGCCGTTGTGCATTGAGAAGTCCTCTATTCTTACAATGAGTTCTGTTCTTTATGTCATTTTCTCAGAAGAAAAAAAAAAAATAATGCTGGCATATTATATCAGCCAACTGCAGAAAATCTGAAGAAAGTAATATACAATCTACACGGGTAAATATTTAATTATTAAGAATATGTTTCCGGGATACATCTGTAATCTGAATACATGACTTTATAGCAAGATTTTCCCCCCGTGATGCTCTTTTAAAATATGCAAAATGCAGCTACCTATCTCTTTTTGCGTATATGCAAAACAGAATTCACCTTATACCAGACTCTGCATTTGTAATAGCTAGGACAAACTTACATAACTTAACAAATGATAACAATTACATGAACAAAGTGACAACTTTGAAACCTCAAATCAGTTAAACAAACACTGTAAGTATCATGAATGTCCTGCGTTTTGCAGCCATATTAAGGCATTGCTCCCTATTCTCTATTTTGGTTATCATAACAATGAAATCATTAATATTTATTGACTGTTTAATATGTACCATATGGGTAGTTTATGCAATTATCTCATGTAATTATTAAAACACCTTAAGAGGTAGGTACTAATATTATTATCTGTTTTACAGAGGAGGAAACTGAGGCTTGGAAAGGTTAAGTCATTGCTTAAGGACACACAGTTAGTGAAGACAAACTCCTACCTGTTGGATTTCAAAGTTTGCTCTCTTAACTAGTAACCACGTAGACTCACCCAGCCTGCTAACAATAACAATAGGTGACATATTGGAAAGAGAATTGAGTGCATACAATATAATACCACTCAGAGCGCCTGGTGGTGATGATTTCTGAATTCTCACGGGTAACCCTGATTATTTTAGGGATCAGAATAACATCCAAACCTCTCACCAAGGCCTACAGGGCTCTATAAGCTTTAGCTTCCATTTATTTCTCCAGAGGCATTTTCTACTACCCTTCCCATCATGCATTAGCCACCATGGCCATTTTTATACGTCAACTAGCTAAGTTCACCCTCACTCATGTGTGGTTCCACTGTCTGTTCACTTTTTTTTGGACACTCTTCTCCAAAAACGTCACATGACTGACTCCTTCTTTTATTTGCATTTAACTCATGTTTCACCTTTTCAGAAAGGCCTTCTCTGACATACCATCTAAAGCAATATAGCCCTATTATCACTTCCATTCAATTTCTACCCCATTTCCTTTATTTTTTTATAGCACTTATCTCTAATGGAAATCATCTTATTCACTCTTCCTTTCCACTAAAATATAAACTGTAGGAGAACAGGGGACTTATCTCTCTTGTTCACTATGTATTTCTATTTCCTAAACTGAAGCCTGGCATATATCAGACACACATGAAAATATTTGTTGAATGAATAAATGAGTACAGGAATTTCTGCCAAATTCTTGGAGATCCTCTTTGCTTTAACATGACTCAAGGTTACATATGATTTGGAAGTCATTCCTCCTATGGGAAGACCATTCTTCAAGTTACTCATAACTAGGGCATAAAATGATAAATATGCATTATCCATGTTTCTTAATTATCTCTCGTAGATGCTATACATCAAAAGAGTTATACTGTGGATATACGCAGGGCTATATTTATTAGCTCTAATTAAATACATTAAGTGATAACATAATCAGAAAAGCAAAGGTTATAGGAAACTAATAGTCATATAATTTCCTTGTCCTTTAAACGATTCTGGGCTCACGTTTTTCCTCATTTTGGACAAGTTTAAGCTCTTGTTGAATGCATCAGTTATGTCAGAGAGATATAACCAGTAACAACAACATCTGCTTCTATACCCAAATTTCTGTATATATGTACATATACTTGCAAATACATAACTTCTTACTGCACGTGCATTTAACTTATATCTACGTGTGTGTTCTCTGAAGGATTTATAAAACTGTGACAATTAGTTCGGTAAATTGAGCAAAAAATCCCTTTCATTCCTTTACTATGGAGTCACATTATATAAATATTTAATTCATCTAAATTCAACTATATTCATTTATAAAATAAATTAAAAGAAGAGTAAGTTTAAAAAAATAACAATTTAGGTAGGGCAGATGATTCTGTTTGTCACTGCTGTCAATAAACTGCACTGAGAGAGTTGACACATGACACATGATTTGAGACTGCTGTTCCCTCACTTGGTCTCAGGTCCTGTTTGCCTCTCCAAGTCTGAGCATCTCCTTCTGCCAAAAGTGGGTTTCATGTTTAAAGGCACAAACTTTTCATTCAATACAAAACTCAAGTCAACAACTTCACTTGAGGCTCAACCAAAGAACAGCAACATGCTGCAGTGGTTGGTGGACTGACCACATGATAATGGTGGGATAGTCTCCACTGTGGCAAGTTCCGAGGTATTTCCAAGTGTAATTCTGTCCTTCCCACTGACTTTAGAATCTAAACCCAGTTTAAATGTGACTCTACTATATTGATTTCAAATAAAAGATCAATTACATATTGAATCTCTACGTTACTATGCACATATAGGTAAGAAAAAGTTATATTTTTCCACTTGCTTTTGTTTTTCTAAAAAAATTAGGAGCATAATATCGCAAATCTTTATAATCTCTTCAAAAATTGACATGAGTTAAGAATTGAGAGTAGAAATGCCTGCTGTTCATTAACTAACTTATATAAAAAAATATTTATTTTATGCCCACTGTGTGGCAGTCACTATGCTATGTACTGTGGATACAAAGATGAAAGATATATTCCCCGTCCTAAAAACGCTTACGAGTTAGACACATAAATTACCACTGTACCAGGAGCAGTGACAGAAGAATGCTCAGGACGTTATGGGACACAGAATGAGGCTGTCCAGCTCAGGGAAGGAAGGACATTAATGCAAGAAGGTCTACAAAGGAAAACTAGGTTATCTGAGCTACGTTTTGAGAGCTAAGAGGAGTTTTTCATGTGACTGAAGAGGACAGTATCACCCAGGAAGGGGAAGCAATATGGAAAAGGGGATGGTAACAAGAGAGAGCTCAGCATGTTCAAGAAACCAAAAGAAGTGTGATATGTTAAGGGCATAAGATGGATATCAGAAAGTGGACAGGGGTAAAACTAGATAGAAGGAGAGAAGTCAGACCATAAAGAATCATGAATACCATAACAGAGAGATAGCAAGGCTTTGCATTTAAGCAGGGGATTGACATAATCAGATTGATAAATTCCCCTTCTTTAGAAGGAAGGGCTGGGAAAACCAAATTGCATGGTGAGGTCCTGTGCAGTGATCTTGTATTGGAAGCTCTGTTACCCAGAGTTGTAGCTGTGTAGAGAAAGAGAGTGGGTAGGGAAGGGGGGGAGAGGGAGGGGAAAGGAAGAGGGGGGGAGAGAGAGAGAGAGATCATGTCTTTTCCATAAGAGCGGTTAGGCTCAAGGCCAAAAAAAGTATGTCTAAATGGTTTATGAAAGCAGATAGTACCTGAAGTGGGTGTCTGAAACTAGGGTACTGGGGGTACCCCCCCAAAAGATAAATGAGAACAAAGTATCTCAGATCAAAATGGTCAGATGAAAGTACAATCTAAGTTAATGTAAGAAATATAAGAGTTTTGAGTCATTTTACCTGATAGGAAAATAACTACTAGTGAAATCATTCCAAGTTATGACCAATGTGTGGCTTTATGGCTTCCAGCATAAAACAGTTTTGCAGTAAAACTTTTCCATAGTGAAGTCTAATGTTTAACTCATGTGCCCCAAATATAAAATGACAATTTTCATAAATTATCATTTAACAATACTACCACCTCACAGGGGCCTTAACAATGCTATTTTGAAAAATGCTGATTTTTTTTTTCCTCATCACAGTATAGCCACAAGAGCAAGTTCAGGAGTAATCATCGCAAAAAGGAGGGATTACACGCATTACAAAATCATCTGAATCCAACAGAATCACTTGACTTGACTTCTGCTGAATGGTCTAACGTAGACCCTTCTAAAACTTTTGATACTTGCTACCTAGAGTGTGCCTACATTCAAATGACAAAAAGAAATGAACAAGTAGCAAGTGAATTTTAATAAATATTAGACATAAATTCAGAAATAAACAATCGTGCTTATTTTGACAATGTTTAAATTAAATTCTTGGACTAGTACAAAGATACCTGTGATTTTACTATGCGTGCCTATAATACAGTCATATTCTCTGCTAAAACTATTTCTAGTCCTTATGATGAAATTAATTCTTTCCGGGTTTGAAGCAAAGTGCATTATGAGTAAGAAATACTGGCCTAAAATTAATTGCATGGGGACTTCTTGTTATTTCAGTTTCCTGGCAATTTTTGATCTCAAATACAGAGCTTTGGGAAGTTTCCCAGAAGCTTTCCTTGTCTCTTTAATATATGATCATATATATACACACAGATATATGTACATGCACACATAGATATAAACATATGTGTACGTAAGTATATATGTCCATATACAATGGTAAATAACTTAATATCACAAAATGTTGTTTTAATTAGATAAAAGGTGTGTGTGTGTGTGTGTGTGTGTGTGTGTGTGTTCTAGTCTAAAGGATAATGTTCAATACTGACCATTAATAGGTATCACGATAATCCAAGCTTTTCCCCAAATCAATGTTTGTTTGTTTCTAATCTCTTAACAAAACTTTGAAGTTTTTATTGCTAATAAAGATTGATACTGTCATATTAGAATTGCCTGAAAAACTTGGATACTGTATATTTTATATAGTAAGTAGCCACACCTAAAAATTACATTATTCAGTTAAAATCTGGTTAATAGCTTTGTGTCAGCAGAATTAGCAGAGTCATTTTTTCTTAATTTTGAAAGTGAATTTTGGTTTTTCTTATTAAAAGACTACAGACTGTCATTTAGAAACCCCTAATAAGTCAAAAAAGTAAGTTACATGTTCAACACTTTGTTGGATATTTTGCACATTAAAAAAAGATTTTAAGAGACTGGTCTCTGCTTTTTTTTTTATAAGGATATTATAGCCAGAGGGGAAAAAATTAAGAATGCTGATATATGTAAAGCACAAGGAAACAATAAACACTAACCAGGTGATCCTGATTTTGAGTGTAATAAAGAAAATAGAAAACAATATATCAGAGCTAAAGTTAGTCAAAACCTCTTGAACAAGGCAGAATTTATTTTAAATCAGCAGAGGAGATTAGAACAAGAGAACAAAAGCAGGGGATAGAACAAGCAAGCATACAGAATAAGTGGGGAAGTTCTACTTGGCATTATTGGTAGGTGTTTGAAGCATACTGAGCAATTGATTTGATCAGATTTGGGAGGCCTTGGGAAGGTGGTTAAGAGTTTGCATTTGATGGAGTGAACAATATACAGCCATAGAAGTGCTTTAAACAGGACTGTACAATAGGAAAAGTGGTGTTTTAAAACTTGAGTCCAGCATGTTAAGATAGTGTGTCTCAGTAAGGAGTAGGAGAGTGGCAAGGAAATAAAAGTCTCTGTTCTAAACCTAAACATGGGGAGACTTAGGGTTGGGTGTGCAGGGCGAAGAATTTCTGAAAGGGAGGGAAGAGTCAGGGGAGAACGGTGGCACTGTCCTCTGAAACAGGAGGGCTCGTTTTGTGATTATTAACCACTTTTATTCCATTTACTGAATTTGCCAGTCACGTTCCCCTGGTGCTTCCCTTGCCTCATCCCAGAGTTTAAATGTTCTATGAAGACTGAGATAACAGTGCCCATATTGGAGATAGAGGGCAAGGCACCAAAGGTAAGATTTTTTACCTAAGGAAGAAAAAGGAGCTCAACTTTTCTGTTCTTGCTTTCTTTCCTGCTTTTAGTGGAAATCTCTGCTGTTGCTTTGGAGGATTTAAAAAAAAAAAATCTCTCATCTCTGCTCTGGCCAACTAACCACGAGGCTAAAAGCTGCCTCCTTTCTAATCTATGTGTTAGGATACTGCTAACAGATGACTGTTACTAATAGATAAATGCAAAATAACATGGAAGTAAAGAAAACATGCAAGCACACAAGGTCTGATTGTTAAAAACAGCTGTGACTGCCTTTTTCTAACAGAAAATAAAATGAAAAACAAAACAGTTTAATTTTATTATCCACTATTCTGTTGCATTTAAAGTAACTCAAAAATTACTTTTAAATGATTAAAAATAAGAGAAGGGAGATGATTTCAAGCAGACTATTAAAAATGAAGAAATACATCAGCCAAAAAATACTGGACACAAAATAAAACTTAAACCATATCTAAATATGTTTTATTTCCTCTCTCTTCTCTCTCTCCCTCTTGCGCTCTCTCCCTCTTGCTGTGTGTGTGTGTGTGTGTGTGTGTGTGTGTGTGTGTGTGTGTGTGTGTGTGTGTGTTCTTCCATGTCCGTTCTTTAGAACACAATCAGTCTTTCTTTGGAGAGTGTGTTTTTTTCTTTATTCCTAAATCAACACAGTTGAGGGAATTTGGAAAACTCTAGCTAAATTAAAGGCCAAATCCAGACACTACTTTTATTTAGGCTAAGTTAAACTGAAACAATGAGTCATAATGATTGTTAAACTGACAGAAAATAATGTTTTAAGGTTAAAAGAAACTAAGGGGAACTTAGGTTAAAAAGACTGAGATTTGACAGTGAAATTGAATATATATGTTTTTTCATGGACTAGAAATTTCCATAGCATCACATCTAGCATGTCTGAGGCATGGAACAAACATGAACTTCATTTTAATCTCCATTAGCATATCATGAAGTACTAGCATGTTTTCAGTTTTCAACCCTAAGGAAAGGTTCAGAATGGACAGTAGAAGTGTAGAGCTAAAAGTATTTATATTATATATATTTTATTTTTTATATCATGTAAAATATATAGTTTTCAATAATAGTTGAGAATTACTCTCTTCTACATAAGCTTTGATCTTGAGTCATCTTCAACTAGGTAGACATAAAGACTATGAGTTTATGCCAGTTTTATGCTTTCTCCATATATTTGGTAGTACAAAATATAATTCTCTAATAGATTTGAAGACAGAACCAAAACATAATGGACAAAATCAGAATATGTAAAAGAAGAATGGCTCTTCAGGTCACTAAGTATTCAATGTAACCAGTTTGAAGGTATTAACATACTGAAAAGTGGAATGTAAGTCAGAGAGGAAGTTCTAGGCATCCAAAAACTGGGGGTTGGGTAGGGCCGGTAAAAACTGAGGTTGTATAGAGGGAAGGAGCATAAATGTAGATTCAACCAAAATGACCAAGAGTCTGGACACACTGGCTAGACCAACCCTAAGGTAGAGGTGGATGCCTAAAGGTACAGCCAACATAAGCCAGTCCCACAGGCGAAAGCATCCTTACTGTTGTAGGTACATTAGCTATAAATACCAAACTCATATAACTCCCTTGTTCTAATAACATGTTTACCAACATCTTTAAGACAATTATTTGGCTTTCCACATGAATCTATCTACAGGAAGAGAAAAAGTTTTTCCATAAGGACTTTCAGTATTCTGAACTTTGTAGTAGTTATTCTTTATTTTAAAAGTATATTTTTGCATTTTGGTTAAATAAATTAACCTCCTGAGTTTAGATGAAGTGAATCTACTGCAGAGAGATAAATCTGCTCTCACTGTGATGGTAAAATCAGATTTACAAACCTGTAAGCTATCTGATCACCAAGTTAATGAATGCTCTTCTATAAGACCCCTTGAAAGTCTTTCTTATGAAGAAGCCACACTATCATCTTTGTTAGTTCTTAGTTCAAATGCCACTTCCTTTGCAAATCTTTTCTGACCATTATCTAAATTAGCGCATCATAGTCATTGTCTATTACACTGATTTATTGTCTTCATAGCATATATTATCTGAAATGATCTTTCCTTAAAGTTTTTTAAAAATTTTTGGCCACGCCATGCAGCTGTGGGATCTTAGTTCCCTGACCAGTGATTGAACCCGGGCCCTCAGCAGTGAAAGCACTGAGTCCTAACCACTGGACCACCAAGGAATTCCCTGAAATGATCCTATCTGTCTCCATCCACTAGACTATAAGTTCTCTGAGAGTCTACCTTGCTAATCAATGTGCAGATCATAAAAAACAACTTTTAAATATTAGTTTAATGTCAAATAAATGAAAGACAGAGGAAGTATGCTTAGTTTCTGTAAGTATAAGAAATAGTAATTTGATGAGAAGAACAGGATCTTAGTCATTGTATAATCCTGGAAGATGTACCAATTTGGGGAGATACGTGATGATTAAATGATTTTGTTTGACTAGATAGAATTAAGCAAAAATTTGTTTTAGCTTAGTACTATTTAGAAATTTAGCAATTGGACCGAACGCTGAGTAACTGAGTAAAAGAGAAGTTCACTTTAGCCAAACATGAATTTAATTTGAAAGCTACTCTTCAGTCTAGAAGACTTTGCTTTTGTCCTTATTCTAGCAAACAAAAAATGATACTAATACTAATAATACTGCTGCAAGTAAAGAAGCAGAAAGGAAGATATTAATCTGCAAAGTAAATAACTAGCATATAAAAACCATCTAGTACAAATAAATTTTCATTTTATTTCACAGTAAATCTATGCAAATTTTAAACAAAATTGGTAAAATATTCTGTTAATGTTCAATTGACATGGAACTGAGAGGCTCCAAATAGGCCGTTAAAGTTCATTCCTTCAACATTCAACATGTATCAATACTTACAGAGATTCTACCGTGAACCAGACACTGGACAAGCATCTGGAAATTCAGCAATGAACAAACTGGGTACTCTCACTTCCATGGAGTTAATAATCTAGAAGAATGCTTTAAGAAATAAACTAAACTTCTGTGACCTAGTTAGCTTAGTCTTTTTAACAACCTAACTCATTCAGAATTTAATTGCTGAACAATTAACACCTGAAATTTCCAAAAAAAATCTTTAAAACAACCTAACAAAACAAGGAGTAATGGAAAAAGCACAGGCTTGAGGGTGGAAAGACCAGGTTCCTGCCCTGGCTCTTCTATCTGTCACTGATAGCTTTGAATAAAACATATTATCCCCGTAGGTCTCTCTTTGGCAAGATGAAGGACTGGATGACAGAACCTCTTAAATTCCATCTAGACCTATGGATAGGTCTCTGATTTATTTGATTAATACATAAATTCACATATAAACAGAAATAAAATGGGGACATGGAGCAAAAAATGATCTTGTGGAGTACACAGACTTCTCTAAAGGTCTACTGATTATTTCAGTTTTGAAGAAGTATTGCAATGCTTTCTTCATGGCATTAAAAAAGAAAAAAAACCTGTCATCCATTTAATCAAAGCTTTGTACTTCCTCTTTGGGAAAGATCACAAAAACTGACAAGTGCTTTTGATACACATTTTAAAAAAACATTTATAACCTGAGTTATATAAAGTAAATTTTATGAGGTGACTGTTTTCCAACCTGACAGCTTTTATTGAGAGTTTAGACATTTGGACAGCCATTGATTTCATGTTTCACTGTTACAGGTTGTAAATCAAAATCTACTTTCTTAAATACCTGATTTTTCCATTTCCACCCATTTGTTGTCATAGGATTAGTATAAATGCTGAATTGGTGTCATTTGTGTTTAAACTAAACATCGAATTATTTGTGGAAAAAATTAAAGTGGATGGAAGTTGCAAAATTAAATAAAAACATTTCAATGAAAAGGCTAAATCATTACAAATATTTAGTAAATTTTGATGTTTATTTCAAAAAGTTATTTTTATCTAATTATTTTCCTAAGAAAGAATTATATGAACAAAATACACAGCTGATCAAACTTTTTTGTTTTGTTTTTTATCAATTCCAAATTCACTCATTAGAAACCCATGAACAACGCACTTATATGGATAATACTGCGAATTAATGCTATGCATTTTTAAGAAGTGTTCATAAAACACTGAAATGATTTACAGTTGGTAAAAAAATACATATATACAAATATATGGAATGCATTGGGAATGCTTTTCAATGTAAAGAAAACATATGATTCCTTAACTTTAATAAGTCCATCTAAATCTACTTAGATCCTCCAAAATTAAACAAGAATAGAAGAATTATAGATTTTTTTTAATGATGTTGTTAAATTAAAATTTTTTTCCTTCCATTTTTGTTGGCATTTCCTTTTCTTGTTTGGGCCAGAATTATAAACAGGAAAGCAGACTATGAAGAAATTTAAAATAGTGGGGAAAACAAGTTATTTAAGCTTCTTTGAATTTAACATAAGAACAATTTTTCTAGTTATCAATTCAGTGCTTTTTATTTTAAAAGAACTGTTAGACCATTCTTTTTCTAATACTCAATTCTTTTCCCAAGGATAATGAAGTCTTGGTGTAATAGGATAAAGATCTTAAGAAATCATTGGTTTATCCCACAACAGCTGGTGTTTCAATCATACCAGAAAGACATCCTTCCACTTAGAATATTCAAAAGTAGATTCTACACTCTTGATAATAGGTTTTAGGCAATAAGTTCAAACCATTGTATATTGCTATTTAAATTATAAGAAGTCCTTATTTTAAACACATATATTTTTCTTTTCAGTGATAATAATTATTGCTTATATCTTGACAGGTAACTAAGAAATTTTAAGAAAATTCTGGGAAAATGGTGACATGAATGGAATAAGATACTATTTTGAAAATAATTTATTTCAATTCAATAAATACTTAATAAATACCTATTTTCCTGGTGGTAAAAACCTAGATCTCATAGTGCTCTTGTAGGAGACCAATGCTCCTATTGTATTACTCAGGAATTATTTTCCTAGAAGAAATTTTAACAATAGAGTAGGAATGCAACTATGACTTCAAAATATGACAAATTCATGAATAAAATACATTACTTGCTAAGTAACTTTTACTGCTTTTAAATTTTTATTAATATTTATCTGCACCATTCTTCCTTTGTCTTGTATCAGACCAGCAATGAATAGCATCAAAAGTTTAAGAGAAAAATTATAAAAGAAAAATTTAAATTAAGCAAATAATTTCTATTAACATGTTTTTATCTTCTTTTTTATGATTTAGTAAGACTACTCTTTTGATTTTAACAGTGAAAGGCAGGGTTCACTGTGATCATGGTTTGCGAATCACTAGTATTGCCCATGTAGTTCTTGTAAGGCAGAACAAAAAAGGTCAGAGGAGACTATTTCTCCCATGGGTACTCTGCTAAATTACCTGTAGCTTTAGGTAAACCACAGAACTTCTTTTCATCCCATGTACTGGGATGGGGGGGTAGAGAATGACCTAGAAGCACATAATTTCTAGATTCCTTCAAGCTGTATTTTAAAAAAATTAAATACTCATTAAAAATGAACTGTCTATAGGTTTATCTCAGTACAAAGAATAAAGTATTCATGACCTATAAAAGTAAATGATATGGTAAAGTACCTAAGATTTTGAATATAAGCTTCAGGAAACGATCTGAAATTCTGAGGTATCAATGTTGTCTGTGGTATAAACATGCTATTTTAGGAAATACCAAAGAACTTTCAGCTCACTTTTTTCCATCATCAATTCTTTCATAATTATATTTAAAAAGCAACTCAAACCCACTAAGTACAAAATAGGATTCATATTTGGCAATTATTTTAAGTTTAAGGTAAAACAAGGATGAAGGTATGGAAGGTATACTTTTAATTAATTCTAGACCCATAAGAGGAAAAGCTTTTGAGAACTGCAAGTATCCCATGACAAGCTTAGCTGCCTCATGAAGTACTTACTTCTTGATTCAAGACTTGTTCAAATAAGGACTTAGTGATGAACTGATTATTGGGGATGCTATAAAGGGTCATCATTCTGTTTTCCTGTAACTAATGCTCACTCATTTTTTAGAGGTCAGCTTAAGCACATCCTCCTCCAGAAAGCCCCCTCTGAGGTCCCAGTTTGATTTGGATGTCACTATGCATATATACATCCTGGGGTTATATTCAAAATTTGTTTAAAAAACAATAACGAAAACCTAAAACACTTAACAACTGGTACTGCAGACCCAATAACTAAAGCATGGTCATGGAAGCCTTATGTTAACTGCCAGGCATGAAATTCTTGGACCTTGGAGAGGCCAAAGTGGTCCTGGGGAAGGGCTGAGACATTTAGGGTAGTAAAGGGGCCTTTGGGGCCTTGAGATATTGGCTAGTGACCAATGATAAAGAATAATTTTAATGTTACTAATGTGTACCTGCTGAATACAGCTTTGTCTTACCAAAACATCTGTAAGGGTATGCTATAATTTACAGACTTTTTTTTCTGTCTCCCAACTAAACAGTAAGGTCCTTGAGAGAAGACACTATATCTTTCCTATTTTTTTTGTATCCCCAAGAGTTAGAACAGTGCCTAAGACAAAGTAGGCAGTAAATATTGGGTGAGTTAATATATGAAATTTCATGCATCAATTTAGGGCTGAACTAAGTGGCTTTGACAGTTTCAGTTACAAAATTCTACTCTACAGTACATTTAACTTCTTAAAAACATCATGGGTCTAATACAGAGATCATGTAATTTTACAAGGTAGTGGAGTTGAAATGCTTTTGTGTTGTTAAGAAAACAAAGCATTTTATATCAGTAAGTTTTGAATAGTGGGCAATGAGACTGCAAAATCTTATCCAACCTAATAATGTCATTGTAAGGTGTTGTTCAGGGTAGTTTTAAACGTAACACAAATGGATTTTACGTCGAGTCAGCAAAAGTGCATGGACTAGACCCTGCCTCCTGAATGCTAGCCCCAAATGTTCTATACTGGATTATACTAAAGGGCAATTAAAAATCTCTTTTCCTTATTATTAAGAGAATTACTCATTTGCTTTGATCCAAAGTTTCAACATACAATGAACACTGCTATCTGAAATATATCAATACCAACTTAAATATAATTATATTCCTTAAAAGAAACACTCATTGCTAACATGAGAATATTCAGTTGTTATTACGAGAACACAGTATTGTGTGTAAAACTGTATTATTTGAGAAATAGACCATACTGCCAGCTACTTTCTAATTGATCAGAGATACTTTAGCTTAGCATAGACATACTACAAAATTTAAAAACATTACTGATATTACTGTAAAGTGAAATAAGGTTTCAAAGATACAAATTCATGATATTATGGTTCAGGGTCCAATGATCATGTCTCACCAACATTAGTAGGGAAAATATGTGGGAAAATGAGAAAGTGCTCTTGTTTGGACCTGAGATTCAGCAGAGGAAGTAACAATCTGAAAAGAAAGAAAGTTGTCTTATCATGTGAACACAATGAAAAGGATAACTGCTCATACATGTATTTAATATTGGTATTTCTATAGACACTATCCTAGCTATAATAAAAATTAGGATTGAATGATAGCTAAAATAGATGTGAAAGTATCCTGAAAAAACTGAAATAGTCATTCTTTTTTAAGCTCTTCACTTATTAGAAAAGAAAAAAAATTGGAGCTATAGGTAGATATAAAATGCAACAATAAAAATATGTAAGAAAATGTAGAAAAAGAAAGATTTGAAACAAAATGACTTGAGGGGGTCAGATCTCAGAGTAGCACATACAAACCTAAGGTCTGGTACAACTGCCAGTGCCTCCTACAACTCAGACCTACAAGAGAAGCAGTTTAAAGTTTCATGATGTCCATCAGATAAAAACAAATCAGTTGCATAGATACAAAAAAGCTTTTCCTGATGCACAAATCTGAATGAAAATCTTCCCATGGGTACTCATTAAAGGAACACCCGATTTGATTTAGAGAACTATATCCTTGCAATAGCATGTTCTTTATGAACATTTCTTTTTAAACTCCTCAATGCAGACTAATGATATAATGCCAAAGCACGGTTTAATAAAAATAATTGTACAATGGCCTAAGAATGGAACGTGAAATTCTGCTTCATCCAGGGATAAAATTTTGAAACCTTTAGGTATGCTTAGACTAAGAGTAATCAGACATGAATATTCTATTTTGCAACTGAGCTTTTGATAATTGAACAACAGACTTCAGATTTTATACAACTTGACAAGAACATGGAAAGTAGAAATTATTTTTGCTTATTAGATTGATTCAATAAATATGTATTGAGCACACAATGTATGCCAGGAACCATTCATTGGAAATGGAGATAATACTGAGTTTAAACAAAGAAATGATAAATACCAATAAATTGTACTGTTTCTGTGTTTACTGTAGCTAAAGAAGCTCCACACAAAATAAAAATAAATACATTAAAGGCCACAGAGAATATTTATAACCTATACCCAAGGTCTGTCAATGAATCTTTTCCTCTGATTGGAGAACTGCCACTTTTAAGTACAAACATTCTCAAAACTTAAAGTATAAATCATATATCTCCTTGGCTGATATAAGAAAGAAATATGCCCAAGAAATTTAGTTTTATAAGAAAGGCACACTACTATGTATTTTAAAAAAAGGCATAAGATGGTATATGAAGAAAAAATAGCTCTTTTCTGACTGCTCTCCTTGTCTGTTTCTCAGTTGTCTTTCCTTGGCTCCCAAAACATTTACAACACAAAGAATACTGAATGGGAATTTTGGGGTCTGTCTTACCGAGATAGGAATTATATCAGTAATTCTTGAATCCTGTCTACCTGACATCTGATATGATACATGACATAGATCATCTCTGAAATAGAGGAAGGAAAGGAGAAGAAAGAGAAAGAAAGAAAAGAAAAGAAAAGAAAGAGAGAAAGAAAGAAAGAAAGGAAGGAAGGAGGAAAGGAAGAAAGGAAGGAAAGGAAGGAAGGAAGGAGGAAAGAAAGAAAGAATTAAATAGATGACTGAATCATAACGCAATCGTAGGTTATCCATTTTTATAATTTAACTCGGATCATTTTTTCAAACAAAAACATTAAATTACATTAATATATTCAAAACCTGTCTTACCCTGTCCCTAACATGCATTTTAAGTCCAACAGTAATAATACCTATTTCCAACAATATTCAATGAAAATGTGCCTTTTCCTATTCTTACCAGTAGTGATAGAAGGAAAACTATCCTTTCCAGTAAACGTGATATGAAGGAGGTGAACTATTACTTGTGATTTTTCCTAATTCTGCCTTCGGCCTATTTTTAAAGGAGAATACAGTATTTCTTTTAAGATTACTCTCTAAATTAAAGCATCATGTGTACAGGGGCAAAGTCAGGGTTAAATACCTATGTGAGCCAGAGAGTTTTAAACTGTTCTTTGGCCAGATGCTATTGATTATAAGAAGCCCAGAATACTTGAATGAATCAGTACAAATATATCACTACAACTGGGAAAGACTTCAAAGCAAGCTAACTTTTTCTATTGTTTACCTTTAAGGGGGTAGGAGTGTTCATCTGTCCATTCAAACAACCTTCTAAAGTGTTAGCTTCAATATAGATTTTGCCTGGCTAGCTGTTTCAAAGTTAAAACTGCTACAGACAGGATTTATATTTGTGGTATATAGTTTCGGCTTTCTTGCCTAACCTATTTCAAGAACTGAGTTATGTACTGAGAGCCTCAATTTTTAAATTATCATGTTAGAACCAATTACCTTCATAGTAGTAACACATAGAGAACCAGTAACCTAGATCTCTGAAAGCTAATTTCTTAGTGTGTTAATATAGCCAAAGTTACCACTGAATTCTCAGGATAATTTATCTGCCAAGCAAATAAACTTTCAAAAGACCTAGGAAAGAAAATCATATTTACAAATATGCCAACTTCTATTTCAAGGTCTACAAGGAGATCACAGAAAAAGGTAATAGAACACAAAATCACTTTTACTATTGTTTGAATACACAAATCAAATCAAATCTTCTTGATCTGAATATTACCAGATATGTGTGAGGAGGAAAATTAAAAGATAGGTATACACACACACACACACACACACACACACACACACACACACACACACACATATGTATACACACACATATATACATAGGGATACGGAGATGTTCCATACTTTTCAAAATCAACAAATCTGTGCCTCTCAGTGAAATATAACACTTCAGCTTTATCAAGTTCAACCCCACGAGTCATTCTTGGAATGAATTATATGGTATCTATCACAGGATGTTTTCTATAAGTATTCTTAAGAGAAGGTAAACCAGTAATATATCTTTAATCTGTGCATAACATCATCAAATACAGAAATACATTCATATAGAATGTATATACCAGTCGGACTCAATATGTTAATCACTGTAACTATAAAACTGGAAAACAAATGTATGTAATAGAACATTTGCTTTAATTTTCTACTTAACTGCCAGAAGATACTATTTCTCTTCATTTAAATACATTTTCAATGTTTATGTGAGTTTTATTATTTCATAATCACATCTAAGTGTCATGATTTGCAAAATATACATAAGCATCTCCTAAATCTGGATAAAGTTCTTAAGAAAAGCATTGTTTTTAAAAAGTAAACATTTTATCAACAACTGGATACGATACATTCAATAAATACCTCAATAGTAATCTTTATAAGACTATGCTCAGTTCTAATATTTATCACACGACAGCGACACTCTCCCTTCTTTCAGTCCTTCCCTGCCCCCCACAAATACATAAATACACACACACACACACACACACACACACACACAGGAAAGTTCTGTGAACAACATCCGAATATTGAACTCATACTAAGGGCCAAGCACAGTAATAGGCTTTTTATGTGTGTAATCTCATTTAATCCTTATACCTGCTCTATGATAATTAGTATTCCTTAAAAATTAAGGAAAAATTACCTATATTCTTACAGTAAGTTATCAGCAAAATTTTCATTTGGACTTGGCAAAGCTCTGTTTCTTCAGGTCTTCCAGTGTTCCCTATCTCAATAAGCCTTGCTACCAGTCTACCAACTGCTGATGATCAAAGTTTCAGAGCAAAACGTCTATTTTTCTCAACCCATCTATCAGACATTAATTACACAGAGGCAACTCTTCTTAAGACAAAGTGCCTATTACCGTAGGTGCGCAATGCCATAGGACTCATGCTACACAGAAAAAGAAAAGTTCTAGGGTCCAACTCACAAATATAGAATAGTAAATCATTTTGTGTTCCAGTTCTATCCTCTAAGACATAGTTTGCTTAACTATGCACGTATGCTCGAATTTCCAGTTGTTTTTATTGGAGAAAGACATTGCGTTTCAGAGCATTTCATCTGCAGTGTTTAATGAGTTGGACATTGGAAGCTATTTTGAGCACATAAAGACTGTTATGTGCTATGGAAACTTTATTGCAAGTTCCGCATCTACAATCTGTGTTCTTGTGAAAGTATATCAAATCCTAAAGTTTGGATGAATTAGACTACAAATTCAGCCAATTAAAAAAAAAAAGATGATCTAAATTGTGAAGACTGGCCATCCTTTAGAAGTAGTTTGTTTATGTGAGTTACTGGGACTCAGTAACTATCAGTAGAGAATATGGGGTAAAATCATCCCACAGCTCTTGACGAGATTATCAGAAAAATAATGTTTTATCGTATTTATGAGTTTGGATTTTTATGTGTGAAAATTATGTGTCAAATGAGCTGTTACGAAGAAAATCACTGAGACCTTAATTAAGTTTTTTGAAATTCAAACCCAATTATCAAGGCAAAAACTTCAAAGACAAAACCAGGCAAATATCTGAAACTTTTCTCTTTGTAAGACTTTCGCTTACGGATTTTAGAACTTCCACTGAAATTACAGTAATCTTCCCCTACCTGTAAATTCTCCTCATGTGAAAATAAGTAGATGTATATTTGTATACTTTTTTCATCACTGCAAGAATTCTCGATAAAATACATGTGAATCATGAGTGACTCCAAGTTTTAAAGTAAAAAATTGGTAGTTACAGTATAAGCCATTTATTCAGCAGACATTTATTAAGTGCCTACTCTGTGCCATGTACTCTTGGCCAGGCTCTCGGGGTGAGGGACAGACTCTGAAATCAGCACATTAGTCAAAAGTAGCTAATAGAGAAAATAACCCTTGAAAACCTTTTTATTTGCCCAGAAGGTACAGTATGCATTTTGTGTACCCAACCCTAAACAGTAAACTTTTAAGCACACGGATGTTTAAGAACCAACTAAATTAGACTAAAGGAAAAACAAACAGAATGACTATATAAACATTGAAACCATTCTGTATTTAGGAAAGCTATCAAATTCCTGACCTAAGAATGGCGGGGAATGGGTGGAGAATTCTAAAAGGTTCCTACCCTCCTGCAGAATTTACTCAATGGCTTGATGCACCTTTAGGGTAAGCAAGATAATGTTGCATGAAGATTAAGCAAAATAATGTTGAAGCTGTAGGGAGTAATATTCTGAATTTAGTACATTAATGTATGTGTGTTACAACTACATGGTATAGCAAAAGGCAAGATAAACCTAGTCTCTGCCTTCAGAGCTGGATAAGGATGAGGCAAGAAAGGCACCTAGAGTGCAAACGTTGAGGAGACTCACTCTTAGGGTCGAGCGCTTGTTGACTCTTCATTTGCAAAACACAGACTGAGTGCCTTCTTAAATTTCGTGACCTAGGTACTAACGGTTTATATCAACTTTCCCAAGAGAGAATGATTCTCCACGTTTCTTACTTTCACGGGGTATGGTGGCTACGGCCGTCTGATTTGTTAAAGATAAACCTATGAAGATGAATGCCCTTTCTGTATAATCCTTCATTAAAATGATTAATGTAAAATGAATTACCAAGCACTTCATTGAACCACAGGGGAAGAATATCGGAAAAGTTTTATCTAAAAAGGAATGACCCTCTATTTTAATATAGTCGTATAGAATATGAGAGACCATGACTTTAATTGATATGCTGTTCTTACTAGTTTTAGTCAATATAAAATAAGCACTTATATACATATTTACCAGATTATTATTCACCTAAATATATATTTATAGACATTGACTTATAAATCCTCATTCACTATAAGGTCTTAATTTCTATAAAGCAAACTCTCTTACTATGAGAGTTTTCAAGAATACAACCATATAGCTGATGCCATAATACTTTTCACAAATCCTGTTGTCTAACAGTTACATGTATCACTGTCTGTCAGTAGATTATAAACTACTGGGATAAATGAGATGCCATAAGAAAACTGCCATGAAATGCTAGTGTCATTCTTCATTCTCCCCGGTAGGCTTAGAGATCGAGTCTAACTCATTTTAGCATTTCCTGCAACAGATAGGATAATGTCTTTCACAGAGTAGTCATTTAATAAACATAAGAAAAACAAAAACATAATTCTAACTGGAAATGTTTTCAGTTCTTTGTTATAAGAACATTTAAAAACAATATTTCTGCAAAAGACAATTTTAAATTTAGACTTTTTCATAAAAATATGACTTTTAGATACATATTTTCATATATTCAGCTAATCATAAAGCTGATTAAATTAGAATTGATTTATTTAGGTCTACAAAAGAATATCTCATTTTTAGAGTATTGGTATTAAAGTAATACCACTTCTTAAATAAAATTGACTCTCCTATAAATGCCACTTATCTCTCTTAATAACAGCTTTTAAAATGTACTGTTGGGCTTCCCTGGTAGCACAGTGGTTGAGAGTCCGCCTGCCGATGCAGGGGACGTGGGTTCGTGCCCCGATCCGGGAAGATCCCACATGCCGCGGAGCAGCTGGGCCTGTGAGCCATGGCCGCTGAGCCTGCGCGTCCGGAGCCTGTGCTCCGCAACGGGAGAGGCCACAACAGTGAGAGGCCCGCGTACCGCAAAAAAAAAAAAAAAAAAAAAAAAAGTACTGTTTACCTTAGATTAGAAAGATAATTTCTTAAAATCCAGCTGATGTATTAAAAAATAAAATATTTCTAACAAATCTACAATAACAGAACCTCAAGAATAAACCATAATACCATCAAGTGTCTAGTGCTACTACCCTTTATGCTTAAAGAATGAACTTCTGTAAGATTTTTCCAAGAACAGAGGGTTCATGAAAAATGCTAACAAGAGATGCTCCAGAGATTTATTCTGTTTAGTACAGAAAAGTTATATTATGATTTTAAATATCATTTTCCCCTTTCCTTACCTCAACTATGTTCCTCAAATTTTACCTTTTGAGACTACTTTTGGATACCTTTTTAACACAGTTAACGCAAGCTTGTTAAGTCTGGCCTTGTGGCTAAATTGAGGATCAGATGAGAGCCAAATGTGAGGGTGGTTTTTGTGATGTGGAATAAGCACGTATGTTTGAGTGTGTGCTCATGTGTATGTGCCTATTAACTGTTCAAATAATCCAGGAAAACAGAAAAAATGCTGAATGGGAGTTTTGTGGGTAGAACTAACCATGGAACAGAGCCTTTGCTGTGCATTACTAGTTAGTGAATTTCCAAAGGCTGCTGTTATACAATGAAGCTACAGTTTACGGAAGGCCATCCTCAGGAATGTGTGTGTGTGTGTGTGTGTGTGTGTGTGTGCGCACAAAATACAAGAGTATTTGTAGCATCTCTATTGATTACCATTTTCCCTTCCTGGAAACAATCTTCAAAAAAATGGAGTTTTCTGGCATTTAAATGACTGGGTAGTATTTAACTAATGAACTAAAAAAATACTCTGGAGTCTGGAAGACAAGGTCAAAAAGCAGGGTGTAATTTAGGAGTCTAAACCTGACTTATATGCAGCTCCCATTCAGCCACATAAAAGGGAGTCTGGAAAACCCCTAACTGTTACCTATCAATACGTAATCGTCTACCAAATCCTTTTAACTACAACTCAGTTATGATGAATACTTTTAAACTACAATGAATCCATGGTGTTTACAACTCAAATTATATACTATTTCATTCAAAGTCCCTTTGCCTAGAAGTACTGCCTGGCAGCTGAATTCTTTCTTTCTTATTATGAAGTGTAATGCAACATTGAACTAAGCCCCTCAGAACCTAAGAAGATAGCTTTGGTCAATGGAGAAAAGCAGGGAAAGTAAATGTATCATTATTCTAAAGACTTTTAAGTATCCCTGGAGGATAGATTTCCAGGAAAGGGTACAAGAAAAGTATATTTGAATGAGTAGCCAGAATTTCATAAGTTACCAGGAAAGGGCTCATATTCATAGCTGAGTTGCATAGCTAACACTTAAAAATTTTATCAAGGAGTTTAATGACAGTGAAAGTTGGAGAACAGGCAAGTAAAAAATATGGTTATCACTGGTGGTGAAATTTTCATACTCTACTGGGCCTTACTGGGAACTAGGTAGGAGGGATTAAGTCTGGATTAGGCTCTGAAACTGTGTTTTAGCTCCTAAACTGATTCTCTTAATTGAAGGCCAACTGCTCCTAACTGCAAAATGATAGAGTTTTACAATTCCAGTACATGAAAAAACTATCTAGAAACGACCTAAAGAGATCAGCAATATAGTAACTTTCATTCTAATTCAGTGTGCTTATTCATTCTTATACAGTATTATATGTGTGTGTGTGCATTTAAACATCTTCCACATTGCCAAAGCTTTAAGGTAAAATATATCTACAAATACATGAGAGAAGGTGGAGCTAAGCTTGTATGTTTATCTCCGTACTATTTCACAAGAGATATTTTTATTTAAAGAGAAATTAGTAACTGTATTTAAGACATCTTAAAGAAGCAAAACATGAATCTAACTTGAACGTAAAATCTGAAAAAAATGCAGCTTCAAAGTGGTCTTAATCACCACCAGACGCTTAATCAGTTTAAATCATATTACTAGAATGGATTCCTGATGTCCTCCTGTTCTTTCGGTACCTAATTGTTTGAACTCTTCTAAAATGAAAGCATCATTTTTTTTCAGACTAGGTGTTGGTACATTTAGATTAATAGATATTTATACCTATAAGTTTTGTCTTTAATATTTTGGGGGCAGTGTTTGAGAAATCTTCTTTTAAAGTACTAAGGATACAGACAGGTGCACCTTGGCCATAGAATACGCTTTTATTGAAAGCATCAGGCTATGCGGGTCACCTGGCCAAATTCCTAAATTATGAAGCAATGATGGGATCACTGAGTCACCCTTCACTTCAGCTTCTGTCCTTAAATAATCCTGATAGAAAGACAGAAAAGTAGAAATTCTGCTTATTTTGTCCAAAAACAAAAAACAAGAAATCTAAATCTTAGAGCAGGTCCTACTGGAGCCTTGAAAAAAAGGTCCAGATGTGAAAGTGGATTTCATGTACCTAACCGATTTGGAATTAAAACTTCTGGGGTAACTCCTGACACCTCTAAAACTTTGGCACTGTTCCAGAGAAGTCTGAAAGTATAAGTAATATTTTATGCTATAGAGGCATTTCATAGCACTGCTCTGCTTGAATCCCTTTGACAGCTTTCAGTTCTCTCAGTAGAATCCAAAGTTCCTGCAGTAGCCTCCAACATTCCATCATCTAGGTCCCCTTTACCTCTCTGTATTCACTTCCACCTGGCTTCTTCTTACCTTATTTCACTTCAGCCACACTGGCCTCCTTGCTGTTCTTCAAACCCACCAGGCTCTTTGCACTCTACTCTCTAACTACAATGATCTCCCCCCAAATTATCTGCATCGCTTGCTCCCTCAACTCCTTCAAGTCTTTGCTCAAATGTCATTTTCTCAGGAAGAGTTTATAAATCTATCATTCCCTACATTTCCCAATCTCTACCCGATGCCTTATTTTTCCCACGTCACTTATTTTTATGTGGCAAACTATATATTTTACCTATTCATTACATTTATTATCTGACTCATCTCACTGGAGAGCCATAAATTTAGGGTTTTCTGTCTTGCCCTCTGCTATACTTCTTCTTTTTTTTTTTTTTTTTTTTTTTTTTTTTGCAGTACGTGGGCCTCTCACTACTGTGGCCTCTCCCATTGTGGACCACAGGCTCCGGACGTCAGGCTCAGCGGCCATGGTTCACGGGCCCAGCCGCTCTGCGGCATGTGGGATCTTCCCGGACCGGGGCACGAACCCGTGTCCCCTGCATCGGCAGGCAGACTCTCAACCACTGCGCCACCAGGGAAGCCCCTCTGCTATATTTCTTGTACCTAGAACATTGACTTGGATACAACAAGCATTCAATAAGTATATGTTGAATTGAATTAAATCTAAGGATCTAATGATTTGTGCTGCCTGCAAAAATTACAAGATTATTCTTTCCCACTCCCATGGCTGCCATTTTGATATACTGCAAATTAAGGGTTCATACTCTTACTAGAATCAGAGGCAGGGTTCAGATACCAGCTACCAAACTGTTTATTCAACACGGTGAGTTCAGCCTTCCTCAACTAACACTTTTGTTGTCTTTATTAAGTACACAATAAAGAAAACCTTTTCAATATTAGTACTCTGAAGAAAATCTATCTGAGAAAATTATAGACAGTGTTCTAGAGATAAGATTAAGCAGATCACGTTCTATAACTACAGCTGCTTCTACCTGAAACAACTATATAAAGTTTAACAACCATTTATTGTACCTCTGGAGACTTAAAGTTGGATATAATGCATTTCACAATAAATAATAACCTAGATTAATTTTCAATAATGCAATTTCAATGCTAATCTTCTAAAGGTATTGAACATAAATACACAATTTTAAAAAAATATGTCACTGACACAAATAACAGTGCATTTGAAAGACCTGAAATATTCTTAGAGTGAGATCCAAAATGTCAGTGAGAATAATGGAAGATGTCATAATGCTTTCTTAATTCTGATACAAAATGCTGATAAGCTTTCATGAAATTGTGTCAACCCAGTGCCCAAACATACTAAGAACTCCATAAACATCTGTTAATATATGGATGAACAACTGTCATATACATGAACCAAAGGAATGAACATAGTGAGAAAGGGGTGCTTAAAATATACACGTTAATGATAAGTAGGATATAGTATTACTTCAAAATTGGGACCAAAATGATATAACGTTTAGCTATTACTTTTCTTTATAAAACAAAATAAAACTTCTGTATACATGATCAAGGCGTTAAGTATCTACACTGCAAATCCACAAATACAGATGGAGAGTCAAAAATTTTATTCTTACTATTTCCGTTTATGCCTGCCCTACTCCTCTAAATACTCTTCAAAAGCACTGCATTTGAAGAAAAAGATCACTGCAGTCGCTCACATGGCAAACTATGTTTACAAGAGTAACAGCCCTGAAAGAGGAAAGTGTATCATAAAATAAACAAGTATTCTCATTAGAAATTTCTTTAAGAGTATCATACATAGCCTTTATAATCATTTCCTTATTCGTAAATTTGGAATATCCTGCCTTACAGGATTGTAAAATTAAATTAGATAATAATGAGAATCATTTAGTCATTTGGAGAACTTGTTAAAATGAAGACATATTAAAAGGCACGCTTTTATTATAAAGCAGTTAGTTGGGCATTGGGCCACACTTTGAGAAATACTCCTTTAGGAAATCGCTATCGTTGTGGCATCCCATTCCTCTTTGGGCTTATTTTCCTAAAAAGCAAATGAGAAGCCCCACCAGGAACAGGCAGTCTTGTTATCCATTTTCCCTTGGCTCCTGGGGCAGTTTTACAGCACCCAAGCCTCGAGACAGCCCCTAAGCAAAACCCAGTGTAGAGGGCTTGCTGGCCATGACAGAACTGGGGACCTGCTTTAATTATGAGACAGTGGTTAATAATAAGAAAGAGGAAGGAAAAACAAGAGAAGGGGAGAATGAGGAAAAGAGAACGTGAACAAGGAATAAGAAAATAGTGTGCCAATTTTAATGCCTTCCTTCAACCTTCCAAACCCATATAGCCTACAGAACTTTTGGAAATCATCATCAACAGACCCTGGTAATTCAACCATAGTCAACCTCTGGCTTATCCAGTGGGTTACCTAGCATGCTAAAGCTCAACTGAATGGAGCCCACATTTCTACTGGAATGATTCCTTAAAAAACACACCTTTTGTTGGTGAAATGTAAAAATTCAGCTTGATGTAGTCAAATATTAGGTCATAAGATTTCGCCTATGTTATAAATCAACATTTTACTTTTTAGCAAAGCATGAATTCTTACACCTAGGGTTTTCTCCACACTTTGAAACATTATTTACTTTTATATCAAAATTTTATTTACACATAGTTTCAGTTGATTGCTATCAAGTAATTTACAGTGGTACATGGATTTAGATTTCACTCCTATTGCTGCCTTCAGATGTAAATGATTTTCATGCTTTTGGTTGTATTGACAAAATTCTATACTTAGGGGAAACAAATAAGGTATTTTTGTTCATTTCACTATCTCTGCTACTACCATGTCCTCGCAATCCTGGTAAAGAAGATGATGGTTTTCACAATCTACCCTCAGCTATCGTAAGGAGAAAGCCCTCTTCAGGTAATATATGCTACAAATGTAAAATTCAAACTACTAGACATGGAACACACTTTAGGGGACATTTAATTCTCTTTTTACTTTTTTAAACATGAAACCTGATTCATGCTTTTATAAAGGGGCAAGTCAATGGATATTCACCATATAACTTTCATTAAAAACACTAGCCATTCAGATTCCTCATATATTTACTAACTCTGGAGTCGTCTATCTCAAAATATAACACATTCATAAAACATGATTCACTCATGGAAATCAACATGGTTTGGCTGTGTGATTATCATTAACACTGAAAAGTAGAATATTCAAAACGTTTACCCTAACCTTTGTCTTCCCAGGTACACAGGAAAGATAAGTGACAACTGTAGTTGTTTGTGAAATGTATGTGTTTCAACAGTACATTTCAATACAGTCCACATGAGCATCCTCCATGGGTTTGTATGCTATTTTAGGTGAAAGTAGAAATGCCCAATAGACAATTATTTATCTTAACTCTGATACTCACATGATTTACCATTTTACTTGCTTTCCTTTTTGTGTTCTTAATCCTCTGCCATCTGGCTTCAGACTAGATCAATAACTACCTGCTTATAAACCACATTATAGAATATTATACTGTTAACAACTAATACTCTAGCCATTCTCCTCCAATAGTCTTGAAACTACATAATTAACTAGAGGTGGAAATCCTTTCACAATGTATATGTATATCTTAAATATTTTACAGTTTTGTCAATTACAACTCAATAAAGCTGGGAAGAAAACCATAGAAAACTATATTCAATTCAAATTTAACTTTCCTGAAATTGTTCTTTCCTTGTTTTCTTCTCTCACTATTTTCTGTTACTCTCCTGAATGTGCCATAAGCAGGTGTACCACAAGATTCAGTCATCCTTCTCTCCTCTAAACTCTCTATCATAATCTCTTGCACTCAACCACTTCAACTATCACTACTATGTGAATGGTTTGCAAATTCTTACGTCCTTTCCTGACCTCTTTCAAATTCCAGTTTCTTACTAACTACTTGCCGAACATCTCAGTATTGCCCAGTGGTACCTCAAAATGGTTATGTCCAGAAGAGGACTCATCATCTGTCTCAACAAAGAATCAGGTCCGACTCTTGGTTTCTCCATTTCGTTTAATGGCGCCTACATATTGCCAGTCACTTTGCATCTTTAACTTCTCTCTGTTTTTGTCTTCACATAACATCTGCCATCACGTTTCATTAATTTTTACCCTTCAATAGTTCTGAAATTCTTACTTCCCTCTCAGTTCGTAAAGACAAAAACCTTGTTTAGGTCTTAACTGCCTCTGCTATAGAGCACTCTCATAGCCTCCTAACAAATCTCCCAATCTTTAATCCATCATTCTTTCATCAAATATTTAATACTAGGGCTTCCCTGGTGGCGCAGTGGTTGAGAGTCCGCCTGCCGATGCAGGGGACGCGGGTTCGTGCCCCGGTCCGGGAAGATCCCGCATGCCGCGGAGCGGCTGGGCCCGTGAGCCATGGCCGCTGAGCCTGCGCGTCCGGAGCCTGTGCTCCGCAACGGGAGAGGCCACAACAGTGAGAGGCCCGCATACCGCAAAAAAAAAAAAAAAAAAAAAAAAAAACCTTAATACTAATTTGCTATCTACCAAGTACTGTATTAGCCTTAGAACACAAAAATGAAATGATATAGTCCCTGCCTTCAAGACATTTATAGTCTAGTGGAGAAAGAGACTGTGAAATAGAGTGATTAAATGATATCAGGTATAAAAAGTAAATCTCATGTAAGGATAAAACAGGAGCACAGAGGCCAAATTTCTAACCAGCCTGACAAGAGGTAAGAAAATCCTTAGAAGAGGTAATGTTCAGCTGAATTTGAAAGGACTTATAAACATTATCCTGTAAAGTGAAGGGCTAAAAGCTTCATAAAGATGGTACAACAAGAATAATATCTCAGCAGTGTGAAAACCTATGATATGGTGACAAAACCTCAGATATGAATGTCTGTTCAGATAGAGCTGCCAGAAGAGGAAGACAGAGAGTTGTGACTTGAGTTTTGTTTGCTTAAATTTTATCCATTTAGCAAATAATTACTTTACCAAGCATCCAACATTTCACCAATCCCCTCATTCAATAAACAATAATTAGGCAACTATCATGTACTGAAGTCTGCTTCAGTACATGATATTTAGTAAATAAACAAGCTTCCTGGCCTCAAAATACTTAAAATCTCATGGAAGAAATAAGTATTACAAGGATTACAGTAAAATACAAGTTCTATAAAAAAGCAACATAAAATCCATTGTAGATACATCGTCTAAACTTGGGGCTAACTAATTACACTATCTTTAGTACCAACACTATCTATGGTACCTAAAATCCTATTAAAATGGAAAAAAAATCCATAGATATTGATCTATATCAGGACATCCATGACACTACTGTTCGTTAATCACCGTTAGCCAAAAGTAACTCAAGCAACTATGTAGTAAGGTGCAATAATAAATGATGAAAATGATTTTTGAGCTTTTCAATGCATTTCAACTCCTTAGTGTGGCATTTAGAGCTTCTCAAACCTGACCCTAAACTACATTTAGAATATAATTTGTTTTCCTTTCCTCGATTTATTTGTCCTATGTCTCCAGTAAACTTATTTATTTCCCCTGATGACACCTGATGCACTTAACCTCTGTGCGTTAAACTATTAAACTATTCACCCCAACCCAGCCCCCCTCGGCAAAGGCCTAGAGCGTCTTCCCCCACCTCTTCCTATTCAGATACTGGCCATCTTCAGTGACATCACTCTATCATGAAATAATCCATTTTTTTCTCCATCAAGATATCTCTGCCTTTTTTAACGGAATTTATCATTTCCTGATATCTGGCTTTTTCACTAGCTACCTATCATTGCATATAGCTATTGATACACTTGAAAAAAAAGTCTTCATCACAAGAATGTAATGTTTCATGTGATAAAGTTGGCATGTGACTTGTTTTATGTCACAGTATTTTGTGAGCCCAGCTGTTTAAAAGAGTCTGTGAAATGAATGAGGGAATGAATGAACTCATTCATTACTTCAAAAATTCATTCATATTAACTGTGCTCATCATATTACTTGAAGCTGTAAGAAATGATATAGTTTTAATGGATAATATTTTGCATCAGACAGCTCTAATTCAAGCCCTGCTTTTTCTAACTTTGTAGTCAATGTATTTAGCCCATCTAGACATCAGTTTTCTCTACTATAATGGCATATAGGTAGGTAAATAGGGAGATAGATAAAGAAAACGTATATAGTATATGATGCCTGAGAAAAAAAACTATATGCTCCATAAATGTTATTATGTTATTAAAAAGTAGCATTACTAAGGTTAGTAACATTCTTTCAAGCTAATCAAAATTAGTTTGTTATGACTTTTATGTTTCTATTTTCTACCATTAGAAGAGAAATGGGTTTATTCATTTTATACAGCCCCAATACAATGTCTTCACAATTTGATAGACAAGAATCAGACTGGTCTATGTAAATATACATAACAAAGTCAAGATTATCATCCAAGTGAAAGTTTTAGCAGCCTGCAAGTTTTCTATACACTGCTATCACTTCCTATTAATAACCTTGAAATTTAATATTTGAGTGAATAATTTATTGTATGTGCAGTTAAATTGTGAAATTTGCCTGATGAGACAGCGTAAAGCATTCGCTCACCACTCTTCTAAGGGGATTGTAGATACAGATAGAATACATCACTGTAATACATTCTTTGAATTTATGGAATTGGGAATATTTTAAGGTTTACATAGTTTTATGAGTAATTGCGTTTTTTTTTTTCTGGCAAAAGCCATAAGAAAAAAAGGCAAGTGGCAATCCTTTCAATTCTTTCTCTGTTTTGACTCACAATAATAGCCTTATAGAGCCAAGGAAAAGTGAGACTCTTCCATTTCCCTTCTTGGGTTTTTTTCTCTTCCATTAACCTTCCGTAGTTCAGTGGAAAATCAGTCTTCTACACTTAGACCTAACATTTCTCGGCACTGCTCCTAAGAATGGCGTGTGTGAGAAGGCACAGGGCTGGAATACAGAAGACACCCATGCTCCCAGAGTAAAGGTCAAGCGGATGCCCGGACGTCTTCTCTTCCCCAGTCTTGAGCACTCAGATGGGACGACTGGCTTTGACTGCAACACTCGGTTCCTAATAGGTGGTGGAGACATGTTTAACACTGACATAAATACAGAGGGGTTCACTTGAGTCAGCTTTACTCAAACATTTCTTTTGATCTTTGTTTTATAGCACTGGAATCAATGTAAAATGTAAACCAGAACCTGAGTGCTATTACAATGTAAAAATTATCCTTGTTCCATTAAAAAAATTTCCTACAGTGGTAGTAGTAAGAATAGTGACATGGATGGGAAAAGACAGAGTTTTATTTAGCAAATTGCAGTAATTTCTGGCTTTGTTTTTTAAACAATAGGGTGTTTGGCAAAACAGAGTCACAATCCCAGTAACAATGGAATACAAGTAACAATAAAACATCCACAAAGGGGCTTCCCTGGTGGCGCAGTCGTTGGGAATCCGCCTGCCGATGCAGGGGACACGGGTTCGAGCCCTGGTCCGGGAAGATCCCACATGCCGCGGAGCAACTAGGCCTGTGCACCACAACTACTGAGCCCACGCACCACAACTACTGAAGCCTGCGCGCCTAGAGCCAGTGCTCTGCAATAAGAGAGGCCACCGCAATGAGAAGCCTGCGCACCACAATGAAGAGTAGCCCTCACTCGCCACAACTAGAGAAAGCCCGCGTGCAGTGGCGAAGACACAACACAGCCAAAAATATAAATAAATAAATTTATTTATTAAAAAAAAATCCACAAACTATGTAGCTTTTCTAGTCACAAGGTACTGTAATCTTCCTAACGACTACACTTAGGCCAGGATCTGCATCTTCGGGCAACAAGATGGCATTCAGGGGCACACAGGCATTTTCTGCTACAAGGAAAAGGAGTGTGTTTGTTTTACTTTGCAATGGTCTCATCTTCCTTTCAGCACAATTTCCTACCTTTTTTTCCACATCAGATATCTACCCAGGGCCTTTAGGTCAACTTTTAGGTGTCCAGACTTCTCACTGAAGAGTCCATTTAGGTGGAGTGCCCTATGTCAATGCTTGTACAAACTAAGATTTGTATTCCTCTTTTATACTCCACTGTTTATTTTTGTATATCAACTTAAAATAGACTGTGGTTAAATAAATTCACAGCAATCTATGAATGGTCAGTTGGTTTATCTATCCATTTGTGCTTGTACTTTTAAGAGTGTTATGGGTTGAACTGCTGTCCACAAGGAAGTTATGCTGAAGCCCTAACACCTCGTGCTTGGGAATCTAACCTTATTTGGAAATAGGGTCTTTGCAGATTTAATCGAGTTAAGATGAGGTCGTTAGGGTGGGCCCTAATTCAATATGTCTGGGGTCCTTATAAGAAGATGGCCACGTAAAAGCACAGACACACAGAGAGAACGCCATGTGACAGCTGACGCAGAGATGAGAGTGATAGAGCTGCAAGCCAAGGAATGCCAAGGCTATGATCACCACCAGAAGCTAAGAAGAAGCAAGGAAGGATTCTACCGAGGCTCTGAGAGGGAGCATGGCTTTGCTGACACCCTGACTTCAGACTTTTAGCCTCCAGAATTGTGAAAGAGTAAATTTCCATTGTTTTAAGCCACCTAGTTTGTGGTACTTTGTTATGGCAGTCCTAGGAAACTAATACAAAGAGCATCTTATTAATTCAAATATGTTACAGTATTTTTGAGCAAAGCATGCCTCTTTCACAATTCAGACTCCTTATGTGTGTATGCTTGTGTGAGCAAAAGCATATTCTGTTTTTTCCTCTTTTTCGTCAAATTTTAAAGGGAGATATTCCCGCAAATACAGCTTTGGAAATAAAAGAAGCAAAGCTAACTCTATATTTCAATCTAATACCATTTTTATGTCTTTCCTATGGTCCTCTGTACTGCCCCCATCTCCACCCCATCACCTCTAATTTAGTGCCCACACATATATATTTCCTACATTTTTAATGACTCTTTCTTCCTATGTAAATTAATGTTTATAGAAACTAAAAGCAAAATCCATCAGTAATTCTTTTAGCATTACTAAAGATTGCTCATTTTTTAAAAGATCTAATTCCTAGTAATTAGTCAAATATTAATAGAAAACAGTCAAAGTAAATATCCAAAATGAAACATGTATTAATAACATATGTATGCTTTAGATAAGTATTTAATACTTAAAATAAATTTGTATACAAACACACATACATACTTTAAAAATACTATAATCCTATATTTGCTATTATGCAACTTTTTGAACTTAAAATATAAATCATGGATATCTTTCCATATCTCTATGGATAAATTTCCCTAATGTTTAATGATCTCACAGAAATCCATCTATGAATGCACAATAATATAGCTAGTCCCCTGACATTTAGAAAGTTTCTAATTTCTCTATAACAATAATGTCACAAACAATATAGTTACAAATTCTGGCATATGTAAAACCAGGTGTAATGGCATCCAAGTTAGGGTGTGTGTATGTGTGTGTATAATATCCTTCTGATGTATATGCCTCTTCACATACACACTCAAATTTCTACATGTGTATGCACAAAATATCTCTGCAGATACAAGGAGAAAACGTTACATGAATCATTCTAGAACTGAAATTGGGTGAGTGAAGAACAGGAGTAGGAAGGAGAAATATTTTCCATTATACACATTTTATTACATTTTTTACTATTTACCCTGTGCATGTAATATCCTCTCAAAAATTAGCTACACTTTCATAAATTAAAATGTGGAATCAGAAATTCCTTAGAAATTAATAAATGTAGAGCACAGTTATTCGACATCAGTATTATATAAATTCAAATAAAATATTTTAAGCTAACCAGAAATTTTATGACTGGTACCTTTTACTGAAAATTGTTTTCATTATTGATCTGATTATATTATCCTAAACACAAACAATTTAAAATTAATTTGTCACATATATTTATTTTTCTTTGGAAGCATACATTTTAACAGTAAAAACTAACCCAAATTTAGACTTTGTAAAAGAAACAGAAAACCTATAATTTTTCCATTTTACAATGTATAAGGTTAGGATAGGAGGAAAACTCATTGGTTCCAGATGGTTACATCAGTGGCAAATGAAAATCTTTTTTTTTAATAGAGTTGAGATTACTGCACATTTTTAGTGGGTTCCAATTGTTGATAATAGACTGAATTTCCTGATAGCCTTTCCTCTCCTCCACAATATTAGCTTTGAGTGCACACTAACTGAAAGAGATCTTAAATACTGAAACTGTGCTATAAATGCCTCTTATGATTTAAAATTTCAATAGGAGGAGATCTAGCTAGAAACCTTGTCTTTGGCCTGAAAGAGAAGTTACTCAAACTGTTAAAAAGTAACAAAATATTTTCCTGAATATTTCAGTGAGTGAAAGAAAAACCATAAATCTACCTGAAGCAACTATTGTTTCTGGAAACACAGAAATCATCACAAGCAGGTGCATTACTATCTCTGTCTCTTAACTTATCAGACCTCCCTCTTTTATGCTTTCCAAGTTGACTTATTGGTCACTGGATTAAAAACTCCAGGAAGTTATGTAACACACCACAGAATATAGATAGGAGTGGCATTCAGCACATGGTTTATTTATATACCACAAAACATGGCACCAGAGAGTCTTTGGAAATTATTGTTATTACGATCATTTCATGTGTGCAGCATCACAATACAAGCCCCTTTAAAAAACCCACAATTGTTACTCTACTGCATTCAGAAAGACACACGATGCAGGCTCAGATCTTGGCAACCTGTGAAAGTGCCCAGTCGAAAATTACTAACAGCTGGAGATGACAGTTGTTTTAACAGCTGAGCTGACAGGATTAATTTAAATGCACTGAAATCAAAAGTAGATAACACCTGTTTAGTCTTCTAGGTCCATTCGACAAGGTAGGCCAAAGGAAAAATGCAGAGCCAGAATTGTGTCTCTTTCTCTCCTCGAAGGACAGAGGGGCTTCAGAGAAGAATGTCACCTTTTTGATGGAGGTGGGGTAGATTTCAGCAGCAGGGGGCTGGTCAGGCTTTATCAGTTTTTAACATCTGGTTCCTATAATATACCTCCTTCCCTTTTTTCCTTCTCTGTCCAAGGTCTTTGACCCAAACCCAACAGTGGATAGAGATCACTAGATTTCAAAGCTACGGCTACTCGCTACAGCTCCCTAGAAATTCTCTTGGGTTAATTAATGTATTCTCTTTGAGCTTCATGGCCACAGCCACAGAAGAGCTGCTTTTTTTTTTCTTCCCTTTTTGTCTTTGGATCCAAGATATATCATGTCATACAGGAGTCTGCATTTCACACGGCTGCCAAAAAAATTATTCGGAGTTGGTTTTTGTGTAGGATATTTGTCAATAGTGGATTGTTTTAATCTAAAAACAAAAAAAGAAATATTAAATAAAAATGTTGAATTGAAGAATAACGAAAAAATGGTTTCCTTTGTATGGGTGGGGATGGTAGAATACTGTGATTTCCTCAAAAGGTGCGTGTAAGCCTAGATTTATATGCTCTTATGAACACAAGTACATAAATGAAACAAAATCAGACTGGAAGCAGAAGTGTTTATTTTGCTTCCCTTCCAGGAATGAGGATCTAAATTTACTCGAGGAACATAAAGACTATTTTCTCTCACACAGAGGAATATTTTGGCCTAATATTAAGAATCCTAACATGTACAAATCAAAAACTGTTCTATTCAAATACTGTGCCAAAATTATACTAATATCATTTACAGGGAACACACAATATATGGAATGATTCTGAGTAGACACAAAGTTTGCCCTTCAGAATTTTAACAAATTCTATACTGCCCAATTTAGAAGAAAATATACTTCTATCCGGTGAAGCAGGGGAAGGAAATATCTTCAGGATTAAGGCTGCTTCTTTCTTAGCCAGCTCCGGATTTTGAAAAGCGCAAAACATAAGGATTTTATGTTTATCTGACTTACAGCCAAAATAAAGAGATAAGACAATAATGATTTTTTTTTCTCATTTGGGGAAAATAAATGCGCATAAGCTATTTTGAGGAGGCAAGATTTTTGAAAATTCAGAAACTTTGGAGCTTTTAAAATTGTCAATAGCGATGTACATTTAAAGGAGGAGCATGATTTAGAATCTTGGTTAATTACGGAAAATGCAAGATGATACACTTTAGGGGTAGGCCAACTTCTAGGCATATAGTACTTCTAGCTTTCCTATTTCATAAAAATAAGTTCTGTATTAGAAATACTTAAAAAAAGAAAACATCTGTAGTAATCCAGAAACTTCTTAAAACACTCTAATTAAGAAAGAAAAAAAAGCATCTCTCTCTTAACCTCAGAACAATATAAATATGTGAATGGCTTATCCAACAACTCAAAACAAAACCCAGTTTTTAAAGTGCCTTAATTTTAATAAAAGTGAGCTGTTTATAATTTCCATATATTTGGGAATTTTAAAGGCATACCTCTGTTATTGTTTTCTAGTTTAATTTCATTGTTGCCTAAGAACATACTTTATATATTTTCTATTCTTTAAAATTTTTCCTTCGTTCTGTTAATGAGCTATATTACATTCATTGATTTTCATATGTCGAACCATCCTGCATTTCAGGAATAAATCTCCCACTTAGTCACTAAAAAAAAAAAAAAAAAAAAAAAAGTGCCTTAAGTTTGTTCACTCACTAAAAAAAAAAAAGTGCAGTAAAAGCATAGCCATTCTAAATAAGGGGAAACTGTTCTTATTATTCCAAATAATTTGCAATTGTATTGGGATTTTTTAAATCTTTGAGACGCAAATAATTGTATTCCATGAAATCAACTGCAATAATATTTTTTTAAAAGCAAAGAAATAAATTACTATTGGTATATTTTCTACATATAACACCTGATCAGTATCTAAAATTGTATGATAGAGTATAGCTACTTATAGCATACATTTTTATTTTTATTAATAATCTAATAGCAGGTCAACATACATATTAACTCTGGTGTGACTGAGGCTTTTGTCAACATCAAAGTTATGACTGTGTTATGGACAGTAAAAGTGCAATGACATACTTTAAATACTTTGGGTCAAAATATGTACAGCAATAATTTGTTCTTCTCGGTAGTTTCTTAGAGCAATTTCCAAAGAAAAAACAGAGATGGAAATGTTTTTTCAGAAAGAAACATTTATGCTTTAAAGGACAATCTGTTATATTGTACTACTTATTAGATCTCTTTAGAGAAAGACACAAGAAGAAAATTTCAAACCTAGAAATAACATGAGCCAGGCCAAAACCAAACTGAAGGGGAATTTTAAGAAGTATAGGTTGCTTATTGTTTGTTTTCTTCATATCCAATATCTTTATTTGGGATGGAGGGAGAGGAAATGGTGACTCCACAGAGTTTAAAACCTGAATTATCAAAATCCCACTTACTAGTGAATAGCTCTGCCTAAAAAGATGAATATTGACATACTATATCTAAGAAAAATATACGCTTCTCATAAAATGTACATGAAAATGCTTCTATTTGAAAGCATCTAAACAGAGTATGTAACATAAAGAATAAAAAGATAAGACAGATAGTGACCTTCAAGTGGAAGTTACTGTGAGAATTAAAAGAAATTATTTGCTAAATGATGTGAAGAAAAATACCTCAAACTGTATTGCATTTTTCTCTTATACTCAGTTCTGTCTTAAAATAAAAATCACACCTTTTGCGAAAATGTAACTGTATTTCTAAAGCATTAGGTTCCAAGTTTTGGGGTTTTTTTTTTGGTTTTTCTGTTTTACAGTTATTTCAAAGTTTTTGGTCTATTGGGTATACAAACAATAATTGTTGATCTATTCAGTCTAATGATAGAGTCTTCAACTTCTATAAAATAAAGAACAATTTCTTCCCTGCTTTTTATCTCTTTACACAACTCAGAGACTCAAAGAAGATAATTACAAACAATGCCTGAAGAACGGTTCAGTTAATGTTAATTTATACAACAAACTAATTACTACCAAATGGTAAAAATCACATGTGGAAGTCCCTCTCTCCCACACACAGAACTAAACCAGCAGCCATCTGTCTCAGCCTGGGGAGAGCTCAGGGACACCCAAAGATGATAAGGAAAAGGAAGGGTGCAGAAGCATCGGCTCGCTCACCTACATAAAAAATCACAGAATTTTTCCGAACATTGAATGTTTTCAGGAAACCAAAAAGCAAACATATAGAAAGAAGGCGTTTCAAATGTCTTTTGATAAAAGCACATGTTGTTCTGTAATCATCATCGCAGGTAGAAACCTATCTTCAGCAAGTAAATGCTTATTTTGTTTTAGACACAAACTATGTATTTTTTAAACTGTCATTCCTCATCCATGTACCATTTTGCTATAGAAGAAAGAGCATGCATACTTGCATCTTCGTAAGGAAGTTAATAATTTCTGAGTTCTAGAATGTGTATGTCTATACACAACAATTAGTAAAATAGCCTCCTTATACATTACGAATGTAACTTGACAGTTGATTGCTAAATTATTCTTATTGAAATAAGTTCATACATTTTAACAAACAATGCTACCAATATTTTGACATTTAATTAGGCCATAATTATATCAAATGCAGCAAAATAAGGGAAATATTTTTCCTTTAAAATCACACGGTGAATCTTGACATTTAAGCAACAGTAGATTTTTCAGATGAAAAAAAATCCAAATGGGAATGTAAGAGTATTAAAATGTTTTTTATTTTTTAAATTAAAAGAATATTTATTCATAGATGTGCTTCAGCTATGCTTTTAATAACATTCAGAATTCCAAATAGAGAAATAGGGTCTTGGCAAATGTGTGTTCAGTGAAAAACAGAATGAGGAAACTGGAAGTAGTAGCAATAATACTAATTTCCCCTAACACATATCCCTTGTAGAATTAAAAATGTTTTACACATTGCATGTTCTGACCTCATTGAAATTGGTTCTCTTGAATTGCCCTTTATATACTTGCTGGTAGCTGACCTGATTCAATGATAGACCATATAGCAAACACTGAAGCAAGTGGGTTTATAGGAAATTTATTCTCTTCCACAGTGAGATGTCCCATACTGAAGGGTTGTAGCACTTCAATAGGCGATTCCTATAGAAGGCAATGGAAAAGATTGTACAAAGCAGCAGGACCTTAATACTACAAGTGAGGAGACTCTGCAAAATTCTCTATTTATTAAGTTATTTCTTGAGGCTATTTCATAAAAGTTGACACAGAACCTCTAGAAAATATTGTTTTCTGAAGTTCTTCAGAGATACACATACATTTTCCACTTCCTTTAGCAGCTTTTAATGGAAACATTAAAAGAACATTTTAGTTCTTTTACCTGTACTATGTTTATGGGCTATGTGATGATCAATTTTACTCAGGAATATTCTCATGGAAGTACGAATATTTTAAAACAAAAGTCTAATTTTGTTTGCCTTTTAAAATAGCTTAGAAATAGGTACAAATTGCAAGAAAGGTTTTCATCCAAAGAATCTTTATGTTGTGATATTTTCATTCAAGATACCTTTATCACTGTCCAAGATTATAGCGGGCACCCCTATTAGAATTAAAGAAGTCACTTTAGAGATATAAGGACTCTGTAACTCTCAAAATCTATAAAATAAGGTGTACAGGTTGGTTATCAACACTGCTCTTTATCTCCCTTGCAGTATCTCTGGAGAGGCAGGTTCATATAAGAGAGAGAGGCATGATTTAAAAAAAAGAGAAGTAAACATAGGACAATTCAGGATTCTAGCAAAAACTAACATTAAAATATCTGCCTTTCATTATTTGGACAAAATTTTCACTCAAAGCAATGCAAATAAATTATAAGCCATAAGTCTTACAACAAAAGATCTTATCTTCTCTCCCAATGCCTTAGTACTAGAGATTCATAGTACAGACCAACAGCAAACTTTATTTCTATTTGGATTACTACAGAACACCTAATCAACACCAATGATTAACCTGGTATATAACAGCTTAGTGAGAGTTCACTGTTCTGTTCTTCTTCTTGCTCATATTTCTTAATAAAATATGAGCTCTCCACAATTCTGTTTTTTTAACTTCTTTTGCATATTGACTTAATAAAACATTAATATATTGCTAGAATTTTATATCTAGAAAGAACTATAAAACTCACCTAATGAAATAATTTTATTTTCAAATAAAGGAAAATGAAGCATTTGTCCAAGGTTACCCAGATAATGATAGAGGAAAATCTAGCATCTGAATCTTCATAATTCAGTATTTCCTTTACTAGACTTCCTTTCAGAAGAGAGCTGGAAACCCTGGGGTGGATGCCTTGCTTCAGGTCGGAGATCACTTATTCAACCATTCAATTAACTCGTTGAATTAGGAGTCACTGTGCTAGGAACTCTGGATAATGGGGTGACCAAGACTCTGTTCCTGCCCTCTAAGACAGGGGTTGGCAGACTATCTGTAAAGGGCCAGGGAGCAAATATTTCAGGCTTCGTAGGCTATACTAATCAACTCTACCATTACATCACAAAAGTACATTACAGGACACTACCTCCATACGTAAATGAATGAGCATGGCGCTGTTCTAATAAAACGTTATTTAAAGATACAAATTTAAATTTCACATAATGTTCACATGTCGTAAAGTAGTCTTCTCTTGAAGGCTCGCAGCCTAGATTTGGCCTACAGGTCACAGTTTGCCAACCACTGCTTTAGGAGGTCAAAATCCAGTGGAGGGGAGAGAGAATACAATTTCTTAAGGGAGGGAGGATGGGGGCAATTAGAGTTAGCAGAAAATTTCTGGTAGGGGTGAAACCAACTAAGTATTCAGAATGAATGGCCATAACCCAGGTGCGAAGTAAGGTAAAAGGCATTGCAAACAGACATCATATGCAAAGAGAAGCATGGTAGCTGTGAAAAGCCATAGGCAATTTGGCTTTACTAGAACAAAAGTCATAAAGAGTGATGTAGGGAATGGTAGGAAATGAGAAAAGAGGCTGGAGAGTAAGACAGGAAGCGAGCTCACTGCAGCTGCAGGCTGACCCACCCACCCAGTTTAATATAGGTCTCTGCGAGACCCAATAAAATATATAGGATGGCGCAAATAGCACATCACATGCCAACTGAGGCCCTTTTTCCACTCTTGAGAAGAAATTAAATGTCTACTTCCACATCCCGAGGCTGCTCCACCATTGTCTCTTTTTCTTTGGGCAAATAATTTAAGAAAAATATGGACTGCATTTTATTAACTGCCACATGACATGTGAGGATGTCAGGAAAAATGTATTAATACTTGCTTCTATGTGTACCTGTTATATACTTGTATGTCTTAGAATTCAAGCAGTTTTGTTTAAAATTGAGGTTATACAAATGCTGGAGAGGGTGTGCAGGAAAGGGAATCCTCCTTCACTGTTGAGGATGTTGGTGCAGCCACTGTGGAAACAGTATGGAGGTTCCTCAGAAAACTAAAAATAGAATTACCATAGGATCCAGCAATCCCACTCCTGGGCATACATCCAGACAAAACTATAATTCAAAAAGATACATGCACCTCTATGTTCAAAGCAGCACTATTCACAATAGCCAAGACATGGAAACAACCTAAATGTCCATCGACAGATGAATGGATAAAGAAGACGTGGTACGTATATACAATGGAATACTACTCAGCCATAAAAAAGAATGAAATTGGGTCATTTGTAGAGATGTGGACGGACCTAGAGTCTGTCATACAGAGTGAAGTAAGCCAGAAAGAGAAAGACAAATACCATATGATATCACTTATGTGTGGAATCTAAAATGTAACACAAATGAACCTATCTATGAAACAGAAACAGAATCAGGGACATAGAGAATAGACTGGGGTTGCCAAGGAGGAGGGGTGTGGAAGAGGAATGGATTTGGAGTTTGGGAGTAGCAGATGCAAACTGGTATATATAGAATGGATAAAGAACAAGGTCCTACTGTATAGCACGGGGAACTATATTCAATATCCTATGATAAACCATAATGGAAAGGAATATGAAAAAGAATGTATATATATATGTATAACTGAATCACTCTGTTGTACAGCAGTAAGGTTATAGGGCTTCCCTGGTGGCGCAGTGAATGAGAGTCTGCCTGCCGATGCAGGGGACACGGGTTCGTGCCCCGGTCCGGGAAGATCCCACATGCCGTGGAGCGGCTGGGCCCGTGAGCCATGGCCGCTGAGCCTGCGCGTCCGGAGCCTGTGCTCCGCAACGGGAGAGGCCACAACAGTGAGGCCTGCGTACCGCAAAAAAGAAAACAAAAAAATGAGGTTATAATTACAGAGTAAACAACGTTTTGGCTAAGCGTTTAAATTTTGAGAATGGATCAGTACATGAATCAGGAACTTACAAAGCTAAGTGTATTTTAGCTCTCTGCATAAGGTTTAGGCTATGCACCCATTATTAGTACCATGATTTTGGCTCAACTTTCCAAAGACCATTCTGCTAAAACAAGAATTCAAAGATAATATCCTCTACTATTTTAGTGAATAAAGGCTAAAGATGGATAAAGGGGAAATAATACGTTATACGTATAGGCTTATTAGCTTGAGAACCTGGGGGGGAAGCAATTAGAATATCTCCTTAGGGTTGTACATTTTTCCCAGAAAGCTGTGGATAAGCAGAAATCAATAACCTGAAAATATCCAGAAAAGATGAGATGATGAGGAAAACAACATTAAAAGAAGTTATGTCATAGTTGGCTTCCCTGGTGGCGCAGTGGTTAAGAATCCACTGGCCAACGCAGGGGACACGGGTTCGAGCCCCGGTCCGGGAAGATCCCACATGCGGCGGAGCAACAAAGCCCATGCGCCACAACTACTGAGCCTGCGCTCTAGAGCCTGCGAGCCACAGCTACTGAAGGCCACGCACCTAGAGCCCGTGCTCCACAACAAGAGAAGCCACCGCAATGAGAAGCCCGCGCACTGCAACGAAGAGTAGCCCCCGCTCACCGCAACTAGAGGAAGCCTGTGTACAGCAGCAAAGACCCAATGAAGCCAAAAATACTAAATAAATAATTTTTTTTTAAAAGAAGTTATGTCATAGAGAGAGAGATCCAGTGAATACTGTAACAGCTTTCTGCTCCAGCATGTAAACAGGATTGGCTAAAGCAGTCATAATAGCCACATGACCTCCACAGGTGACATAAACAAAGATATGTCCATCAATATGTAAATACTAATTCAATTTAGAGGATAAATAATTATAGGCACTAATTATATGCTCACTTGTGGTGTAAGGCCACCCCCTCTACTTACAGAGCCTCCAGTACCCCCTCACTCACAGTGCCTTTTACCATGAAGTCACATGGTTTGTTTCCCCAAAAAAACCATGAGCAAATTAAGGACAGGAACTGTGTCTTTGATCTCTGTCCTCATTCACCTATAAAATAACTAGCATATAATAGAACCTCAATAAGTGTTTTCTGTCAGAACGAGAGAAAAGAGTGAATAGGAGAGCAAACAGAAAACAAAGGGATTACAGAGAAAGGAGGTATTGACTCTCTTGGGTATCAAGAGAGACTTTACACAGGATGTTAGCAGGAGTCCAAAGGTAATGAAAAAATAAAACAAAACAGAATGGGAGGTTCTGTTCTGTACTGAGATCCTTATCTGTGTATTTTCTTTTTGTCAAAATTTGTTCTAGGCCAAAATTTTTTAGTTTAGAGATTGACTGAGATAAGTGCTCCTAAAATCTAATTATAACTTATTATATTTATTGTATGTGTGTGTGTGTGTGTGTGTGTGTGTGTGTGTATTCTTTAATTCTAGGGAAATTTTGGAGATCTAACAGAGTTGGCAAGATTTTTTTCCTGTGTATGTGAGCATAGATGTAGATAAAAATAACTGACAGTGATAGAGATTTAATATTTCTTTAATGCTGTCTTCAAAAGCAATTATTAGACACTATTTCAGAAGGGGTCACATTGTTTGAAATTTAGATAAACCATTTCAAAAGGCAGTATTTCCCTATTTAATGGAATATACTTTGAAACTTGCAAATCTTCTTAATTTGAATATCTTAAATTTAGAAAACAAAAGAAAAATTCATGGAGAGAAAAAACAAGGACTCTCAGGTTTACTATGCTTTTGACTTAAATATTCTCTATTAACCCCCAACTACAATATTCTTGAAGTGAAAAAGATGTGCTAAAAAAATACACAACTTCAATTTATCTTCAGTTCTTTTGGTTCCTTCTTAATGATGCCCATGAGCCGGAAGGAGAAAAGACTAAATAAGCACAACAGCGAGGTGGCCATCCTCCGTCTGGCAACTCAGGACAAGCGGAGCTAAACTAAAGCGCTGAGGCAGCAAAACCAGCACACGTCTAATCCTGGTCCATTTTACTCTGCCACTGGACATGACTTCTGCCGGGAGTCTGGAGTGCTGTCCTGTATGTGAAGGCTGAGAACCGACCTCTCCTACTCACAGGGTGCTGCTCTCAACATTGCTACCTCCCTGTTTAGGTGTTTTCCTTCCCTGAAACATGGCATCTCGACAGAGGTGAAAAATACATAAGAGTGCCGGAGCAAAGACTGAAGCAGAAACATTAGGGTTAAAAAACAGAGATAGAAAACAAAACTCCAAAGGGAGAAGGGTGCATTTTGTTCATTTCTACCACTTTCTGCTTCCAAGTCTTCCATTTGACTAATGTCACATGATGGTGTATAAACTTTTCATGCAAATTTCTACAAAGCATAACTTCTCAGAAAAGAAAGGCCTATGAAACAGAGATTTAATTCATCTTGAAACAGCAAATCATTTCTTATCTATTAACACACAAAATACCAGCCTAGAAGCACTGTCCTGTTATAATAAACAGACGTCTTCAATTACGACATGCTCTCCCAGCTACTGATCTCTTCCGTAATTATACTATGCAATGAGCACGGCACTGATATTATATTAATATGTAGGGAGGAGAGAACTTAAACACAAATTAAATCAAGGCTCAATATTTCAGTGAAACTTATATAGGACTGAGAACAAATGGCCTGTTTCTTAGAAGGAAGTAAAAAGATGATTTTATAATATCTCATTTTCTACTTCTAATTAAAAAGTTTAGAAATGAAATCTGTCTTAGACTTCTAGTCTCTTAACTGTCCATTTCAAACAAATTAGATAAAACTGTTTATGTTTCATAATCACCTGTACTTGTCATATTAACAGCAATAACAATCTTCAAAAAAACATTTCATATAGACAGGTTGCAAAGAAAAGAGAATGGCAAATAGAAAACTTTTTTCTACAGACAAAAGGATAAAGTTCAAGAAAAGGTTCCTCTCACCCTTTTGCAGAACTGTCAAACAACTTATCTTGACCAAGAATAGCACACAGTAAACACACCAAACAAAAGAAATGATGAAAGATGTATTTACTTGTTCAGGGCTTTTATTTTTCTTTCTATTTCATATACACCCACTGAACAGTCTGCATTGTGTTAATAAATAACCAGTAGCAACCTAAGTGAACAGAGGAGGGGTTTCTATGATGCTGTCAGGTACCAGACAGTTGCTTGGCACTGTTGATACAGTACTCTACACGTGAGTTGTATGACCACATATAAAAGAGAGCATATAGGTTAATGGATGGATCCTTTTACCTCTTAGATACAATGGGAGGAAAGGAAGAAAAGTTGTAAAAAAAAAAAAATGGTTAGCTTTTTGGAATTGTCCAACCCTTTCAATTTGGAAAGGAACAAATCAATTTTACGGACCATGTCCTGCCAGAGTAATCTTTTACCAGATAACTTGCTGTAGTTATTTGGAAATCTGCTAAACTGTAACTCCAAACTCTTCAACACTTAAGTGATTTTTTCAAGTTGTTTCCAATGTTGGCTCCATGCTTTATTCCATATATATGAATTCAAATTTGAAATATTCTGAAGAAAATTTTCTGTTTCTATTTTCTAAAATATGAAAAAATGTCCAAATAATATGCATGAATTGGAACTAAAATCCATAAGCTCAGTGATCAGCGTGTTAAAAGTTTACCTCATTTATGACATTAAATACTCAAACAAGAAAGCTACTCTGTTTCGTCAGCCTGACACATTTTCAGTGTTTTGAGCTTAACTCTTCATTAAAGTTTGTTTCCAAATGTTCCGTGACAGTCTTTCCAAAAGCCACGATCAAAGTCTAACATAAATGAAAATAAGCTAAAGCCAGAAAACATCAGAGTAAAAGTGAAATTACACACACACACACACACACACACACACACACACACACGTACGTGTGTGTGTATGTATATGTATATATTTATTTATTACTTATTGTCTCATAAATGGTTTCTACATGATATGTAGATGACCTGAAAAGATATATGAATAAAAGTCGGCTTTCAAATTCAGGGCATAAAGAAAGGGCATTAGCTCTGAATTCTACATAATATCTTCCCCTCAGTGTCAAACTCCATCATCCAAAAGTGGGAGCACGGAGCACAATCTGGTATCCGAAGATTATCGACATGGAGGAAAGACTATCTTAATCAACCCAAATATCCAGGTCATATGCTCATCCTGTTCTGCCCTAGCCTCATTGCTCCCTCACGATCTTGGCCATATTTTTCTTCAACATTAAGGGTGGTTAAGGAGGGCACACTGGGAGTCCTTGAGGTCTCAGAACTCTGGGAGCAGGTGGCAAAGGAAACTCTGAGTGAGCTCTCCACCGACTCTAGTGCTGTCCGTGCCTTCCCCATAAGCAACTCCTATTAAAAAAAAAAGACCAAGCATCCACTAGAACAAAACCAAGCAGGCCCATTTAATTAGGGCATTTGCTTGATATCCACTTCTTCATGTGAAACACACAGACACATGGGCCTAGGAGGTCTGATTAATTTTAATATGCACAGTCGTGACAAGTGCCTCAGGGGTAACTGAGTGAAAAGCACACACGCGCGCAAACACACAAAATCCTCCAGCTAGTCGAGTCTGACAAATCAGCTTCGGAAAAATGCTGTGTGTGTTCCCCAGATTAGAGTGTTAAGATTCAGCAAGGGCCTGAACCTTTAATGTGAGGGAACAGAGGCCTCAGAAACAGGTGGCTGGCTCTTCACTCTTGAATAAGTGATATCTCCAAAAGCTGTGGCACGCGAGCCGCAAGAAGGTCTGGCACCCTCCCCTAATGTCCATGTCCAGCCTGGGTCAATGGGTGTTTTTTAAGTGCTCCCTGCATTATAACTCAAAGTCTGGACCCGAGGGTTTTAGTTATGGACAAGGAAAACAGGGGTACCTCATTTATCTGAAAGGTTTAGGAAATATTAGAAACATCTGTGTGGAGACAAGTTTGCAATGATTTTCACAGTAGGTAAACTGTGTGGAGACAAGTTTGCAATGATTTTCACAGTAGGTAAACTCACGTATAAGCAGGAATCAAATAGTACTCTTCTTGTATAACAGATAGCCACCTGAAAAAAGAAGGCCACCTTGATTGTTCACAGAAGGGTGAGCATTAAGGACATGGTCTTAAATATGATTACATTTTATTAACGAAAGTACAAGTTCTAATTGAAAAGAAAAATGTAAGCTTGCTTGGCCGAATGGGATCCTTGTACAGATAGCCCTGGATCTCAGCTCAGGGACCTCCTACTCTGAAGAAGATCCCCCAAAGGCAATCCCTGAGCCGTTACAATCCAAGTCAGAAGGTCTTCTGAGAAAGTATAAATTAATTTTCTGTAACACTTAATGAAATCAACAACATCAAGATAAACCGCTGTGATGGATACCGCTTGAAACGAAGATGAGGGTGAATACGTTTCACTCTAGTGTTGAAAGATTACAAGGCTTCAGACTCAGTGTACTCTGTGCTAAAGTTAAAACACTTATTCCTAAAGACATCGGTTCTACAGCATTTGAGGGTGTCTTCTTGTCCTGACCTTTAAAAAATAAACTCTTTTCTTTATCATCATTTTATGAGTGTCAATTTCCATACAGGGGTGCCTTGGAAAAGGGTGCCTGGAAGTTCGACTCCAGCAGGCTCAGCAAGAAGAGACATTTTCCAGTGACAGACTGCATAGACGAACCCGTAGCCACAATGCATTAGGAGTAGCCTCCAACAGCGGTGGGAGTGTGAGGAACAAAACTGAAAAGGGCTCAACTGAAAAGTACACTTGTTTGTCCTTCAGTGCAACAGCACTTACAAAACCTCTTCAACGTGTACTTTGTCAAAAGGACAGTGAGTAACTAAACAAAAGCAACTCAAACCTCTGCCAATTAAAGTATCTTTAGGCTTTTCCCCTGATCCGTTCCAGTTTTTATTTTTCCCACCTCATCAAATGTGGCTTTAAAATAAGAGTGAATTTCAAAGTGAATTTCAATACTCTTGATTTAACGGAATGCTTTGGGATTTTGAATTTAGGAAAGCCAATCTCCATAATTTCCTTATAAAAATAATAAGTAAAAAGTTGGTAAAGTTAGGGGGTAATTTTGAATTTCAATTTCAACTTATCTGTTAATGTAATATGGTTCAGTTTAAATTCTAAAGGGCTGCTCAACAACAGACATTTAAAGTAAAAGAGGAGGCGTTGTGATTTCTAACGTAAACGCAAACACTCGGTGCCTGTAGGGATGTTCACAAGGCCAAATACCATGCACCAGGGGCCCATCTTTTCCACAGAATAATTATATATAACGCCGTGGCACAGATGGAAATACACTGCTTATAATATCTACTTTAGGACCCCTAAAATACATCTTAAAACAAGGAGAAAAAGCTTTATGTCCATTTAGAGAATCTAATGGGTCTATATGTCAACACATTTGTAATAGAAATTAGAAGTCCATTAACACATAATTATTTGGGGGGAAAAAAACACAAGTAAAGTACCACAGAAGGTACAAGCAACTAAATTGAATAATTTTCAATAGATGTGACAGAAGCAAATATCAAAAAGATACATTACACAAGGATATTCATACATATTTTTAAGTTTTAAGACAGCATCATTCATGACCAAGAATTTACACTTTTTTGTTTCATAAACGTACAGTTATAAACTTAAAAAGTGTCCAGCCCAACCCTAGAAATGGTATACATGGAGTTAAGAGGAAGTTTTTTGGCCTTTGCCACTGAGAATTTGTAGTATACTGACTGCATGGTGTCAGGGTGATATCCACTGAACAATATTCCCTGCTGTATCTGCTGGAGAGAAAGAAAGAGAAAGAGACAGAGAGACAGACAGTCAGGCAGAGACAGAGACGGAGACAGACAGAGCGAGAGAGAAAATTGATGACAATAAAACTCCCAATATTTTCTTCACCCAGTGATGGTCTCCGGTCTTCAGGTGACTCTGAGGGTGAAGTCTTGAGATCTGTCACAATATATACTTTTCCAAACTCATTCCATTATTTTATTAGTTCTTACAAAAAGAGAACTTTTTTGTGAAGTCTGTACTAAAAGCAATGAACTGTTTCATGCAAAGTAACACTGGGTGACTTTGGTAGTAATAGGTTATGCCTTTAGGGTCTTGTAATATAAAATTGTGAGCAAAGATTTTTTTGAAGAAGTTCAGGAAAAAGTCCCAATTGTGTAAATGATGACAAAGCCTAGTTCTAGTAGAAACAAAATTTCACAAATAAATGCAGTATCTCACACACAAGGGGTACACTCATCATGGTGTAACAATTTTGGAGGTGTGGGCATCATACTCTAAGAAGGAAGAACAGTGACAGATACAGATGCTAAATAAAACCAAGCATATGTGGGATCAGAAAGGAGGACTACACACATACCCACGTGTACACACAAAAGGAATGAAAAGAAAAAAAATCAAAATAGGGGAGGAAGGAAGAACAAATGAGAGAAAGCTAAAATCTTAGAAAATTATGAAACTTTTGGCCAAGGGAGCCTTCAATTATCTTTGTCTTCAGTACACATTCACATTTACTGTAGAAATAAGAATATAAGAAATCCACAAACCCAATGTTCAATTGCTTCTCCTAGTCTCATATTGGTCACATTTTGCAATGTTATCCGTATCAATATGGAGAAATCTTCTTTCTTTTTGAAAAGTAATTCTTCAGGTACAAACTTGCCTAACCATATTTTATTTAGGGAAATTTATATAAATAAACTTCAAAACAACTAGCTATCCTAGGATTTTTATGAATGTTGGGTTTGTCGTTTTTGTTGTGGATTACATATCCTAAATTTCCAGAATTTTGCAGGTCTGAACCAGAATTTTTCAGTACATGTAAGTATCCTGGGAAAGCATCGCTGGAGCCATATAATGTTTCTGGTATGCCTAAAGTAACAATGTTTCTAACCAGCCAAGATGTGGTAATGACAATAACTGGGACAATTCCAAGTTGGTTATAATTTATAAAGTACTTTCATGTGCATTACCTCATTTGTTTCCTTTAACAACCCTCTGAAGAAAGTAGGGCAGTTAGATTTGCCAACAGAGGACAGATATTTATTACATTAACACAATTACTACAGCAATTTAAAGGCAGGTAAATATAATGTCTTTTATAATATAAATTATAAGGTAGATGCTCAGTTTAATGCAAAGAAATGCTTATTTAAATTTAAAAGCTGCATTTCCCTCAAATGTGGCAAAACAGATACAATGGCGTTCCCAAATATTGCTAAATACTTGTAAGTTAATGCTTCAAAACTGATCAGAGACTAAACTATATTGATATATATCTTACACACAGTAATCAGTGACAGAACCAGGACTGCAACTCAAACCCTGACTCAGTGCAGTTACCCTTTTTCATCATAAATTGATTTGAAAGTCAGATAAGAACGACGAACTAGGTCTCAAAAAACGCACAAATATACATATTTTCCCCATTCTGCATACAATTTCTAGGATTTATAAGCCCTCTGAAGGAACTCCTGAATCCTGAGTTTGGAAACTCCCCTTGAGGGAACATCTTAGAGTCCCTGAAAGACTGGAGGGAACAAGGAAGGAGTTGAGTCAGTTACTTTTCTTTGACTACAGGCCTCCGGAGATGAACTGTGGGGGGGTGGGGTGGGGTGGTGGAGTGATAGATCCAACTGTAGCCTGTTAGCATCTTGAGCTCATCGTAAGAAATAATAACCCTCTCTCCCATGCCAGCTCTGTCCTAGAAAAGAGTGCTGGTCTCCATTATGATGAAACACTATTAAAGAACCATTTACAGCATCGAATTCTGGAAAATTATTCACAGATCAATTCACTTTTTACTTTGCCCATAGCAGTGGGGGGAAATTGTAATCTGTGGCCACAAATTCATAGATAATGCCAATATATTAGCAATACTACAGTTATTTCAAAGATTAGTGTGACCATAAAATATATAAAGTTTTTGCTACGTGTGTATTCTAGTTTTGTATCCTGGATCTTAATACCTAGCTTTGTGACCGGGGACAATACTTTAACCTCTAAGTCACAGGAAGAATTTAAAGTAATGATCTCAAAGATTCAATAATGACAAGAAGGATGGAAAGGCCAAGATGAATGAGATAAACAGGTAGGGAGGTTAACTGAGTAGGACATGAGAAAAGAGGGCAGTGAAAACAGAAGGTGGGCACTTCCCTGGTGGCCCAGCGGTTGGGAATCTACCTGCCAATGCAGGGGACAAGGGTTCAATCCCTGTTCCGGGAGGATCCCACATGCCTCGGAGCAACTAAGCCCATGGGCCACAACTGCTGAGCCTGCGCTGTAGAGCCTGCGAGCTACAACTACTGAGCCCACGTGCTGCAACTACTGAAGCCCGCGTGCCTAGAGCCCATGCTCCACAACAAGAGAAGCCACTGCAATGAGAAGCCCTCACACCACAACAAAGAGTAGCCCCAGCTTGCCACAACTAGAGAAAGCTTGTGAGCAGTAACAAGGAGCCAATGCAGCCAAAAATAAATAAATAATTTAAAAAAAAAAAAAAAACAGAAGGCGAGCAATGAAATCTACTCAATTTTTAGGGGAGTGTTAGCAAAGGCTAAAAATGTCAATTAGTGGGTGGACCGTCATCCACAGGTAACACAATCACCTACTATGGATCAAGTTCATTATTAGGAAGCGGAGAGACACAGATAATCAAACCAAGAACTCATTTCAACGTTCACATACTTACAGCTGTGGAAGACAGCAGGTAAATAAACAATGGTGGTAATGTGGTCAGAACTAACAGGGATGAGTTATGTTAGCAGTGTAGACTAAACCAAATTCTGACAAAGGTGTTCAGAGAAGGCGTTAAGTCTTAAAGGTTGCATATAAATTCATTAGGTGGATAAGACAGGGTATGATATTTAAGGCAGAGGAAACTGCATATGAAAAGGCAGAGTAGTATTAAAAATACAGAGTGTTGAGAGAACTGCATGCAGTTTCTTTAATAAAGACAGCATGAGAACATGTACCTTAGAGAATGGTGGAAAGTAATGTTAAGGGGATTAAAGGGTCAGGTCTTGCGTTCAATGCCAAGTAGTTTTGTGGAGGAAAAGAAGTTCGTTCTAATTCTAGTTCCTCCATATGACAAGAACATGAACAAGTTACTAAAACTTGATTTTTAATTTTTAAGATAAGTAATAATACCAGCTTCGGAGTTTCTGAGGATTAAATGAGGTAGCTCACATAACATCTGGCAGAAGGGTCATGTATTTATTAAGGTCTTCCCTCTCCTTTTCCCAAGACAGCAGGGTAACACTGAAGCAGTATAAACGTCCTTTCAACAAATATTTTAAATATTTAGTATGTGCACTATCCTCACCCTTAAGGCATTTAATACAGGGGAAGAAACTTGACAAATAAGTGGACAGTCACAATACAGTTAAGTAACTAACAATGGAGGGAGGCAAGTAACAGTTCTTAAAAAGATGAAAAAGTTAATGCAGTGAGTGTAAATAACTCTTTCTAGCAACTTGGACTTGGAGAAATGAGGAACAGAATTACAGATAGAGGGGATGGGAATGAAGAAAAGGTGTTGTTTGTTGTGTTTCTAGGAGGGAGAGATATAAATAAGCTGAAAAGGTCATTCCAAAGTGACATAGGAGTACTATAGACATTAATATAGAAAAGTTAAAATATGAAGCCTGTTACAATCTTGTATCTAAAAGGATTCTATTTTAAATGAGATATATAAAGTTCTCATCAAGGTAAAAATTACTTGTACCTGCACTGTTCTGAGCCTAAGGTTTGAATGAAAATCAAAGTCTGGATCTGACGCCTAAATTTAAAGGCTGATCTGTAGTTACAGACTACAGTCCCTAGCTACCTGGAACTTGAGAACACAGGACATTTGTGGATACCCATCTATCTTGGCTTTGTTAGCTAAATTAAGATAGCTGGTTATCTTAGATTTGTTCAGATTTAATTTAATGATCAATGATATACTCTTTAAAACTAAGATGGGGTGATGACATTATTTCTAAAAAAATCAAGACAGAGAGAGTAAAGAATACCAGAAGGTATGACATAACTGAACTGGAGAAAAAAGGCACCTGGACCTGTAGGATGTGCACTGGATTCTCATTCTAGCTTTAACACTAACTTGCTGTGTGATCTACCTCAGTTCTCTCTGTCTCTCTCTCATTGAGGAGAGAGGGCTAAAATGTGTCTACATTTCATTCCAATTCCTAATTTTTATTATGCCAAACTAATTTGCTCCCAGACATTCTTCTAAAACAAGTTTTTCTTAAGATATCTTCCAAGGCATTTTTTTTTTAACACTTTAAAATCAAACAGTTTAAACTGAGCTGATTTTCAATTAAAGCTTTCTGGAAATTTGATCACCATTGAGGAATCTGAAATTTACTTTAGCAGAAAATTATGGAATACTACTTTCTTATTCAATATTTCATAGGAATTTAGGGACACATGTATTAATGTGTTAACATTAAACTATTACTGGCAAAATCCCTAATTAGAAAAAACAGTGTAAGTAGTGGTTAAGGGCATGAATTTTAGTTTAAGGTTGACTTCAGTTTGAATGATGACCCGACAGTCACCCCGTGACATATTTAATCATCAGTTTCCTCATCTGAAAATGGAGATAATAAGAAACAGAATATTTAGTTCATGTGTATGGCATTTCCTGAAACTGGAATAGCTATACATAATAGCCCTGGTTATGAGGTTTATGCAAAGATTAAATAAACTATTTCATATAAAGTACTTAACACTATCATTAACACATGATATGCACTTAATATATGCAAACAACCAAATACATATCATTTATTCAAGGCCTTGATACAGGAATAATGTATCACATATTATGATATTAAAGCTCGTCATTCTTAACTCCTAAGTCTAATAGTTAAAAAAAACAACTGATAGAGCATAGTTACTACCAAATATAAAATATATGTTACATAGGTCAGACATTTCAAACTGAAAATTCACTATGAACTTTGGCAGGTTCCACATCAGTTAAAGTGTCACTGGACAAATGAGAATCTTCAGCACCAGAACTTTTAAAGTAATGACAGACAAAAATTCTGATGGAGCAAAAAGATACAAACAAAAGTATATAAATATATTTTCTATTTATAACTTTTAAAATATTTTAACTAATTGCTTGAAAAGATAAGCTAGCTCGAATAAAAGCCATTTTTTCTTTGGCCCATATGCAAATCTTATTTTCTTTCTAACCATTTTACCTCGGTGGCCTCCTTTTGTACGACACACCACTCTCTTCTAACTTCTGAATTTCTGCTAGTTTACTGTTGGCAGGGATAAGGTTGGAAATAATACGGACCTTCTATTGAAATCTGCATTTCCCCCCCCCATGAGAGGAAGCAAAGGCATGAATATGGCACTCTCATAACGATTTAGCTGGGGCTTAATGAAATTTTCATCACAACCTGCTGTTCATTTTAATGGCCTTTGAAAAACAATGGAAAACATAGCTTGAGGGAAGAAAAGATTTTTCCGTAGCAGATATCTGTCAGCTTCACATTTAGTTCCATTCACTCTCTCCCTACTCTCCTCATCCCCATATTACTGCCCTCATCACAGAACTATAACACTGTTTTGTACTTTTTCATTAAATTTATTCCTAGGTATTTTATTCTTTTGATGTTATAGTACATCACAGAACTACAGATCATTTGTTCGTACTGTATGCAACGTCACTGTCCTGATGTTTGGCTAATGTCAGGTTTTGGTGTCCATTCTCATGTCTAACCATACCCTTTAATTAGTGGAGTTTTTTAATCAGTTTGAATAACAACCCCAACAGTCACCCTGTGACATATTCAACATCAGTTTCCTCATCTGAAAATAGAGATAATAAGAATCAGAATATTTAGAATGTAACTTCCCACTTGCTGTGGAGCCTATCACATATCTTCCTAGATATATTTCTCCCTTTTTCTCTTTTTGCAGTTAAAAAAAAAATAGAAAGAAATTTCCTTTAACACTCTATTCCTTTTCTATGATACAATTTTCTGCCGTGTTATTATTTTTTTCTTGGTGATTAAGATCATCACTCTACTCAGATACATAAATTGCTCCTTGATAATACTCCCAAATAGTTGCAGTTACTAAATATTCTTACAAGAGCAAATTTCTTCATCAATAAAAGTGAGTCTAATTTCTCCAAAGAAGACATACAGATGGCCAATAGGCACATGAAAAGATGCTCAACATCACTAATATTAGAGAAATGCAAATCAAAACTACCATGAGGTACCACCTCACACCAATCAGAATGGCCATAATTAGAAAATCTACAAATAATAAATGCTATAGAGGGTGTGGAGAAAAGGGAACCCTCCATTGGGGGGAATGTGAGTTGGTGCAGCCACTATGGAAAACAGTATGGAGGTTCCTCAGAAAACTAAAAATTGAGTTGCCGTATGGTCCAGCAATCCCACTCCTGTGCATGTATCTGGAGAAAATTCTAATTTGAAAAGATATATGCACCTCAATGTTCATAGCAGTGCTATTTAAAATAGCCAAGACATGGAAGCAACCTAAACGTCCACTGACAGATGAATGGATAAAGAAGATGGGGTATATACATATATACAGTGGAATACTACTCAGCTATAAACAAGAATGAAATAATGCCATTTGCAGCAACATGTATGGATCTAGAGATTATCACACTTAGTGAAGTCAGTCAGAAAGAGAAAGACAAATACCATAGGACATCACTTACATGTGGAATCTATAAAATGACACAAATGAACTTATTTGCAAAAGAGAAACAGACTCATAGATACAGAAAACAAACTTACCAAAGGGGAAAGGGGGTGGGAGAGGGGTAATTAGGAGTTTGGGATTATCAGATACAAACTAGTGTACATAAAATAGATAAACAGCAAGGTCCTACTGGATAGCACAGGGAGCTGTATTTAATATCCTGTGATAAACCATAATGGAAAAGAATATTATAAATAAGCATAACTGAATCCCTTTGCTGTACACCAGAAACTAACACATTGTAAATCACCTATGCTTCAATTGTAAGTAAGTAAATAAATAAGTAACTGTGAGTCTACTTACATTTCTGTGTACTCAAAGCATGTCTAGGAATCTTGTGTACGTAAACATAACACCATCTTAAGTTGTTTTGTATTCATACAAAAACTAACTTTCTGGGACTCGGGCTTCTAGATGCTTGGCATGTTCAACCTATATGCCAGTCTTCCATAAAGACTATCTTTGTATTTTCTCAATATCTTTGTATTATTCAATAACAAGTCACTCTTGAGCTGAGCTTTTAATATATTTGTAGGAAGGAAAATACAAAAAAAGAGCTGTGGGAAATACAATAATGAAAACAGTCTAATGTCCACATACATAACGATATTTCTTTGTGTCAACTCTTTCTGCCATGGATGCTCTATCTCTGTTCTTTTGCCTGTGTAGCTAATTTTCTCCTAATTCCCAGTACCTCTGAATGTTTCCTGCTAAGCAAACTGGCAAGCACTGTCTCCTGCCCTTTTTCCTGTTAGGAATTATTCGTTTGGCTTCAGCCTGTCATATACTTCCAAATTAAGAGTCTGTGCACCCACCTGGAAGGAAGCTCACATGAAACGCTGAGGGAATATCAAGGCCCTAAAAGAAATGACACCTCAGCAGCAAAGAACACACTTCATATCCAGATCTTGCTTTCTAACACCATTCTCCAATAAAAGGAACCAGGGCTTCTTAGAGAAATGGCTTATTCTAGGACTGGGAGAAGGAAAGATACAAGATGAATCTGCAGTATCTTATAGTACCAGAAAGTAAACAAGTGTTCAAAAAAAAGAAAAAACCCACCATCACAGTGGTACGTCAAAGTGACAATAGAAGGAGCCTCCAATGAACAAAGCTGGAACAATGTGACTAACAAAATAAAAAACTGTATTATAACTCGAAGTATAAAATAAACATCCATGACTTCATACTGATATAAATAAGTGATTGAATAAGTAAATGACAGAGAAGAGATAAATCTCCAATAAAGAATAAATGCAAATAAATTTCTCGATGATTCACTGTGAAGGATGGGGATCAAGGTCCCCTACTCCTTAAATGTGGGTTGTACACAGCACCCTCCTTCCACAGAGTAAGGTACAGAAAGGGGGCAGAGAGGCTTTACAGTGGAGAAACCCGACAAACACTGTTATCAGCCAGATGATCAAGGTCAACACCAACATTCGTAAATCACATTGTAAGTATGTACTTTTGATGTGATGTGACAAGAATGGTACTTGGTTTCTGTGGTCTTTCTACCCAAACCCACAGTCCCAGTTTAATTATGAGAAAACCACCAGACAAATTCTAATAGAGTGGCATTCTACAATATATCTGAACAGTATTCCTCAAAATTTTCAAGGTTACCAAAAACAAGAACAGTCTGAGAAACTGTTGCAGCCAAAAGGAGCCCAAGGAGACATGAGAACTAAATAGCTAAATGTAATCTGTTATGTGATGGCATCCTAGAAGAGAAAAAGCACACGGTGAAAACTAAAGAAATCTGAATAAACTATGGACTTTAGTTAATAATGCTGTATCACAACATGAAAGATGCAAAATAATTTTAAATGCAGAAAGTTAATCATGCAAAATGAATAGCATATACAAAAATAAAGAAAAAGAAAACTATCATAAAGATGTTATACCAGAAAGCTATGATTCTGGGTGATTTTTATCATCTTCCTTTTAATTTTTCTGTTTTTTTAAACAACTCTTATAGTAAGAAAATACTATTTTTACTATCAGAAAAAAATGCAGCACATTAAAAGAAAAAGGTTGTGTGGGTCCTCCTCAAAACTCCATTTTTATCTCCATGAAGATTAGAGCCAAAAAGTCTTTGGCTGACTAGATTATTTCCAAAATTCCTTCCAACTGTAAGATCATGTGAATTACATAAATTTTAACTAAAATCCATGTCCCAGCTATGCATCTGGTAGAGACCCAGAAATATTTAATTACCACATGACTCCAAATACTGGTTAACATACATTTTGTGCCAGATATAATTTACCAGTGTCCTAACAACAGTTAAAAATAGTGTTAAATAGTATAAATGCAGTATATTTTTGGTGTAAAGCATGTCTTTTTATGTCACTGTTTTATGTTTGTTTGTTTTACTTTTCCATCTGACTCTGAAATAAATAGAAGGCATGTTCTTGTGTGCAACGTGGCATCCATGTTTAGGATGGACATAGGTTTTAAACAGGAGTTAGTAAACATCTGTAACGTAAAGGATGACTATCACTTATTCATAAATTATACAGTTTGCATCAATCGTTTTACTAGTTTGTTTGCTTTCATTTTAAGATGAGTCCATGAGCATTATCACCTGTAGGAGACTATCTGTAACTATTAAAGAGATTTAGAAAATGAAATCTTAAAAGAAAGGCATCCTGGAAGTTGAAAAACTGGGAACCTCAGCTGAGCTAACAGTAATCACTACTGAGAATCACTACTTTTCAAATACACAATAGTTCTAACCATACTAATCACTACAGAGAATCACTACTTTTCAAATACACAATAGTTCTAACCATACTAATTTTAGACTACACAAAAAATAGACCGAATTGCCTAGGCAGTCTAAGATGCATTAATGTATAAAGGTTATAAAATGTAACAAAGTTGTAAAATGGCCCTGGTGGGGAAGCACAAACTAGACTGCACATATCTGGCAGGTAGGCGGTGACTGTCCTGGGCTCTTCTGCCACTTTGTATTCTTGAACCTTAAGTTTTACTCAACCACAACTTACTCGTGTGAAAATAAGGAAGACATCATAACAAAAATTAATGATTTATAAAATTGGGGTTAGACGTATAAATATGTTTCTAAAAAAAAAATACTATGCATCTTCATTGCATTCGGTTTCTTCCAATTTAACCTTGGGAGTGCGTCAGAAAAGGGAGCTAGAAGTTAAAATCAAACCATTAAAATCAGGTTTGTTTTCTTTTCCATCCTTTACCTTCTGGCTCATTTTTGATGAGCTCTTCCATCTTCCTCTGCTTCAAGGTGTCAACAACATCAGCTAAGCTGCCTTTGCGCCGCTCAGGAGTCCCCAGGGCTGTACTAGACAAGGACTCGCCACTCTGTCGCCCACCTTCTTCTGCCTTCTGAGGTGAGGTAGATGAGTTGTGTGGGGCAAATGAAGACATAACTTTATTGCCATCAACTTCCTGAAAGAGAAATCAAAAGAAAAAATATATATATATATATATTTGTTTAAAATTCAGTAAGCTTTTTAATTTTAATTGATTACATGGCTTATTCAGCTGCAACGGTGAAAAATATCACTCTGCAGGAGCAAAAGGAATAAAGAAATTTCAAAAAAGCATACATTAACTTTACAGGTTGACACTAGAGTGAGACAAAGATCAATTCATAGGAGAAGTAAAAATAAGAAGATTCTCTCCCTTAGACTGAGTTCAAACGGCAACGCAGCCTTTCTACAAAGCCTATATTGATTAGTTTTGTCTATTTTTGGCTTTTGTTTGAAAGTCTTAGATTTTCCTATGAACATTAAATGTAGTGGTCATCTGTAATAAACCTTCTCATGATATTATAATGTTTAAACAAATAACATTCCAAATATTTAATTTTCTTTTTAATTTTAAGCAGCTGCCTGTTCTTTATGGTAGTCCTAATTAAAGGAGGGTCCTCTTTTACTTCTCCACCTTCCTCTCATGCTTTTAAGAAGACATCAGCCACCCAAGTTATTCTGACATCAGAGAAGTATACTGTAAATTCATTTCTGCTTATGCAGAAGATATTGCCAATTCCATTTGTTATCTGAAGCACTGTTTCTGATGATACTCTTTGCTGTTTCGCACTTGAAGCCTCATCTGCCCTGAAAAATGAAGTTTCTTGCAGACTTTGCCTCTTCATAATTGTGTACATGTATGAAAAGAACTTATTCTATAATTCTAAAAGGTAAACATACTTCTGGTGTTCCTTTTGGCATTATTCTTCCCATAATTTCTAGTAGAACTTCGGCAATTTGTGTAATATCAGGGGTATATTTTGTATAAGCAGCACTAAATTGTTTTTTCAGAACTTTTCAAAAGAAATGATATTGAAATGACAAAGAAAAATTTATTTTCTTAAAGGTTTTCCTTGTATAATCTCTTACTTCCATAATCCTTTGACTTGCCACAAAGCAGAGCTTTTCTTAAAAATAAATCTGTATCCTAACATCTTTGAGGAAGTTAGTCTCCCCCAGGTTTATTTCTTAATTCTACAGCATTAAAAGTTTCCAATAAAATATATATGAGCGTGTGCATATTTAATATTCAGTATAATAGCTTATGCCCGTGTTTACACATTTGTCCTCTATTTAAGACATGTTAATGAGGATCTGCTGACCCCAGAAAAATGACAAATCACACTGATTTGATATTTAATCTTTAAAAAATAATGCTAATATTTTTGACTAGATTAAAATTACTTGATAAAACTGTCATTCTAATTGTTTAAAATATATGAAAAATAGAGATGTCAACACAAATGTAATCATAACTTGTTCATATGACTTTTGTCAATGGATATCAGTGAGTACAGGGACATTAGCTATGGTATAAACATCAGTTTGTTGGGTGGGATCGAGTCAATGTGGGAAAAGCAAAAGTAAAAAATGTGTGCGAAAAGAATTTTCAGAATAATTCTAAACCCCAAATGGTTTCATTTCCTAAAAACAGAATATGCCTCTTACAATCACTGTTTCTTGATTGAATGCTCTATAGACAATACCTTCATAGATGACTCTTAGCTTATAACGTACTTGAATTTAGAAATCAATATGCATAATGTAATAATTATAAGCCCCTGCAGGCTAAATGAAAGTACACTTTTGTAATTATTTATTTAAAACCGACACATAAATACAAGCAAACACTTAAACACAGATACATACACACACAGACACCTCTGAAAGGGGCAATCACAAATTCATTCAGTAAACTAAGGAATGTTTTTATGAATGACCCATAATAAACATTAGCTCAGTTTAATGTGCAAACCAGAATACAGCAAAACTGCTGTATTTATTTTCGACAGATCTTTCTTCTCCTTTATTTCCAAGGTCAAAAGCAGAAACATCCCAATTTTAGCTTCACTTTAAACATTTATATTTTATACTCTGTTTTTACGTTATATGATGATATACTTTACAAATAAGAATTTGGCAACTGAGCTTCGCTTGCCATAAGTGAAAATTACACACATTTTTCTGTAGCATCATCTGTACAGAGAATGACACCCAAATTATATGCAATGAAGTCTATTAAAATATCAGAAAAAATTTCAAATTAAAGTAAAATAAAATAATATCCCATTTTGCATCTAATTTTCTACACCTTGCAAAGAGAAAGGATACATTGTGAAGTTTAACGTATTTCACAAGAATTCTAAACTCAGTTACCACAGCAATATAAAAATAAATTAATTAGCATTACTTTTATTTCAAGCAGGAATATTTATCTTATCGCTGTTTCACCTGTCTGATTACATTTCAGCCTCTGGCAGTGTTAATCCCTTTAACAGTTTTATGTAGTTAACAGATGTTTCAGTGTGGGGCTCCACTGTCCATCTGCATGGCCAATGGCCTGTTATGTAGTGCTGGCACAGTCTTCGGTCAACGAAGTCCTATGGTTTTCAGTTTCTTCCCTGGGACTGCATTTACCATCCCTGAAATAATGACTGCACATTTCCGTTCATTTTCCTGGGAGCTGAACGTTCAAAGAGTCCGCTAACAAATGCAGCAGTGGTCCAGGCCAGCAATATATATTTAATTAAGTTTTGTGAACTCTAAGAACAAGCTTCAGTATTTTGCAGAAGAGCTCTTGGAACTGTGATGTGTAACTTTTAAAGTCTAATGATAAAAGTGTGTTCCAAACTTTTAGAATGAGGTTAATAATCTCCGGTATACTTTTTTTTTTTTTTTTGGCCACGCCACACAGCATGTGGGATCTTAGTTCCCCAAACAGGGGTCGAACCCAATGCCCCGTGCAGTGGAAGTGCAGAGTCTTAACCACTGGACCGCCAGGGAAGTCCGTTATTCTTGAACAAGCTTTACCTCACCTTGCTCTCTTTGTCACCTTTGCAACCATGAGATAAAGGAAGGGGTCTGCCTAATGTATCCATGTATCTACCCTCATCAAAATATCTTTTTAAAAATGCATTCTTATTAATTCTATAGATAGTATTTTTCTATGAACACCTTAATATTCAAATTTTAGATAATTTGGTGACTAAGAAGAATTAATTCATTTGAATAAAAGAGATAATATGCGACTCAATCAAACATGTATCTTCCTTTTATTGCCCAAATGACATTTCATTCTTGACTTCTAGACTCAAGAAATACATCATCATGTGTATTTTTCGGTCCTATAAACTGAAATTAAATCCACACAGGGTAGTAAAAACACTACATTTAATAGTCAGTCTATCAGACTATAATCACTAAGAATGACAGACAATATTTATTGAATATTTACTTTGTGTCAGGCGTTGTTTAAACTGCCATATATGCATTAACTCAGTTAATTCTCATGGCAAGCCTAATTATGATTTGCACTTCAGAGACGGAGAAACTGAGGCACACAGACTGAAGTAAATGCCTGAGATCATATGACTAATAAAACATAAAGTAGATAATCAACTCCATTCTCTTGGCTTCCGGAGCCCTGGTTCTCAACCACAGTGCTAATACTACCCTACTCTTAAAAGACAAAAAACAAACAAACCCCCAAGAAACCTTTAACTATGTCTATATCTATCAATGATATGGATGAACAAGATATGCTTCTTCTTAATAATTAAGTATGAAAAAGAGAGGCTTTCACCCCAATATGTTCAACTCCTAAAGAAGTGATGTAAATGTCCTGAAATTAATTAACCCAGCAGTATTGTAGGCTTATAAAGCTCTCTCCATCCAAATACACATTGGTTTATACTATATTCCACAAAAATGAACCTTACGATTTAAATAGTTACATAAACCAAACATACACATTTGAGGTCTAAGTGGCTAATCAAAACAATGGTGCTCAGTAGTTTATGATTTTTAATCTATCTTTATAGAATGTGTGGCCACCTCTAGCATTCTTTCTAGTTCAATGAAGTTTTGAGCTTAGAAGAAACAGTACAGAAGATCTGGACTATCTTTAACTAAATTCTCATTAATGCAAGTTCATTAATTTTGGTATTGCATAGACGCAGCACAAAATGAACTACAGATCCACAGAGAAAGTGCTTTGGTGCCAAACAAGTTTTGACATGGTCATGTTCTTCCAGCAACAGGCATGGGATGTAATGTCCAGCATGGTAACCATAGTTAATAATTTTATAGTCTCTATCTGAAAGTTGCTAAGAGAGTAAATCTTAAAAGTTCTCATCACAACAGAAAAAAAATTTGTAACTTAGGCGATGGGTGTTAATTAGGCTTACTGTGGTGATCATTTTGCAATATATACCAATAGCAAGTCACTATGTTGTACACCTGAAACTAATATAATGCTATATGTCAAATATATCTGAATTTTTAAAAGCTATATTATGTAGTTATTCCTTAAATTCTTTAAAAATTGGATAAAAATATGTTATCACAGATATCCATTTTGAAACTAAATTGCACTACCTGTAACCTATTCTGTCAAACTACGAGATGCCAAATTTCATTTAGTAATAGAAAAAAAATACATAATGATTGTGTAAAAACTATTTTTAATGTTTTTTGGTTAAAATAATTTTTCATTATACTTCTGCACGAAACCTCAAACCACTAACGCTTACTCCTTTTGGATTATAGATCTCTTGATGTAGCTAGAGATGCCCTCCAAAACTCAAATGCACATGCATACAGGCAAACACTCATGCAATTGCACACATAATTTTACATATAATTTTAGAGAGTTCATTTTCTACTCTCATAGTTCCAACTATGAACTTCCTCAATGAAATCCCCTAGTAACTCCTATAAACCCTGGGTTCCAGGTTAAGAAGCTCTGACCGAAATGTGAAAAGGATTATAAACTCATTAATATATACAATTAGATGATTTCAAAATGATCAGTTATTATATGTAAAAAGAGCCTCAAACTATAGATTTTATTGATGGTTTATTCAGATAAACATAGAAGCATGTATGTCAATAACTTGAAATTTTACTGTTCCTAAGATAAACATTTAGACAGAGATCAATATTTTAATTATAAAGAATAATAAACACATTGAAGAAAACAGTACAATACTAAGGGCAATCATTGCCTTCTTACTCAGAAATTACTTTGTGATAATGCACATATAAATCTGAAATGGAAGGCAGAACAAATTGTTACTTTTATAAATGAATGTTACCGTTTTGAGAAGTCATATCTATTAAATTTCAAATAGGAATTTTCCTGAAAGCAGGATGTAAACATACGAGGAAGGATACATGAGGCAAAACCCAACACCTCAAAAAGCTCACTGGGGAACACTAAAAGTCTTTCTTTGATTAACATGATCAAATTCAATATTCTGGGAACAGGATATGGTCAGTTCCCAAGATTTATACAACAAAAGTCAACACTTATAGGCAGATCTCTGAAGGGTGTCTATTATGGTTGTGATTACTGTTGGTGTTAATGTTGTCGGGTTTAAAATCTTTTCTAAACTTTTCCTAAAAAAGAGCTGTCTAACGCATACTTAGATTCACTGATTTAAATAAATGAAAAACTGACAGAGACAGTTTTGCTTGAGTTACTGTCAGTCATCTATAGACAGCTCATCACAACTGTTCACCTTTCTATATTGGAAAAAGCCACCAATAACACATTTGTAAAACTTACTGAGTTTTATAAGATCAACAATTCTTAGTGCTTAAATGACTACAAGGTAAACTAATTGAAATTCCAGATATTAGATGAGTGGTTCATAAATCTGTCTAGGGATGGGACCAGCAAGTTACGTATATGCGTCTTTTTTAAAGCTCCCGGGGTGGGGGGGGGGGTGTTAAACTTGGCTGTACCGGCCTACTCTAGATCACTTGCAACGTAGTCATAGGAATCCAAAGTCAGCTTTTAAGGAAAGATTATATTTTATATATTTCAACATTTTATGAGATTATAGAAATTCCCTGAAAATTAGTGCTCTAAATCCTTACAATCATTTAATCATCACAAAAAAATGGGTAGAAATTCCATAATACTCAAATATGTACTGTACATTTTTTGCTCTATGATCTATGGAAAGTTCCATATTCCATACCCTGCTCAGTTCTAATTTTTTTTTTTTTTTTTTTTTTGCGGTACGCGGGCCTCTCACTGTTGTGGCCTCTCCCGTTGCGGATCACAGGCTCCAGGCTCCAGACGTGCAGGCTCAGCGGCCATGGCTCACGGGCCCAGCCGCTCCGCGGCATGTGGGATCCTCCCGGACTGGGGCACGAACCCGCGTCCCCTGCACTGGCAGGCGGATTCCCAACCACTGCGCCACCAGGGAAGCCCTGACAACTTTTTTTAATAGCCATTTTGGCACATACTGAAACAGGCGTAGGTTTGCTGGTTTCATACTAACTGTATAGATTAAAGAATCTGAGATTCATGTCAACAATAGCATGTGGAAATAGATTATTTTCAGAAATGTACTAAAATTTGGTTTGAACTTATTAATAGTTTAATCTCATTTATAATATAAAATAAAACAATGATAGTATGTTTCCTTTGTGTTTTTAAACCAATGTCATATTTGCCATCTAATTTAATTCCAGTGAGTGAAACAGAAATTTAAAGGCAAATTTTCTGATTTAATAAGAGATTGTACAAACAGGAAAAACAGTTTTGGAAAATATCTTCATTTGCATGTGGCTGCTACACGGGCAGAAGTGTCTAATGGTTGTTTTTCCAGAACCACATTTACTAAGAATCTCAGCAATGCTGCATTCAAGAATAAAACGTATGTTTTCATGTGCTCTCAAAACCACTTAATAAGCAAAAGTGGCATTTAGAGAATTCTAATACATTAACTAATAGAACCTGTAAAACAAAGAAAATTTTGTGCTGTGACAGCCTCATCTTCCAGCTGATTTGTGTGCTGTATCTTACTTCTGTTTAAACATCTAGCAAAAACACTTTAAGACATTTGATGATCGCTTCCCTGCGGGCCCAAAGGTCAACAATAAGATGTTTCTAAACAAAAATTAGACTACACATCAAAACACTCCCATTTAACGCTAGCATTGTGGATTATATAATAATATTTTAAGAAGTAAAGAAAAACTAGCCACTAATTATATATAATAATTCACCTGTCATTTTCCTAAGAAGCCTTCAGAACATTTCTACTGTAGTTGTTAATAAACTTAACTAAATACCTATTCACTCTGAGTCTGAAGAAAGAAATGATACTTGAGGAATTCCTCAAATTGTGAGCTGTTTGGGAACTGAATTCTTTTTATCCCACAGAGCAATGAGTACAGTTTCTCATACAGAACAGATCTTGGTAAAGTTAGTAAGCTAAGTGTTTGCTAGCATCATTTATAACTGGAAACTGACTACATGTTCTGTCATAAGTGAAATAAACTGTGACACCCCCCCCACCCCACCCCATGCAGTAAAATATGATGTCAGCAAAGCAGCAATGGTGAAGCAAATTGGAGTCAGAAGTCAGAATGTTGGGCTCACATCCAGGGTCTGTCATTTATTCATCTGGGACAAGCTATCTCAACATTTCAAAACTCAGTTTCTTCATCTAAAAATGGGATAATAAATGATAAGTAATTCATATGTGCTATGATACAGTACCAGATCTCCAGAATTTAGTAGTAATACTTTTTGAAGAATAAGAAGTACTTCATTCACTCAATTTTCTCTTTCATTCGTGTAATAAAAATATTTTGAGTGCTAACTTGTGAGACAGCATAATGATGTTCACAGTTAAGGGCAGAGAATCTGAAGCCAAACAGATGTGGTTTAAATCCTGGTTCCACATTCACTAGCTGTGTGACCCTAAGATATTTAATCTTCCTATGCCTAGGTTTCTTCAACTGTAAAATGGGGATAATACTATCATCTACCTCATTGGGTTGTTAGTGTATTATAAATTACAAAATAATGAGTTGTATTAGTTAAGGGATTATATGAGTTAATATATGCGTTACAAATTACAAAACTCATAAAATGGTAACTGAGAAGTGGCAAGAACTATGTATTTGTTAAAATGAGAATGCTTCAGCCCATAATATTAGGAGATAACAATGAACAAAACACAGAATATATAAAAACAAATAAAGAAAAAGCCAGGCTCTTTAACAGGAAAGTGAAGAAGAGGAGACAAATCCCTTCCCCTACCCGCTCCATCAAAAAATGAAAATGCATATACAAGTAGTTTCATAGCTCTTTCTGCTGAAACCAAACTGCACCCATTGAATCATTTTTTTAAAGAATAATTTAAATTTTTTTTTCAGGTGGCCCATTTTTAAGGATAACCTAATACAAACTTTTTTTAAGGAAAAAAAATAGTTCACAAAATGTCATGTGACATGAGTGTGCTTATATCTCTGTTGCATACACAATTTTCAAATTTCACAGTTTCATGGTTCTTTACAAAGTGATAACTCTGGAAAATGATCAAAGAAAGAATGTTCAATTACTCCTCATTACGAAATAAAACTTTTTAAAGTCAAAGTCCGAAAAAAATTAGAGTAATGAATTATTTTTCATAAGTACATGACCCCAATTACTTATTATACCATATTTCTACTTCTCTTTCATATTTCTCTTTCTTCTTGTGAGATAGACATATCAAAATTTTTCTTCAGGAAAACATTAGCACCACTAGATTCTCTTGCAAGCAAATTTTTAGGTTTCTTTACACTATAAATACAGAACAACAGCGGTAATATGAGGGAAGAGAGATCAAGTACTGACTCTCTTTCGGCCAGCTTCCCTCCTCTGTGCTCCATTCACGCCTGAATACAGCCCCTCACCAGCAGTGTCTCCTCACAGGATCAGGCTGATTTCATAGCGCAATGTCAGTCAAATGTGATGTCATTACACTAATCCCATCTTCCTGTTTTTAAAAAAAGTTACAGAGCTGTTTTTCTATATTAATTATGACTTTCAATAGAGCACTCTGTATATAGCAAAAGCAGGACTTTTTCTTTGAAAGGGACCTTCAGCATGAATTGACATTAAGCAGTGATTTGAGATACAAGAAGCACAAGCTTCAGTTCTCATGATTTTTTTTGCAGTTAATATGAGTAATGCTATATAAAATACTGTTATTTTAGTCTTATAGTTTTGAAGACTTTTAATAATATTTCTAAACTATTAGGCATTTTTCTGACCACATATACAAAATCTGTTTAAATTCACAAAAGTTTCAGTAAAAATATAGCTACCACTCTTGGAGTTCTTAAAAGGCCCTGTTCTAAAAGTTTTTGGATATTACATTTAATAATTCTCAGAGAAACTGCATAAAGACTGTTATATTCCTATTTAACAGATGGGGAAATTAAGCTCCTAAGAGTAATTTACCCAAGGTAAGAGTAGGAAATGGTAAATTGGGGCATTAAACTCAAGATCATCTAACTTTAAAATCCATGCTGGTCATCATTAAGTTATACGGCCTTCCTCAACTGATTCAGGTTCTGTAAGAGATGTTAAAGGTATAAAAAAATCAAGCTGGTTCGCTCTCCTCAGAGTTGAAAATTAAATTTGCAAGTCATTTAAAATACACAAGAAACAATCAGTAATCATAACAACTATAATAAATACTAAATTGTATAGCAGCAAATTATACATGCACAAGAAATTTAAAGAGAGACCACTGGAAATCAAAGGAAGGTAGAAACTTCTTTAACATACCACTTAGCAGCACACTGTTTTGGGATCATTTATTTAATTTTCTTTCTATACCATATATGAAGGCAGGGAATGTGTCTGATTATTCACCAGGTACCCCAGACCCTATTATTAGTGTTTAATAAATACATATTAAGTGAATTTATTAAATCTTTATGTATAGGTAGTCTTTTGATCTAACTCTAGAAAGAATAGGTAGAGAGGAAAAGATGTAGAGCGTTGCTTCCCAGAAGCATCATCCAGAAAATTTTATAGGGTAAACACACACACACACACACACACACACACACACACACACACACACACACACAAACACACGTGCGAGAAGGTAGTGGCTTAACCCAAAGAAATGGAGAATAATAAATGAGAATGATTATACTTCCATAGTAGGGTTATTTTATGAAGGGTCATAAAAGTCCAATAGAATTATTTACCTTTGACCTGACAGACAAAGGAGAACTATTCTAGATTCCATACTGAGTGTTAACTCTCAAAGTAATTTGCTAGGAAGATCAGTCTAGCAGTGGTATGGAGAATGGTTTGGGTAGAAGAGAAAGTAAAGATCTCCACTGAATAGGAAACTGTTACCGTGCCACATATGTGATGATAAAAAGCTTTCTGCTAAATTGTAGTTGTGAGAGTTGAAAAGAACCATCAAATCCTAGAGACAATTTGCAGCAGATAATGATAAAATTAGATAACTTGAAAATAAGGAGGAAGGAGTCAAAGTAAATACAGTTGTTGCTTGGGAGGTTGAAATAATGATTACAGTATTGACAAAAACAGAATGGTTAGCAAACAGAGATGACTGTTAGAATAGAATCAGTATATGTACAAAAAATTAATAAATTCAATATAACTAAATTAGTTTATAACTTGAGCATTAGCCCTAACTTTTGACCCCAGCACTATAATAGATGCCATAAAAATCTCCCTCGGGTCTCAAGTGATGGGTTTACCATTTGAGATCTTTTTTTTCTCCTTTTTGGCCGCACCGCGCAGCTTGTGGGATCTTAGCTCCCCAACCAGGGATCGAACCCACACCCTTGGCAATGAAAGCGCAGAGTCTTAACCACTGGACCGCCGGGGAATTCCCTCTTTGAGATCTTTAAATCTGTATGTGGAACATCCAAATGTAGATGCACCTTGAAAGACAATGTTCAGGTTATAAAAATAAAGGTAGTAAAATGATGAGTTATGAACCATTATTTTCATAAGTGAATGGTTAAATACACTTTAGTTCATGAACTCTCAGAAAGCGTCCACACAGGGAGAAGAGCAATGGCCTAGTGCTCTTCACGTATGTCTAAAAATGGCAGTTATAAGTGAGTATCACCTTCTCCTTCAGGGACTCGGGTTTACCATGTACATTTTTGAAATTTTATTGTTATTTATAATTAGATACTGAAAGATGAACAACGCTTTTCTAAAGAAAAACAGGTACATGGAAACAATAATGAGCACCTATAGAATACGCAAAACAGAGAAATTAGAATAAAAATGTCAGAATAAGGATTTTTCCGTATTACTTTAGGAAGTAAGACTAAAGTTTGACAAAAAGATAGCACTGTAAAAATAAGGAGAAAATTGGAAACTGACAAATCTTTCCCTTATTTACAATGAATGGACTCTCAGGATGCTGAGTTCTTGGTACTGTATGTTCAATCTCCAAAATTCTTGCCATATAGATGTTAAAATGAGGGGAAAATAAAAATGAAACCATCAACAACAAAAAAGTTCTGCAGAAATTTACTGCTGTGATTGCTTCATTGAGTTGTGGTCACAGGTATAAATTACAAGTGATGGTGTTTTTGCTCCATTAATAAATTATTCTACCAAGGGAACTTGTTGGGATATACGTATAAAAAATGAAATTGTATTATACCAAATCCTAGAGAGTATAAAGAGGAGGTAAGTAATTTTGGACTTTGGACAGATGCATTCTCTTTTACAATTCTACTTGAATTCCTGACTTCTGAACATCCCTGGATATTTCTGATATCCCAAGTGATTCCGGTTTGATGCTCAATAACCCACAAAAATCAATCCACAATAATGGCATATATTCTTTATATTCCCCATACCGAGAAAATATAAGTTTTATTTGTGTTATAAAGCTACACTGTTTGCATAATAGAGTTCGATTTAAATAGTCATCCTCTTTAAGCCTGAAATTTATTAGTCTCAGGATGGGAACCAACCAGGTATTGCTATGCTTACCAACTCTGAGATTATACAAACAGTAGCTTCTTACAAAAGTCCTTTGGCTATCCATTCATTATACTTAGCAACATCAAACAGGGAAAGATAATTTAAAAGCTCCTATTGAGCACCCAGAGACCTTGAACATAGACAGGGGGTGAACACAAAGAGAGAATATTTGGTTACAAGAGTCACACTTCATCTCTTTAATTAATTTTTTTCCAGTACATTTTTGGTGTTTCCATTGTTCTTCTTCTACTCCCTTGGTTCTAACAGAAAGAAGTATACACATACATGTATATATTTCATTAACAGGAAATAAAAGGGTTGTCTTTAGTTAAGATGTTTCCATTCACAGAGACTACACATTTAAAAAATAAATTGCCTGAATAAATTCAATTATCTAGAGGAGCAAAGGAAATCACATGCAAATGACATTATACACAGAGGCCATTCCGACAGCTTCATGTTTATTTTTATTGTTTCAATCAGTGGAAGGGAGAAGCTGTCAAAAATGTAAGATCTCTGCCTTTTTAAAGGCCCGATGTCTCTGGAACTGAAAATTGCATGAGCAATAATATCAAGAGAAGAAATTTGTCTACTCCTGAAAATAGGAGAAGATTCAGACTCTCTCCACTTTAATGCCAGCACGCTAGTGAGTCCCCGTACACCTTGGTTATATTTTGCCTACAAAAACCAAAGGATAACACTTAATTTGCAAGTAGTCCAGTATCACTCAAGCTAATGAAGACCGGCTTAAAAACAACAGTGTATCTGAAAAAAAGTTAGTAAATCCACATATTAAATTAGCCTATAATGACTGTTAGTCCTGTCCTCTGATAGCAGCTCTGTAAATAGTAAGTGCTATGCATGACTTTACCAAAAGAGACTCTTAGCAGAAGAGGCATTCCAATAACCAGTAATTAAATACGATATTTTTGTCTTGTTCTTTAAATATGACAAAAATACACAGAAAAGATTTAGGCTGCCTTTGTAATAGGGTCCTGCTGAAAATCTCTGGCTTTTTACACAGAATTTACGTGCTACCTGAGTTCTCTTGAAGCGTGAATGTACCAAGTAAATGTGGCATATGTCTGTATTTTCTTGCCAATTCTTAATTCATTCATTCAAATCGCTCATTGTAGGCCAAATTCTTATCCAATTCCACAGAGCCACCAATTTTCCTGGAAGTGAATAGTAGCTTTGTGCATGGAAACAGGGAAGTCAATAGCAGGTCTGTGCCTGGAAGAACTATGCAACTGGTGGAAAGGATAAGAATTTGACCACAGGATTCCTTGAGTGTGGTAGAATCTAGTTTAAAATGACCCAAACGATGAAGCTTTCACCACTTCACTTGGGTGTCAATTCCAAAACTTGACAATTTGAATAACTGTGAGTTTTTACATGGCCATCTTACATACCACTCTGATTGCCGTATTGCATGAGGATAATTCTTCCATTTAATGTGTTTTTATTACAATGTTCTTTATTTACCGTAATTAACCTTTGATTTCGTTCAGAACCTGAAGGCATATTCTTAGAAAAATAACAAGAGCACCACTTAACAAAACTTATTAATAAGCCAATAACTACACTGGCATTTTTAGGAGGCTATTACTTTGATCATTCCTAACAGACTTATGAAGGAAGTGCTACCTCTGCTTTTACAGATACTGAGTTTAAGCCCGGTACTTCAAGTTAAATAATAAGTAATTTGAACTCATATCTCTCTGACTCCTTCAATTTTGTGTCTAACTATCATGCTATACAGCCTCTCATTGGGCTGAAAACATGTAATTGCTCTAACTTTACTAACCTTAATCTAATTTTCTAGTCAAAGTTTGTTTTACTTTCATATATGTCATCTCTCAATCCCATACAGCATTTCTTTTTTTATATATATATAAATTTATATATTTATTTTTGGCTGTGTTGGGTCTTCGTTTCTGTGCAAGAGCTTTCTCCAGTTGCGGCGAGCAGAGGCCACTCTTCATCACGGTGCGCGGGCCTCTCACTGTCACGGCCTCTCCCGTTGTGGAGCACAGGCTCCAGACGCGCAGGCTCAGTAGTTGTGGCTCACGGGCTTAGTTGCTCCGCGGCATGTGGGATCTTCCCAGACCAGGGCTCGAACCCGTGTCCCTGCATTGGCAGGCAGATTCTTAACCACTGCGCCACCAGGGAAGCCCCCTATACAGCATTTCTAATAGGCCCGTTTGGTTTCATAATGTACTTTGTTGACATATTCCATTTTCTTTACTATTTTTAATTGGCTACATCTTATATTTCAATTTCTTTAACTTTTATTTCCAAATGAATTTAAGAAGTTTTGTCAAACTCCTAAATAACAATTTAAACACTCCTCCACCTCCCCCCTCACATACATCAATGAGGCATGCACACAAAATTTGTTAACCAAACGCCTACTTTTTGAAAAGCATTATCCTGGGTCCTGGAGGGACTACAAATGATCTTCCAATAGTCAAAGGCAACATATTTCATGACTTCTTCAAAATATTTGAGACTGCTGACAGTTCTTTGCCTAGATTTCTGATGGCCCACCCTCTGCTGTTCATTCTTTTCCCAGGCATTGCCTGTTATGAACTTAAATCCTCTAAAATGTATTCAACAGCCATAATAACTTCCTACTTGTTTTTCTAAACTCTCTGTCTTAGGGATCCGATCTTGACATTGTGCACTGAAGATCTTTCAGTGGCTTCCACCCAGCTTTCAGAAAAAAATTAAGAACTCCTTTGGATAATACACAAACTTAGGTATCATCACTCTCCACTCCACTTAGCAATATAACTATAATTTAACTCCTTGCTTTCTCTAGGTCACACACTCCTTATTTTCACTTCTCTGCCTCTTTCAAACTAACTTCAAGCTTTAAAATCTGGCTTAAGTTTACTTCCTTGGGGAATTGTGAATGCTTAATATATTTTGGGGAATAAACGACTCTTCTTAAATTCACAATTTGAAATATTGTGTCTATGCAGGTAATTTTCACATTCCTATCATTGGCAGGGAAGTTTCAATGATACATTTCCAATAGTCTGTTTTCACCTAAATATCTCAGTACATCAAACCCAACATACATAAATGTGAATTCAGAACTCTGTCATCCAAACCGGCTGTTGCTCTGGACTCACTTTTTGTTTTCCCTCTTTAAAGTTGCACCATCATTCCCAGTCACACAGGAGTGGAGCAAAAATCACCACTTTTGAGCATAAGCAAGTCTCTTAACCTCTATGAACTTTAATTTTCCTATATCAAAATGAGAGCTGTGGAATAAAAGACCTCTAAGATCTAAGGCCAGGTTTGAAATTCTATAGGTCTATGAGTGATAAATATATAAAAACACAGTACGTAATTGTCTTACCTTCAGTCTTTAACTGTCTAAACTCAATTATTCATCTGATTTTGCCACATTCTGACTGGCCTGGCAGAATAATGTTAAGGCTGGGAAGAAAACGTATTACAAGTACTTTGAAGCAAGTGAAAATTATTTTTTTCATATTTGAGGAAGAAAAGTATATATGGATACTCCTGGTCCTTTCTCATACCCTTCACAGGCCTACTGCAATCTCTGTATAATCCAGTCCTCAGTAGCATTTTTTTTTCCCTGATACAGAACAAAGGAAAAAATTGTTGGTCTTATTTCACAGAACTTACTTGACACTTTATGTGTTTCTCTAAACTACAAATCAGCCAATTACTGGCCAAAATATTTGAAGACTTTGCTTAAACAAAGGTATCCATCTCCACTTTGCTTAAACAAGGGTATCCATCTCCCCTCATTCCCACTCCATCCCAGACTAAACCCTGTTCAATTCTGCTTTAGTCTGGAAACAAATCAGGATTAGACTTTTTCACTTTCTTCCCTAAGGCACACATTTAGAGTCTAACCTAAATCATAAGTTAATGTTTAATTCATGAAGTAGGATGTTTATAAAGCCATTTATGCATCTATAACCTTTCATAGCTCCCCAACAATTACAGATTATAAACTCCAAACTTCTGATAGCATTCAAGACCCCTTACAATCTGCCATTAATCTACCTTTGCAACTTTCTCCCCTTAAAACATGGTCTTTTGAGTCAGTCCCATTCTTACTTGTGACTTTATTTTATTCTCTCCACTTTGGTACCCATATCAACAAAATGGGAATAATGATACTGTGTTTGCAGAGGTTGTAAACATTACATGACTCGACAAATATAAATGTTTAGTACAATTCCTAGCCCATATTTACTTTTTGATAAATGTTATTTCCTTTTTACTAGATTCCTTGAAAGCACACTCTAATCAGATAACCTATTTGCCCACTGTTCCACACACATACCTAGAAATTCCCTGAAAAGATACAAACAGTAGTACATTGTACACTACAAACTTCCACAACCATACCTAGATCTGTTCCCTTTTCTGAGCTCTTTTCTTTTGCTCTGCTTGGAATATCTCCTTCCCCTCCATTCCTCTCCGCCTCATCTTGCGTTTTCAATAGCTATCCTTCAAGACTCAGCCTAACTGTCTTAGTTTTTAGAAAGCCTTTCTTCACTTTCACCCTCTCAGCGAAACCCCTCCAAGAACTACCCCACTGCCCCACATTTGAAATTAAGCGAACTCACTTCTGATTTACTGTGATTTGCACATGTATACTGGACGCGTTAGAAGGGTGGTCCTCAAAGTCCCAATCCACACAAGCTAGTGAGCTGCCCCCAAACAGAAATCAATTCTATCACTAAGCACTCTTAAGTTTAGTTCAGCTGATGTTCTTTCCATAACAAGACTTTCTTGATGAAGCACAGACCACAGTTTGAGTAGCACTGCTCTGGAACCATCTGCTCAGTAGTTTCCTTTTCCCCTTCAGTCAGAAAATGTTGTTCTTCCCCCATAAACTCCCATAACATATCATAAACCCCTCCATCTGTAACACTCACCACAATTATTATCAAAGCCTTAATTAGGATTTAAATGCATATCCATTTTCTGAGACTGTGAACTCTCAAAGGATAAACCTGTGTCCTTTTCATATTTGCATCCAATGTATTTCATACATAAGAGATATTCCATAAATGTTAGCTTAACTGAGATGACTTCTCTCCCCTATCACTACACTGAAGGATGAAGCATTTAAACACAGGTAAAACAAGACCTCCTTTGTGACAATTTTCTCCTATCATCCTGGTACTCATAATGCACCTAGGGTGCAGACAGTATTAGAGAGTACTGAAGTAAAGGCTAAATGTAGAAGATGCTTAGAATGAAACAAAAACAGGGGAAGGGAAGTAATTGAAAATAAAATGAGGAAGAAGAGAGTAGTATGTAGAACTTCATGTCGTAAGTAAAAGGACAGTTGAACTATTTCTCATAGATTTAACACAGTATTGAGAAACCATCTGTAATTCAACTAGAATATATTATGGAGATGGAGGAATTGGGGCCGAAGAAAAACTACAGGGAGGATTATACCTGATTTCCAAACTTTTTCCAATTATAAACCTAGAGGCTTTTCAAATGCTTAACACATTTCCCCAGCAAATACAAACTCTAACTCTACCCATTCTTCTTCCAGACAAGAAAGCATATAACAATGAACATTATAGGGAGTAATGAAAATAAAAAGATAATCTTGAATTTATATATATATATATGAAAACATATATATATTTAAAACTTAACATATAGCTTATAAAATTTAAAAATGCAACATTTCAAACTACTTAGAGTACACTAGAAAACCGCTATAGATTCACTTGCATAGTCCAACACAGAAGCTGAGCCTATTTGCAGCTAAGCTACAAGGTCTAAGGTTCTTAGCACAATCCCACAATAACTATTCAACCTACTTTTCCCCTTTGGCTACACAGACCAGGTGTGTGGACATGAAAACAGGACTCTGTGCTAAATTTTATTCTAAATTGGATTTGTGCCATTTTGCTGTATTCCTATTTCTTACTACGATTTCCGGTTGTACTGATTTTTCCATTTTTTCGCTATTGCTACATATGTAAGATTCACTACGATGTCGTTTTTATTTATTTATTTTTTTTCAGGAGAGGTGCATAAATGAGGCACTTCACTCACTAAGAAAATCTCTTTATAATTACAGGGATCATGTAAAAATCCCCTTTGCCACCATGGAAATTTGGTAGCTATTTGAATGTAACAAAAATACTTAACTATTCAAAATCAGATGAAGGGACTATTGTGTCTTTTTAAAATTATATAATAAAACTTTGAAGGCACATCATATATTTTCCTCAAAAAATAATAAACAATATCTTTGACAGAAATATTTAAAGAAACAAAATGCCTATGTATAGCTCATATGTTAAACTAAAAGCATCTCAAGTACAAATAATCAAAAGTTTTCTTTTTGATGTCAGCTTTTGTTTCATTATGTCTGAATGAACTGCCCAACAAGTAAAGAGGAAATAAAATATAGAAAGAGAAAAAGTACTATATTAACATCATTTATTCTTGTTTCACGTTTTTATTAAATTTATTTTGTCTTATTGTTCATTGTATTACACAGAGTTACTAAAACTTCTACCTATATGTATACTGCTACATTTCATACAATACACAAATTATTGTATGACGTGAATAATAACTTGATCTCTGTTTTGGACTAGATAGTGGATGAATATTGCGATCAGTTTTTCCGTATCACAATTCAAGCTACTAAAGTTAACAAAGTGACCTGTAAATAAGAATGACATTCCAATTGCAGACACAGAATAATTAAACATGGAATGTAAGAGAGTGGGTAAGAAGACTGGACAGAAGAAACAAGGGAAGCAGTAGGAGCTCTATGTAAAAGGCAACTTTGTAAAATTCTTCCAAAATTATTTTCTGTGTTTTACCCACCACCAGGGCCACATCATAGCCTTCCTGGGCCCTAAGAATTTTTGTCTCCATAAACCCCCTTCCCTTTATAAAAAATAAGTAAATACTACTACTAATAATAATTTTAAAATATGTAATACATTTAAAGTTATATTTTATGACTCCACTGGTAGAAAAATAAATATATTAGGATTATATACTAAAACATATTCTTTAACCTAAAAGTTCACTTTTTGCTTCATATTCTAAAAGAAATCAAAACTTTCTCATGGACCACTGAAAGTACTATGCCTACAATGCCTAATGGATAAAAGGTCCTGTCAATGACAATAGGTTTTCTCCCCAAGCATCTTTTCTTTCTTCTCATTATTCTAAGAATATTTGGTAGTGTTACATTTTTGCAGATTGACTTAACACAAGCATTGTATCACATTTATTCTCACTGAATATTTTGTATATGTTACAATTATCTACTTGTATACTTTCAACATGCTGACCGATGATTTTATGAGCTTTCATCTTAAATTCTCAAAAATACAAGCACAAACACACATGTAGCTGGACTGCTTCTCTTCTAGAATTTATATTATCTGTCATTGAAAGATCTGAAAGTATAGTCTCATGGTTTGATACAGGACAAAGCATTAAAAAAAACTGAAAACTGTATAGACAATACTGTATAAGCTTCAAAGTTGGTAAGAGACCAGATATTAAATGTTTCCACCATAAAAAATGTAATTACATGATATGATAGGGGTGTTTGTTAGCTAATACTACAATGGTATTCATATTAAAATATATATGTAATCAAATCAACACACTGTATACCTTAAACTTACACAATGTTATATGTCAATTGTATCTCAATAAAAGTTTAAAAATAAATAAAATAAAATTGAAAAACTGTACATTTATTCTGGGTACAGATTGGCAGAACTATTAAAAAACTGGTTAGTTAGTTTACATTTAAAGTTTTTTTTCCCCATGCTTTTCTTGGACTGTGAAGTCACAGTTCTTAGTATACACTTCCATGATCACATTACTATTTAGCTGGACTATTTAGTAACTAGTTTGCTATACAGCTTGAGAGCTGTATTATATAATTATTAATATATCCTTGATTTTAGAACAATTGGGAAGATAGCTATCTTCAAAAAAATTCTGAAGGCTGCCTATGGAACTGTGCAAGAAAAGGAGGCACAAATCTTGCCAGCCACGGTAGCCAGTGCACTCTAGAAATCAAAGGAGTGATAAATATTCCGAGTAGATCATTTTCATATTCATTGACCAATTAAAGATAAACCAGTGGAGTAAAATGCATTCGCCAAATGCATAGACAGTCAAAATGACCTTTGCTCTCAAACTCTGTAAACCTGTAAAATATTAGCAAAGTTTAGTTTAATATCTTACTTTCCTCATATGAGACAGCTTTAGTAAATGGAAAAGAATCATTTTTAAAAGTTACATTATTTTTAGCTAATAAGCAAAACTTTTTTTCACTATAAAAACTTGACATTTACATTTTTCATTAAATCAGTATCTCTGAGCACTTGATTCCAGGGCCAAGAATTAACTGCAATGTCACTGTTGACACCAAAAGTAAACCACTTGTTTACATGCTAATGAACGTTTATTATAGAGTACCAGTTTATATTGATATGTCTGTCAGCTAAGGTATTCGTTCTCATGCACACCTCAACTGCAAATTCTCTGCATATATTTTAATTTCCATATTATATTTGTTCTTAAGTCAAACAGTCTACTATTTCTGCTTTAGATTATATCATTTTCTTTTCTTTGCCACAAAGGATATACAGGACCCTACTGGTAAAGGTTTACTACCACAATGGAAATAAAGCACATGAGGATGAATGGTATTTAAGAGGTTCATAAGGCAAGTTCAAAGAGCTATATGTGTTTAACTGGTCACTGTGCTACCAATATTTAACTTACTATCAAATAAAGAACTTTCCAATAACTTGCTTACAAAAGACTTTCACTCATTGGACTTTACTATTGTGCTAGAGGCTCTGGTAAAAGTATGGTTAACAGTGAGACTCTTTTCAGTAGATCTTCCGAATTAAAAAATGTTGAATATTAGATGCCTGAAAGATGGTGATTCACAAAACTACATTATGTTGTGTAATAAATCAAGGAATTACAGATAAGCATAAGATATAAAGCCAAGCCATGTCCAAAACAAAAGGGGAAAATTAGGATAATTTTTCTCTGGCCTAGAAAACTGAAGACAATTCATTTCCAGTAAGATTCAGAAAGATATTTCCTCATCTAAATTCTTAGGTGAACAATCTCATAAAATGGTATTTTAATACCGATTTATTTATGTTTACTAAATTGATACCATAGTTATTCAAAGAGGAAATCAATCCCAGTGCCACATTTTGTCCTTGGGTAGTCACTGCTGGTTGTGGACTCCTGGCAGCAGTGAGGCAGTCAAGCTCAGCGAAACACTCTAATAGACAACACTATGATCTAGCTGCTCTTAGAAATCTCTAGACATTTGAGAGGGGTCCAATAAAACAACTGTTTTTTAAAAAATTCCACTAAAAGGAGAGGAAACAAGAACAGAACATTTGGTAAAAACACACTGGGTTTCATTCAGAAATTGAAAACCATGTAGAAGAGAAATTTGAAGGACTGCAAGTAGCAACTTAGAATTTAACCAAAAGTTAGAGTTATAGGAAGGGAGATAGAGCGAAAAAATGATCCCACGATGACCCAGAGCCAAAGATGAACTCAAAGAGGCATAAGGTGATTCCAGGGCTCTGCTGAGCATAAATAAACTCTACAGGGAGACTGAACCTCAACCGAAATTGAGGAAGTCTTAAGGTAAATGATTAGTCCTATAAATCATGAGAAAATGCTCTAAAAGACAAACTCCCTGAAGTCCTGTATCCATACTATTTTCCATCTCAAAACACTGAGTACAAAAAGAGGGAAAAGGCAATAGAAATTTGTTGGAAATTTATAGCTCATTTAAGCTTTGAACAGACATTTTCTAGGAACAGTGACCAGCTTAAGAGTAAGCCATCAGGGGACTCCCCTGGTGGCACAGTGGTTAAGAATCCGCCTACCAATGCAGGGGACATGGGTTTGATCCCTGGTCCAGGAAGATCCCACATGCCACGGAGCAACTAAGCCCATGTGCCACAACTACTGAGCCTGCTCTCTAGAGCCTGTGTGCCACAACTACCAAAGCCCATGCTCCACAATGAGAGAAGCCACCGCAATGAGAAGCTCACGCACTGCAATGAAGAGTAGCCCTCGCTCGCTGCAACTAGAGAAAGCCTGCGTGCAGCAACGAAGACGCAATGCAGCCTAAAATTAATTAATTAATTAATTTAAAAAAAGAGTAAGCCATTAACCTCCATTCTATCTCATGGTCCTGACTCAAGGCTATGACCACAGGATAGTGGATTTTCATGTTTTTGGGGGGATTATTTTGTTCGTTTTGGCTGCATTGGGTCTTTGTTGTTGCACACGGGCTTTCTCTAGTTGCAGCGAGCGGGGGCTACTCTTCGTTGCAGTGTGCGGGCTTCTCATTGCGGTGGCTTCTCTTGTTGCAGGGCACGGGCTCTAGGCAAGTGGGCTTCAGTAGTTATGGCACATGGGCTCAGTAGTTGTGGTGCACGGACTGTAGAGCACAGGCTCAGTAGTTGTGGCACACGGGCTTAGTTGCTCCGTGGCATGAGGGATCTTCCCGGACCAGGGCTTGAATGCGTGTCCCCTGCAGTGGCAGGCAGATCCTTAACCACTGCACCACCAGGATGCCCCCATGGCATGTTTTAAACTGAGACTGTGTAGCTTACCTAATGTTAGACCTGTAGCAAACTAAGAGGGAGTTTTTCTTTGTTCATGAAAGTGATTAACCTTAAAACAAAGCAGGAAGCTTCTATTCAATAATCATGAAGCAGAATTTTTTAACTTAAAAACAATAACACATAAAGAGACATTATTAAAAGAAACTGTAAATTAATTTTCCTAAAAAAAAAGAAGTCAAAGAGCATAGAAAAAAGAGCATAGAGAAAACTGTACCTTCTGTATCATTAAGAAAGTTGTCTGCTGAAAGGTTTTCATTAGGATACCTAAGGACTTCAGAAGATCATTTTAGGTTCTATAATTCTAGAAAAATCCCCCTACCATTTTCTTCTTAATTAAAATTTCTCATAATTCTGGAAAAATTCCCTACTGTTTTTTCTTGAATAAAAAGTTTCACAATTTTTTAAGAGAAATAAAGGAAGGAAGAAAGGAGGGCAAAAAACAGGAGGGAAGGAAGGGAGGGAAGAAGGGAGGAAAGGAGGAAGCGATAAACCTGATAAAATATTAAATGAAAGCCACGATAATGAATGAGCCTGATTTGTTGTTGACTTTAAAGGGAACTAGAGAATTTTATCATTAAATTTGAAGCACCTGTTAATTTGAGATTATACTAGTATCACTCTACTGATTATTTACAAAGACTGCATATATAGCAGTGGGTGTTGAATTTTACCAAACACCTTTCTGAGGATTTTCAAACAAGATCTGCCATTGTGGTGCAAGAGCAATCTTGGACTCTAGTAAATGGATGGGTGTGGCTCTGTTCAATAAAACTTTTTTTTTTTTTTTAAAATAAGTACAGACAGTGGGGCAGACTTGGCCACTAAGCCAGATTTAGCCAGCTAACCAGCTAGCAATAGTTTGTTGACCCCCAGTATAGATTATGCTAATATATATTTCTGTTTATCAAACTCTGCTTGCATTCGCCCAAATAACTCTTTTAAGTCATGGTCTATTAAGTCTAGTAAAAGGCACTGATAACTTTCTCTAATACTTTATTTAGAATTTCTGCATATATAATCAAAATGAGATTGGACTTTCTTTTAGGGGAGTGATTTGGTATTATAGTTATGCTAATTGGAAAGTTTATTTTTTTGCTCTGGAAAGTTTTATACAACATGGGAATTCTCAGTTTCTTAGAAGTTGAAAATACTGAGCTGGTTATAGGTACCATTTGTGGAGCTATTCTTTGGCTTGGAAAAAAAAGTCTTTTATGGAAAGAGTCTGTTTAGGTTTCCCATTTTCTTTGTAGTCCTATAAAATCATGCATTTCAACAACATTATCAAATTTGTTAATAATTTTAAACAGTCATATTTGCCAGTGTATGGTCAATGGGAAATAACTTCCCAGGGATCGATTCAAGAGCCTATATATTAAAGAAGGGCTCTATGATTGATTAAATGTGGGAAACATTATGCAAGATAAAGCTAAGTCTCTGAACAAAAAGGACTGACTTCTCAAAACCTTTAATATACCATGTGGAATGTCAATATCAAAAAGTGAGATTTATGAATTACATTATGAAATGCTTCCCTAATTACTTTGACTATAGAACCTTTGTCTGTGTGGAACATGTGATCTTTAGAATGCAATTTTAAAAATGTTAGAATACATTATAACAATTTATAACATCTCCTTGAATGTAATAATGTTACGCTTAATCAGTTCTACTTTTGTGTATGTTCTTTTTCATTTATTAATCTGGGGAAAGTTTCCCCAATTTTCTCCCAGTTCATTTATTTCCTTACTTATATTCCTCAGGATCTGTTCTATGCCTTTATTAGTGTTATTTTATTACAATGTTTTTCTGCTTCCAAAGTTAAATGTTATGTTCTCTTTTCCCCATTCGTTCTATCTAATACTGAAGGCACCTAAAGTTATACATTTGGCTAACACTAGAACTTTCATCATTTCACACAAGTTTTGATATCCATGCTGCTGTTTTTTAAGCATCTTGTAGTTTTGATTTATTTTAATATAAAAATTATTTAGAAGTATACATTTAAAAATATTTTAAGTGATCTATATATAGACAGCTAGTAAGTCAATTTTATAAAATATGTTCATCAATACCTTTATATATTTATTTGTGTTCTGTTTAATCCATCTGTAAAAGAGAAAAGAATACTTAAACATCTCTCAGTATAGAGATCTCCTTGTTGGTCCAGTGGTTAAGACTCCACGCTTCCACTGTAAGGGGCACGGGTTCGATCCCTGCTCAGGGAACTAAGATCCCACATGCCACACAGCCAAAAAAAAAAAAAAAAAAAAATCTCAGTATAGTTATGTCTCTATCAACATCTCGTATTTCTAACATTTTTCCTTTCTGTAGTTTAACATATTGAAGTAACTTTTTTCTTTGTAAAGTTCATTTAATGTATAATATTCATGACATTTTATTTCTAGATAACAACATAAAAGTACCCTGTCTCAGGTATTTGATTCAACTTGGTCTGATAATAATGAGACTTCTGTGAATTTTTACTATATTTTTACCCCTCCTTCATTTTAACTCTTCCATGTTATTTTGTTATATGTCTAATATTTTTAAGGAGTGGAAAACTAGATTTTAAAAAAATCCAGAAAATAGTAATCTTTTAAAAGGAAAGTTTACCCATTTACATTTAGTGTGATAATTGACAACTTTTTACTTCTTGTTTTATAGACTTTCTCTTTCTGTTTATATTTTTTTCTTTCTCTTAGTTTTTCTGCATATTTTGGAAAATACTGTATCACTGTGACTTTTTAAATATTGAAGATTTCCTCAAAAATAATCTCTAATATTCAAGTATGCTATTTATTACAGGCATCCAGTCCTAGAATAAGGCTCTCTACCATTCCATATTTCTGGTGGCTATGGTTGCCTGCTTTTCAGGCTATTGTCCTCCCCACCTGCCACGGCTCTGAGATAGGAGGTGATAGTGAAGTTTGCCAGGGTCCTTTCCTGTTATTTTTTGACATGTTGCTGTTTCATATGACATCGAATGGTATCTGTCCTCCATGGCTTTCTATATCAAATTCACAATTTAGCTGAAAGAAACTCTTCAAAATTTTAATATATGAGTGTTCAGAGTGCTCATTAAACATGTTTATTAAATAAATACAGGAGAATGGGAAGTAAGAGATAAGGGAAAGCTTAATATTTTCCATAATATCATGTCACCTTACCTCTAAGTCCTGAACTTAACTAAAAAAAAATTACTTCTCAGTGTTATAAACAGTTAAACATAGGAGAGAGTGGCTATTTAGTGACTTTCTCTTTTATCTAGAAAAGTTGCTAATGCATCTAATCTAATCTATATATATATATATTAGGGAAGAAGAAATTATCAACAGGGAGAAAAAGGAGGAAAAGACTGAGTTCAAAAGTCACTTATCAATATTACCTCCCAAACAATATAGAGCATTAATTATCACAGCAACTTTAGAAACTTTTGTCATTTTCTTTTCATTGAAAAACACCGTGTTTGTGACAGTACTGAACATAAGCCAACTTCCTTGACATTAAAAAAATCCCATGTTAGTTAAACAGCATGGTACCAGGGCATCTTAGGAAGTATTTACTAGTCAAATCACCCCCTAAATTAATGTGTTTTCTTTTTCATAGTTCTGGTAGTGGGCAGAAGGAAGCAACTTATCAAGAAAAAAGAAAAAAAAAAACATTACCCCTGTTCCACATCACTTGTAAGCTAAATAATTTTTTGTGTGTTTCTAGGGTCTGGACTATGAATCCATGGAACTGGAGAACAGAAACACATTCTTATACTAGAATTATAGCCAATCTATGGCTCAAAACATTGACCCAGGGAAAGGATGTTTTTTGTGGCCAGGAGCAGTACATAAACTACAGGACTATTTCCAGCATGGTAGTCCTGTGAAAACTCTCCAAGGTAGGCTTGGTGAATATACTTCCAATCACTGAGTCTATAAGTCAGTATCTTACTTGCTAGATATATAGCACCAGTGTGAGGATGTACCCCAGTAATGCCCAAGACAGACTTACACTATAGAAAAGTAATTATCTATTGTGGTGGCTAAGGCCCCTTGGGGGAAACTATGAACAATCTATTTTGGTGGCTAAGGCCCCTTAGGGGAAGCTATGAACACTCTGTCTAGAAAAGTTTGTAAGTGTATCACACAGTTTCAGGGGGTTCACAGATTCCATAAAGCTCACCCTAACAGTCCTTAAAGTGATTTAACACCAAGTTTAAAACACTTGCTCTAGAGGTTAGTGAGGAAGCAATTCACTGGGCTGTTCTTTAGGGATGAAGAGTCTTCAGCTGGGGGCACAGAGGAATAAACACTCATATGGTATTTTAAAGCTTTACCTCGCCCCTTCCTTGACTCAAATTTCAAGAGCATGTACTAAGCACAGAAAAATATGTACTGGATTTTGGTTGATTTATCAACATTTTAAGATGGGAAGAAAAGAGGATATTTCCTATATCTAGAACTTAAAAAACGCCTGAAGTGAACAGCTGCAAGCTGGCAGAGGAATGAGGCAAATTAATCTTACGACCTTCTCTTTCACTCTCCCCTTTTAATAAAGAAATTAAAAAGAACCTGAGGAATGAAGCAGTGCCTGGTAAGCTCTGGAAGAAGAAATAACTTGGGTACTTCTATTTAAGGCATAATCCGCTTGCTAGTTCTCTTGAGCTATCCCTCTACTTGACTAGTGGAAGAACCAGTGTCTGAGTCTTATTTCCCCCTATCTCTTCACCACCAATCGATTCTTATGGAAAGTATAAAAATTAACTCTTACATAAATAGGCTATTTGTAGAATAACAAGGGATTAAAATGAAAAGACAACAAATATATTTTTAATTCCAATGTATAAAGCTGAAATGTCATTTTTAGATAAATAAAATCTATTATTCTACTCAAAGTGGCCATTGGATCTAATTGTATCTTATTTATTGTAAACTTAATACAAAATTTTTTTTCTATAACAATTTTAAATGGCTCTTGTCTAACCCCAAATTGCTTTAAGTGTATAAGGGGAGAGAGAGAGAGAGAGAGAAAGGGAGAGGGAAGGGGAGAGGGAGAGAGAGAGAGGGAGGGAGAGAGAGAGAGAGAGAGAGAGAGAGAGAGAGAGAGAGAGAGGGACTTAAATACCATCTCTCTTCTAGGCAGCAATTTCCCCAGATGAAGAGGTCACCACTGTTTAACAGTGTGCTGCCATGTTAATTTAGTATGACAAGATAAAGCAGTAATCTCAGCTCGTGAAGGCTGTAAACTGCCTGCTATCCGAGGACATGCTCAAGTCGATTTGCACTGTATATCACTTTATACAATTGCCATGACAAAGCCCCCTGAGTTCTGACATGTAAGTCTCTCTACCCCTCTCTTCCTGTAGCCCCCTCTTTTCTCTTTCATTCCCTCCCAATTTTTTCCTCCTTGCTTCATGTCCAGGTAGACCACATCTAATCAGCACTAATCTCTGAAAACTTAATGCTCTGAACGTGACAAGGGACACACAACACACACCCCTCTCACAACCACTCTGTTAAGTCCCCAGTTTAAGGGAAGATGTTCAGGGACTTAGATAATCCATTGATCCCACTTGCATCAGCTTTTATATTTCAATCTGTCGTGTTAAGTTGTCAAGGGGAGTGATTAAACTGATGTTTTGTGATTCAAGATTTACTTTCCTAGGAATGATAGTTTTCAAAGCTTGTCTTACTAAGTTCTGCTTAAAGATTATCCCTGAGGAAGCTGATGTATCTTTACTGGTATAAATCGAGCAATAACACTATAAAGTGTTTTAGGTAAGGACATTTTGGAGATATTCAGGGTTATAAACATAAGTATGTAAAACTGAATAAAATATGGAGTTTTTAAAAGATGTCATCTGTGTAGTTCTCTCTGCGTGAAGCAAAAACACCATATGTAAAAAAGGGGGAAAAACATGTTTCTATCTATGTAAAACAAATAATTATAGACTCACTGAAGGGGACATAAGAGAGCAGGAAGAAGAATTTATATGATAGGAAATTAAAAGATCACACGAAACACATTAGAAAGGTGACAAGGCAAAGTTTTATCCAATAAAACAAGGGCAGAAATATATGTACAACCATCAGGAATTAACAGCTAAAGATACACATATTTTGGTTAGGAGTATCAGTTTTAGATGTGTTAAAAGAAAGACAATAGGCCCAAAATGGAGTCACTTATGCTAAGCCTCCTGTCACCAAACTAAGAGTTAATTACAATTTTGGGCTCTCCCAGAAATGGAATCCTAAACCAGTCAATCAGGAATCACTGTGAGGTAAGCTGCCTGTTAGACCCCTGCCGTCCCCAAAGCAAGTGACCTTGTCACAACCAATCTGCTTTTTTGCTAGTATAACTTCCTTGTCCTACGCCTTTCTGCTTGTGAAAGTCTTTCATTTTGTACATGTCTTCAGAGTGCCCTTCTATCTGCTAGATGGGATGCTGTCTGATTCATTAATCATTGAGTAAAGGCAATGAGATCTTTAGAATTTACTCAGTGGAATTTTGTTTTTTAACGGATGCAACATGTCAGAATTCTGACAGGTCGAGCTGTTATATTACAAAAATTCATTTGTATTGTGTCTCTTATTCATATCATATCCTTTTTACATCATCTCAAGCTACCCTTATGGGTAAACAAAAATGAGAGCTGAAAGGACTAAAAAAGCAATAAATACAATACCAATCAACAAAAAAACTAAATCCCCCACCGTACCTCTAAAATTCCTGAAATCAAATAGAAATTTTAAAATGTACTGCAACTTAAAAATCACAACAAAAAGTAAATGATAATAAAACCATAGTAATAAACATGTACCTCATTAACTATTTCCTAAAATAAAATCATTACGTAGCCTTTAGAATGCCCATGAAAGAAAACTGAAGCAATTTTAAAATATATTTTGTTCCAAAGTATTTTTGCTGTTTTGTTTTGTCTTGATGTTGCTTCCCTCTGGAGAGGGAATATTTGGAGAGAGGTATAATATACGAAGCTGCAGAAGAATGCTTTGACTTCTATCATTGATTTGAAGAGCAACTGGGCTGAGAAAATTAGAAGGGTGACGAAAAGGGAGTTCACATCAACTGAATACTCACGATAGGACAAGCACTGTGCCAGGTAATTATTTCATTTAATCATTATATCAACTCTCGTTGAATTAAGTATCATTATTTCAACATGTAGATAAGGAAAGTTGCACTCAGAATGTCTTCTCTGAACAAAGGATTTGGAGACATTAATTCATCCATTCAACTATTTTGAGATACTGGCTGTGGGTCAGCCACTGTGCAAGACTCTAGGGATACAGTACTGAACAAGACAGACCTTTTACCCACGGGGACCATTTCTCCTTTAAATGAGTTTGGATCTCAAGTTCAAGATGAATTACGTCCAAAGATAATGACAGGGCTACATGGTAAGACTACTGAACCACTTATAACAGGGAGAGAAATGTGGGTAATATTCCTCCAGGTTACTAAAAGGAAAGCATGACTATCAGGAGACCAAAAGAAGACACAGTGCTTTGTTCTGGTAATTAATATTAATTAGTCAATAGCGTACAAACTATTCAAGAACTAGAGTGTGCCAGGCATGTTTCAAGGCCACTTATGAGAATTCTATTATTTAATCCTTATGACCCCTCTATATATTGGGAAGTTCTATTATTAGCTCCAATTTCAGATGAGAAAACAAAGACACAGCGAGATGCTACAAAATAAGACAAGGTCACACACATCATAAAGTGTGGAATTATCATTGGAACCCAAGCTGTTTAAGGGAGAGTGGAGGCTCTTTACCACCGCATTCTGTATCTCATTATCTTATCAAAACACAGTTCTGACTTGGCTTACATAGACTTATATTGTAGTGGTGGCTGCAGTTGATGAACAGCCTTAACAACATTAATCAAAAATTTAACCACCAATGGACAATATTTGTGATAATTGAACCTGTTATAAATATTCGACTGAGGGACAGTGTCTCAGATTGAATGAATGGTCTCCTTTTTAAATAGACAAATATACCAAAAAAAAAAAAGAAGAAAAGAAAAGAAACTTTTTAATCACAAGAGCTTGAGATTTCTATTGGATTTCTCATTTCAAAAGTGGTTTTCCTTAACTTTGGGCTTTGCTGTAAGTTTCTTAAATTTATAGGAACTGAAAGCATCTGACATTTAATACAATGTACCATTTTTCTCCTAGATCAAAGAACTTAAACATTTCTTTAGGCACTTTAGCTAATAACTAACATTTACTAAGTCCCTGCTACATTCCAAGTACCAGAGTGCTTTATGTGAATTGAGTTCTTTAAATATTACAAGCACCCTCTAAACGAGATGCTATTGTAATCATCCCCATTTTACAGATGACAAAATAAGGTACAGAGAAGTTCCATAACTTGCCAAATGCCATACAGAGATCAACCAGCAGAACTTGGCATTTACCCAGTAACTTTGTCACTAGAGGCCTTCTAAACCATTATTTTATGCCAACAGCAGAGCTTTATAGCCAGAGCACAAATTAATACTAATCTTTATGTGAAAGGTTTAGCAAATAATCTTCCGAAGTTTCACATATTGCCCAACAGCCTATGTAGAACTTCGATTACACATTCTGAAATAGTTAAATCTGCTGGTCAACATAAAGCCAGCTAAAAGAAAATTTAAAAAGTTATCTCTGAGTTAAGGTAGAATAATCAAGCAACAACTGTTCCACCTACATTTCCCACAAGTATCTCTAAAGGTTTCTAAAATTATTTATTCTGAGAAACTACAAAAATGATTTTAATGTCTGTATGAGTGGAGAGGCAGTGAGCACAGATGTTGAGTTCTGAAGTCATGGATCCAAACTCTACCACTTATATATTAAGCAAATCCCTTTACCTAAGACAGCTATCTGCCTGAGAAATGGAGATAGTCACAGATGCTGAACTCACTGGGTTGATGGAATTGGCTAAGATAATAAACGTAGGGTGGTACATAGAAAACGTTGAAATATTATACATTCCTATTATTATTAATGATGAAATGCCACATTCTAAAGAGCACTGATGAAATCTTCCATAACTGGGTCGCAAAGATCAGACTATAGACAGGCTATAAAATATCTTCACACGAGACTTTCAAAGTTGCTTCTTATGTTCTACTGATGACCCTGGGGAGATCAGAGTCTCAGATATACAAGAAGCATGTTCTCCGACTCCTGTGTCCCTGAGTGTGCCAAGCATGCCAGACACCACCACAAGGCCTAAAGATGGATCCTGGTTATAGCCCAGCTATCTCCCCTTTTCCAAGATGCGTATTTACACAGAGGGAAGGATCCAGAAGTGGCAGGAGAGGTGGTTACTGAGCTTAGTACATTATTAAGTGCAATGCTGTTAAGCTATTGTAACTTGTTTTCTGCTACTCATTAAAATAGGTTTTGGCTTTTTACATGGTACATATTTTATATCTGCACATTACACATACTCTATATTTGTACATAATTTGTAATACAAAGCTACTTAATGGTAGCTTTGCGATTATATTCGTTTTCATATCCTACCTCCATTTAAAAATTTTTATTTACCCTTAGAATATTACTTTCTCGCTTAGTGACATCAACCAACGAGATTAACTGTTTTATCTGGAGTCAGGCTGGAGTTTTAAAAGCTAAGAAAAGACACTGAAGTAAACACTGCTTCTCTATATAATGATAACATTGTTTGCTCTGCTGCCACAGAAGCAGCCTTGACTAAATAAGACACAAAATCCAGTCACTTGTGTTCATTTACTTTATCATGTGATGTCAGTGTCACAGAGCCGGCCAAGGCTGCTCTCCTTACATTCACACCTCATCTGCTCACATGTTTCATTCCTAAAAATGGTCTATAAAAATTTTTGAAAGCATTTTGCCTTTGTACAAAGAAGATATGTAACCAAAGAGACTGATTACAATTGTCAACCTAAGTTAGCTTCACATTTATTTCTCATTTCAAATAACAAAGAACTTTCTCCCCCTATCTAGTGGAATAGAGAAAAACATAAAATTTACTTTCTAGAACAAGAAATGGGGAAAATGGCACACAATGGTCAAAACTGGTAGCATACTGAAATACCATCATGAATTCAGTTTTAACGCCAGCATAAATTATGGGCATCTCAGACCTCAAGGAGGAAGTGAAGAATTTAAATACACTTAAAGCTTTTAAATATACCTAATGGAGCATTAGAGTTCTAAACATTTTGAATTCATATTGTCATTTCCTTCTTTTTTTAAATTTTTTAAAACATTTTATGGAGTATAATTGCTTTACACTGGTGTGTTAGTTTCTGCTTTATAACAAAGTGAATCAGCTATACATATACCTATATTCCCATATCTCCTCCCTCTGACATCTCCCTCCTACCCTCCCTATTCCACCCCTCTAGGTGGTCACAAAGCCCCGAGCTGATCTCCCTGTGCTATGTGGCTGCTTCCCACTAGTTAGCTATTTTACATTTGGTAGTATTTATAAGTCCATGCCACTCTCTCACTTCATCCCAGCTTACCCTTCCCCTTCCCCGTGTCCTCAAGTCCATTCTCTACATCTGCGTCTTTATTCCTGTCCTGCCCCTAGGTGCTTCACAAACTTTTTTTTTTTTTTTTTTAGATTCCATATATATGTGTTAGCATACGGTATTTGTTTTTCTCTTTCTGACTTACTTCACTCTGTATGACAAACTCTAGGTCCATCCACCTCACTGCAACTACTCAATTTTGTTTGTTTTTATGGCTGAGTAATATTCCATTGTATATATATGCCACTTCTTCTTTATCCATTCATCTGTCGATGGACACTTAGGTTGCTTCCATGTCCTGGCTTTGTAAATAGAGCTGCAATGAACACTGTGGTACATGACTCTCTTTGAATTATGGTTTTCTCAGGGTATATGCCCAGTAATGGGAGAGCTGGGTCATATGGAAGTTCTAGTTTTAGTTTTTTAAGGAACCTCCATACTGTTCTCCATAGTGGCTGTATCAATTTACATTCCCACCAACAGTGCCACAGCCTTCCCTTTTCTCCACACCTTCACCAGCATTCATTGTGTGTAGATTTTTTGAAGATGGACATTCTGACTGGTGTGAGGTGATACCTCATTGTAGTTTTGATTAGCATTTCTATAATGATTAGTGATGTTGAGCATTCTTTCATGTGTTTGTTGGCAATCTGTATATCTTCTTTGGAGAAATGTCTGTTTAGGTCTTCTGCCCATTTTTGGACTGGTTGTTTGTTTTTTTGATACTGAGTTGCATGAGCTGGTTGTAAATTTTGGAGGTTAATCCTTTGTCAGTTGCTTCATTTGTAAATATTTTCTCCCATTCTGAGGGGTGTCTTTTCATCTTGTTTATGGTCTCCTTTTCTATGCAAAAGCTTTTAAGTTTCATTCGGTCCCATTTGTTTATTTTTCTTTTTATTTCCATTTCTCTAGGAGGTGGGTCAAAAAGGATCTTGCTGTGATTTATGTCATAGAGTGTTCTGCCTGTGTTTTCCTGTAAGAGTTTGATAGTTTCTGGCCTTACATTTAGGTCTTTAATCCATTTTGAGTTTATTTTTGTGTATGGTGTTAGGGAGTGTTCTAATTTCATTCTTTTACATGTAGCTGTACAGTTTTCCCAGCATCACTTACTGAAGAGGCTGTCCTTTTCTCCACTGTATATTCTTGCCTCCTTTATCAAAGATAAGGTGACCATATGTGTGTGGGTTTATCTCTGGGCTTTCTATCCTTTTCCATTGATCTATAATTCGGTTTTTGTGCCAGTGCCATACTGTCTTGATTACTGTAGCTTTGTAGTATAGTCTGAAGTCAGGGAGCCTGATTCCTCCAGCTCCATTTTTCTTCCTCAAGATTGCTTTGGCTATTCGGGTTCTTTTGCGTTTCCATACAAATTGTGAATTTTTTTGTTCCAGTTCTGTGAAAAATGCCATTGGTAGTTTGATAGGGATTGCACTGAATCTGTAGATTGCTGTGGGTACTATAGTCATTTTCACAATGTTGATTCTTCCAATCCAAGAACATGGTATATCTCTCCATCTGTTTGTATCCTCTTTAATTTCTTTCATCAGTGTCTTATAATTTTCTGCATGCAGGTCTTTTGTCTCCTTAGGTAGGTTTATTCCTAGATATTTTATTCTTTTTATTGCAATGGTAAATGGGAGTGTTTTCTTGATTTCACTTTCAGATTTTTCATCATTAGTGTATAGGAATGCCAGAGATTTCTGTGCATTAATTTTGTATCCTGCTACTTTACCAAATTCATTGATTAGCTCTAGTAGTTTTCCGGTAGCATCTTTAGGATTCTCTATGTATAGTATCATGTCACCTGCAAACAGTAACAGCTTTACTTCTTCTTTTCCGATTTGGATTCCTTTTATTTCCTTTTCTTCTCTGATTGCTGTGTCTAAAACTTCCAAAACTATGTTGAATAAGAGTGGTGAGAGTGCACAACCTTGTCTTCTTCCTGATATTAGTGGAAACGCTTTCAGTTTTTCACCATTGAGGATGATGTTGGCTGTGGGTTTGTCATATATGGCCTTTAGTATGTTGAGGAAAGTTCCCTCTATGCCTACTTTCTGCAGGGTTTTTATCATAAATGGGTGTTGAATTTTGTCGAAAGCTTTCTCTGCATCTATTGAGATGATCATATGGTTTTTCACCTTCAATTTTTTAATATGGCGTATCACGTTGATTGATTTGCATATATTGAAGAATCCTTGCACTCCTGGAATAAACCCTACTTGATCATGGTGTATGAACCTTTTAATGTGCTGTTGGATTCTGTTTGCTAGTATTTTGTTGAGGATTTTTGCATCTATGTTCATCAGTGATATTGGCCTGTAGTTTTCTTTCTTTGTGACATCCTTGTCTGGTTTTGGTGTCAGGGTGATGGTGGCCTTGTAGAATGAGTTTGGGAGTGTTCCTCCCTCTGCTATATTCTGGAAGAGTTTGAGAAGGATAGGTGTTAGCTCTTCTCTAAATGTTTGATAGAATTCGCCTGTGAAGCCGTCTGGTCCTGGGCTTTTGTTTGTTGGAAGATTTTTAATCACAGTTTCAATTTCAGTGCTTTTGATTGGTCTGTTCATATTTTCTATTACTTCCTGATTCAGTCTTGGAAGGTTGTGCATTTCTAAGAATTTGTCCATTTCTTCCAGGTTGTCCATTTTATTGGCATAGAGTTGCTTGTAGTAATCTCTCATGATCTTTTTTTTTTTTTTTTTTTTTTGCGGTACGCAAGCATGTGAGATCTTCCTGGACCGGGACACGAACCCGTGTCCCTGCATCGGCAGGCGGACTCTCAATCACTGCGCCACCAGGGAAGCCCTCTCATGATCTTTTGTATTTCTGCAGTGTCAGTTGTTACTTCTTTTTCTTCTAATTCTATTGATTTGAGTCTTCTCCCTTTTTTTCTTGATGAGTCTGGCTAATGGTTTATCAATTTTGTTTACCTTCTCAAAGAACCAGCTTTCAGTTTTATTGATCTTTGCTATTGTTTCCTTCATTTCTTTTTCATTTATTTCTGATCTGATATTTATGATTTCTTTCCTTCTGCTAACTTTGGGGTTTTTTGGTTCTTCTTTCTCTAATTGCTTTAGGTGCAAGGTTAGGTTTTTTTATTCGAGATGTTTCCTGTTTCTTAAGGTAGGATTGTATTGCTATAAACTTCCCTCTTAGAACTGCCTTTGCTGCATCCCATAGGTTTTGGGTCATCGTGTCTCCATTGTCATTTGTTTCTAGGTATTTTTTTATTTCCTCTTTGATTTCATCAGTGATCACTTCATTATTAAGTAGTGTATTGTTTAGCCTCCATGTGTTTGTATTTTTTACAGATTTTTTCCTGTAATTGATATCTAGTCTCATAGCATTGTGGTCAGAAAGGATACTTGATATGATTTCAATTTTCTTAAATTTTCCAAGACTTGATTTGTGACCCAAGATATGATCTATCCTGGAGAATGTTCTATGAGCACCTGAGAAGAAAGTGTATTCTGTTGTTTTTGGATGGAATGTCCTATAAATATCAATTAAGTGCATATTGTTTAATGTATCATTTAAAGCTTGTGTTTCCATATTTATTTTCATTTTGGATGATCTGTTCATTCGTGAAAGTGGGGTGTTAAAGTCCCCTACTGTAACTGTGTTACTGTTGATTCCCCCTTTTATGGCTGTTAGCATTTGCCTTATGTATTGTGGTGGTCCTATGTTGGGTGCATAAATATTTACAATTGTTATATCTTCTTGGATTGATCCCTTGCTCGTTATGTAGTGTCCTTCTTTGTCTCTTGTAATAGTCTTTATTTTAAAGTCTATTTTGTCTGACATAAGAATTGGTACTCCAGCTTTCTTTTGATTTCCATTTGCATGGAATATCTTTTTCCACCCCCTCAGTTAGATTGTCATTTCTTAAAGCATCATTTCTCTTGAACGTGCTCCCCCGACTTCCTATTAGATTTTCTGTGCTATAGAATTCCTTTCTATTTTTTAGCCTATCACCCTGAAATCAAGGTATTTGTTGAAACTTTTATTTTTTTATTTATTTCATTTACTTATTTTGGCTGCGCCGGGTCTTAGTTGCAGCACACGGGATGTTGGTTGAGGCATCTTTAGTCATGGCATGTGGACTTCTTAGTCGCAGCATGCATGTAGGATCTAGTTCCCCGACCAGGGATCGAACCTGTGTCCCATGCATTGGGAGCAGGGTCTTACCCACTGGACCACCAGGGAAGTCCCTGTTGAAACTTTTAAAAGAGAAGCTATGTGAGTCTAATTGCCAAAATATGTGAGAAAAAGAAATTGCAATGAAAGTCCAATGCTATGTTACATTTCTTTTATGACTTTACTTTCTTAAGATCCAAATTAAGTGCTAATGGTTGCGCTTTTTAAAGAGACTGCTATACAAAGATTACTTTTCCTTTTTAATTCCAGTGGATAGTTGTATCTATCTAATACAGCCAAGAGGAAACATGGTGTAAGTATTACCTGAAATATTTCCAGGTTCCATTAGTAATTTAGTTATCGAGTCTTGTAGATTTCATTCCAATTCCTAGCATTCAGGCACCAGCACTGCACAATTTTTATTTATTTTGGATTCTCTTAGGTAAGTGTCCTTTGCAAGTACAAAATAAGAAATGACAAACTCATTGCTATTATCACCCATATTAAGGTAATACAGTGCCACTAACATCAAAATTACTTTCTAGTTATATAAAATGATCTCCATTCCCTATTTCTCATTTTTACCAATCTCTATAAAATCTCACATTTTGGAAATAAACAGAAAGACAAAAACAATTAATTGAGTTAAAGAAAGAGTCAAGAACTGAATGAAAATAGTGACAGACACTGTCAAATAATTTAATATGAAAGCTAGTTATAGGCACACAAAGAGCACAGGCATCCGCTAAAGCACTGTGTCCCAGACATTTGGATTCACAGATAAGTACAATCTCAAAAAATAAGTTGCAAACCAATACAAGGTTCTAAGTATATTTTGTTTGTTTGCCAAGTAAAGATATTAAAACTGAAATTATCACTACTTTATCAACACTGGATCATGAAAGAAAAGTTAAAGAATATAATCTCTGAATAAACTAAAGAAATATATCATATAGTTTTGTAAAACACTAACTATACCGTCTCTGTTTACTAAAAAATCAGTGAAAACTTTATCATAGACCAATTGATCTCTATTAATCACATACAGTAAGAGAAACCTAGCCTGACTGCAGGAAGGTTTGGCAACCACCCAAAAGGCAGTATATGTAAATTAGAAGGAACTATGTATCAGAGCACAATGGTGTTGATTCTCCTACCCCCTCTCCCTTCCTGATAATGGCTCCATTGAGATCCACAAGAGGATCCATTAAGAATGTTTTCTGATAGAGGCAAACTGAAAGAGAGAGGAAGAAGAGGAGCAAATGAAAAGAATCAAAGGAAGAAAATGAGGTAGAACTGAAAACAAACGTCTAAGATACAGAATGAAGGTTGGTTCCCAAACTTTTGATTATTTTTAACTTCCAAATACAAATGATCATATCATGCAGGTATGAGAATAACAAATGAGATCAAGATGAACACCTATCCCTTCCACAAATTCAGGAACACTATTCAAGTATGCCTCCAGCACTGCTTCCTAGCATTCTTGCTATTTCCAGTATCCTGGCCAAGTATTCCACCATTCTTTCCACTTCATTCAAGGTGGTAACCCAGATTAAAGAACACGAATAACTAAAGTAGCTGTTTTTATTCCTATTAATATGAGGCACATATTTTACTAACTTCCCTACATTTTCCATTAAGACCTTTACAGGGCACTTTGTCTTTAGTATGCTTTCTTATTTTTTTCTTACTTAATTATTTCTTCTGGGAACAAGATATTTACGACAAAAGCAAAACAATCCACAAGTATAAAGTAAAGACTCTGCATCAACAGTAATGATCCAGTGTGTATGTATTTTTTGATATCTGGGAATCTAGTAATTTTCTTATGGGAACAACTTCATATTAATATGTTTCTGATCCCCACAGATGAGACACCTTTCAACTGTGAATCTCCTTAGCACTTGTTAGCCTGTATCAGGGTTCTAATATTTTATATTACAATCTCGTGATTTCTGTGCTTATCTTACCTCCATACTATAGAAAAAAACTACATGAGGGAACAGACTAGTTCTTACTCATTTCTGCATCTCTGCTGATAGGTATTCATTGTATATATTTGAGTTGGATCTTTCCGCAAGACCCCTATTAAATGAAAGCCATTAAATTCCATTAGACAAAATCTTCTTAAGCAAGCACATTTTGCCCCATTACCACAGCATTAGAAGTTCTTACTCATTCCCCTGTCACTGCATAGCACTCTGTGAAGAAGCTAACAACAGACCCTCATTAAGTGTCCTGAACTATCTCGCAATTCCCACATAGCGCTTTTTTTTTTTTATGTGAGAGTACGTTCATTAATTTCTCAAGGCCTAGTTAGCTTCAAACTCAAAATAGTACTTCAAATACTGTGGACATCATATGAATCAAGGTTTTATGGCAACAGGACAAAACCAGATCTATTGCACAACTTAATCCAGTGGCTTTGATGGACCCCAAACGATTGTTCTTCACATGTCCTCATTCCTTCTAGCCCTAGGGGTAATTTTCAGAAACAATGCAAGTGCAAAGATTGAACCACTTACATTCAAAGGCAAGCCTAGGGTTTTATCTAGATAAACAGGTGTGGTATTTTCTGACAACATTTACAGAATAATGTTTGTAACAATGGAATTTCATTGTATGATAAACATCAATTTAGCATAAAAAACAAATTCAAACTTGTCACCATTTTCACCTTGTTTCAATTGAATTGGCCTTGTTCAGATAAGCAAGCCTATCTCTTACAAAAACAACAGTTTATAGATCAAGTGTGTGAAATTGGGTATGTGTGTGTGTAGAATTATACTGCCTACTCTCATAATTTTATACTGCCACACTGCACATATGGTTTCCAAGCTTACTTTATCTGAATCTTTCTGAATCTATTCTCCATGCTATTAAACTGAGCACATTCCACATCATTCAAAAGTAATTACATTTTTGTCTAGAGTGTAGGAGAATGCTCTTTCTAAACAATGAAATTCTCATTATTAGAACTGGCACAATAACCGTACTCGTGTTAACAACAGTATGCATTATACCATCACAATAACTTAGGCTAAGTTTGATGTACAAAGGTAACCAGAAATTTAAGAGCTTATAAAAACCACCATATAAAAATAGGAATCTTTACCATACTATAATTAAGGTCCTATTCTGTGACTTATTTTTAAATAACACATGCAGTTTTCTCTTTTCCTTCTTAAGTTTTCTGAACAGTACTTCACACATAAAATTATCCTAGTCAAACATCGAAAATGCATTACTAACAACTGTCAGATTGTAAGCAAAATTTATATAAAGGTTATTTCAAGACACAGCTATCATATAGCAATTAAAATTATATTGGGTAAATAAAGAATCCTAGGAGTTGACAGTGAGCCTGAGCAAGTAAAAGCCTCTCTCTGTCGTGTGCACTGAATGAATTCTTTTCAGGGTTTAAGTGTTTAAGGTTGCATTTCATACACTGGAACCTTGCTATAATTTTATACTTGGTTCTCAGTTATATGTCCAGCTTCTATAGAAGATCAACTTAAAAAGACACCTTTTTCTCCTTCTGCTGGACTTTACAAAGAAACTGACTCACATTGAATGCTGCTTTATGATAACTATTGACCCTGCAGTGTTTAAACACGTTAACATTAAGATACATCAACTTATTAAACCTAATCAATACATCATATACCCAGAGTTCTTTAACAATTCCAGGAAAATCTTATCAATATAAGCAGTAATTGAGATAATCGAATATATTATAGCATCACATTTCCAAATCCACTGGATCTTTAAATGCTAAAAAAGTATCTGCAAACATAGTATTTATTTCATTTGAAATTCAGCTGTCTGTAGAGAGAACAACCCAAGTTATTTTTTAATATTGTATTAAAATAAATAACTGTATGCTTTAAGAATCAATCCTGGGAAGCAGCCACTCTTCGGTTATACAAAACTGTTCACTCAACTCAAGAGGAACTTAAATCAAAAGAGAGTTTGGTTGAGATAAAAGAAAACATTTTATGGGGGAAAAAAATAAAACTGATTATTCAGTAACCACAGGTGGTCAAGACTTTCATTTCACATCACATTTGACACTAGAACAACCATCTAACCAGCAGAAGTAGCATGCAACCAGTCACAATGAGCACCAGCATGGCTACCATAGAGTCCCCTGGCTGCCTCTCATGCTGCTACTTGATTTCTCTTCAGACTTACTCTGTTTCCTTCTGGTGCTCATAAATAATCACATTGACTGACATGAGGAAATGTTCTGGATAGTCTTCTGCATCATGAAATAAATCCATCTATATCAGAACTATCATTAAAGATGAGCCAGGGGGCTTCCCTGGTGGCTCAGTGGTTGAGAGTCTGCCTGCTGATGCAGGGGACACGGGTTCGTGCCCCGGTCCGGGAAGATCCCACGTGCCGCGGAGCGGCTGGGCCCGTGAGCCACGGCCGCTGAGCCTGCGCGTCCGGAGCCTGTGCTCCGCAACGGGAGAGGCCACAACAGTGAGAGGCCCGCATACAGCAAAAAAAAAAAAAAAAAAAAAAAAAAGAGCCAGAAGAGCCAGAAATTATAGTGTCTCTTGCTTGTCTCTGAAACTCTGAAGTGACAGCCTCCAAACTCCTGTTAAAAAAAGAGGCAGAGGGGACAAGAAGGGTAGATTTGCCCTTCATAAACATAAAGCCCGGGACTGCATTTCCACTCAGGTCATAACCAGACTTGCCAACCTTGCCTTCTAGCTTTCTGAAGATTATATGGGAAGCAAATGTTGCTATCAATTGCTTGGCAAAATTATGAGAGCTTCAGAGAAGGCCCAACAGAAACAGTCTTTTTCATGTTTATAATTATGTGTCTCAATCTTATATTGATTAGAAATCTGACAGTATTTTATAATTATGACTATTATAATTACATATATAATAGTTACAATATATATATAACTATATATGTTATAATTATAATTATCTGACAGTATTTATATGTGTATAATCTGCTTACGAAAGTTCATCTATAGTGCCTTCTGAACAGTGAGTATAGAAGGAACAGAAGGACTTGTAGTATTTACACCAGTTACAGCTGTTTGGGGAGTTACTCTTAGTTAGCCACTTAGCTTATTTCTCCAAAATATCAAGGCAAAAAATACGACTTCAGAAAGGAAGAACTACATCTTTATCTGACCCAATTCCAAACCTTAACACTTGCATACCCTGAATATGAACATAGGACCCTAATTCCCCAAAATCTTTATATGGCAACAGTCATGAGGTGTACAGAACTTCTATCTCAGGAAATATTTTCTAACCTAAATTTTATACTGAAAGCATTTCTCTATAACTTCAAGTCAGCATTAAAGGGATTTCTCAAAAGTTTTACTTTGTCTCTAAACTATGTGGGCAATACAAAATGTAGACCTCTCAACACCTCTCTTTGGAGTATGAATGTCACACATAAACCAGCAATGAAATCTGGAAAGCTGTTTTTTTTTCCATAAATTGAACTCTATGATATAAAAACCATGAAATATTCTCTCTGTTTTCAAAAATATTGAATAGGAAAACAAATAAAGAATGTATTTTACTATTGAAAATAAAAGGACTTGTTATGTGAATACGACAATGGCCTAGTATCCAGAAAAAAATACAAAGAATGTGTTGAATAACAATTCTGTGAATGTATTCAATCATTTTGATAAATGGGTAAAATATATCTTAATCAGCTTAATAGCTGAATATATCATGACTATTGTAACATACTTTCTGCACAGTAGTAGATTCTACTTTAGTTCTAAAATTTCTAGAAAATCAGCATATTCACCATGAATAACATCTTAACAACTTTGTTCAAAACATATTTCCTACTTAATCATCCATATAAACTCTGCCATTTAATCAGTACTCATAAATTAAGTATCTATTATATGCTAGGTATCAGAACTACAAATGTGTATGTGCGTGTGTATGACTGTGCCTTTAAGGAGAAATACAGTGCATAGAAAGCCAGACATGTAAACACACAAATTATAATACAGACCACGAGAAAAGACATAAACAAGTACCATGGATAAAAGAATAATGCAGCAACCATTCTGCCTTGGGAAGTCAGTGAAAGCATCTAAAAAGAAGCAATTTTGAACTCAGTCTCGTGGTAGAAACACAATTCACCAGGACTGTAAAATATGAAAAAGAGTTTTCCAGCTAGAAAGAATAAGTATGTGTCATCTGAGGCCACCTGGTATGTTTATGAACATATATGAAAATCTTTGCATGACTGAAGCACTGGGTCTATGGCGGGATGTGGCCAAAGAGGAGACAAAAGCCATATTTTGGTGCTGGTCTATATAGAGTTTCATGCTCAGACAGTTTTAGACTAAACCCTGTAGGCAACAAGGACATACACTAGTTTCCAAAGCGGGATAAATAATCCAACTCTTTTCTCAGGGAAATAAGTCTAGTGGAAGTTGAAAGGAAGACTGGAAAGAGGAGAGGCTGGAAGTTTAAGATCATAGAGGAGACTCTTCAACTGTTAGAGATGAAAAGCTGTTGGAATCAAGAAACTTTTGAGGCAGAAACAAATTTAGAAATCAATTAGATATATAGTAAGAGAAAATATCAGTGCTGATGTCACTAAAACTAAGTTAAATCATTTGTATACCAAGTGTATTAACTTCAAGAACAGTAGATCTTAGTCTTTTTTGGGCTACAGATTTACTTGAGAATCTGGTGAAAAGCAAAACCCTACTCACATGTGTGCACATACAGAATTCTCCAGTCATCTTCAGGAGATCCACAGACCAGAGTTAAGAACTTCTCTCCTAGATAAAGCTGCTTGAGGAAAGGAGTTGTGCCTTATGCAAATCTATTTCCATAGTGTACAACAAAAAACTTGGTACAAAGTAGGCAGTTCATAGGTTTCATTTAGTTAAACTGAATTCTCCATTACAAACGGAATGATTTCATTTCCACTAACACCCTGCATCACAGCATCCACTCATGCCAACTATAGTATGTAATTTAATATACTTTTCTCATACCCATCCTTGAGTATTTAAGATAATTTCTCCTTTATCTTTCTGGTATTCTTCTAGTAATAATTATTTATATTCACTCCTCTAAATGTGTGTGTTTCTGTTTATAACAGTAGTACAGGAAAACCAAACCAAGAAGCACTCTTCATAGGGTCTCCCTGAAAGAAGGCAATGGTCAAAATATTGAGAGGGAAAAAGCATGAGAACTGATGCAACGTCAAACGGGGAATGCGACCTCTCTACCCTGTTGAGCTGCATACTACCATTTTCCCCCTTTCTTTTCCTAGTTTAACCTTTGTGAGAGGAGGCGAAGAAGTTATATCACTGCACGTAACTAACATGAATTCACAGTAGAGGGAAAAAAAGGAGGAATTATGGATTTAATTTACCAAATAAGAGATGATTAGAAAAATTAAATATGTGTGTACTCTTGTGAAGAGCTTATACTGTTTATAAGCATGGAATCCAAAGCCAGACTGCCTGGGTAAACCCTGGTTCTCCCACTTACTAGCTGTGATCTGGAGCAAACTATTTAACCTCACTGTGCCTCAGTTTCCTCCTCATCTGTAAAGTGGGATTAATGATAACACTTCATTGAATTATTGAGAAGGTTAAACGAGTAATATATGTCACGTGCTTGAAACAACACATCTGTAAAAGCGCTATATAAGTGTTAGTGAAAACATTATTTTCGGTAAGAAAATTTTGGCGCACAGTCAAAAATACCCAGAGAAATTCTGACCTATGAGGCTTAAAATGTTGAATGGCAGTAGTTAAATCTAATGTGAATTATCAAAGAACAGTGTTTATCTCCCAGATATTAGAAGATAATCTGATTCTTCTTGCTGATTTAATTCCACATTGCATATGTAATGCAATGACATACACAAGTGGGCATATTTCAGGACCGAACATGTTTATGACATTTATGACATTTATGACATTATACATGTTTATGTATAATTTCCTAGAGAAGGCCAAAAAAACAAACAAAACAACAAAAAAAAAAACGAAGGATTTAACAGAATCAGAGCTGTTCTTAAAGGTATGAGGATGTGTGATGAAATATTTTTGTTGGTGTGATCTGGTTCAAATTAACAGCACTGACCTCCTTGAAGTAGAAGGGCCACGAAAAATGTGACATCCACCCAAGAAGCCATGTTGAAAAGGCGAGGGTGGCTTTACTGGCACCTAAGTGCCCTGCTACCTTGCTGGCATGTTGATTCTATGCATTTAAGTTCCAAAGAAGAACCTAAAGGCCTCATTTATTTGTTTGTGTGTCTGCTGTTTAAGGTTCATCCAAAGATGCTATGCTGCCTTCTTCCCTCTCATCCATGAAACCACAGCTTCATAATCCTCTGCAGTGATCCAGACCCCAGGATGAAGGGCCAGATAAATTATCCTGAGCTCCAAATTCTAGAATAGGAGGTACCAGGGAATTACTGAATTATCAGAGCAACAGAGTGAATGAGACTGAGTTAAAAATTAGCGCAGTAACATTAGAAAAGTATTGTCTCTTTGAAACATATTCTTCTGTAATATTCCCAGTACTGTAAGAAACACTGGAATCCAATCTGGGCAAAGCAGAAATTGAAAAAGCACTGATTTATCATGGTGGAAATGTTCAAAGTATGTTGCAGCTTTATCTGGAAAAATATTTTCCTAGAAATATCATGATACCTAACTTTCATGAGGACTAATTTTAAATGTGTTACTTTAACATTATTCTTATATTATGTTTTTCCCCTAATTAAGTTGGGAGTGCCTCAAAAGCAGAATTCTTGAAAAACAAAATCAAAACAAAACAAAACAAAAATAGCCTATTTATACTCCCTACTGGAATCAATTTACTTATTAAGAATTTAAGATGTTAGGAGTGAATCTTGTGTATGGCTATTAAGTAGATGATAATTACAAAGCCTAGGACTGAAGCTAAACTACTAGAGGAGTAGACTGGTCACAAAGTGAGTGTAGGCACAATAGACCATGAGAAACCTACCATTGTATTGTGCTGAGAAGTGGGAGTCCTATGGCCACAAGTCTCTTGCGTCAGCAGAGAAACTGGCTGAAATTCCTCAGAGTGAGGCTTGTTGGGAAAACTCACATGCAAGGGAAGGTGAAAGGCTGGGAGCCCGTCACTCTCCTCTTCTTCCACTTTCTGTCTGCTTGTCACCATGGCTACCTCTCCATCTGCTTCCCCATACGGAGAGGCTGGTCGCTTGGAAGACATCCTGGAAGGAACAAAAGAGGAGAAAATAATGAAACCTCCACATAAATCCTTAATGCCGTTATTGTGTGGTTAGGGGCCATTGTAACAGAAATGCCTTTTTGTGCTGGCAGAGAGCAGGAAACCATCCAAATACCACTGCAAAGCACACGCAATCAGAAACAATGGCCAAGCAGGTAGCAACAGAACAGTGCTTGTTTGTTGTAAGAATAATACACTAATATAGCACTCTCTTGTATTCTGGCTTCTTAAACAAGAGAATTCACCTAAGAACACTGCATAATGAAAGACTGTTCCATTTTAAAGGAAAGAAAAATACCCATCTCATTTTACACTTTGATAGACCTTATTGAAGACAGGACATCTATGAATAGCAAATACTTTTGGCAGTTAAAAGAAGAGAAATAACTAAAATTTCTTTCATCAAAAAATAAAGTAAATGGATGGTTGCCATTATAATGATTTGCATTTTATTAAAAGTAAGATTATTATAAAATGTAGAAATATTTGTTATCAGCAAACCTCAGATCACAAAACAAAAAGTTTGATATTTGTTTAAAGCTTATTAAGAACTGAATAAATTTTACAATCACTGTTAATCCTGAAACATTTGAGGATTTTTCTCTCTCACCTCCCCATCACCCAATTTTGGCATTTAGTTCTAATATAAAATTTGCAAGTAGTAAAAAAGGTAAGAATATAAAACTATTTCAGTTTTATTTCCACAGTTCCATGAAATATTTAGATGTGGATTCTCAGATTTATTTATTCCTTAGAATACCTAAGTAAAAGAAAAAAATCAAATAAGGAAGTTTTGTTTTGATGAGCTAATGCCTATAGGACAATGCACTTAGATAACTGAACAAAAATTAAATATTTTTTTGTACTTGAGTCTGGTTGAGAATGTTATCAGAGGTTAAAAAATAAGTGGCAAATATTTTTAGTTAAACATAAGAAATCCTTTTCTTTTCATTAAAAGTTTTACATAGAAGCAGTACAGAGTTAAAATTTTTTATTTAAAAAAAAAACCTCTCTTGGATTTACAACTTGACCTGAACTTGAAAAAGCCCTAATTTTTGTTCAACAAACAAAAAGTGTTTACAGAATCATCCATTCATACCCTAGACCAGTGGAATAGGAGGCAGGAAATTTAACTGCCACATCGCTTCCTTCACATATATCACTGATTTTTAAACTTAAAATGTACTACCAGAAAAGGGGCCTCTAATCACCATTGAATAATACTGTTCTTAGTGTTAGACGTTTAAAAAGAAAAGTGTATTCAAGGGCTGAATATATTCTATGAAGATATAATAGCACAGTAGAAATAAAGGGAATTAAAATACTGATTCTGCTGCTTACTACATGTGAGACTTACTTTAATCTCTATTTCAATTTACTCACCTTTAAAGTGAGATGTCATATCTACTTGTAATACTTTTTTGAGAAGGAACTGTTTCCATATGAAAAGTGACTTGTAGAGCACTTTGCTAGGAGTAGACACTCAGTAAACAATAGCTGGTGTTTATTTTACAAACTTTAAAACTACAGTGTGACCCACCCCCCTCAAAAACAGAGAAGACAAAAAAAACCTCCAAAATAACAATGCAGATTGCCTTCTAAGACTTAAAACTGTAAAATCAACATGAAATACACAGTCTCCCAACAGAGAAATGCTCCCTGGCCAGTCATACTTGACAGTAAACTGATCAAATGTATTAGCAAGTGTTAAAGAAAAAATGTTAATAGCAGGGGCCTTGATCAGCTGAATAACAGAGGAAAAGGAGGAAATGACAGTGGTTACCATGTAAGCACTGTTTAAAGGAGAAGCAGACTGGGCCAGCACATTTCAGGTATCTTTAGTTCTGATCTCATTACCAAGGTTTACTCCAAGTATACTCTAAGTATGTAGAAAGAGTAAGGGGCTGGACTTAACAGACTTAGAAAAGTCTTAGTCTTGTTGGCGACACCATATCTATCACCAAATTGATAGATTAAACTATACACAGTAACTCTTAACACTAGAGAGATTTAACTACCACTGTTTTGTTTCCACGCTCTCCAAGCGAACCTCTGATTCCCGTAAAGAGAATGGAGTAACAGAACAGACTTAAAATATGTAAGGTCTTTGAGAAGTGATCTATCAGATTAAATCAATAAAGAGACTTTTAATTATTTCTTGGTTTCACATGAAGCTTGACTACAAGGAGATCATTCATTTATTACATAAACCATAGTATTTAGGGTCTGTGTGGGCATTACTATTCTTGCTGGAATCAACAGTCTGGTATTTTGGAGCCTACCTCAGTCTTACGTATAATCAGTCTCTTAACGGTCTGAAAATTCCAGGCTATTATCCAGAGTCAGTTTCTGGGTTATCAAAGCAGAAAGCTAGATTAGCTGGCTTTTCCTAAGTTAATACAATTCTATGACTTTCAGAAGGCATGACCTTTTTGCTGACTTCTATTTCATTAACATCATTATTAATAATGATTATGAAAATTAAAAGTCTAAAAGTAGACAAAGGTATATAAGGTAGATAGTTAAGATATTGCTATTCTCAAGACTTCTAGTTCTTTCAATATCTAAATTATCTTTATATCCAACTGGATAAACAGTCTCTCCATTTACATATCACACTATGGAGAAAAAAGTATAAGGTCTAAAACACCATGAAGGAGGCATGGTGCCAAAAGGCAAATTGATCCTAAAATATTATATATTTCATCTTTATTTCAACTCCATTTTCAGAGACTTATAGAATGCTCTTAAATGTGTTGGACTTAAGAGTAGTTTTATGCAGTTCAGGTAAAAGATTTCTTAAAGATTTTTTAAATTATCAGAATAAAAATGACTGTGGTTACAGTTCAGTAATAGGCTAGAAAATGAGAAAAAAGTAAAATACATAAATTATGTAAAGAGCTATCAATCTGTTGGTTACATCATCTATGTTTAGTCTACCAAAGTTTGTCTACCAAAGGGTTTCATTTTGGATAGAAGAAAGTCTCAATTTAAAAAAAAGCATTAAGGAGGCACTGAAAATTTCCATGTATTGTCTGTGTGGGATATGTAGGGTTCCAATACCTGCAGCTTCCACTACACGTCTGTGCTACAGTCCAAGGACACCTTAGAACAACTTGAGTATCTAGGCTGAGCTATGCTCTTCTGTATTCATTCAGAGATGATTTTTGTCATTCCTGTGGTAGGTGCTAGACCTACCAATGAACAAAACTCAGACTTCAAAGAACCTGACATGAGACTGACAAATACAATCTAGTGTGAAACTAACTTCTGGAGTTAGTTTATAACTCTCACTATTATAGTTTATAATAGTAGTCTTTAACTCACTTTTTTGTGTGTGGACAAGAAAATCTTCTTGAAAGAACTGATGTCTAATTCCAGGACCAAAGGGAATCTTTAAATCATCAACAACCCTTTACTCACTACCTACTATGTGCAAGACTATTCTCTAATGGGAATAAAAAAGTGTAATTCAGCGTCTCTGCTTTAAAAGCTTATGAATGGGACTTCCCTGGTAGCGCAGTGGTTAAGAATCCACCTGCCAATGCAGGGGACATGGGTTTGAGCCCTGGTCCGGAAAGATCCCACATGCCGCAGAGCAACTAAGCCCGTGCACCACAATTACTGAGCCTGCGTGCCTAGAGCCCGTGCTCCACAACAAGAGAAGCCACCGCAGTGAGAAGCATGCTCATCGCAAGAAGAGTAGCCCCAGCTAGCCGCAACTAGAGAAAGCCCACGCACAGCAACGAAGACCCAATGAAGCCAAAAAAATAATAAAATAAAATAAAAAGCTTATGAACTGTTTGTGAAAATTTTAAATAAAATGAGAAATAATGATGAACGACAGTTCAGGTTAAGGGCCAAATGACATTATAATTAAGCACCCGAGGGCTTCATGAAGGCCAAAGGATTGTGAAATGCTTCAGGGAATCACTGAACAGTTGGATTTTGAGGGAAAAGAAGGACAAACAGAAACCTTGGGAGAAAATGGAGATGGAACCTTACGTAGGAAGTCATGATCAAAGAAAAGATGCAGAGATGGTTTTAGGATGTATAATATAAATTTAAGTTTCAAGCTTACTTAGGAAAAGGGGAGACACAGGAATACAGACTAAATCCCATTTCTAGTCTATAACATTCCTGGAGTTGCTGAGTTACATGAATGTAATAGACAAGAAAGAGACTCCCTTGTAAGGGGCAACTTGGTCTTACAAGGAGTCACTTTTCCTTCAGCTGTCCCTGTAGAAATCTGCACAATCAGGCTACTCTAGTCCATACGTGAAAGTAATTTTAAAACTACTGGAGTCCTTTGCTATTGGCTAAAGGCTATGTAAATAGGATGTCCCCAACTGTATTCAGATATATATAGCAAACTTAGGAGTAGAGTAAATAAAAGACGTAATAAGACTGCAACAGAAATCTAAACCAGTGGTTTTCAACTTTGAATACACATTGGAACTATACGGAGAGGTTTAAAAAAATACTGCTGCCTGAGTCCCACTGCCAGACATTTTGACGTTATTGGTTTCAGAATGCACACAGGGTATCAGAAATTTTTAAAGCTTCCAGGTGATTCTAATGCACAGTTAAGGTTGCAGACCCACTGTGCTAGTCAGAATAATGCCTCTCACCGAAGATGTCCAAATCCTAATCCCTGAAACCTGTGAATATGTTTCCTTATAAAGCAAAGGGACTTTGCAGCTATGATTAAGTTAAGGATCTTGGGATAAGGAGACGATCCTGGATATTCTGGGTGGACCAAAAGTAATCACAAAGATCCTTATAAGGGTGGGAGGCAGGAGGATCAGAGTGAGAGAGAGAGAGATTGGAAGATACCATGTGGCTGGCTTTGAAAATGGATGATGCGGTCACGAGCCTCTTAGGAGGTAGAAAAGGTAATGAAACAAACTCCCCCCTAGAGCCTCTAGAAAGAATGAGCTTTGCCAACACCTTGAATGTAAGACTTCTAACCTCTAGAACTGTTAAGTGAAAACATCTGTATTGTTTAATGCACTAGACTTGTGATGATTTGTTACAACAGCAACAGGAGACTAATTCACCACTAACTTAAATATATTTCTTTCATACTTGGTATTTTCTCAATCTGAAGTCCTCCTACCCCATATATACACTTTCTTGTTCCCTCACTTCATTTAGTTTTCTGCTCCAACATCCTTTCTCAGCCTTTATCACCTGACATATTTAATTATTTTATTTCTTTGTTTATCTGTCTCTCCCACTATGAGATCCAGGAGGGCAGACTTTAGTTTTGTCCACAGCTACTTACCCAGGACTTATAATCCTTTCTGAAAATAGTAGTCTTTCAATCAGTATGTGTTTAATGAAAGCTACTAGTTAAAACCAGCAACTCTCTTACTATTCTCTAACTGTAGATAGTTGTAAGATCTACTCTTACAGGACAAGTATGCTTAGAAAATGCTTTAATATTGTCAGAAAAAACAGGAAATCCAGCTCAGTGATAACACTATATTTCTTTTCAATAATTTCTATGTAAAGGAATTGGTAAACCTTATTTAATCAGGTTTCTTAAGTACTTGTAAAAAAATCCTACAGTTCTTTTTAAAATGTAATAAGTAAAAGACTATAAAAGTGAAGTAACTTTATAAAAACTGTTACAGAGTTAATTATTAATAGGTCTACTATTGAGGAATCATCTACTTACTGCCTTAAACTTAACTCTTATCTGCTCAGGATATTTTCTTTGCTGCAATTATTCTGGAAAATGACAACATGCACAAGGTCAAAGAAATGTGTATGTGGAACAAGCACAAAATGGAAGACTTAGAATGGGAACTGCTTTCTGTATATAATAGTTACCCTTTAAAGTTTCTGTATTTCTCTAAACATTTTAACCTTTGACTAGTTAATTCAGAGATAAAGTCCTAGGAAGCAGTGCCTTCTACTGGTTATTCTTTTGGAATGATAATATTGTTTCCTTTAAGGTTTGCAGTTATGCATAAAAAAACTATAAAAATTAATTATCTCCAAAAAAACAAACTAAAATCCCAGGTAGTATAGTATACAAAGCCTTCCCTAACCACCATGGTTGAAGTGGCTTTTCCCCACCTCAAACTACATCATCAACTCTTGCTAGAGGCCACCTGAAAAAACTGAACATCAGTATAACCTATGACATTGATTCAATAGCTTATTTTTTTTTCCTATCTTCTTATTAGTATCTAAAACTAGAACACAAGATTTTAACAAGTACAGGTCTGTTTTTGACCACTTCATGTGATTTTTCCGAGCTGAACATGTCTTTCCAAATTGTATTTTTTTCCCTAAATAGTCTAATCCTCTATACTGAATGAATTACAATTAATTATATGGCAGCACAATTCCTAGTACATAGTTGGCACTCAATGTATTTTTATATGAGTAAATGAATGAATTGCCTGAGTGTCAGTTTTGTGTCAGGCAAGTTACCTTTGTGTTATGGAGGAAACAGGCAACTTAGATACGAAGAGCCTTCTGGTTTACTTTTAAGGATGTACTGTAGAGATGGAAAGAGAAGACATATATCCACTCATTCACACATTCATTCATGGAAGAACATTTATTGAAAGATTATCATGTGCTTATAGATAGAAATATAATTAAGAAATCCAGAAAGAATATTTTAATGTAAATGGCTTTTTATAAATATGAGTACTATGGGGGATAGATAATAGAGAGATAATGTCCTGCTTGAAATAATCAGAGAATGCTTCCTACATATCAGGAGAATTCAACAGGGCAATGAAGGATGGATCAGAATCAAATAGACACAGAGAAGAGAAGATTCCAGATAGGAGAAATGACATTAGCAAATGAAAGAAATTTATAGAATGATACAGGATAGTGAGTAGAATGGTTTGGTTCAAGCAGTAGATTCCAGGAGGAGTAAAAGCAGATAAGGATGGAAGGTAGGTACCAGATGATAGTGCTTCTGGCTAAATCCTAACAATTGTGAATGGCTACACCAAATGTGAAATTGATACTGAAGGTATAAGGAAACTGGAGATGATTTCTGAGCTACACAGTAACATAATCAAAATTACATTTTAGGAAGAAAATCCCTCAGAAATTAGTAACTGATAGAAGTTTGAGGGTGGAAACCAGAGAAGGGGAATGAGTGGGTGAGATAACTCAAGGATAAACAGATTACTTGACTGTGTAATTTACAGAACAATACTGCTAATAAGAAAAATACATAAATTAGAAAGAAAGGTCAACTTGGAGACAAATATTAAATTCAGTTTTAGAAAAAAATCCTTATTGGAGGATTTTAAAAAGAAATAGCAGATAATCAGAAAACGCAGGACTTCTGTGGAAGTAACTCAGTGTAATCTTTTAAACACAGGTAGAAAGTTAACCAATAATTGTAATTATTTCTCATTGACTTCCTCCACAATGTTCTGATTCAGTATTTTTATTATTCTTGATTTATAAAAAGAAAACTGAGTCATAAAGTGGTTAAATATCTTTTGTTACACTATTCGGTCTTTGCACTATAATAAACAGCAGTTCAAGAACAGAACTGTCTCTCCAAGAGAAAAACAGAGAGAAAACAGAGAATTGGGAAGTGTGGGGGGGGAATCTGAATTTTGTAGTCCATCGAACTTTGGAAGACCAGTATATGAAAAGGACTGAGCACAGAAGAGAGATAAAGAGAAGTCAAAGTGATATACAAAAAATGTAATTATTCTCTAAACGATTCTATAAAACTAAACATTCAGAATATGAACTTTAAAAATTCTGGACCATGACGTTTATTTAATTTATAACTTCCATTGGTTGCTCTCCTAAATACTCACTTTTAATATTCACCCCCTCATGTTAAATTTTAAGCATGGCAGAACACATTTCAAAAACAACTAAAATATTTGAAAGGAGGCATCTTCTTTTACAAAAGAAAAATTACAAAATAAAATAAAAATTGGTAATCCTTCATATCCAAAGATTATACTACTTTTCTAGAAGTTATGTGCCACTAGTTTTTCTAGTAATAAAACTACTTGTTCAGAACATTTACATTTACTTGTCTGGTTGCTTTTGTAATTAAAGTTATTGTGAGAAGGTTAATCAAGATTAGGAATTAAACTCTACTGTTTTTCAAAGATTTTTTTCACAATAGAATGTTACCTATTCCACATGGGGAATCAACATAGACATTTAGCATGAATGGACAGGTTTTAATTCATATGAATGAAAATACCAACACTCCTTTGTGACTTATAGATTTACACAAACTTAGCATATCATTTTATTAAAGAAAAAAATCAGTTTCATTATTTTTATCTATAAATCTCAACTATTATTATTTATATCTTACGGTTTATGCTTTCTTTTTCCCTCTTCCATGTTTTGATCATCTTCATTTTCCCACTAAGTTTAGAGTCAGCTGGGTGTTTACCCTGTGAATTCTATGTAAACTCTGTAACCAAGTCTGTCATTTATAATACTCAGAGGTCTTTTAGATAGAAAATTGATTTGTGGTAAACATGTAGTCTTTCAAGTGTTTACATTTTTCTTCTCTTTTCTAAAAATTTTCTTTGCCATCAGTTTCCCTTATAGAACATGCCAATCTATACTCTCTATCCATTGCTTCCCACATACAAAGACCACATTCATTATACTGTTTTTTAGAAGCATGAACAAGTTCATCAGGTCCTGGCATACACTATAAATGGAAGCAGAAACACAGATTTCATAGAAATATAAAAACAGACAACATAGGGTAATAAATAAGACTAGATTCCCCTGTAATCTTTACCATATACATTTCACCAGAAACTTATTTCTACAAGTACTTACAAACACAATTTACCACAACATTGAAATCTAAAAACAAAAGCAATTTTTGAGCTACAGCTACTTAAGAATAAATTTATTATTCTGTTTTGAAGTATAATTTGAATTTACAGAAAATTTAATAAATGTTACAAAAGTTTAAACTGTACTTAAAACTGTGTTAATTAAAAATGTTGTAGTCACCAAGAACTTTCAAAGTGACCTTTACCAGGGCTGATCCCCGTGTTTACCTTGTCATATGTTTGGTTTCTGAGATGCTCTCTTCACTGAGATCAAGTAGTTCCTTATGCTCTTCCCTTCTCTCTGATAAGAAGAGCACCACCCTGAACTGCTTCACCACCTTTCTGCCTTCTCTTTACTAGCATCCCTCTCTCACCGAATAGTTTTCCCCAGCCTTGTCCAGTCAGAGAAAGAGGAGAGGATAAGAAGAGAAAAAATGAAGAGGTAGAGAGTTTTCAGAGGAAAGTGTGGAAAAGGAAAAGGAAAAAGTATCAGAAATTAGAGAGAGAGAAGTAAAGACTCAGAAACAGAACTTAATTCTTGTCAATATCTGAAAGAAATGAGTTCCTCTTTATTAGTTGGACACAAGATATTTCAGAATTGAAATAAATGGACCTAAAGTATGCAATAAAACGAACTTTAAAATGTCCATTTGTTTTTGTGTTCTAAATGAGAGAGACAAATACCGAAGGTAAACATTTAGAAACAGTTTATGATAGCAAAATTGCAGGCTTCAATGATTCAGAATTCAAAATTTGATTCCTTTTCTACTTTCTTTTACTGTCTCACTAATTGTAATCACTAAAAATTGACTCCAAAGTTAGACCACATGTTATTGGATGAAGATCGCAAGAAAATTTTCTAAATAAGAAGATTGCTTTATTATGAGTAACATAATAGCTGGGCTCTAGAGCCAAAACTTACCTAAATAAATGTATCTGCCAGCTAAAATTACCATTTTATGTTTTACCATTTTATGTTTTAATTTTAAAGTTAAGTGCCTACAACAAAAGTATTCCTGATAAATAAAAAGGTAGAAAGAGTATTAAATTTAATTAAACTCTATTCTAATCATTCTATAATGTTCTAATACTTAGAAAAAATAGAGTTCATTATAAGTCTGATAAGACTGAAAGAAAACTGGTTAGGCAAACTTTTATGGCTCCAAGATACAGTCATTTTCATAAAGAGAAGAGCTAGTAAACGTTTTTACAGAACTCTATATTCTTTTCAAGAACAATTATCAAAACTTTTCTCATCATTTACAGCCCAAGAATATGGTAATAAGCATTTTTTACTTTAAAAAACCCTAACTTTGACTTGTTCAATAATTGCTAAAATTTAATTTCCTTATCTCAAAAACAGTAACACCTATACTTGAGTTATTAAACATTTGATCAGATTCTTTTTAATCACCAAATACACTACATTTCAGCCAATCTACTTGAAGAAAACAATAGAAATGGTTAAGACCTTTAAATGTTGAAGAGAAATTTCTTTTACATTGTAGGTAAAATGACCAAATTAATGAGTCTGGAAGAAAAAAAAAACATAAATACTAATCTGTTGTAAATTATTTAATTTGTGTATTGTTATACATATGTCATTAATCAGAAACAAACAGAAAAATAATGTTTAACCTTCAGCTACCTACAAGTTAAAAATGTTAAAAGTCCTTGTGTTCTGATTATTTAAAAATTATTTGAAATAATCTAGCATTAAGATTTGTGGTTCTGAAACTTGTTATTATAGTTAGAGAGGGTATACTCTTTAAGGAAATAAAAAGCTTTTTTCCATTTGAGCATGGGTTTAGCTCTAAGTCCACAGGATGTGGAGGGATGATTTAAATTTTACATCAAAATTGTGACTGCACTAGACTTTTTTCCCGTTTCTCAAGGGAGGCATTGTTCTTGCCTTTCCATAACCAGGCGTGACAGCGCCAGACTGGAGTCACAAGGCTGGTCTCTGAGTCAGCGTGAAAGTGCTCACCTCCTGAGTTTCCCCAGATGCTCGGCTCCTTGTGAGTCTGAAAGCCGAGCACTGAGTAGCCACACGCTCCATTCCTGGGACAGATGCAGGATTAAAGGGGAAAATCTAGGGATTAACAAAAGCTATCTCTTCCTATACACCTTGTAAAACTCTTTTATTAATAATAATAAGTAACAACAAAAAATGAGTACCATTTTTCTGAATCAAAAGTTGGGACAAATTGTCTAACAAGTAATTGTATGCTTTGAGTTAAAGAAATAAAGTCTAAAAAATCAGAAGCCTGTTGAAATTTTCTGAGACACATGGTTGCCACATGTATAAATTTCAGGTTATACTTAGTTGGATAGAATAGTGGAAGAATAATGTATGAGATGTATATCCATTCTCAAGATCTCTAAGAAGGTATCTTTAAAAGCTGTCTGTAGAATACCTGTGAAGGACAATCTTTTCTGCTCTCTATCAGAACAATTGCTAGTGAAACAGGGAGTAATTCAATTCCTATTGTTCTATCCTTGACCTTTTAGAGAAGTTTGAGAGGTGTCTTTGTGCGTGTGTGTGTGTGTGTGTGTGTGTGTGTGTGTGTGTGAGAGAGAGAGAGAGAGAGAGAGAAGAAGAAGAAGAAGAAGAAGAAGAAGAAGAAGAAGAAAAAAGAGGAGGAAGAGAGAAAAGACATTTACTGTCAAATTATATATTAATGGGCCTTAATATTCCGTCTTTTTTTACAGAACCTCTCTATTAAGGATTAGACAGGACCATTTTAATTTAACCATAATCATATGCTAACAACTTTCATTTACTATATAACTCAAAACTATTTGGTTAAAAGTTGTATGTATTTTGAAGGAAAAACTAAAGAAGTATAAACAAACTTCTTCCAATTCATTAATTCATAAAAAATAAAGAAAAAAAGCCAAAGAAAATGTATTTCTAAATATTACTACTACAGTGAGTAGTACTAATATCTTAATTATTGTTTTCTAAAATAATGCCAATTTTTTTCATGTTTACCTCACGAGGATGTATAAGTCTACATATGTTCACATATATATATGTGGACATGTTGGTAATAACCTATAAAAAGTTCACCCTATCTATCGTATTCATCGTAAAAGAAGATAGCATTTCATTCATGAACATCACTGGTCAGGTAAGGTGCATATGTCCAAAAAAAAATCAGTCTGAAATCTTTTCCACAATAATATCATTAAGTACTTATTTTGAGCGCCCCCCCGCCCCGCCCCCCGCACCGTCTCCTTATCTGCATGCGCTTCCTCTCACCGTGTCCACCCCCGCTCTTGCTCTCTCTCCCCTCTCATGTTACTGGCTAAGTCTAAATAAATAGCAAATTGTTCCATAATCAAAAGTGACTTATTCTTAGCATGGTAGATGTCTTGAAATAAAATCTGTGGCATGTTTAATTTATTTAGGATCTAATAATGATGACAAAAATAATTAAGTAACCAGTCTAGTTTTAATTTCTTTTGTTTTCAAAGGTCACTGTGAAATCGAGCAAGTTAAGCTTTCAAATGCAAGCCTCTAGAGAACGGTGTGTTGCTTTTCCCCAGCGGAAACAAGAAAGGAGGCTCACAGCTAAAAGGAGGACTGAACATCAGCGTCAGATTGCTTGAGAATGACTGTCGAAGTAGTCCAGTGAAGAAAAATATTATGACCCCTACCCTCTTTGGAATCCAAATAACCCTGACAAGAAAAAGTTTATACACTGCTCAACTCTGGTCAATTTAGGGGACTCATCCTTTCTCTCCATGCCCAATATAGACTTGGTTCCAGCCTGTTTCTACAACAGCTGTTGAAAATGAACAAAGTAGAAAATATTTATGTTATATTCAAAAGAGACAGCAAAGAACATATATACAGTGCACAGAGCTTTCCTAGGACAACAGCTTCTGATGTGAGAGACAGGCACACTAGGCAAAGACAAACGTTCTGAACTTCACGGCAAGATGAAGAATTTGCCATTATAATCTTGAGAAGTCCAAAAATAAGGGTGCAGTGCCAAAGACGATGAGCATCTATCAACCCAAACTCCAAAACAGCGGGATGCAGCTATGGTCGATGTTGTAAGAATGCTGAGCCTCTTCGTTTGGTTCCTTTCATGCCAAAGCTTCTTTGCTTGGATGAATATGAATTAAATCCATAAGCTTTCTTATTTTTCTAGCTTGACCTCTAAACTCATTTTACATCTTAACTGTTTATCTTCTTCCCCCATTAATCTTTCTGGTTTTAGCACATTCCCTGTTGTTTTTAGGGGGAAAAAAAAAAACTTTAAAAGTATGGTTCATATTGCCACTGTGGACGAGTTAGGAATGATAGCTCTTTTCTATAAATGGGTACAAACTAATCAGTAGGAACTTAAAGGCTACCAGTTTCCTGCCTCTGAAATAAAAATTAAAAGGATATGGCATGTACTGTAGAGAAGAAAATCATTAAACTCTTATAAAGGTATGACAAGTATAAAGACACAAGAAGATTCCAGTATCAGGTTTACACTAGATTTAAAATTGGGCTACCAGTAATGTCACTAACAAATTCTCATGAAAAAAAAATTTAAAGTATGTTTTATACATAAACTTTTTAAAATCAATAGCTTTTCCTATTTGCTTTCTCTTTTCAATCAGTTCTATGGCTAAGCACACACAATGTAGATGTTCTTTAAAATACTGTCACTACAATAGAAATGTCTAATTTTAACTGTAATTTTAGTCAGTAAGATAGCTGAGTTCTTTTCTAGTTTGTTTATTAAAATGTAGGTGATAAGAAATTTTACTGATTAACACAATTTTCCCATATCACCATAAAATCTTCAGTACAAAAAACAAAATTTTAAAGGTGTTTGCTTTACAAATCCCTAAAAGGAAAACTAATCAAACAAAGGCACATCTTTAAAGGTGGAATCTTGCACTTCAATAGAGTGTTTACCATTTACCATTTTATAGGTGCTCTGCCATACTTTCTGCCGTCCTGTAGTATTTCCCCCAAAGCTGAACAAAGGCCCAGCTGTATAAACCAGTCCTGTCAAAGAACACAGTTAAGGGATGGATAAAACAGGGAGGGGTGTCTAACATTTTGACCACTGTCTGAGCTTATGAGGATAAAGGAGCCTTGATGGAGAAAAGTAATCATCCATTGCTGTTTTTTTTAACCTCATTACCACATGCTAGAACATTTTTTTCCACTACCCAAACACCCCCATTCCAATCACCCACAGCTGAAAGACCTTTGTGTTCCAAAGGGAACAGAATCCTCCCCAACCTCTTCTTCCCTCCTCTTCTTATGTTTTTTGTTTTGTTTTGTTTTTGTTTCTTTGTTGATGGCATATTTATGGAGGCATGATCATTTAAAGACTACTTAAAATACTAGTTTCCTCTCCATGAAACCATCCACACACACAGTTCCCCGAAAACATTCTTAAAGGCTATATAAACTTACTTGCTTCGGATTCCTCTTTACCAAAATATTATCAACTGCTTTTAATTGCAAGACCGTCACTTCTGCTAAGGACTCTAGAAAATGGCACACTCCTTTGAAAGATAGTAAAGCCTATCTGAGATAAAATATAACGCTGAAGTCAAAGGTATGTATCTTACATTTTAAAGAATGTGTTTCCATAGAATATGAAGGGGATTAGTTACGTGCACACTCAAGAGTGTGTAACAACTGTGAGAAATGGCTCTGAAGTCTGAAGGAAATTTAGCCTGAGCTAATTAATCCTTTTAAAACCTGGCTCTCACGTGTCTAAGAATGTCAAACCATGGGACAGATTTTCCAGAGATTTAAATATGCATTTCCTATTTTCAGGTTTGTCATTCTTACATACTATGCTGACATTATTTATAAAGGACTAAAGCCAAATCTCACTCAAAAAGAGCTACTGTAACTGCACTGGTTCAAGAGTCAGAGAAACACATTAAATGCCCAAGGAGATCCCTGGGCAAGAGCCACGAGGACCTATATGGAGAGAGCTGTATCATCTGTAAAGTTAGTTCTATTTCAGGATGTCCTTTGAGGTTGGGACAAATATTTGAATGTTATTAAATCCTCTATTTATCCGAAGACTGCTGCAGCTGCAGTGCAAGGTTTTTTCACACTGCCCCATTAATGACCTAAAAGGATTATCCGTTTTTACATGAGGTAAAACGTGATTCCTTCACCAATCTGTATACTTTTCTATTCAACATGAAACGTGTATTTAGAATACAAAACAATACAAAACATAGGTTTTTTTAGAGTTCTGAACTACAGTTGCTTTCAGAGTCTATCTCTTGCCACATCCATGGCTGGTGTAGGTACTAGAGCAATAGTCATGCATATTCCAACTTGCTTCACGGGGTAGTCTACTTCCAGAAATAATTGAATAATCCCCTTCTAATAAATATCTGGTTCTTAAGAAACAAGCTGAACATATCCAAGTGTATCAAAAACAACACCTGCCAATGTCATACTTAAATAATCATTCAGAAGAAAGTGGAATACAGGGAAAACATTATATGCTCCATTGAAAAAGGGAGCAATGTTTAAAAGCTCACTTCTTTACCATTATGAACTTCTCACCTTGCCTTTCCTTAAAATACTTACTAAACTCTCCAGAAACATTTGCAGGTAACACCCACTAAGATATTATTTTAAAAAGGAAAACCAAACTACAAAAGATAGCACAACCCTGTGACATCTTACAAAAATTAATATTAATTTAAATGATTATTATATATAAAGCAAATTTCCTCAATTTCAATACATTTTCCAAAGAGAAAATGTATTTTGATAATACTGTAACGTGTCTTCATGTTTACAAACTTTCACCTAAATGAGCAACAGTCTTAATCTGCTCAAACTTGTTCTGTCTTTTTTCTTCCATATCTTTGCATTCTTGTTACTTGAAATAACTTATTAATAAAAACCTATAATGATTCAAATCTCCATGGAAGTATATCTTTAAAATAATGTATACTTCTTGTTATACACATATCCTTGCAAAAAGCAGTAAGAACAATAGTATGGTGACAGGGACCGAAGATATCTTCTAGGACATATTTATTCACTTCGGTTTCAGAGAGGTATGGATGACTCTCATTAATTGTGCACTGATACGTACCCGTCACTGTGCTAGATGCTTTACATATACATTTTCTGGTCATCACAACAACTCTCTATTTGACTACAGACTTATAGGTAAGAGTTAACATCATAACCCTCTTAGAAGGAAACACAGCAGTAGATCTTCATGGCCTTGAGTTAGGCAATGGTTTCTTAGATTTGACACCAAAAGCATAAGAGACAAAAGGAAAAAATAGATTAACTGTACTTCCTCAAAGTTAGAAACTTTTGTGCTGAACATGACAATAGGAAGAAAGTAAAAAGACAGCTCAAAGAATGGGAGAAAATACTTGAAAATCCTTATCTGATAAGAGACTTACATCTAAAATATATAAAGAATGCTAACAACTCATGTATATACATAAATATATAAAGAATTATTGTACCACTCTTGTAATAAAAGGACAAATAATCCATTTTTAAAATGGACAAAAGATTTGAATAGGCATTTCACCTATGAATATAAACAAATGATCAATAAGCAAATAAGATGCTTAACATTATCAGCCATTAGGCGAACACAAACCAAAACCACAATACAATACTTCTCATTCACTAAGATGACTAAAATTAAGAGGACAGACAATAACAAGTGTTGGAGAGGATGTGGAGACATTGGAATCATCATAGATTGCTGGTAGGAATATAAAATAGTGTGACTTCTTTGGAAAACTTTGGCAGTTTCTAAAAAGTTAAATATAGAATAACCATACTACCCAGCAATTCGCCTAAGTATATACCCAAGAGAAATGAAAACATATCCACACAGAAACTTGTACACAAATGTGCACAGCAGTATTATTCATAATAGCCAGAAAAGTAGAAGTACGGCAGATATCCACCAGATAATGAATGGAAAAACAAAATGTGGCATATCCATACAATGTAACATTATTTTGTAATAAAAAGGAATGAAGTAGTGATAGATGCTACAACATGAATGAACCTTGAAAACATTGTGCTAAGTGAAAGAAGCCAGTTTTAAAAAAAAAGACACATATGGTATGATTACATTTGTATGAAATGTCAAGAATAAGCAAATCTATTTATAAGGAAAGTAAATTAGTGGTTGTCTAGGATAGGGTTGTAGTGGAGATGGAGGAGAATGGGGAGTGACTGCTAATGGGTACAAGATGGCTTTTAGAATGATGAAAATATTCTCAAATTCAATTGTGATAACTGAATAACTGTGAATATACTAGAAATCATTGAATTGTATACTAAGTGGGTCAATCTTACGGTATGAGAATTATGTCTCAAAGAATTTTTTAAAACTCTACAAAGTAGACATTATTGCCTCCATTTTACCTGTAGAAACTGGCTCAGAGCTATCACATAAAGTTGATAAAAGTCTTGCATTTACAAAGTGGCTGAATTAGAATTTGGAGCTAGACCTGATCCAACTATTATCACATTTTCATTATGGAACATCTTTTCATGAAGAAACATAAATATATGCTTTAAAATTGATTTTTTCCTGCAAAGAATTAGAAATATATTTATAACTTCTGTTGCTTTTATTTGAATGCAAGTTTTTATTGAACACTGTTCTTAGACCTATACCAAGTAAACATTCTTTTTTCTTCTCCTAACTTTTTTTCATTAGGTTCTTCTTTTAGCACCCTCTTTGAGATGCCATCTTCTTGGAACCATGATAAGCAAATATTTAACAATTGTTCTAAAAGAAAACTCTGTACAGAATCACAACTCATTCCTAATGTACACATAGGGCAGATGATATCCTGTTCTCCCAGGACATGTTCCCAGTGGTAGGTTATCAATTTTTACTTTGGTTCATACTAATTTCTCCATTTAAATGCTTAGAAAAGATAATATATGTTATCATACTGCCAAAACGATTCAGTCTGGAGCAGTCTGATCCAGAATTTCAATCTTGTTAATACAGGTAAAGCTTTGCTAAGGCAACTTAACCTTCAGTTTATCTGAGGAAACTTCTAAAGGAATCACAACGTTTGTAAATAATTTGTGGAACAATCTCCAAAATAATTATCATTAACAGTTAATATGTGTTTCTTCCATCCTCAAGCTCAAGATTAATTCATTTCCTATGAAATCAACTATTGTTGTCGCTAGCTATATAATAAAGTCTTTTAAAAAATTATAGAGGGGAAGCAGAATGGATAAGCTATGTTAAAATTTTTTTTCTTAGTAGTTTGTTCCCACCATTATGAAAGTATTAGATGATCCTCAATTATTAATATTCCATGATATCTTCAAGATGCTTTATTGGTTGGAAGTAATTTAGGGCAATTCAGCATAGGTTTAGTTAAATAGACACTGATTTGCCCAACAAGTAACTTTAAACCAATTTAGAACTCAGAATTTCCTTGAGGTATATCTAGAAGCAGGTATTTCAATATTTATTTTTTTAAAATAATTTAGACTCTATCATGGTGGAGAACAATAAAATGAATTAGAGGAAAGAGGCCCAGACATTGAGGTAATAACAACAATAACTACAAAATATGTAATAAAAGCAGTAAAGCACAGGAAATTATTGATTCCCAAGGATCCAGACATTTAAATAGTCAATTACTATTATCATTAATAATTAAAGAATTGTCTTTAAACTCTGTGCTTGTAGTTCACATTTATTCATTTTTATCTTTGTTCAAATTTAGCACAACTTTTCACTACACTAAGTGATCCACTTGAAAGTTCTAGATTTAAATACTAAAACCTCACATTCCAGTCTTTATCTCCAATACTGAAACCCATCAAATAGACTTTTTTCATCCAGAAGAAACTTTTTAACCAAAATCAAGGTGAGTTTACTCACTTTGGATTTCCAACTTCATGAGTTATTTTGTGAGTTACTCATTTTGAATTGTAAACTCTTTGAGTCGCAAACACTATCACTCATTTTTCAGTCTAATGCAAGATCTAGCATACGGTGTAAGAAACCAGAATGGAGGCATGAGGGTAATATTTAAGAGCATGAGCTTTGGGTAAAACCTGAGCTGAGTCTTAGTTATGCTATTTCCTAGCTCTGTGACCCTGACCATGTCACTTACCCTTTCTAAGTCTCCATTTTCTCACTATAGGAAGTTTTGGTTACACATTTTGAGGGAAGTAAATGAGTACATATAAAAGCATGGAGGGTGGTACCAAACCCATTACATGTACTAAATAAATGTTATTTATTATTATTGTTGTTATTTGGAATTGAGTTGACTTGAACTGAATCTAATTTAAACCACTCAGTTGTAAAGCACAGTTAAGGTTAGGGTAAGACACAATCTAATTAGCTATGAGAAACCATCTGTGTTTAATACATTTGGACCTATGCTAAGGAGCCAAAAGTTATTTTAATATATCTATACAGCCAAAGTTTTTATTTTTGAATTTAAAAAAATAAGATTTAGAACTCACTGCGCAAGGCTAAGATTTTTGAATCTTGCAGGAAAAGTGAGTAATCAAGTTCTACTATTGTCACCGCAGCATTTTGCACGTTCAAATAATTTTAGCTTCAAACTAAGTTAAAAGAAATCAATCATGAGTGACACCGAGAGCTAGGCTATCAGTCTTCCTACTACCAATGTACCAAAACCTCATCTCCTTCCTAGGAATTCAGAATATGGTTTTTGCTGCATGACATTTATTTCCAAACAACTTACATAAAATAGGTTCCTTCCATGCCTTCCTGAGGGTAAGCTGAATCCTCTTAGGATAAAGAAGAGTAGGACATGTTATTAAAAGATTCAGTCATTGTAAAAGTTTCATTAGAAATTGCTATTCACATAAACAATTTCCCCATTTTGTGTGCAGGACCTAAGATTTCCAGACCCAAAAAAAAAAATGGGTTTCTATTGTAAAGAATAAATGTGGAACAGAAGCATACTGTATCACTGGACTTGCTGCACCAGCACTGTAAGAAATTCAAGAGTTTAGCTTCAATTGATACCTAGAATTTTGTACGACCATCTGAGGACCATAAGGCTAAACCCAAAACGGATGATTTTTAACCTGAAAAATCCAGCTATCACAAAAGAGTGAAAGAAAACAAAAAAAAAATAGTAAGACTTCCCTTTTCAATTTCTGTAACTATTTAGCTGCTGAAAGAGTTGATTAACACTGTTCTTTCCCTATAAATTATCATCAATAATTTTAGCCATACCCATTCCCAAAATGACTATGTGGTTCACCTAAAAATGTTTTGCTAATAAATGTTTTAAAATACATGAATGTAACCACAAAAACTCCAAGAGAAAATAACTGAGTTAGAATACTCCATCAATCATTTCGCAAAAGAAAAGCAAGAGAAAATGTGCAGTTCTAGGTAGATTTCTGCTGGCTATCACCAAAAAGCAGACTGAAATAATAGCTACTTCAAAATAGAGTGATGTCAAGATAGTTTAAACACCACCAATTACTTGCCATATGGACTATATCCCCTCAGCTCATGGAGTATTTAGAAACTATTCAGAATTAATAAGCACTGCTGTCACAGTACTGTCAAGAAATGTAAACCCTCCTTCATATTTGGGGATACTGTGGGCAAATATAAGAAACAATAAAGAATTATAACCTAAGGAAAATTAATACATTTAAATTATATCATTTGTTGAACATTAATGTTAGTAATGTTGTTTTAATTACAAACACTGAGAAAATATGTTTTATGATAAATAATCAATGTAGCCTTCCTGATTCTTGGAATCCCACAGAGCATTATCAAGGAACGTATCATTAGAATTCCCACTTCTGTATTAACATGGGCATCATTCCTGGAACCATTACTAAAGTTCAGGTTTTAAACATTTTTATCAACTTGTGTGGCAATTCCTGCCAATGGGAATTTCTATCAGGGATTTTTGAATATCTAAAGAAGTATTTACTTCTAAAATTTTATACATGGATTTTTTTGTGCTATTTATGGGCACACACAGCTCACTATATAGATCAAAGAAAATTGTTGAAAGGTAACCTTCTGCTGTGGCAGAAATATTTTTTGGATTTATTTTGTGTGGTTTTAGAGGACAGAGCCAGAACTGTTCACTCATTCATTTAATATTTACCGAGTGTCTACTGTGTGCTAGGGTGCTGTATCTTGTGGAAGCTAGCATATACACAGATAATTATAATGTTATATAATATACAAAAGACTTACAAACAGTGATAAGAGACTAAAAGAAGAGTTAAAAGCAGAAGTTAAGAGAAGGTACATTTAGGCTCAGTGTTAAAAAAAACCTTCCAACTGTCAGAGTCAACCACAAATGCTTGTCTCATGAGATATTGAACATCGCAACACTTTATAAGTATCCAAACAGAAGACAGATCATATATCAGCAATGCTATTGAGAGGATTCGCACATATCTCTAAAGGCTGTACTAGCTGACCTTTATAGTTCCTTTGAAAGCTGAGATCTTATTCTTTTTAAGAAGAATGGGTATGACTTGCTAATACTGACATCATGGTATATATTATGGTGAGCAACAGAATTTAATGGGTCTAAGATGAAGGTATAAAATGCTGGAAAATGGAAATTATAATAGTCTAAATAAGAAGTTTCATGAGAACCAATCAACTGGACATCTACTATGTAATTATGGATAATTCTTCATTACACAGTAACTGATAATGTGAATACTTTATAAAATATACAAATTATGTAAATATTGCATTAATGTTTAAAATATTAAAATTTTTTAATATTTGAAAATTTTTGAAAATTATCTTTTAAAGGTAATAGTATAAAAACTGGTAATAAGTTATGTAAGTTAAATTGTAAGACTGATAGTAGATTTGAAATGATTAATCTTTCCTCATTCTTCTTTCTAGTCATTACCATGCATTTATGTTTGATATAAATATAAACAGATATATGAGTATACTTATGTTTCATGCTTACTAACAATACAACTCTAGTCTTTTCCTCGACTTTCTGTTTTTCCATTTCCTAACGAATGTTTAGGGTCTTTTATCTAGAATGTTTGTTTTCACTCAAAGTATTTCAAAGCGTATGGTTCCAAGAGATGTTTAATTTGAGGTAGCATGGACATGCAATTTTAACATCCTCTTTTCCTCCAAGTGTCATGTACAATCTACTACAAAGAAAGAACTGATACTGTCTTAAATTACCAGTTAAAATACCTGAAGCTAGTAATCATCAACATCTTAGGATCAACCAAAGACTCAGAACAAAAATGGTACCTTATAACTCATTTCAGGTAATGAATCTGGTTCTTTTTGGCTGACCATATTCCTAGGTGTCAGCATTTGGTACATACTAAAGTTCTGCTCTATTTGATCACAGCTTTCAGATGTTTTATCTCCTTAAAGCTCCCTAAATCATCCATGTAACATTTTGCCTAAAATAGTCAACAGTATTTTTAAAATTCCATTAAAAATCAGGATGCACGGCAGGAAGTCACAAAAATCCGGAGACTTGCAGGCCTGGGACAGGTAATGTCAGTGAATAAAGAGTAGGACTGTGCAAATGACTGCACTATGTCGGGGTGCTGGCCACAGGTAGACGGCAGCCATCTGCAGAGCATATGCCCAGACTAGAGTGGCTGCTGTGACCTTGCTCAGGCTCACAGCTTTCAGGGGAGACTGTTGGCTCAACGTTGTCAAAACATCTAATAATGAGGAAAACCTCCAAATCTGGAATTTTATAAGAAATCTCCAAAATTTAATGTTACTAAAAATCTAGTAAAATCAAAGAAAAACAACAAACACCTACAGCCAGTCCATCAGTTTGTGACCTTTGGTTTAATGCGAATCTAACAGTGAGCATAATATCTGATATTAGAACTATGCCAGAATGTATCAGTATTTGCTGTCACTTTAGCTATAGTTCTTTCACTTAAATGTGGTAGTAACAAAATGGAGCTAATACTCACACAGCACCTAACGTATAACACTAAGTGAAATATCTCTGTTACCTACCTACCTATCTACCGACATACCTGACTATCTAATCTTTACCACCCTACAAGTAGTCACTAATCCTATCCCTATTTATGGCTAAGGAAGCCAAGGGACAGAGGGGAAGTGACTTGTCCAAAGCTGCACAGTTAGTAGGCAGCAGGACAGAATTCAATTCTGAGCCTTTGCTCCCAGAGCCCATGATTTTAAACACTACACTATTTCTACTGCAGATTTCTATGACATGTATTAAAGACACAAACTTTTACAAAAAAAAAAAACTATCCCAAAAATGACATATCTTCTGGCAAATATACTTGTACCACTTATGAATGAGTGAGACAGTCTGGAAAATATAATTTAGATTCCAAAATTCTGAAACCCTTGATAATTTCGATGGTTTATTATAATACTGGACATTAAAACTGTCCCAGAAAAATCCCGTCCACATGATTAGTAGACTCTATTATAAATCTATTGTCTGTTGCCCTGTTGCCAAATATCGGCATTTATTTAATCAGCATTCCTTTTGCCTAAAAGTCTATTCACTTATGGCATATTCTCTTTTCTGAAATGGTTTTTATTATCTCTGTTGCAAAAAGAAAAAAGGTTTAAAAACACGCATTGTAATACATTTCTAAATAGAAATATTCTAATATAATAAAAATTATTCTACCAAAGCAATAGAAAAGAAGGCTTATTTCCAATAATTTGCCAATTAATTTCAATTTACCTGAAATACAATTCCCTAATTCCCGGATTTTGTTTGTATTTCACTTGAAGGTGACCCTCAGTGTATATTCCAAGTAAAAGACAAACTTGAAGACTGCCTAGTCTGGTCTTTAAGGGACTCAGGTAGCCTAGGCAGGTAATTCTCTATATTAGTAATAAACTAGTTCTAAGACAAAATTCCCAGCATGGATCAATAACATTTCTGCTTCCAGCATCCCACTTCCCACTTTGATTTAGGTCTTATTGACTACAGGAATCACAATTTTCACAACGATTATATATGAATTGGAAGTAGAAGCTTCTTGACATTGTTTCCATGAAATCTTCTCATGAAGAGCAAAAAGAAAACAAGAATGGCACTGGTTCAATCCTATCCCTTACGAGATAACGCCTGCCAAAAACGGTAAGTGGGAGAAAAGAAGTATATTAGTGGACAAATCTGAAAAAAAAAATCTTACCTAGACTTAAATTTCCATAGTAACTCTGAGGGCCTCAAAATAAGCAATTTGTAAAAGATATGTATTGCAGCATGATTCAAATCAAAAGTATCTTGTTCATTAAGATGGGGTCTATAAACAATGCTGATAAAGGCTAAAAACATGTGTTGTGAAAACAACATATTAAAAAGACTGAATAGATAACTAGGTAGGGACTACTATTTAGACTGGCAATTTTATGAGGACAGAGACCATGTATATTTTCTTCATTTCTGTGTACCTCGGGCTAATACAGTGTCTGACACGTAAAATATTTTTTGACTGTCCAAACACATAACATAATTCTTCCTTCTGCATTGTTTAAACAATTACGGGCACACAATCCACCTAATACCCCCTTTCAAAGGGAACTGACTTAAAATTGGCTCTGCACTGCCAAGGAAGCCTAATAAAGAAGTACAAAAATAATCAACAGGAGCAGTGCATCAATCAGAGGAGGTCTGATCATGATTAAATAAGAGCATTTAAAAAAACCTCAAATTTCCGTTCATAAGTAGAATTTAAAGCAGCTGTTCACAACTAGCACACCACTAGCACAATGTCTGCCCTAAGAATTAAAAAAGAAAGGGAAAAAAAAGCAAACCATGGCAGCAGTGAAACTACGGCTCCAAGACCTCAAAGTTGATGTGACCTTTAAAAAAAAAAAAAAAATTCCAAAGGGACAATTTTACATTTTCATATTGCACTGCAGACAAAAAGAATCTGGTATTCCAATGCTGGGGCCTGTTTTTAAACATGAAGCAGAGGTGTTTCTCTTAGAAGCAAAGGTCTTAGGGGACATGTCTGTCACAGCAGTTATTTTCTGTTTCACTTGTTGGCAAACTTACATTTCAAAACAACAACAAAAACGAGCCTCCCCAGCTCCCTGTAAACCAAGGAGGTAGAAACAAAAAATATTTCAAAGCAAGAAAGCAAACAGACTGTGAGGACTGAAACTCAGACCAAAGGCATCTGCTCTCCAACTCACACTCCCCACAACCACCCAGCCTTCTTACAATCTTACAGATTTTCCTAAGAGATGTTGCCATTTTAGCTTTGTTTTTCCCTAAGTTCTGGCAATACCCATCACTGCAGGCAAGGCAGCAAAGCCACTAGCAGAATCCAAACCGGAAAACAGAAAAGCTGTTCTGTCTTTTCTTCCCCGCCACTCCATTACTAATTTATTTTTTTCAAAGTAAAACTCCTTTATTCTATCCAAAACAGCAATCACTAACTTCCAGCATATAACAATTATTTCATTACGGGCAAAGAATACAGAAATGATTACAGTCTGCAGGGCTAAAAAATGGACTAGTAGACTTCCCCTTGGGCTCCCACATTTTTCAGAGAAGAATAATACTACAAACCAGCTACTGTGTCCCTCCTTAAAAAAGACCAAAGCAATCTTTGTTTTCACTCTTTTCTAGCATACCTCCCCCTGAATCCCACCCAATGTGATGGTTGCCAACAGTTTCCTGTTCAGTTTTGATAAAAAAAAAAAAAAAAGAAGAAGAAAAAAAAGAAATAATAAGACAAAATGTCTAATGCCATGCTGCCATGGATTATCAATATATCATTTAGAATACAAGAATATTACCAAGATTCTTCAAAAGATACTGGTTTTGAAACTCTACCCAAATAGTGTTTATATATTTCCCCATTAAATTTAGAATTAATGACCCACAAAATAAACCCAGGGTTTTGTGTCAAAAAAACATCTTTGTGTGAGTACAAAGAGAACAGGAAATCCAGCTGCATTCATGATCACTTGTGCCTTACAAATATTTTTCTCCCTCTGATTTACTACACTTAGCTTCATATATGTAGTTGAAGTTCAAACCAGTCTTTAGATGATATTTCAGAGAAATTCAGATGCTATAGACAAATAATGGTTTCCACAATATTCTTATGTAACTGTGTCGGATATACCCCACAATAAAAATATACAAATTCAACTGCCATTAAATCTACATTGTTTGAATATTCAATCCAATTCAACAAGCATTTCTTGAGTGTTGATATTGTGCTTGCTGTGAGGAAATAAAGATGAATAACTCGTAGCTGATGCACTCACAATCCAGTGACATCACAATCTGGTAAGGAGACACAACTGTGAGAAACACTGTAAACAGAAGTAGAAAGAAGAGCCTATGAAAGTCATGGAGGGAATACATGAATTCCTCATTCACTCAAAAGAGGCTTCAGAAAGCAGATAACATCCAAAGGGATACTTAAAGAATGAGGTGATACCACACACACACACTCACAAAAAGCACAGAACTGAAAGAAGTATAGAGTGATATAGAGTGGGCTAGAGACTAGGGTACAGATGGATATCGATAGCTAAGTAGCTAGATAAATGGTGGAGTAAATAGCCAGGAGGTCAGATTAAGGTTGGATTATTTAATGAACAGCCCCTGAATACCAATAAAGTACCTGAGTACATGGGTATGAATATGCTGCAGAGTTATCAGAAGTTATTAAATTAAGAAGTGCCATGCCCAAAAGATACGTTAACATAAACCCCATCATGCAATCCCCGCCCCAAGCTCAAAATTCAACTTTTCCATTGCCTACCCAACAGCCAGTCCTGTTGTTTGGGGCCCTCCACAGGCTGTCCCCAGCTTATGTGTTTTATACCCTGTATTTCAGTCACACAAGATTCTTGTCAAGTCCATAGCTGAGCATGATTATACGATTTGGTTCATGCCAGTGCTCAGTCTTTCAACCCTAGGCCAGGTGCTCCAAGAGCCTATACAACCTCCAGGACCCAGTTCAAAAGTCAGCAGCTTTATAAAACTTTCTTTTGTTTTCATGGCTTGCATTTATTTTTCCCTACTTTGAGCTCCATGGTATTCTGTATCTATTGTTCTATTGTAGCTGTCATATCATTTAGTTTTGTGATGTTTACATGAACTTTTCTACCATCCAAATGAGGGCTGTTGAGAGAGATTTCTTCCTCCTAATGTTGACTGAAAAGGTTTTGGATTTAGTTTATAGTTCAATGAATATTTATTGAATTGTACCCAGACAAAATATTTAGGTACGTTTGTAATTTTTTAAGTGATCTTAAAAATTTATAAAGGTAGCAGAAATATCAAACATCTGATATTAATTTAACATCAGAGATGAAACCACATAAAGCATGTCATTATCACTTCTTCTTTCTTCTTAGACATACTATGAAGTCACTACTTCTTAGCCTGTGTAACTCTTGTGCTAAGCCTTCCTGAATTTCTTTACCCAGAATCAGATTTTAACATAAAAAAATTACACAAGGCAACATGTAGAATAAAACATTTGAATCTAAATTTACAAATCTTATATAATTTGACAAATTAAGGTGAAATTTTATTGAAAACACCAAAAATACTGAGGTAATGCTTTCTTCTCTATCAGACGTTCCTCCATTACAAGTAAAAACGATACGTGTTTAAATCGGATGCAATGGAGAAATATTACAACATTTGTAAGGTCTACAATCAACAGGCTATTAATATCCTAACACTTGATACAATCTTAAAGGATAAATGAATATTTGTTAAATGTTAAATAAGGACAAACCTTTGAAAAAAAAAGTATCAAGGAATTCACAAAAGGAAAATATCAGGGAGATTTTTTTTAAGATATTTAAATTATTACTATTGATTTCAGGACATCTAACAATTGATACTTCAACATGGTCAGCATTTTCAACCTAGCAAAAGCTTGGCTAAACTCATATAGTTAAATTCTTATAGCTTTAATTTTAAATTTTTTAAATTCTTGGGACTTCCCTGGTGGTCCAGTGGCTAAGACTCCACGCTCCCAATGCATGGGGCCCAGGTTTGATCTCTGGTCAGGGAATTAGATCCCGCGTGCCGCAACTAAGACCCCGTGCAGCCAGACAAATTTTAAAAATTTAAAATTAAAAAAAATCATAAATAAAAATTTAAAATTCTTGTCTCATGAAATAAATTAATAGAAAACTCAAGCCATGGTCTATTTTCCATTTATCATGCCAATAAATTATCACAAATATGTTACCATGGATTTGAATTTTTGCTATTATCATAGCTATATACTGTTTTCATAATATAGCCACAAAGCATAATTATAACTTCACACGTCAGCACAATACTTTGGCTCTCTATTACAGGTAAAATTCAATGGAATCTCTCTCACACACCAAGAATGCATACAATGCTTTGATAATTCTATGTGTAATATCTGAATTAATTTACTGAGTAGATTTAATATTAGTGGAAAGAAAGTGCTGCATTAGAGTGATTTTTAGCATCTCCTTAATATTCAAATTATAGTAGAGTGGTTCATAGTTGGTCCCTGACATAATCTTCTCTAATACTCCTCTCTTGTATAACAAGAAAAACTTCACATGCAATCTCATAATCGGTAATTTACTGATAGGTGCCATAGATATTTTCCTTTGAAAACTCTACTCAAGGTCCAGTTAAATATGAAGAGGAACAGTAAATGTAAATGGTGGATAGCAATTTGTACCTAGGAAAGTAATTACAGTGCTGTTTTTAAATTTTGAGAGGTTTATAACCACATTACATTGCTTCAAGGTGAATAGTCAATGCCATAAACCATCTTACCAAAATAAATCTGTTTTAAATCCAATAACATTTTTTAAGAAGTGATGTAAAAACTATTTGCTTATCCCAATTTTCTTATAGATAAAGGCATTTTGGAAACAACCTGGCAAGTGTTATACTTGTGTATGCTGCTCTGACAATATTATGTATAATATTTTATTTCATTTAATCCTCATAACAACTTGTGATTAAAGATGATAATTAAAATGTCTCACTAGGGGGCTTCCCTGGTGGCGCAGTGGTTGAGAGTCCGCCTGCCGATGCAGGGGACACGGGTTCGTGCCCCAGTCGGAGCGGCTGGGCCCGTGAGCCATGGCCGCTGAGCCTGCGCATCCGGAGCCTGTGCTCCGCAACGGGGGGGACCACAACAGTGAGAGGCCCGCGTACCGCAAAAAATAAAATAAAAAGAGGAGAGACTTTGCCACAAATTCTGGGCGACATCTTTGATAAAGAATGTGATAAAGGACTTCCCTGGTAGCGCAGTGGTTGAGAGTCCGCCTGCCGATGCAGGGGACACGGGTTCGTGCCCCGGTCCGGGAAGATCCCACATGCCGTGGAGTGGCTGGGCCCGTGAGCCATGGCCGCTGAGCCTGCGCATCCGGAGCCTGTGCTCCGCAACGGGAGGGACCACAACAGTGAGAGGCCCGCGTACCGCGCAAAAAAAAAAAAAAAAAAAAAAGTCTCACTAGGGAGTATAGCATGGCACCAACCAAGTAGCATGGATACTGGTTATCAATAACCAATATAGCCATACTGGTATAGAGCTGCTGCATATCTGCCCTGCAAGGTACTGGATGAGGATACAGACTCAGTAAGGATAAGTAACTTGCCAAAGTATTCCATATCCATAATCAATGTGATATTTCCATAACACTAGGATGACTTGATATCTTAATTAATAGCTAATTCATATTTATTTACTATGCTACTTTTATTTTACTGGATTTGGTTGAATCGGGAGTTGTATTCCTCACCCTCACATTTACAGATTCTTTTTACAAAGTCATTTTCAGTATTGCATTCAGTGGTATATCTTCCAAGAAGTAAATAGGTGTTGTAAGAAGAAAGTTCCTCTCATCAAATAAATTAGAAGAGAGGTACAATAAACAAGTTCTCTTTCTTTTTCTTTACTGTAGGACCTGAACCTGTAATATACACAATGGAAGGAGAGAATAAAAATAATCTATGGTTTTCAGGCAAGGAATCATCTACACGGGAAAAGTAAATATTACAAAGATATAAAATATTCTCAATTCATAGGTTTAATCTACTTTTGATCAATATCCCAGTGTGATCAACTGAGTTTATGGATTATGTTCAGTATATTCAAACTTCTAGGGTTTCCCTGGTGGCGCAGTGGTTAAGAATCCGCCTGCCAATGCAGGGGACATGGGTTCGAGCCCTGGTCCGGGAAGATCCCACATGCCACAGAGCAACTAAGCCTGTGTGCCACAACTACTGAGCCTGTGCTCTACAGCCCGCGAGCCACAACTACTAAGCCCGCGTGCCACAACTACTGAAGCCTGTGCACCTAGAGCCCATGCTCTGCAACAAGAGAAGCCACCAATGAGAAGCCCACGCACCACAACGAAGAATAGCCCCCGCTCACCACAAGTAAAGAAAGCCATGCACAGCAACGAAGAACCAGAAAGCAGCCAAAAATAAATAAATAAATAAATTTATTTTTTAAACAAGTTCTATGCTTTAAATATATATATATATATATATATATATTTATTTATTTATTTATTTATTTATTTCTTGAGGCTGCACGGGGTCTCAGTTGTGGCACGCGGGATCTTCATTGTGGCAGACGGAATCCTTTAGTTGTGGCATGTGAACTCTTAGTTGCAGCAGGCATGTGGGATCCAGCCCCCTGACCAGGGATCGAACCCAGGCCCCCCTCATTGAGAGCATGGAGTCTCAGCCACTGGACCACCAGGGAAGTCCCTATGCTTTTTTTCTATAGCACTTTGTTTCTTTGTTTCAAAGCATTACCATATCCATTTTTGTACTACCAAAAGAAGCGTTATTTTGATGATAGGCTTGAGTGATTATAAAAAAAAAAAATAGTGTCAAAGAGGATGGGTAAGGCTGCCCATGAGATCTGCTTACAATTCTCAAAAACTTAGATTGGAAGATTCACCAAGTTCAGAAGAGAGGGAGATGTCAAGAAGCCTATTTCAAAGAGGACTTAGTGAATTAGTCAATAGGATAAAGACCTTCTTGTTGCATGCCATGAAGGACGCCATGATTCTTCTCTATTATCTACAGTACAAAAAAGTGAAGAAGAAACAAAGGATCTAGCTTATACAAATAACAATTAGAATAATCCCAATTAATTTGAGAACCTGAATTTTAAAACTGGATATTCCTTGCTTTGTTTTTTTCCAAAAGGATAGTAGTCTGGATTACATGTATCAACTTTATCAAAAATTCTTATAAATTAGCAAAGTCCTTTTTCATTGTCCCTAACCATTATAGCAAGAATTCAAATTCACCTAAATTATGCTGCATAACCTCTTTGGGGAGGTTCTTGGTTCCTTGATAACTTCTACGTGTGAGAGAAAGTAGGGTTATCCTTTTCACTGAAAGTATATCACTTCAGTGAAGAATTCATGGTATTTTACTAAAGGCACTCCCTCTCATTTTTCATTGCTTTCTCTATTTGTCTCCAAGTCACCACCTCTCTCTCTTCTCCTGCTAACTCTTGATCTCGCTTTCTTACCTTATATGCATTTATACATACCTACACACGTGTATACCAGTAAGGCTAAAAGACTTAAGATCTGAGACAGTATGCTTTCCATAATTAGTGGAAAATACTTCACCTTATTAAAATGATGATAATCACTACAAATAGTAATTTTAATTTTCCCATTTTACCTCACAGGCTATATAATACCTACAAATCACTCTCGATCACTGTTTAATGACAAGTTATATCATCCATATTTTTGTTGCAAAGAAAAAAAATATGATGTAAAAATCCATCTTTGACAAATCAGCAAAATAGTGCTTCTGTTTGATTTCACAAAGAAGCTCACCTTGAAATTCATTTGTCTCCAAAAGGGTGTTACATTTTCCAGAACCCCAAAGATTTAGTGTCCATTAGATGGCTGTGGAATGCACTCCAAAGTAACCAGAGCATCAAGGAACAGCTGGAGAGGATGGAACCAGGGCATCTAACAGTCATGGAGCTGAGCTCCCCAGTAAAAATCCATTGGGCAAATGAGGAAGGACACTGGGCTGTAGCATGGCTCCCAGGGGAAAATAAAAACCTGAAGAGAAGCCAGATCAGCCCAAGAAAATACTGAGTAAAAGCCAAGAAGTCTGAGTAGGACCGGGCACCAGGAAAAACAACACGACCGACCTGCAGTGAGTCCTAGCAGCCAAGGAAATTGAGCTCTCAGAGATTCAATATCTATTAGCAGAAGAATCTTTTGAAGTAGATATGTAGATTTTCTTTTCTGTCCTTAATGGAGCTCAGTACTTGTGTGTGGCCAAGGAATTTTATGGGAATCGAAAAGCCACATTTAACTGAAATGGAACTTTTTAATATTAAAGCTCTCCAACTGACATTGGGAAGATGCATAAAAATTTTCCCCTTTAATATACTTATTAGACACCTGAATTTATAAACCTTTAAAAAATATTTTTATGCATTTTTATTAATCTCTAAGTCAACATAGGTAAAGTATAGAAAAATATAAATTTATTTATTATAAAGCAAAATAAACACTGTTCTTTTGATTTTTTAATATTCATTCCATATGCAAAATAGTCATTTATAAATAAGGAAATTAATGTTGGCTGCTAATGGATACAGTAAGACAGCCTTTTCATTTGCCTGAATTTCAATGAAAAATAATGTAGCTGTCCTTCTGACAGTGATCTTTAAGCATCCTAGTTCTTATACCTAATAAAAGTAGCAAGCAAGAGCTAATAAGTAAAAATTTCGACACTTAAAAATCAGAAACCCCAAAGAAAACTGTCTATCATATAAATGTCTTAATTTCTAACACCCACTATTATGTTAAATGGCCTATTCATAATCATTAGTTGTGTTACTAATTTATGTAAATAAATGTAATTATTAAAATAATATCCAATAGAAATTATAATAAATTGATTGGGTTTTCTGATAATATTTTTAAAAATCTGTCTTCTAAAAAATAAAATAAATATAGAAAAGCTTAACATTAAAAATGTATTTCAGAGAGATGTAGTGTAGAAATTCAAAGTGAAACAATCAACAGAGAATTTGATATCACCCTATAGAGTGCAGCTCTTAGATAAAGTGGCTCATTTTCCTCAAAATATGGATTACTCTCACCTTAAAATTTGTAAAATCAACAAACTAATACAAAATCTTACAAAAATCATATAAAATTATGTTACAAGCAAAGTTATATATTAGACCATGATATAAATGAAAAAGGAAAAAAATCAAAAGCAAAAGTATCAGTTGAGAAGCTGTTAAAAAGGTAATAAATGTTGCTCCTTTATCTCCTACCCTTAATGTTCTTTCCTTAATTTAAAACAAAAGTTTAAATTCCTTACTGTGAGCTGAATAATACTGAGAAGCCTATTAAATAATTAAGGTGTCTTCAAAGTATGAGTCAGAGTTCACAAGCCATGGGTGTGGCCTTTATCTGAGCATTTGACAATGAATATCCAATACAGAAGAAGGGAAATTAAACAACAGTGTGAAAGAAAAAAAAAAACCCAACCTTTCCAAGAACACAAAATCCAACTGGTCATAGTAAGGTCACAACAGAGAATATAATTAAATAGCACATGTCATGATAAGTATACTTGTATAACAATTTTTAAGTTTTATGAACATACATGTTTTCACCTGAGAATATCTAATACCTTTGAAAACAATTTTTAGAAATACTATTTTTTGAACCCTAATACAACATGACAACTTGTACTGAAGCAACTGAAAATGCCGTATTTGGAAATTCTACAGTTTAAAAAAAGCACTGAAGTTTATCAGATTCCATCAATTAGCAGGATAATAACAACTTAACAGTTTCATCAAATTAAATTATTCTTTAGCATTTCCATTTAATAAAAAGTGACAATCAACAGTTTGTTCGAAACCAAAACTTCCCTAAAATTTCTCCACTCATCCTCATTCCAACCACACAACGTCTCTTTTCAATTCAAACCATCCATTCTGGAACTCCCTTTCTCACCCCTCACAAACCTTAGTGGAATGAAGGGCATTAAAAGTAAGTAAACAACCAATAAATGTAACTATGTTACTGAGTCATGTGGGGAGGAGGGCAACGTGCAACTAACGTGCAGAGAAAATGGCTAAGTTGTTCACATTGGTAAAGCCGACTTTGTTTCATAAACTTTCCAAGAACACTGGTAGAATGCTTCATTTTTAATTCATTCAAACCCTTTTAAAATTTACCTGACTGCAGTAATTTGACTAGGTTATTTTTTGCTCTCACAAAATGCCATTTTTATTAACACACCACGGACAAATATAAATATGTTCAGCTTGATATTCTGACTTATGTTTTGAAGATCGGACTACTATAAACCTACAAAAGACAGCTCTGTACCCATTTATAGGGGAAGAAGAATGAAAGCTGAAGGAAATCAGCAACACACAAGTGGCACAGTCACTCACAAGGAATAACTTAAGGCACTCTAGGTCCTTCAGTTGATTATACGGGTGTTATCAGGACTCTGTATAATACAAACTGAATCCTCTGATAATTAATATAAGCCAACATTTATTGGGTACTTACAATGTCAAAAGGATAGTTCTGAGTTGTCCATGAATCATCTCTTTTAATCTTCACCCGTATGAGGTAGGTACTATTTCTATCTCCACTTTACAAATAAAGAAACTGAGGCAGGCACAGACAGGCTAAACAACTCACCCAAGGGAATCTATTTTGCAGAGGACTGAACCAAACTTGTAAACTAGGCTATCTTACTCTAGAGCCACACTAATGACCTATATGACTGCACAGGTCTGGAAAATTCTACCATTCTGCAACTTTAAGTCTCACCCTTCCTCAAAAAGGCTCTAACACACAGACCAGGATTAGTCTTCATAACACCTCATACTTACTTCTCTACGCACAATATTTGCCTCTATTTATTGCAACTGCTTGCTTAATGTGTCTCCCTATCAGACTATAAGCTTGATGAGGACAAAAGCCATATGTGTCTAGTTCATTATTAAATCTCCAGAAGCTAGAACTGTCTAGTATATACAAAGTATTCAGTAAATATTTCATGAAGGAATGCACATTTTACTGTTATGTATTCAGTGCTTACTATCCTAGGTCCAATCTAAGCACTTTATATTCAATTACTTAATAGCCCCCCAAAATTTTTTTTACATAAGAGGAAAATGAAATTTGGAGAGGTTAAGTAACCAGCCACATATCACATAGTGGAATAAACAGCCAGGATCTGAACACAGGCATCTGACTCTAGAGCCTGTGCCTGTTACTCTACTTCTAAATATGGACAATTTTCAAATTTTTAAATCCTCTGTTTGAATAACTGCTTTATGTCAGAAAGCAGTTGGAGAATTGGAAAATACTGCTAACAAAAAGATCTCTATCCCATAATCTTAACATATTTATTAAGTAGTAGAGTTAAAACAGAAAAGAAAAGCCCATACTTGCCTCTAAATTTTTTCCAAAATTTAAAAAATATTTTAGAAACTTTAAAAAGAGTATTTCTGATTTTCAAGATGTGGGAATGGTGAATGAAGAATGAGGAAAAGAGCTGAATTTGTTTTTACTGAGGTAGTTGACTTCTAGCATTTTTTTCATAAAGAGAGAACACTGTGGTTATAAGTATGAATTCCAATCTAACAAAACATACTTTTAGAGTGCTGTTACACAGACTTTGTAATCAATATTTTTAGACTATTACCTGAAAAAAGTTTAGTATTTGTGGCCATCTTCAGAGTAGATTTTGTAGATAAACTGTGATGGTTTCTTGGATCAAAGAAGTCCTATTTTCTCAACTAGTATCAACAAGTACCAAGCTCTCTATAAGACAAATCACCATGGTTTGGATAGCTTTCTGATGACAGATTATATCTCTTAAAATCTAAGCCAAGGGAAAAAACATGTCCCCATGAATTTGTTACACAAAATCTGAACTTGGAGGTAGCCACTTCTGACAGATCTAATTATAATCTTAACTGATTTTAAAAAAAGGACAATGGTATAATACCTGTCTTTAAAATCTGTATCTAATCTGAATCTAATCAGGGACACAAGCAGACAAATTCAGATTGCGAGATAACTATATGAGATTAAAATAATGTCAAGACAAAAAATGGCAGGATATTATTTACAATTAAAGGACACCTAGATGATTTGTGACCACCTAGAGGGGTGGGATAGGGAGGGTGGGAGGGAGTGAGACGCAAGAGGGAAGAGATATGGGGATATATGTATATGTATAGCTGATTCACTTTGTTATAAAGCAGAAACTAACATGCCATTGTAATGCAATTATACTCCAATAAAGATGTTAAAAATAAATAAATAAAAATTTAAAAAAAGGGGCTTCCCTGGTGGCGCAGTGGTCAGGAGTCTGCCTGCCAATGCAGGGGACACGGGTTCGTGCCCTGGTCCGGGAAGATCCCACATGCTGCGTAGGGGCTGGGCCCGTGAGCCATGGCCACTGAGCCTGCGCGTCCGGAGCCTGTGCTCCGCAGCGGGAGAGGTCACAACAGTGAGATCTGGCCCATGTACCACAAAAAAAAATAAAAATTAAAAATTAAAATAAAAATAAATAAAGGACACCTAGAGAGATATGACAAGTAAATGCAGTAACTGATGCTTGACTTGATCCTGGATTTAAAGAGGAAACAAAAAAAGGGCTTAAAACAGCATTATTGGGACAATTAGAACATGTGGATGGACTGTATCAAATAATATTACTATATTAACGTTACTCTCTTGGATGTGATGATCTTATTGCGGTTATGTAGGAAAATGTCCTAGTTCTTAACACTATTAGCCTGCAACTTACTTTCAAAAAAAAAAGAAAGAAAGAAAGAAAGAAAAGCAAAGGGGCCAGAAGTTAATAATTAAGTGGAAAGTATACGAATGTTCATTGTGCTACACATTCAACGTTTTTGTAGATTTGGTATTTTTTTAAATAAAGGGAAACATTCAGAAGAATTCTGTATCTCTGAATAATTGTAGCATTTTTTAGATGATCAGGATATTTTCAGCTGTAACAAAGTAAAGTCAAAAATCTTCCAGGCTTATGAGTTAGATTTGCCATCATGATCTATAAGTGCCTAAATGTCATAAAGAGCAGTTCTGAAACAGGTATGCCTAAACCAAAACCATCAGTTTGGGCAATGCTTTAGTTTTCAAATGGCAAAAAAGCAGTGCTTTTAAATGATACTCTTGTATCGATAAAGTGATAAATTGTAGGTATCTTTTTTATCCTACACTCTTTCCCCCTTTTGCCACTCCCTCCAATTCCTTTATTCACATTGATGTGTACTTTCATGTTGCCAAATTATTCACATAGTAAGTATTCACCAAATATTTTTAAATGAATAAATCAAGACGGGAATGTTCCTGTGTCTACATCACTCTAAATATAGATGCACTACTAAATCATCTGAAAGCATATAGAATTATCTGTTAATTTCCCATTCAGTTAATTTGGGATGATTTTTTTTTTTTTTTCCCTGTATGCGGGCCTCTCACTGTTGTGGCCTCTCCCGTTGCGGAGCACAGGCTCCGGACGCGCAGGCTCAGCGGCCATGGCTCATGGGCCCAGCCGCTCCGCGGCATGTGGGATTTTCCCGGACCGGGTCACGAACCCTGCATCGGCAGGCGGACTCTCAACCACTGCACCACCAGGGAAGCCCTGGGATGATTTTTAAAGTGTAATCAACCCAGAGGGCCCGATGAGGTGCTGGATTGTTCAAAATATGCAAACAAAACAGTCATCAGAGTGGACAATAAATAACAGACAGCCTTAACATGCTTCAAATGAAGATAACCCCTAATGTACTATACCAAACTCTACAGTCTCAATGCGATGCTCTTCAGGTCCTTGAGCAGATCCAAAAGTGTTTCCTGAGGAAACTTCTGCTTTGTCTCTAAGTAGTCCTAAATCTAGAGTCAATTTAAGGACAGAGGTGGGAGTGCCCTCAATCTAGGCAAGAATACAACTCAGTCAAGAAGTGATTGTTCCTCATCTCTTAGCAACAGCCTGAATGTAACAACTGTTATTTAAAGGAGATAGTTTAAGGGACATGTTAGCCTTTTCTTAGATCTCTGCCAGTATCCTTTCACCAGGAAATCTACATACCTGGCAAACATTAGTTTAGCTACTTATAGAAATGCCTTCCTTCACTAAGTTAGTTATCATTGAACATTCTTTCTCTTATCTAGTCTCTACTAAAAATGGCAATGTGAAGAATGCCTTATGAATCTTCTGCAGCACTTCTACTGAAGACAATTTAAGGATTCATAAAATAAATCACTCTCTTAGACATCAGGGCCCCATAAAACAATTGCAATTACTGATATAATGGTAAGTTGTTTTTTTTTTTTGTCAGAACATGATAACCATGAACCTCACTGTAACTGTCAGGTAACAAAATTATTCTTCGCCAAGGTTTTAGAAATAATTCTCTTCCCTTATTTTATCTGTCTATACATCTATACACACACTTCCATAACCATATACATGGTGTGTATAGTATATGCATAATATATAACTGCATAAAATATGTATATATTATAATACATTCTATATAAAATATATTTGTATAATATGTAAAATATAAGTGATTCTGTGACATGAATATTTTATGTTTTATATTTTAATCCTTTTAGGATGTACTTGAAGTTCTAATAAATCGTGTACAAACCACTGGCTTCAACATTATTTACTAAGTACTTAATATTTATGTATTAGTCTGCAGTCCAATGTCATCTGCCATATTATGTGAAGTATTTTGGGAATTCCTTCTACATGATTCAAATTTGTTTGAAGAAATAATGTCCACTTCTTGAGCATACTAAATGACACATGTTTTCTTATTTAAGCAGCTAAATGACCTAAATTGAGGGAATTATTATAATCCCCATCTCACAGATACAGAAATTAAGGCATGGGGAGTTTATGTAATTTGCAAAACTCACATAGCTAGTAAGTGGTGAAGTTGTAGAATAAATTTTAGCAGTCTAATTCCAAGACCCACCAGTAACTACAGCTAGTAAGGTAACAAGAAATCAAAGAAAGAACCAGAAACCACAGCCATATCTACATATGGAAAAAACAATTAAAAGATCCAAGACTTAAAACAGAGATCCATGGGACAACTCAAATCTATATTAACATATATAAGTTTAACAGTAAAACTGAAAAATCTCTGTAGTGAAACCACAAGGTTCATCTCTGTTCCCAAATGCCTTGTTGTTTCCAGGGATCTGCAGGGTTTTTTACCTGTCACATACCTGATTGAGTTTTCTACTCAAAATCACCAACACTCCTGCCTGCTACCCAACAAAATCAGTATGTCATGGCTGTAAGTTAGATCAAAGGATTAATATCATATTAATTACATCATTATTTCCCAATTCATCACAAACTTTTCCATATAAAATCACCATATAAAATGTGAACACTGACATACTCAAAAATTACGGTAAAGAAGCTTCCTGTCCAATTAAGACAGCAAAACTAACCAGATAAACTTTCTGAGTGAAGGCACTGACTGTCCATAGAGAAATTGACAATATATAACGCGCTGTAAAGGACTTGGGAAAGAGATATTTGAGAAATTTTATATAGTTACACTTCTCACAGTAAGGAATTCCATCTATAATGTGCACTGAAAATTAGTATCTATCAAAAACAGTTCCAGGTTGCCTTTACCAAGAAACCCTTTATTTAATTGCCCAGATGTCTGGATATCCACCACCTAGCATATCACTTTGTGCCATGAATGAATGAATTCATTCAGAGAGGAGAAATGAGGAGTTTATATCACAATTATTGTATGTTATTTATTTATAGTGTCTATAATTCTATAAGAGTTATTCAGCAACTAAAATGATTCCTGGCATAGTAGGTATATGAAATACATTTGTTGAATGAATGAAGACATTTCTGACACTAAAATAAATAATAATTATAAAGTTATGAAAGCGCTTTATTATCAAGATCACTAGTACAATTTGATGGTTAAGAGTGAGGTCTTTGGAGCTGGACTGTTTGGGTTGGTACCCCAGTTCTGCCACTTATTATCTGTGAGAAATTAGGCAAGTCTTTCTGTTTCATCTTCTTCATTCATAAAATGGAGATAAGATTTCTGTGAGGCTAAGATTTCTGTGAGGCTGTCTGGCACATAATAGATACACACTGAATGTAACTGCTATCTTTATACCTATAGAGAAAGAGCTTGGATCACATGTTGTGGGTCAGGTTTAGAAACTGGGAGTAGTATCAGCTGGGATGCAAAAGGAGGTTTTCCTACTCAACCACAAACTTCTTTAAACCCAGTGAAGAAATTACAGATACACTGCACTTCATAAAAGTAAATACAATTGTACCTTTCAAACATATAATCTCTAAAATAATTTACACGATCCCTAAGCAAACATCTTCTTTCCCACTGTAACTCCACAGAAGTTGGGAGAAACTGACAATATTCATTGGGTAAATGATACAAGCATCTGTGCAAGTCAGTGTCACTATGAGGGCTTTTCTAAAAGTGATAAAATTTCACCTTCTTGTAGAGGAAAGCTAAGAAGGAAGACAGTTAATAAAAACTTAAGTCTTTGTGACACACTGCCACCCTGCTGAGCTGTGAACTACTCGAATCTAGACACAGATAGAAGTTTTAATTTCCCTCCCTTCACATTAAAGGATAAAAGAGCGCCATCCAATAGAAATATAATGTGAGCCACAGATATGAGCCACATACGTAATTTGAAGTTTTCAAGTTGCCTCACTAAAAAAGTAAAAAGAAACAGGTGAAAATAACTTTAATCACATTTTATGGAAGCCAATATATCCAAATATTATCATTTCAACACATAACCGGTATTTAAGAAATCTCAGTAAGGTATTTTACATCCTTCCTTTCAAACTAAGTCTTCAAAAATCCAGTGTGTATCTTGTACTTGGAGCAAATCTCAATTCACATCAGCCTCCTATCAAGTGCTCAATAGTGGCATGTGGCTAGTGGCTACCATATGGGAAAGCACAGGTATATGGGGATTCTGAGAACATTTCTTTATACTTTTCACTAAATCATGTACTTCTTCCTCAAAAGCTAAAAAGGTCTCAATATATCTACGGTAATTCATACAGTGTGGACAAATCAATAAGCTAACACGTTCTAATAGCTCAATTTTCCTAATATTTAAAATACAAAATATACTTCAGATAAGGAAAATACGTCAAATTACTTAGCCCAAAATTCATTTTTTGCTTACAGTGTCCTAAGTACCAGACTAGAATAGCTCTTGCCACCTACTCTATAAATTTACAAACTTCTAGTGTATAATATTTGCCAATATTCTTTTATTGAGAATTTCTCCCATAACTTTAAAGTAAATGAAATGGGTCAAATAATCAGATTTTGCTTATAGTTTGCTGTCTATAGCATGATTTTCCCTTACTGAACTAGTGATGAAACAGTACAGGTCTGATTTAATACTATAAATTCAGAACAAATGGAAAAGCATTAAAATCAGAAGTGCTTCTGGACCATTAACTTCCATGCTGATTTGACATGCGCCTCAGTACTCAGGCAACAGACTCAGGAATATAACCTATTCCTAAAGCAAACAGCATTTTATCTCATAACCATCTGGGGCGCTCCTCGGAAGGGCCACTTGCATAGTGCTGTCTGGTATATTTTAATATCCTAAGACCTACTTTAGCGAAACCCATTTTGCTAGGAAAAGACGACTGACATAGAAGAGATTATGGAGAGAACAAAATTTTGGCTGAGGCCCTTGCTTTCATTATTTAGCTGAGGAAAATCATTGGTTATATACGCTTTCAAAATCCTATGGTTTTTCTAAGGTACCAATAAAAGTGATACCATTCATAACATGGACAGTGGTCTCTTTCATATATCGCCTATAGTCGCAAACTTAAGTGCCAAGCAGATGGTTGAAATCTGTTTCGTATAAAATGTGCGCTTTTTTCCCCCAACTGTGTTCTTTGTATTCATATTCAGCCTAGGTTTGAGCCATCAAAACACTGGCACTATGTCGATCATTAGCAGCATTTTAGACAACTGGCAAATAAGGTATTCACTGTTCTCCACAAAATGTTCAGCTAATATTTCCCAGATGTATAATTAAGGCAAAAGATCATCTTCTTAAATTGGTATCAGCACTTTGGATGGCTTCTGGCTTCCAAGAGATACTATCAGTGGAAAACAATTTTATATCAAAAATAAGGGTTCTGTTTCTGGGGTGCTTTTGTTTGCTTGTTATACAGCTGCCCATAAAAAGAAATCTATAAATTTCCCCAAGCTTCACCTCCTGTCTAAAGGAACAGGTAGCTAATACAAAATGAGTCATGTTACTTTTACTATGCAAATCTATGATTTGCATTATAAGTTTCTTCTAAGTTATTTAATATTTTCTACTTTTCAAAATATTTGTACAAATATTACTTTAAAAATCAACAGTGTGTCACTTTTTAACAGAAAATCACTTTTTTGTTGCCCAATAATTTGTTCTATACAATGATTCATTTTTATGATTATACACAAATAAATGAATTTTAATTTGCATAGGTTAGAGCATAGGAATATGTTAAAGCAGCAAATTCGTTACTTAAATACTTGATATATGGAGTCATGCAAAAACAACTTTTGGTGTATCAGATTTCCTACATATAAAATGGGAAGAGATGTGCTTTTAGGATATTTCATAATTAGCAGTAAGCAGTCAGAGGAAACTATAGCTATATTGCTGCTATCTAGGTACAAGTTACCTGGGATCAATAATCATAAGTGCATTTAAAACAATTATAGTTGTATTAACTACAAATTTTAAAAAAAGTAAGTCAATAAGCTTCTTACGGGTTTTTTTATATGCCAAAATAATTTTCAAATATCAAACAAAAATATATAATTTTCATTGAAGTTCTGACCATTTTATATTTGTCGAGAATTAAACCTAGTTTTCAAAGTTTGAATTCAGTGGCTTGCATTCAGAGATATCCAAATACTTTTATAAATTTTACTAAGTTTAAGATGCCTCATTAGCATCAGAGGATAATTTGATACTCATTTTAAAGCCCATTTTATAGACGCATGACTGAAACCCCCCAAATTTAAATGACTTGTACATCACAAAGTTTTAATTCTTGATTTAGAAACTGTAGGAACATATGCCAACTTTGTATATCACTAAATTCTGGATTATAAAATATATTAGCAGTAAGTTGCCCAACTGGGATGACTTCCAGATTTTCTTTCTTGTTTAACAGTAGGAAATTTGCACATTTTCCTCCCTCTAAATGTAGTTCTGGTTCAATAAGGCTCTCTTGTACTTCTTTTTTTTTTTAAACAATCTTTATACCTGTACCACGAGAATAAGAGAATAACACCCATTCCTTATTCCTAAATTAAGAAGAGGGAGGGAGGTTCAAGAGGGAGGGGATATACGTATACATAGAGCTAATTCACTTCGTTGTACAGCAGAAAGTAACACAACATCGTAAAGCAATTTTACCCCAATAAAAAAAATTAATAAATAAAAGTTTTTAAATTTAAAAAACAGTATTCTGTGTAGCACAGTTTGATAAATACTTCTCTTTAGCAATGTTTCATATTTATTGTTATAAAATGTAAAACAAGGATTATGCTCAGAAGAGAAATATATTATCATCTAACTCCATTTGTGTATACTTAGAAAAAAGAAATCTGCAATAAATTTTGAAAAATACTGTAGGAAAAGAATAGAATAAAAAATTCTACATCATAATTATTAAGCAAAGAATTAATTTTAACACATAGTACGTTCCTATGCTATCTCAAATATACGAATCTATACTTAAAACTTACAGCTACTGTGTACAGGGACTTACTGATACCACAGTCATATTTTCAAAGTATAGATGATACGGAAGGTCATTGTATATGTAGTCAAAGATTATGTTACTGATGGTATAACTACACTTTTTTTCAAGCACTGGGTTTTAAATAAAGCATGCAATCTGCCAAACGTAAGATATTAGCAGTATGTGAAGCCTGCCCTCTCAGATTATATAGCTTTTTAATGCATCTTTCATTGGTTGTTCCTCTACTTCTTGCTTCATAGGGTTTAACATTTTTCTTGAGATTGCCAACTATTAGTGCATATTAGATCGGCTGGCCTGATGCTAATGCTAATAGTTACCTAATTTATGTTGATAAACACTTAAAATTTTTCTTTGGACTACCTGTTTGTAGTCCATCTTATCTTTATAAATAGACTTTCAGCTCTTTGACCTACAATGCCACTCTCTTGCTTTTCATATTCCTCCACAGTGCCTTGTTTAGCAATCCATATATAATGTATTTTTCACAATATTTGTAATAGTTGAGGATAGGGATCTGATGCACCTGAGAGTTTCAAACACATAGAATGTGAATCTTATCTTTCGAAACACTTAGATTCAAAATAGTTCATAGCAATTTGAGCACTTAATCCTGAGTAAGAATTATACATAGTACTTAGATTTAAAACTCCTAAAATATACTATGGTTACATGTTCCTGCCCAACACCACTCCACTGAGAGGGAAACTGAGAAGTGATTCCACATGTTAAAGGCTGGTTGTGTAATATATTCTGTCTCCAAATAGATGCATAAATGTAAGAATCCTGACCACTAGACTGAGGAGCTAGGAATCTTTCAAATGTATTTCAAAGTGATGAAATTTTAGACTTGAGAGATTTTAGAGATTATCTAGCCCACCTTCGAATTTTACAGATGCATACGCTAAGACCCCAAATCTCTTCCCAGTATGCAGGGAAGAACTGGATCTTGAGATCCTACACCCAGCTACTAACACTTTCTTATTAGGTTATACTTCCAAAGACAAATCAATGAAGATATTGACAAATGTAAATTTTTACCAAAAAAGAGGAAATTATTCTATGCTTTAGGAGAAATACTAAAAATCCACCAAAAACCTGCCATTTTATATGTATGCCTTAATATTCTAACACTTAAGTATCTAATCTCAACCCCAAATCTCAAATATCCCCAAATGTTACTCAGGCGTATCTTGATTTAGCCTTCTTGAATGCAAATTTTCCATTAAATATGAACTCTAATACCACCTTCAGATTTTTAAAGCTGAATATTATTATATGTCCCTATAGCTCATGTCATAAGATTCTGTGCTGCAAATGAGAAAGTGGGAATGAACTTTGTTTCTATTTCTATGAAATATTTCTTCCTTTCAAGATTTTCTCCCCAAAACTGCAGCTTCATCAGGATTTGGTATGATTTATTCAAAATCAACTTATTCAAAATTTCACTACCCTCTAAGCGAAAAAGTTTCTCCTAAATTCCAAACTTTTGTATGTGTATAACTATTTCATTCCCCAAAATAAATTCTTCACATAACTCTTAGCGACACCCAATTACCTTTTAATTTACTTTTGAAAGTCTATATAGTCTGCTCCTTTACTTTGTTCCTTAAATTGATTATCAGGAGCTTCTGGATGCCTTTCTTTCTCTAGAAGAATGCTTTTAAAGCATTCAATATTCCTAAACTGTTTATAGGTCAAATTAGATCCGTTTTATTCTTCCAGTAATGCTAAAATTTTTAGAAACGATTACACTACCACATTTACATCCCACAGTCCTTAGGGCTCTAAAAACAATACATTTTCCTGTGTTTCCCAAATGCTAATTATGTTTAGGACCGGAGAGAAATAGAAGTTCTGGTCTCAGAAATAGCATTCGTTGTTATCTTTGTTTTTCCATCCCAAGGTGTTCTGTTTGATTAATGGGACTTTGCATACTACATAGAAGTTTTCTTCGCATCCTGATAATACTATGGGGGAGATGACAATCTGAATCTGATATTGTGTATTCAGTTAGCACTCATTCAAGGTCAAAGTTAGTGAATTAGTGAATGAATCAGAAATTGAAGTTTGATTACCAGTTCACTCCTTTCACTACACATTATCCTAACAAATCTTCAACATAGATCCCTTGTAGTGCTGATAAAAAAGAAGAAATATTGGCATTAATTTTATGACATCTTCCTGCAAACGCTTCTCAAACATATTACGAAACTCGACAGCAAATTTTTTAAATGGGGGTTGAAACAAAAGGACATCGAGAAACAAGTTTTAAAAAAGTCTTTGGACTTTGTAAATTATTGCCCAACAAACTGGCTCAGGGTAAATAACCCAAAGGAAGAATTGTAAGCAAACAAGTAATACCTTGACTCCAGAATTAGAATAAAAATGTTTTAGATCTTCATCAAGCAACCTATATTAACTGTGAATGAAAAATTAATAGCATAAATAAAACCTCATTTTTTCATTTTGTGTTCTCTTATGTAAAGACATATTTTTCATTTTCACTGTGTTTCTTTTTCATTAGGATGCTCTTTTATTAGATAAAAATTGTTTAAAATGACAAATCAACAGATCATATTTGCAAGTTTCACAACCAACTCTCAAACAACCTACCCCCTTGGTACCATCATCCTAATTCACATAAAAACAGAAAACAAAACCCAAATCAGTATTAAAGTAAATAATTTACCACATTTAAAATAAATTTTGATTAAAAATATACCAAGAAAACAAGATTTGGGCCTGTGTCCTATTTTACTACTAGATTAAAAAATATACCAACAAGCAAAGCAGGTTAACTCTTTCCTTTCTTTCTCAGTGATGTTCCTGAAGCCCTAAAAGAGAGGACACATCCTTTATGGAACTGCTGCTCAGCGTCCCAACTGGTCTAACTCTCTTAAAGTGCCAATATAAAAAGCTTATAAGGTTTCAAGGGTGCCTTTTCTTTGGCCCTATACGGCAAATTTCATTTCTTCGTATTACATCTACTCTCAATGCATCTGATACTTAGGTTTAAATGTCACAGAAATGACTGGGATGGAGAGGGGAGGCACGTGTGCATAGAACATAATAAAAGCCTATGCGTCTCTACAATGAGAAATATTAAAAATGAAGCTACTAATACATTTTTAAGAAACATCCTATCTTCTGTTTTTTTAACATTTTCTCTTCGAAAAAACACATTCTTTCAAAGATGTGAAGAGCAGAAATAGAAACACTGTTACATATGAAAGTTTCAAGGGATTTGCTGCCAGCAGCTTTTCTTTATAGTGTTCCTCTTACCTACAGTATGTGTTGGCACTGGCAGGTAGCCCTAATTCGTTAGTAGCCAAATTATTTTTGTCCCTGAAGTACGAGAAATCTCCATAGCACATGAATGAGACATGGTTTACTAGTTTACACACATCTTTATAACTCCAAGAAACCAAAACTCATTCACAAATGCTTTCATTTCAGCTGAGAGAAGGGCTGCAGAATACTACAGCTACCTACTTTGAATTCCTGGTCCCCATTCTCCACGAGAAGACAAACAGAAAAAAACCTTTTACATTTCCATAAAGAACTTTGGTCCTTAATGCAAGAAAAATAAACAGCTTTCTGTTCACCATACTCCACATTTCATCTAAGCCAAAATAGTTCAGTAGAAGGCATTAAGAAAAAACGTCATTTAGTAATAAACCTAAATGTCTCCAGATAAAAATTCGTCACGACAGCATAGTAGGTTTAGATAACGTGGTCCACAATAGTTAGCATCCTCTTACTGCATGATCACCAACTACGTTTATATACTGCTGTACCACCTTCACTGACTTATAGAGATAATAGGAAGCAGACATAAGCAACACTCAGAAATAAACATATAACACAAGTGATGATTCAGCTATAGCAAGAAATCTCTGAATTCTGAGGCAAGACGAAAGTAAATGCATTAATACTAAACAGCCAAGTGACTGAAATGTCACTTAGATACAAAGAGAGATTTAAAATACAATGAGCTGAGTTCAGTTTTGAATTGACTTAAGCTTCGACACTGATTTCCAAAGTCTATGAACAACCCCAAGTTTTTGTTTTTAATTTTCCTTCTGTCGTGTTTTATGGGTAAAAAGTCCTCACACTACCTTGTAATAGATTACTTTCAAGCTGGGTGACAAAAGGGCATAATGACCGGAAAATGATACAAAAGAAACAGAAAAAGCATGTTAATAAGTTTATCAACAAACCTGGGTAATTCTCATGAAGTACAGATTAAGGTTCAGTGGTTCCAAACTGGCAGCATTCAAGTTGGGTTCATATTTGGGTTTTTTGTTGTTTGTTTTTTAAAACCACCTGTCCTAAAATGACATTGTTTATGCTAATTATCTTTGTTTATGCCACAATTCTGTTTGTTTACTACATTCTTTTAAAATACCATATCCCTATAAACAGTTCTCACCAGAATTCTTCTAAATCTTGTTTCGGTCTGGTCCTTCTCGGCAGCCCACTGAGCAGAATGCAGCTCTACAATGAAGGCGCAAGAGCTGGGAACAACTTTGAGTCTCTGACTCCTCAGGCTGGCAAAGGCAGGGAGTACTGCTGAGGTTTTACACTCAGGCTCCGAGGGAAAAGGATACTGAATGTGGAGAAATGCAACACCCCCCTATTGGACAAGCAGAACCACACGCCACAGTATCTCCAGAGATGTAGGAACTCTCAACTAGTAAGTGAAGAGAAGAATAGATAATGCTAAAGAGAAGGGAGTGCAGTTTCCAAACTGCAGGAGAAAACACAGAAGTCAGAAAGGATGAAAAGGTCACCTCCTGGACCATTATTAGTTCCTGATTAAAGTGGAGAAATATGAGGCATTCTCTTAAAGAATGTCCAAATAAATGCTGTTCGCTGAAGCAAAATAGTATGTCTTTAAATTTTTTCTTCTCCAGCAATATCACTCGATCATGTTCATCCATATAACATTCAAATTTTCTATTTAATGTGAATGACAATGCTCTCAATCAGTGAAAAGAAAAAAAGGACAGAATGAATGAAGCAAGAAAGAATTTGCTAGGTTTCAGTCCATTTCTTGTCCAACAAAATGTTTCCTTTAAAAGGAAGATATTTCATGTTTTGGTTAAATCTTTGCACATATTTCTATCTGAGTGCCATCATCTGAGTCAGAAACCTGACATATTAAACTATATATAAGTTAGAACAAGAGAAACGTCAAGATTATTTTATTTCCCATGCTGTTAAACTCATTGAAATTATAAATGAGTAACAAACTATGGAAGAAAACCAAAATCTATCAGTTATATGTATTTAACTCGTCTATAGAAAGGGAGGTATTCAACATACATAATACACATCTGCATTATACACATACTCATTAGGTGGCTGGAGAATTGATTGTGGAAAGAACAGACAATAAAAGTCAGACTTTAACCATGAATATAATTTGGCTTTTTAAATGCATTATGAATGTAATACCTTTGAAATAGCTTCCAGCTCTATGGAGGAGTAATGTGCTCAAGTATTAGAACAGGCCTTATTATTTGCCTCTCAGGTATGGTGCATATACAGACTTTAGTTAAAAGCTCCCTAAGCACAGATAAATACATTATTGTATGCTGATTATACTTGAGAAACACAAGACCATATCAACGTGTGAAGTAATCATAACATCCACACGTTTCTCTATCTCTCAACCTGCTAAACACTGAACTACCTGACATTTAACCCTTAATTGTTCTTGGCAATCAGTCAGATCGCATCGCCTGCTAAGTCTTCAGGACAGTCCTCCAGTTTGAGTGTGACACAAGTATGGTTTGTCCACTGCTTCATGCAAGCTGCCTTCCAAACTAATATCTTAGCTCAGTTAGCTTGCAAATTATTGGGATGGTAATTAAAATCTATAATCAGTTGTAGGCACCTTTTCCTCTACAAGGTAATAGAAAATAAAAAATAAATAAATAAAATGAACAAAGGCAGATATCAGAACATCCTGAAAACATAACATCAAACTTACAGGTTTGCAGGTGCCATTAGGTGACAATGTGAGCAGAAAACTTTCCTTTGGTTCACACCTAGGGGTTACCTGCTAACTTGAATGTATTTATCACTCATGAGCACAATGGTTTAAAAGAAAGTTTTTAATCAAGCTGAATGAATCTGTCCAGGTGATAAATACATTATTACTATGGACAAACTTCAGGTAATTAAAGTACTGCTAATGTCAGAAATATTCTTGCAGCCCATTAACAGTGATTTTTCATGGTAATTTTTAAAATTAATTTTTCACAGTACCTGATGTATATGTCTTTCTTCAGAAAAACACCTAAAGTCTCTTAATGTGAAAAATTATTTCTTTAGTCTATATGGCCATAAATAAATTAGATGGGAATATAAAGTAAATAGTTAAATTTTTGTTGCAGAAGGTTTTACTCTTGTAGTGTTCCCTTCAACATGTAGAAAACTGGCAATGTGTTTCTGCACCCGTTTTGAGAGAAGCCATCAAATAGGTGCTATTATAAGCTTAATCTGCTTCATCCCACTACCTTAGAGCCCAACTTTTTTTCTTCTTTCTAGACATTAATAGACTGTCTTCTTAAGCAATCATCTTATACTTGCTTTTTAATTAAGTCTCTTAACATAAAACAATTAGAAAGTGTAACAAGTAGCTTGGTCATAAAACAATTACATTACAGTCAAATAGGATAAATATAAACATAAGGAAAAACAGAATACAATATTATTGATAGTAACAAAAAATGCTTTTTTTCATTCATCAGAAACAAACTGATATTGATATTTAAGACAAATATTTTAAATATTTTCATTCTAAGAACATGAAAAAATAAATGGTATTCTGAAAGGAAAAACCCTTAGTTACAATTTTTATTATTTATTTTCAGGTAAATATATAAATTCACTGTCTTCATTTAAAATTTTTTCGGAGAGTTCAAGCGTTCGTTCTAGACACTATTACTAACATTTAGACCATGTTGCCAGTTATGTTTCCTCTAAATAGTATGAGTTAAAAGATTTTGCTTACAAATAATTCCTTAGAGCATACTTTGCCTATTCACCTCCCACCTGAGAATTGTTTTTCATTAATCATAATCAATTATGTTAGGGATGCTTGACAGTAAAAATAAAATATTTCAACTTCTTTACTTTTTAGAATCATTGTTCAATTTGCTTTACCTCCTGAATATGTTTTAGCAGACAGTGAAATTGTTACTACTTCTGAATTATTTAGCAACTGTTTATTAGTTTGACAGTATTGATCATGTTCATTTCTAGGGCTGATAATACGGACATAACAAATCTATATTCCAATTTTGATCCAGACATTTAAGTTTTGAATATTCCTTAAAGTTTCAAATAGTCTACAGGTTGGAAAGGATAATAGAAGATAGACAAGACTACTGATGAAACTAGAAAAAAAATCACATACAACTTCCAAAATACATAAGCCCCAAGCAACTTATTAATGTCCTCCAGAGCAATGTTCTCTATTTCATATAGAAATTTAGAAGTCTTCTTTTCAGATTTCTGACTAAGTTTGAGTGAACAACTCATCTATATCAGGTGAGCAAACAGAATAAAAACTTAACACTCGATAGAAATGACCTACATATCCAATGAAAGTTGCAGATAGTTGAAAAGGCAAAAAAAGCTGACTATGTATGAGAGTGTAATTACAGCATATATACCTCCTTTGGAGAATATAAATATTCAATATTGAGTCTGCATGATATATACTCTATGTGGGTGACTATAGATACACTCAGCCATACAAATTCAGTGTAAACAAATAGTAATGATTTACTGAGATTTTTGTATGTATTACCAATTACAACCACAGGGGAAATTATTAGGAAATTTTATATTGTAGGACATTTTTCAAAATTATTTTAGCTACTAATATTTCCAAAGATGCTGTCTATACTGACAACGCTATTGATTATCACTTGCTTATTTAATTAGGCAGTTAGAAAAGCACGCCTCTGAGTGACAAAAAACTGAAATTCTCACCAGGAGGAAAAAAAAAGTGTTAAGAGATTTGAGCATCGGAATAGGAAAGGGAAAAGTTTAGTTTAAAAAGAGATAATTGAAAAAATACAAATAAAGTTCACAGCAGGAAAGCTTGCCTATATAAAGGAATAGGCTACAGCCTGTTAATATGTAACTACCTTTTTATAAGAACAGTCATTTAACAGGCTTACAAATCAGACTCAGAGTTTTATTTTCGAAAAGTATAGAGTTGAAGAATACTATCATTTAAGTGTCGCTCTGCACATACTAGAAAACTCACTATGGTATTAAGCAGTAGTATGTTCCAGTATAAATAACTTCAATACCTACATATGAAACAGGCTATGTTTACCAAAAAAAAAAAAAAAAAAAAAAGCTAACTATTTTAAAGAGTTAATATACAAAACTTTGAAAAAAATAATTCAAAACTGTTAAGAAAGCTAAACCGTTCACTGGAATTACGTGGTGAAGATGCACCTTAAGTTTTTTAAAAAAAAAAAAAAAGAGGAGGAGAAAATGAAAGAAAGAAGACAGTATTAAAGTATATATGATGGCTATTTTACTTTCTCTCCTGATCTGATATTGGTTTCTCTAATAGCCGACCACATTCAAGCATTATTTTATTCTCAATACCCCTCTTCTCTTCCATTGCTTCACTTCTAGAATGTTTTAATCTTTGTCCTTTCTTTTTTCGTCTTTTCATATCAAATTCAGTCTTTTGAGCGATGAACAGCTTGACTTAGCATATTTTTAACCAGCTGGTCTAGCACCTAGCTTGCATTGCATAGTCAGATACAACAAATGTTTATACAGAAGGTAGCTTTCATGAAAATGAAAAAAAAAAGCCTGGGTATCATGCATCCTGGCTTTTTTTAGCTTTTTTTTCTAATTCACCATACAGAATACAAAGTTTGAATTCTTTTTAATGGCAAACAAAATTCTATTTATAGTTCCAAAAAATGAACTTATGCTAGGATAAGAACTCAAATTTAAAAACTGCAGTGTGTACTTATAGGAACACGAAGAGGGCTAAAATTCTTTCAGAGCCCTGCTTTACTTGCAAAAACATCCAATGGAAGGATATTACACACATTTCTCTAATAGGAAATACTTGACTACAAATAAACTTATTCCCATCATAGCAAAAGGGAAAACAGAATAAATCAAAATTCAGCTTAAGACAGTGCAAAAAGTGGCCACTAAAAACTTAAAAAGGGATCATCCCCATTTTTTTTGACATTTCAGAGTAATGTACTAATAGATTCCTGTGATGTTAAATTTTCTTTAAAAAAAAAAAATCTGCTCTCTTATATCAACAAAAGGTCATGTGCTTTACTGAGCAGCTTCCAAAGTTTTACAGAAGAATCAAATAGGAACTTATAGCCTCCGTTTTAACCACCACTAAAACCTTCTGTCACCCCAGATATTACGAGACAGAGATGTTGAAAATGGTAACACTCTGCACACAAAAGCATTTAAAAAGGTGTAGAAGGGGAGAAAAATATCAATGAAGGAAGAAAGTAAGAGAGTGAATGAGAAAGAGAAAAGCAGCGAGTGGGAGAGAGAGAGATGCTTAATGTTCATTTAATTTCCTGTTATAGGACGTAACCTAAAAATATTAGCAGAAATCCCGGAGACTTTGCAAATCAGTTCCATTTGGTCTGGGCAATCAACAAAAATCAGCTAACAAGACTGCAGAAGCACTAGCTAAAAGCTTCTCCCTTAAAACACGTTTTAAGGGAGCATCTTCCAATGGATTCAGAGACTACTGTAAAATGGGATAGTTGCACTTCAATATATCAGGGGGGAAAAACTGTACTCACCTTTCAAACTCCTGAGGTAAATCAGGGTCAGTAAGCATGCTGGAAAAGCACAATTTCCCTTTGTCACAGCAGCCACCTATGATCGTCTCCAACTGAACCTGTCAAGTGAGTCCAAACCTTCTAAACCAATTGATTTTCTCCCTCCCTCCCTCTCTCTCTCTCTCTCTCCCTCTCTCTCTCTCTCTCTCTCAATCTCTCTCTCTCTCTCTCTCTCTCTCTCTCTCTCTCTCTCTCTCTCACCCCCCCTCCCTCTCCTAGGACTCCTTGACCAGTCTCTTAAAGGGGTAGCGCACTTCCAGCAGCGGGTCGGGCTGCTCCCCCTTCCTCCAGCCACACGCTCTCGGGCTGCAAGGCACTAGACAACCTCAGGGTGCCTGTCCTTTCCTTTTAATTCTCCCTTCCAGACATTACCGAATGTGAGAAGTCAACTCATTTAACGCGTCTCCCATACTCTCTCCTCTAAATAATAAAAGTCACACACGCACACGCATGCACACACACACACACAATATGATTTTTGAAAATGCATTTGCTACTGATTAAAAGAGAAATCTGTAACCTAACAGAACCCCGATTAAACTGCATTTATTAACTCATTAAGCGAAAAGATTAAATGTTAGTAATAGCATTTTTACACAAAGAATTGTTACGCCTTCTCACCCTTTTCTAGGCTCTCTCCGTGCGCACACGAAAACACACACACACACACACACACACACACACACACTCTCGCACACAACAATCAGGCATTGTTCTGAGGGAAGAAAAGCAACTTTGACAGATTGAAATATAGCAGAGGCCCCTTCAAGGAAACCTGTAAACAACTTGTCACTCACTCTGTCGGTCTCACTGTTAGCTCGCGCTTTCCACAAAGTGGTGCGAACGTCCTGGCAACCCAACCAAAGTTTCCTCAGCTCCAAACTCCATAAAACACGATGTGCGATGCGGAGGGAAATAGGTATCCACATACCAAAATAACGCACACTCCAGGGAACAAAACCCCAAACCAAACCAACAAATGAAAACAAAAAGATGGTCCTAACAAACTGTCCTGCTCGGGATTGCTGGGGAGGTCAGGGCGGGAAGCGCTCCCCTGGCTGGGGATCTCTTTAATTTCCTCTGCCCAGGCAGCCACAGATAACAAGGTGGACAAACTAGGGCTTTACGGCTCCTAAGCTGGCTGGCAAGGCACAGCCTCCATAGCAGTTCCAATTATCTAGATAAAAATCTGGCAGGCGAGGAAGGTAATCAGGTAATGTACCTTTGACATGAAATGACAGAGGCACATACACAAACACAGAGAGAGACACTTACACAGACACGCATGCAGAGATGGTGGCTGCCCCGTGCACCGCAGCATCTGGTCAGGGAGTAAGCACACACTCACCAACACGAGATAGTGTGCATTCTTCACACACACACACACACACACACACACACTCACACTCACACACACACACTCTCTCACACTCACACACTCAGTCGCTCACACACGCTCTCCACTCCTACTGGGAGGGTTCATTCTGCACAAAAGGCTACATTACAGAGCCCGCCCCAATAAGGGAAAGAGAGAAAAAAAGCCTTCCATTGTTGAGAGGGCAGGTCAGTTGATTAGATTTTCTGTGGAGAATTCCACGAGGAAATTCCCTTCAAAGCCGAAGTGATTAACTGGGGGCTATTCTGGAAATGGAGCAGACAATGGCTCAATAGTCTGCACAGCCAATGTCCAGGCTGGCACTGAACTCACTTAAAAAAAAAAATAAAAGCCAGACTCCCTGTTCTTTTCCACACGTTCCCCCCCAGCCCCCTCCACTCCTTCCAACTTCCCCTCCCAATTCCTTTTATTTTGCAGCTGGACAACATTAAGGGCCTTTAAAACCACAAGGGTTGACCCCACAGGAGTTTGATTAGGTCCCACTTTTTTCTCCTGGCGACAGGCAGACAGTAAGTTTACTTTTTTAGACATACACAATGAGACATTACACACAAATTCCAAACAGCAAAATCAATTATTAACTTTATCATATTAATAAATTTATTCTTCATTCAAAGGTTGTAACATTTTTGCCAAAGTTGATAATAACTTAATAATGAGATCCATCATTCAAGGGGTATCCTAAAAATACATGTATATACACTACAAAATCAATGTGGAATAAGATTGAAGCATGTCACTATGGAGTTAAGACACTAACAGAACACAGAATTATGACCCGCCCTGAAAAAAGCTGTTAACAAGGGATGTGGCAAAAATGACTTGATGCTGACATGATTTTCATCTTCAGCAGCTGGGGAAGGGGAAAGATATTACTCACTATTCTTTCTTGTCATTAGCCTCAAATTATTTTTTATTATAGCAACAACCCATTCCTACATAGAAAGTAAGAAAATTGTTGCATTATTTTAAATATCTATTATTTCAGCACTTAAGGGGGCTACAGTCTAATACACTCTAATTGATAAAGCATACAAAAATAATTTTTTCCATTGTTAATGGTGGATATGGGATTTAGGGAATGGTAGCTGCCTGGCTACATACACTTTAAAAAATAGTTTTTAAAGAATTTCCTAATTAGGGAGTCTTGTTTCATCTTGTATCAATAAAGAAAAATGAAGGAGGAGGAAGGGTAAGTTACAAGGGGCAACGGGAGCTGGAGTCAGGAAGAGGAGGGGGCGGCAGTGAGGAGAGGATGCAGGGAGAACACAAGAAGGAGACAGAGTGGCAGCATAAAGATAGAAACAAAGATAATGGCCATAAGGCAGGATGCTGAGATCCGTATGGTCCCAGCTGCTATCTTGCTACAGCTACTACCTCTGGTTGTTTCTCTGAAACTGTAATCCAGAAGGTCACCAGAGCAGGTAAGAAAGAGAGTATGAGGGTTTGAGGCCAACTACAGTGTAAAGCAAAGATGCTCATATCACATTCATCCTTGTCTTTGGTTTTGTTTTTATAGACATTTACTATGTGCATGTGTAAGTACACACATGCCAAACAAACACAAAGGACGTATAGGAAAATGTTAAATGGTGTGGAAGTCAGTTTAAGAGCTTAACATATTTCTATAAACATTTCTGCAGCCATTCAAAACAAATTATTTCTTGCAAAATTATCCTTGAAGAAACTGAAATAGACTAGGAACTAGACAGAAAATTTGCCAGATATAATAATGATCATCCTAATAATGATAACTTGAACTAATGGAACTCCAAGCTCATAAAGAATTCTGTTCACATAGATTAGCTCACGGATCATATGCAGCATAGAAAAGTGTGTGGGTATATATAGCCCTAAGTTTCCCAGTGTTTAAACTTTGGCAAAAGGAATTTAAAGTCATACAACTGGTTAGTGGCCCATTTGTTACTTGAAGCCAAATCTTATTTCACTTCTGATACCATAATACAGAATAAAATAACACTCCAGAATTTATACTTCAGTGAAAATCCCAAGATGGTACTCACTTTTTAAGTGATTTAAAAGGCGTTCAAGTAACTGTTAATGAATTTAAATTTGATATAATCTCATTGTCACTAAGTTAGTACTGTATTTGATGGCTGAATGAAATAAATAGTTTTAAATGTACCTTTCTAGGCTGTAAAAGTTTTCTTTCATTTGAATTCTACATTGCAAATTAACATTTTTGCAAGATTTTAGAAGTCAGCAAAAGAGAAGGCAGCTCCAAAATATTCTCTCAAATCCTGTCATTGATAATTTTATTAAATAACTGAATTGATCCCAGCAACCCAATGCTTAATAGTAAATTACCATTATGTCTTCTTTTTATTTTACATTAAATGTTAAAATATTTAAATATTAAATATGTGCTAATGACTAGCACATAATATGTGTTAAATAAATCTATATTCTTTATCAATTACCTGAAAAGTTCAAGATATTCAATTGGTTACATACCTGGTATTGTCTACATCAGAACTAACATCCCAATGTGATTTTGCTATACTATTATAAGTATAGGTCTCCAGAAAGTTTCATAATATATGTAGACTGAGATACACTTTATCATTCACTGAACATTTATTAAATGCTTAACAACATGTTAAGTACTGTGGCTTTAAAAGTAAAATTCAAGAAAAATTTCCAATAAATCTAATTTTAAAAATATATATGAGCAAAATTCAAATTAATTGTTTTATATGCAAGCTCTCTAAGGTAAATATGGTAAGAAAAGCTAAAACCAAAAGCAAATGCATGAAAAGCAATGACAAGAACTTACTGAACAATAATTAAATTGGTGGGAAATACAAAATGATCTACAAACACAGATGTACAAATATAAATACATCTTCAGAGAGAACCAAAGCACAAACTACAACAGAAACCCCATAAAACATTTAATGAGTCTCTTTGACATTGCCGCAGCAGTATTATGGAAAATGGGATGAACCTGAAAAAGTGTGCTTTTGAGCTCATGTTGTTTCCATTGTAGATATAAAAATGAGACTCACACAAGCTAAGAAAATATAAGATATGCTAGTGAACACTGCTGGAGAATTCTCAAAAAGAATATCAGGAAACAAGTTATTTCCAACTTTAACCTCTTTCAGACACTGTTTCAACAAGTTTTTCTAATATTTCTCTTCTCAATAAAAGGAAGAATGTCCATTCCCCTGTTTTTAAGATAGAATTGTTAAATATCCTCTATTTTAATAACTGAAACTGAAATACGTAGTCACAGGTACAGATAACACTTTAATATTTGATACATGTTCCTATCATCAAGCAATAGTTCATGGAATTTGGAAGGTTATTTTTGAGAAATGAAACTTTTAGTATTATAACCACAATGAATTTAATATCAGTGTCAGACAATACCAATATTGTGTTGCTTTAACCTGACACAAGAGGCATTAAGAAAATATTCACTTATTGGTTTTTTTTTCCCCTACAGTTATTTGCTTTATCACAAGATGTTAAAAAAGAACCCTCCCTCTTTCAAAAAAAAAAAGAACTTCCAACAAATGTACGTCTGTGAGCCATTCGCCAAATGCCTGGTGAGCTCACCACTGACCTATCAGGTGCAGCTTAAAACTTTGACTTAGAGTAGAATAAGTCATTGGACCTCTTTAGAAACATATCTAAGAAATTCAACAGCCTCTCTTCCTTTTAAAGACCTAAAATTCAATTCCCCATAATACACTTATGCAAGAGAATTGGCATATAATCCCACCCTCATACTCTTCTGTATTGTCAGTTGGTTAGTTAGAATATACAGATGAATTGTCCTCAGATCACATTTTTGACCAACCAGTGTTCTTCAACAACACATTCTTTAAGAATGTGTTCACCTTAAAAACTTGTCTCATACTTGTCTGAAAGAGATGATGCCATTCCCAGTAATAGCTCCCACTGTTTGGTATCTTACTATTTACCTCCTTCAGAAGAATTTGAAGTAATTTAAAAATGATAGCTTTTAGTGTTTGAGAACTTTGTACCAGTCACTGCGATGCACATAAAATAATCTCATTTAACATTCAAAACAACTATATGAGATACGTAGCTGTATCATCCCAACTACAAATGAGGGAACCATGGCTTACAAAGAGAACTATTTGTCCGAGGTCCCAAAACTAACAAGTGAAGAAATGGGCAACACCAAAGTTATGACAACTTTCCTCCAAAGTTCTCAAAAGGCACCAAATGTTCATTTATCTCACATATACCCTAATAGCTATTAAATATCAAGTGTACAGGAAAGTGCTTATAAGAATGTTTTAACACTAAGAGAATATTTAAACGTCAAAGTTAGGTTGAGCGATGATTAACCTATCCTCACAAATAACTTGATATAAAAGATGATTCTTTTTTTTTTTTTTGCGGTACGCGGGCCTCTCACTGTTGTGGCCTCTCCCCTTGTGGAGCACAGGCTCCGGACGCGCAGGCTCAGCGGCCATGGCTCACGGGCCCAGCCGCTCCGTGGCATGTGGGATCTTCCCGGACCGGGGCACGAACCCGTGTCCCCTGCATCGGCAGGCAGACTCTCAACCACTGCGCCACCAGGGAAGCCCAAAAGATGATTCTTTATACAACAATTAAAAACAGTTAAGAATAGCACCCTCGTGCTATTTATGGTGATAATAAACATCAGAATTAGTACACTCATCATAAAGTCTGGCTCTCTTTTTAAAAATAATTTCTAAACATTCTCTAACATGATTACAATTTTGGGTATCCAAGGGAAAATACAGTAGTCCTCACTTTTCTTATTATACTGTACTTACCTTTCTTCTTGTGATAATGTGGGATGAAAAAATGCCTCTGTGATGAGATGATGTGAGGTGAATGAGGCAGGCACTGTGACATAGCATTAAGCTACTATTGACCTTCTGATGATATGTCAAGAGGAGGATCAATGTGCTCTGGTGATCCTGGGTCATACAGTCATGACGATGTCAATAGATGGGGATCACAGGCAGAGCGAAGCCGAGTGGTGTGAGATTTCATCACGCTACTCAGAGTAGTCGCACAATTTAAAACTTACAAATTGTTTACTTCTGGAATTTTCTATTTAATATTTTCAGACCATGGTTGACCACCATGGGTAACTGAAACCACAGAAAGTGAAACTGCATATAAAGGAGGCCTATCTTCTGGTCGCCATGTAAGTACTTTGCAGTAGTGAAATTCCTGTCTTACAGAAAGGATCATTTCAGGAAAAGATATCTATTAGGAAGATCAACCTAACTTACACTTTAATTTTTTTACTCGTTACACAATCAACTCTCCTTGTGATAAGTGGTGTTGCCTAACTGTCGCCAGTTCATGAGGTTGAAAAAGACATGAACCAATCACTCTGGCGGTAATAGTCAAGACCCCTACTGAGTAAAAAAATCCATATAACCCACGAGAAGAGAAGCCATTCGAATGGGACCATACCTTAAAAAAGTGTTCTTGCCCACCAAACTTTCTGTTATGTATTTCCCAACCTGGAAAGAAATTCAGGGAACACACTACATTGAGGCAGCAGCAAAGTGAAAAGTAGCACCATGATATTGCTACAATGTGGCTACTTATTAATTTCTATAAACTATTTTAGTGTACATCTTTCAGGGAAGTTTTTCCACTGTAGTTGTGCTATGTACTTCTTGATGTTAACTAACCAGAGCAGAAATAAGAGTGAAAACTGAGTAAAATATGAAGACATTTGAACACTTAGCTTCATTTTTAAGTTGATTTCACTTGTCTATTCTCTATATTCTTCTTTGATTGCATACTAAGTAAATGACAAATCTTATTCATGGTAAATTAAAATATTATCTATTAACAATGTCCAGTCTGTTTATGTCTAGAACACCACAGAGGAAAGAATCGTAGCTAAGCTGAAAGGAGGCCTGAGCTCTAGGCCTCTATTCCTTCCTTACTAGTGGTGTGGTCTTGCCTACAACTTTAACATCTCAGGGAAGATGATTTTTAAGGTCCCTCTCGACTCTCAAGTTCCTATTCTTTAATCTATTCTTTGATAAATCCATTTATAATCTGCAAAGTAAAACCTCTTACCCTTCTCAGTTTTGTTCCAGTTATATACCCTTTTAAAATTGTTTTAAGAACAGCCCTTGTACTTTATTTTGACCCTTTAAAGAATGCGATAACTCTACATTCACACATCAATATAAGATTGTGAAGAAAAGTATCTTTTATTAATTAAAGTTAGTTTGGCTAAATTCAATTAAATTAAAATGACCAGGAGAACTTAACTGGTCACAAAAAATGACCACATATTCAAAAGAACTAATTTTATGACTAAATTCACCTATTTACGATCCTGAAAATTTTGTGCTTGAATTTTCAAGTCACAGCTTTCATTTTTTCTGATAAGTACAATCACATTTATTGGCATTATCTAATTCAATGATAGAATTAATAGCAGTTTATTACTATATTGAACACATCATATGTGTGTGATGGCAGTGACTGGCACTGTAGGGAGAAATAAATACAAGGGATTCTGCCTTTATCTGAAATTTCAAGACATCAAATGAGAAACTCAAGGACAAACTAAAAAGCTGAAATGTGAGAAATCCTGACAGGCAAATTACGTTCAAGAAAAACTAGTTTTTAAAATGAATTTTGTGGACACTGTGTAGAACTCCTGCCAAATACACAGCTTCTTTATTTTTCATGCTATTGTTAACAAAAATGACTTACTGCCATAATTTAGAAAATAATTCAGTCAGACTATGCACAGGATTAAAATGCAAAAAAAAACCCCAGACATTATCAAAAGACTGTATTCATTCAATTACTAAGTATGTACAGAATGTTTAATTTACACTTGTATTGTAAACCATCTATACATATTAAAATTTTATTGTTTATAATGTATACTTTCATAAATGGAAAAAAAGATAAATTGATATTTGTAAATTTCCCTAAAGTTGAAGAACACTTTAGGTATCAAATGGTATGTTAGTATTTAAAAACACTTAAATGTTAATTAACTCTTAACAAATCATGGGTCTGTAATCTGAAACATTTATTTTTAAGTCTTGCTTAAAGTCAAAGCACAGACTAAAAGACTATAAGCATTTGTAAGATATGCCAGCATCATATATGCACATCTTAAAAAAATAAAAATGCATGCCCTTCCTGGTTTGAGGACCAAACTTCAGATTCATTCAGGCTTTGTAGGTGGACCATTATTCTTAATCTTAAAGAGCAAGTCAACTTAATAAGCACTGTTCTAGTATTGAGTGTGTTCCTTGAATTTTACTAGACATACTGAGGGGGAAAAAATGAATCAATACACATAATTTTTTTTATGAGCATCTTTTCTGGCCAGAGCATTCTCATAAAAGGTGAGGACACAAAGATAAACACTTTTTTTTCAAGGAATTATAACCTAGGGCAAAATATGGACATCCTGTTCCAATAAAAATATTATCAAGTTCTTACTAACTAGAAATCTACGATTTTCACACAGGTTAATTCATTTAATTTTCAAAACAAATCTGGAATGTATCAGTTACAAATATTAGTTCCATGTCACAGAAAAGGTAAGTGAAGTACAGGAACAAAAATTATCTAGCTTCAGATTACACAACTAGTAATAGGCAGAACCCCAGTTTGAACCCAAGTCTTCCAATTACCAACCTAGTGCCTGGTCCACTCTACAAGAGAGCTACTTCCAAAAGTTATCACAACATAAGATAAAATGATAAAAGTATTATTTAGTGAAACAAAATTGTGTGGGGATTTTAAGTAACAAGTGACTTTAACTATTTTCTGAAGTTCAATAATTTTAGTATTAGTTTGTTGAAGTTAATAAAATATAGATTAGAGAATCAATTGAAAACCCCAGAAGCACTATGAGAATTCAGAATTACAGTGGGGAACAAAAGCAGTATAAAGAAATCAATAGTTTTTGTATATATATGATCACCCCCAGTTATCAAAAGATAACAGGGATAAAAGACCCCATCAGCATTAGTAACACGAAAGATAAAATATCTAAGAATAAAATCATTCACATAAAGACCTATTTGAACAAAGCTTAGTTATCAAAAGATAGTGGGAAAAAAAACCCCATCAGCATTAGTAACACAAAAGATAAAATATCTAAGAATAAGATCATTCACATAAAGACCTATTTGAAGAAAGCTTTAACACAATATGGAAAGATATACCATGTTCCTGGATAGGTAGCATCAATATCATTTCTTTCTAAATGACAGTATAAATTTAATAAGTTCAAATTAAAATACCAGCATATGCTTAAAACACTACACAAACTAATTCAAAAGTTTGCCTCAAAAAATAAGTAAGAAAAATCATTTTAAAAATCTGAAAAAGCATAAGGGCTCAGGTAACCAGATATTAAAATATAATATAGAGTCTCAATGATTAAAACAATGTATATTGAATGGATTGAAAAGCCAAAGGAATAGAAAAGAAAGTACAGAAAATACCTAAACACAGAAGAAAAATTCAGTATATTCTATCTAGTTAATGATATAGGTGGCTTTCAACAAATGCTCAGCAATTACCTCATGACCAAGGCAAACAGGAATATAAATTCCAAATGGATAAAGATTTAGATGTAAAGAATAAAACCATAAATCCACCAGAAGAGAACATGAGCAATCTGCAATATAATCTTGGCATAGTCGTACTGTTTGGGAAAAACAATATATGCAACCCATATCAAAGGAATGTGATAGCCTCCATAATATGTAAAGAGCTCTTTGAAATCAATGAGAAAAAGGTTAATAATCCAATAGTAAAACAGACAAATAATATAACTTATTCAAAGAAAAGGAAATAGAAGTGGTTCTTAAATAAAGGAAAGATGCTAACATTCTTTAATTTAAGTGCAATTTACAACTACAATGTGATTACTATTTTTTTTAACCTACCAGTTTGGCAAAAAATGAAAAATTTAACATTTTGTTAGGCTATATTCATTCATAAATAATTTGTCCTCCCCCTTGCTAAACTTCCCTACAGTGGATTTTACTTCCTACTCCACTACTTTGCCTTAGACATGTTACTTGCTTTGGCCGATGGAATATGGAGCTTTCTCTGTGAATGCCTGATTTGGCTCAGCTACCTTATCTTGTTTCTGCCTTCCACCATGAAAACAGCATATCTCAGATGGGGGCTAGTCCATCAGCCTGCGTCTTAGAATGACAAGAGACATGGAGTCAAATGGACCCCAACTCAGTCCAATCAGGCCAACACGCAGCTGACCCACAGAAACCTCATGTTACACATGCAAAACAAAAAATTTTTTTTCAACTGTAATCCATGGACAGAGTACGGTTGTTTGTTAACACAGCAAAAGCTTACTAGCACTTATAGTCCATTTATGACTTACAGAAACACATGTTCTTGTATATTACTAGTAGGATTGTATATCAATATAACCCTTCTGGACAGCAATTTGGAAACAGCTACAAAAATTAGAAATGCAATTCCACTTCTGGGAATGTATTAGATATATTTTCAAATGGGCAGAATGTTACATATTCAAAGTTTGTCACTGTGGAACAGCATGTAATAGCACAGAACTGTTAACAATCTAAAGGGAAACAACAAAGCAATGGTATACTATAAAGCTATTAATAAAAGAAAATAGAATGTAACTCTGCACTGATATAAAAACATCTTCAATATAATAATTGCTGATATATATATATATAAAGTAAAAAAAGCAAGGTACATATCTAAGAACTGAGTACAATGTGCTACAAAATGTGTGAAAATAAGACATCAAGTTTCTTTTTGCTTATATGTATATAAGAAAACCTTGGAAGGATATACAACAAAATGAAACAAAATGGTTATAATTGTGGGGACAGGGGAAAGTCAGAACTGGACAAATGGAAGACAGTTATGAGATTAAAACCTTTCTGCTGTATGCTTTTTAAAGCTTTTTATACTTTTTCTTTATTTTGAATGTGAATCCATTATGTTTTCAAAAAAAGTTAATACACATAAATTAAATTAAATACACATCTAATTAAACTAAAAACTCTCCGATGCCTGCTCATCAACGATACACAAGATTTCTCAAATTCGTATCAGCAAGCCCCACACATCTTATTCTTAGAGGCCTGTAATTAATATATAATTTTTGTTATTAAAAAGCATTTCACCTGCTAAAAAAACTAAAAATCTCATTTTTAAAATAATCTTCAGGCTTCCCTCCTGGCACAGTGGTTAAGAATCAGCCTGCCAATTCAGGGGACACACGTTCGAGCCCTGGTCCGGGAAGATCCCACATGCCGTGGAGCAACTAAGCCAGTGTGCCACAAGCTCCCGAGCCTGCGCTCTAGAGCCCATAAGCCACAACTACTGAAGCCCGCGTGCCTAGAGCTCGTGCTCTGCAACAAGAGAAGCCACCGCAATGAGAAGCCCGCCCACCGCAATGAAGAGCAGACTCTGCTCCCCGCAACTAAAGAAAGCCAGTGCGCAGCAACCAAGACCCAACGCAGACAAAAATAAACAAACAGATAAATAAAAGTCCTCAATTTAATGATCTTTTTCATAGAACATGATTTTAGTTTTGGATATAAATGTTTCTTTAACTGAAATTCAAAGACCCCAGTGAATATATCCTTGGGGATATATAATATTTTTCTTTAACAGAGGCTTGTATATAGTTTGAAGAGTTTGAGAGATGATAGCCTAATTATAAATAAAAGTCCTTAACATGTCATATTTGACTTTTAATGCTCTGACATGGTCTCCTTACCCAACCAAATCTCTCCTACATGCCATGAACTTCATGCTCCTGCTGTACCAGGCTGGTAAAGTTGCTGGCAAACAGCCTGTTGCTTCTTCCTTCAATGCTTTTGTGTGAAATGTGCATTCCTCCTGGAATATCTTCCACACTCCCTTACCCCGTTTTATCAGGCTAATTGCTACTCATCCTTTAAGATTTGTTGAAGCTGCAGATTCCATTGGAATCCCATGTTGATCCCTTACCTGTTATCCTTCTTGGGACTCCCATAACAGGTAGAACATAAGTTCCCACTACTTAGCTCTAAGCTCTAAAAAGATGGCTGCTCTGTCTTATTCATTATTGTATCTTCCAGACTATTTCAATGTTCTATAATACCCACAGCATGCTCTATCTGCAAAAAAAGATCAGGAGACTGCGGGACCCTGCGTCTGTGTGTCCTGGTATCAGGCCATTGCACAACCTGTTTCCCAAGGCCAGGACATCATCACCTTTACACCACGATTAAGTATTACCTCCTCAAAGCAGCCTTCCCTAGGCTAGGATTGAAGTGTAAGAAACAGCATGGGTGGAAGGTCAAAGTCCGTGGACAACTGTGGTGGTATTAACAGAAGTTTGGAAGTTGGGATTTTTTGTGGGAAAAGTGATGCTACATTGAATTTGACATAATGGCAGAACTTCTGAGTAAAGGTTTCTAACTTAGAGATGGGAATATTACACTGAAGTGTGTAAAAGTATCATAGTAAAAGTAGATTTTATTTCATAAGTATGAAAGTCTGTTTAATAAGGTGAGCAAAGTACTAAACTAGAAAAAATAAAGTTTCAAGAAAGGACAAACATAATGACAATTTTTTTAAAAGAGGCCTATTTAAAAAACCATTGATTCTGGCAACTTAGTAACTGTTGAGAGATGCTCTTGAAATACCAGAAGAAAAGAGTTCATCTCTGATGAAATGAAACCATAAATTCCATAGCCTTCCTCCACCTCTCTGCAAACACACACACACACACCCCCCACACACATACATGCACACACGCACAACTATTTTATTCCCTTCCATAAAAAAGACTCTACAAACAACACAGGGTCTCCAGATTAAAAATTACGTTAGAAACAGAAAAGCATCAACTGAAGGCATACTCTAGGAAAACTATACCAGGGAGAGAAGAAAATGTAGAAAATTTTAAATGTCTAAAGTTTTGAGGAAAAAATAATGGACTTCTTTATTAATTTCTGAATGGTAATAATCCCTGTGAAATACAACTACCATTACATTTTTCCAGGAGTCCAGACGCTATTTTGGCAATTAGGCAGTCACTGCCATTTTGATTGCATTTAAAATGATCAAGTATGCAATTGCCCACTGTTGTCCTTTTCTTCCAGTACAAAGATTTAAATCTTATTTCTGATCTAAAAATATTCCATTTATATCTCTTTGCTGATAGATTTTCCTGTTGCTTTATTTCAAGGTCCTGTAGAAATCATTAGTGACATTATGCCAAAGGCTGAACATCATAAGCAACCTGAACAGTTTGATTCACCTAAAAAGCAACGCACAATTCACTGAAAGAAAATGCAATAATGATCCCGTCCAACTAAAACTGTTAAATTAAATGGAGAGAATCTAATGATTTCCCCTTATCATTCTGATATTCTGGAAACATGGCAGGGGAACGATAAATACCAACACATATGTTGAAGATGCCCACTCTTTTTTAGCTTAAGGAAAGCAAATGAATTCTTTTAAAAAGAAACTGCCCTGTTACATAAAGAACGTTCTAATGGATGCATCTAAGTGCAAAAAAAGGGCAAATAACCTCCTAAATTAATACATATTTAAACAAATTCTTAAGCCAATTAAACAAATAGAAAGCTATCCAATTAAGATACTGAGAAAGCACAGGAGAAAGCAGGAGCTGCTGCCTGAACATAAGACCAGTTATGAAAAACACAAATGAGAAATCACATTCTATTAGTTCCAAACAATAAATTTATCTCATTTCTACTTTTCTATAATTTCTGTCAAATACATATGATCATGCTTTCCTGTCACATATATGCAATTCTGTCTACATACCTACAGTTTAAGAAATTACAAAAGCAGATGCAGAATTCAAGGAACTGTCCTTGATTCCTGAATCTGACATATCCATAGAAAAGCAAAATTCAGTATCAGGGAAACTCAGACTGGTTAATTTAATGGCCTGACCTTAGAGAGCTTTCAGAGATATGTTTAACGGGATTAAACAGACTATAGCCTAAGTTCAGCATGCACACGTGCATGAATGAGTGAAGTACAAAAAGCTGAAAGACTACAAATTTTATCCCATTCATAATTTCTGCATTTGAAGTGTATAATATTTAAATATGCATTCTGTAAGTAAAACTAGGCTGCTAATAAACTAGTTATGACTGATTAATTAAAATATAAAGTAGTAATCTTCAAACTTTTTAGACTTGGAACTCTTTCTCAAAAACAACCCCCCCAGACCCCCCAAACTTAGGGAGAATAGAAATATTAGAGAATAAGGGTGAGTTTGTATGGTGGAGGCTGCAGCAGAGCTGGGATGGAAGAGAATTCCACTAAACCTTAGAAAAGTTAGAAAAGCATCCCATCAAAAATAATTCTAAATGTCTGCAGAAGCAAATTAAGATATATTAGGGGAGGGAGATAAATATTAGAATATTAAAAGGATTTAAACTAGGTACTTATAAACATTTTATAACATGTACCCCATGTTATTTTATCACAAGTTTGCTCTTTTTCCCTCCATCTTATTTTTTCACTATCCCCAAATACTATACAACTATGATTTTCATCATATTTCCCACAATTCACATGTATTCCTCAGAAACACTCCTTCACTATATCCCCTTTATTTACTTTGCAACCAATCCTAGGGCAGTAAAGACATACCTAAGTTACTAAGTATTTTATGTTTCTTTGAAAGATACATAGCTGTCCTGTTAGCACAGGGGTTCCATTATAGGATGTCCTGAAGAATACAACATGTTCACATCTCCCTCTAGGCCAACCTTGAAAAGGAAGCTAACATAATGTACTCCTACGGAAGACTGTTCATTGTTTGAAAGTGTAAAGTCCAGCATAAACAATGGGTAATTACCTAAGTGTTCGCTAAATACTTTATTACTCCTTGATATATGTTTATCACATATATACGTAAAACTTAATACATTCTTACATACATATATGTAATATACCAGCTAACCCAATACAACCATTTACCTTAGTGTTTTTCAAACACTTCATGTAACTCAAATAGGGCAATAAGGGCTTTATTTGACAATTTTAAATGTAAATGTATTCTTGGTCATATAAATACACATATACGGGCATCAGTATATCTACAAAATCAAATTTACACGTTTCCAGTAAGTTCTGGCCCACCTTGATAAACGAATCTTTGACAGCGACCCATGATATCAGAAAGCTGGCAGGCGGCGCTTGCAAAGAACTAAACTTGGAGAATCAGCCACTAGGAGCACCGAAGGCCAGGACCAAGGCAAGGGTCGGAGGGTGGCAGGTTCCCGGCAGCCCCTGCGCCGGCAGGGCACGAAGGGAACGTGCCTGGCGCGCGCGATGACGTCAGCAACGTGCCCTGCGCAGATACCGTCTACCGCGGCAGGACTGTCTCTGTGGCAGTGCAGTCGGCTCACTGCCCTTCTCGTGGGGGCCGGTGCAACTTGTCCGTATCCAGTGTCTAGAACACGTGGTCAGTGGCATGGGCAGTGCCCCATCAGTCTCAGGTGGCCTGCACTACCATGTTTGAGCGGACGACCTAACTGCCTATCAATTTGTCCTTTGGTTTTACCGACGATTTACCCGATTTGGTTTTACGGGTTTAGCACTGGCAGCCAGAGCGTGTTGGACCATTGTCAGGTCCTGCCTCGAAAACACTAGCCACCGCGGCCAGGTGGTGGTGGGGACCTCAGGCACGAAGACCAGAAGTAAAGCACCCCAGCACTGGACAAGTTCCTGGACAAATTGTGGACTGACCCTCCGCATAGGTGCTTGCAATCCCCTTGTGATTCTCTGAGTGTTTAACAACCATGACCATTAGGCAGACGTGCATACCTAAGTAACCTATGTTTTTGCATTCTTACAGTTGGCTTTGTAGCACCTGGAGACCAACTATCAGACCACAGGAATATTCTGCCTTGTAAGTTTTGTGTTGCCTAGTACTTGATGCAGGTTATTTTATTATTTCTTCAAGATTTCAAAGAAGCAGTAGAAATGTCTTTTTGCATATTCAGTCTCCGGGTTAAGTGTGGGGTAAGAAGGGATGAGAATACACCACTTTTTTCCCTCTCCTCCCTTACATTTCTTCCTCCCCATTCACAAGGAAACCCAATATCCCCCCCCTTTTCCGCCCCCCAAAACAGCGAGTGAACACATTAAGAGGTTTGCTTGGGTAAACGGCCTGTACTGGATTTTTTTCCTTCAAGACAAGGGAAAGGAACAAGTTTGTTCTATTTTGGCAGAAACTGAAAGGAAATTTTGTGCAGTGACTGTCATAAAAAGCTAAGTAATAAGTTTTATATTTCAATATATTGTATATATTGAAAATAAACATTAAAGTTAAGTCGATATAAACAAAATATTTTATTTGATGAGAAGATTACAGAGATGCAATGAAGAAGAATATATTGAACTGCCCAGTAAAGTTAATGAAATCTTATTACTGTAACTAGCAAATAGGCCAGTTTTTAAACAATTTATGTACATGCTAGCCAGGCAAAATTTTATGTAATATGCATACTGAGTACATAGTTATCTATAATAGAAATGTCTTGATTGGGTTATATACCCCCCCAAAAAATCTCAGAAGCAATATAATATAGTGAATAAACACAAACATGTATTATGTGAATTCAGAGAACCTAGGTTCAAGTCATAATTCTGCCCTCATACCTCTCTGATCCTCAGTTGCCTCACTTGTAACTTGGGGATGATAACAATACCTATCTAGCAAAGATGTTTTAAATATTTAATATTGCAATATACATGAAAAAATGCTTTGTACACTGTGAAATGCAATATAAGTGTTAGCAGTTATTTCAGTGAATGAGGTATTGTTTATAAACTTAGAAAAGTAACTCCAGTGCATAAAATAAGTCATACAAATTCCTATGTAAAATGATCTCTTTCAATAATACTACTCTTCATACCAGTGATTACATTTTCCTCTTGAGTGAATGATGCTGAAAAGAGCAATAAGATTGTTTTCTAGTAGCTGTATGTTTAACCCACAGTCAATTATTTTCAGATTGTTTATGTTGCACACAATGCATACCATAAGAAAGGAAACAAAAACATTAAGATTCTGGAAATGAGCTTTTAAATGTTAAGATTATTTAAGCATTTCATTTATTATACGATTCATATGATGTATAGCATAAGCATGCATACACAGTAAGGAAATGAATTTTAGAAGTCGACACTAGGTGGGTCCATAGTAATGAACTGAACATTTGAAATTGAAATGTGAGAAATATCTGTGTTTACAATAGATGGATTACAGCTCAAAAAAAGCCAGTTGAAACAGAGCAATTTGAAAAGCTCAACTGGTATTTTCAAAAGGTAAATATACATAAATAGGAAATATAAAAAGTAAATATACAAGGTAGTCTAAATTATTTTTTTAATTTAGTGATTTAGTATCTGCCAAAACAGTTTCCTTTCATAAAAGTACACAGACAATATGCAACATGGAGTAGAAATAGGAAGGTAATGTATGGTCTATAAGTTATCTAGAATAATACTTTCCCCAATAAATGTCTTTTCTGATTAAAAACAATAATTTTTAAAATATCCTTATAAATTCAAAATAATTTTAAGCCAATGTCTATAACAAAAACACTGCATTTTATCTCTGCAATAAATCATGCCAAGATAGTAGGAAACATGTAGAACAATATTTGGTTATAAGAGAATGGAAAACTGGAAAGACTTTCAAACCAAGTATAATAATAAGAAATTAAAATGATTACTTACGATAAACAGACCTTAATTTTCCTAACTGTCATTATATTCTGATTGGCCTGGCTTCGGTGTTTCCATCTAAAATTTTTTTGAAGATTATAAAGTTTAGTTTTGTGGCTGAGGAGATCCCTATAATATCACGGATATTATAATATCCAGGTCAAGGATAATCATAGCTTACATTTAGTAAGTGCTTACTAAGTAGCAAAGCATTGTCATAAACACGCTTCAACCAATGCTTTCAGGTAGGCACCCTTGTTAGTATCATCCCCATTGGGGTACAAAATCAGAGATATTAAATTATTTTCCAACAGTCGAACAAATAGTAGATGGCAGAACATGGATTCCACATGCCTCCCTAGTACTGGTTCTTGAACTCTTTTCAGATAAACTTCCTCAAAATGGTGTCTACTCTTGCTGTTACCATTTAACAACCTCACATTCACTTCTCAAGGAAACACAGTATAGCTTTCACCCACACACAGCACTACCAAAACTACAATTTCTAAGATTAACAATGACCTCCATATTACTAAACCTAGTGGAAACTTCAATTCTTATACTACCTGACCTTGGCCAAGCCTTCCTTTCTTCAACATTGTCTTCTCATTATTTCCATTATGGCAGAGCCCCTGTTTTTCATCGAATGATGAATCACCACTATCTATTTCCAAAATGTTTTCATCACCCCAAACAGAAACTCTGTATTCCCCATCTTCCCTTCCACTCCAGCCTCTGGTAACTTCTTATCTACTTTCTGTCTCTATCAATTTGCCTGTTATACATATTTAATGTAAGAGGAATCACACAATATTTATCCCTTTATGTCTGGCTTATTTCACTTAGCATGATGTTTTCAAGGCTCATACACATTGTAGCATGTATCATTTCTTCTCTAGGTAACAATATTCTATGATATGAATAGACCACATTTGCTTAGCCATTCATCTGTTAACCGATATGTAGGTTGTTTCCACATTGTGCCTATTGTGATAGTGCTACAATGAACACTGATATACAAGTCTCTGTTTGACTCTCTCTTTTCAATTCCTTTGGATACATAACACAGAACAGAATTGCTGGGTCATATGGTAACTCTTTTTAGCTTTTGAGGAACCACCAAACTCTTTTCTATAGCATTCCCACAGCAACATTAAGAGGGTTCCAATTTCTCCACATCCTTGCCAACATTTATTATTTTCCATTTTTTTCTGTTTGTGTGTTTTGTTTTCTCCTATAGCCATCCTTGTAGGTGTGTCAGCTGACTTATTTTTGTACAACTAATGCAAATTTATTCAGGGAGATTACCATCATAATTACCACTACTGCTTCTTCTACAGTGGAGAGATTTAGATTTAAATAAATATAAACGTGGGGCTTCCCTAGTGGCGCAGTGGTTAGGAATCCACCTGCCAATGCAGGGGACACGGGTTCGAGCCCTGGTCTGGGAAGATCCCACATGCTGCAGAGCAACTAAGCCCGTGCGCCACAACTACTGAAGCCCGTGTGCCTAGAGCCCGTGCTCCATAGCAAGAGAAGCCACCACAATGAGGAGTCAGTGCACCACAACGAAGAGTAGGACCCGCTCGCCACAACTGGAGAAAGCCCACGCACAGCAACGAAGACCCAATGCAGCCAAAAGTAAATAAATTAAATAAATAAATTTTTTAAAAAATTAATTAAACGTGTAAACTATACAATTGATTCACAGATGGCAAAGCCGTCTAGAATTCTTTTTCACATATTCCCAAGTCTAGGAAATAAAAACTGTAGAGTAATCAATTGAATGTCTTTTCAATAATTCTCATATTTTGGAGAGAGTACTAGAATTGCTGTTAAATCATTTACCTTTCCCAGGTCTGTTAATTATTTTGCCAATCAAGAGATTTGGGGAGGAGTAAAGACATAGATTGAGAACTAGTTAATGCTAAATACTGTTCAAGCACTTTAAACACACCATATTATATATTCTTCAGAATAGATAATAATAGGTAGTTATTATGTTTTCATTTTATAGATAAAAAAATGAAGCTCTAGGAGAACCATATTTACAAAAGGAGCATAGTTAAAATAACAGTGGTTCTCAAAATTTTACTAGATATTCATTCAGTAAATATGAATTCAGGAGTCAATAAAATCTTGCATACCATCACCAAATATAAAAACTATACTGCTTTGGTTAAAGGATGGGGAAAGGCCAGGAGATGTACCCTGAGACCTTGTACACCAAGGCTGCCCATCCATCTGCAGTCAGACATAAAAAAAAAAAAAAAAAAAAGAGTAGATGATACCAGTGTTCTTTAAGCTATAATGTCAGTTGAGTATTTTTATTTAGGAGTCAGAAACAGAGCATAGACAAGTCAGGGTAATACAGATTACAAACCTAAAAAGTTGGGATACTAATAAACATATCCTGGAAAGAGTCCTAAAATTTTTTTCTATTTTTTAAAAATTTCATGCTTTGGCTGCAGTTGTTGACAATAACATTGTGTATCTTAGTGATGCAAAGAAAACTCTACACTCTTATTCCAAATTAAAGGTAAAAAAATCACCTAGATGTGATCTAGTATTAAAAGATACAGGGATTATGGGGAGAAGAATCATCACAGATAGATGAATTCATAATCAGCCTATCTTTTCTTTTCAACACCTTAGATTGTGATCTTCCTATAAACAATTAGGTCCATGCTTTAGTTCTCTTAAACCACTAGGTTTTGAACAGGAATTACAGGAAGATACTATGGGAAGAGAATGAATCATTTTGCAAGAAAATGAAACAGAAAAGTAATTTGTGGAATCATAATTTTAAAATGAATGGATTGACACAGAAAAGGAAAAAAAATGATTAAGGATGCAGTTTTAGCGACAGGAAAATAAAGGGAGACTCAGAGAAAAATTAGAAGAATTGGAAGAAAAGGAAAATTTGAAACATATTATATGAAAAGATAAAACATTAAGGAAGAAAATCTTCCAGATATGTTTGGGAAGAAAAATCCATAAAAGCAGGTTGACAAAAAGGAGCTAAAATTTCAATCTAAAAGTAAATCATTTCTATTTGAAGATAAAGTAAAATAAATCACTTTTATTTCATTATACATCTGCCTAGTAGTAAATTTGTCGGTTACACAAAAAAAGTAAATTAATTTCCATTAGTCTTTTTTACTTATATCTAGGCATTCTAGACTCCTAATCACTAGAAGTAGAAATATAGCAATGGAAAATGTTCAAATACTTTATTTAAATAAAAGTAGATTGGCAAAACTCTTGAAATACTATATAGATAGCCAGTGAAAGAGCACCATCTATATCTTCCTTTACCGGTTTCTTTTCCCATTGACAACTCAGGACAATAACAAGAAAGCCAAACCAGACCCTAATTCTTAAGATGAATTTGATGTACTTCTTTAAAAAATAAAACACGAAAGACCAAATACCAATACCAAGTTCATTGTTTAGGGTCCTATTTATTCTTCATGTATCCAAATCTAACTTTTTTTTTTTGGTGATTTATGTTTGTTGGTTGATTGGTTGCTCTGAAGTGTGGTTTGTTTTGCTTTATTAGAGTCATTAGTGCCCTGCTATGAATCATTTCTTTGTGTTACAGAAACTGTGGAATGTGATACGTTTCCTTCTAGTGAGGCAGTGTGATGTCAACACTAAGACCATGCGTTTTAAAGAGCCCAACTGTCTAGGTTCACATCCTGTCTCTATTACTCAAAGTTACTCTCTGTGCCTCAATTTTCCCATCTGTTAAGTGAGACTGATAATAATAATACTTACCTGATAGGGCTATGGTAAGGAATAAATTAATGAATATACATAACATAAGTGCCTTGTGCATAACAAGCAGTAAGTTTGCTTATTAAGATGAGAAAGGATGTCAAAAGTTTTATACTCTGAAATTTGTATTTAATCCATCATATTACTTAACCTGAGAAAAAGTTATTCTTCTCAACTTACTTGTAAGCAAAATTATGATGGGTAAATTAGAATTAGCATACTCTTTCCAGCTATAGACATCAGTCTCAAATATAGTTAATATAACTCATTTTAACTATGAAGCATACCAATGAGTAAAAAAGAGACATATTTTAAATAATGTAAATTTATAAATTTAAAAGACAAAGCAATTTTTCATTGACTGTCTTGACACAACTGATTTTATTTTTTTTTATTTATTTTTTTAACATCCTTATTGGAGTATAATTGCTTTACAATGGTGTGTTAGTTTCTGCTGTATAACAAAGTGAATCAGCTATACATATACATACATCCCCATATCCCCTCCCTCTTGAGTCTCCCTCCCACCCTCCCTATCCCACCCCTCTAGGTGGTCACAAACCACTGAGTTGATTTCCCTGTGCTATGCGGCTGCTTCCACTAGCTATCTATTTTACATTTGGTAGTGTATATACGTCCATGCCACTCTCTCACTTCGTCCCAGCTTACCCTTCCCCCATCCTGTGTCAAGTCCATTCTCTACATATGCGTCTTTATTCCTGTCCTGCCCCTAGGTTCTTCAGAACCATTTTTTTTTTTTAGATTCCACATATATGTGTTAGCATAAGGTATTTGTTTTTTGCTTTCTGACTTACTTTACTCTGTATGACAGATTATAGGTCCATCCACCTCACTAAATTTCATTTCTTTTTATGGCTGAGTAATATTCCATTGTATATATGTGCCACATCTTCTTTATCCATTCATCTGTTGATGGACATTTAGATTGCTTCCATGTCCTGGCTATTGTAAATAGAGCTGCGATGAACATTGTGATATGTGACTCTTTTTGAAGTATGGTTTTCTCAGGGTATATGCCCAGTAGTGGGACTGCTGGGTCGTATGGTAGCTCTATTTTTAGTTTTTTAAGGAACCTCCATAGTAGTTGTATCAATTTACATTCCCACCAACAGTGCAAGAGGGTTCCCTTTTCTCCACACCCTCTCCAGCATGTACTGTGTGTAGATTTTTTGATGATGGCCATTCTGACTGGTGTGAGGTGATACCTCGTAGTTTTGATTTGCATTTCTCTAATGATTAGTGATGTTGAGCATCCTTTCATGTGTTTGTTGGCAATCTGTATATCTTCTTTGGAGAAATGTCTATTTAGGTCTTCTGCCCATTTTTGGATTGAGTTGTTTGGTTTTTTGATATTGAGCTACATGAGCTGTTTGCATACCTTGGAGATTAATCCTTTGTCAGTTGCTTCATTTGCAAATATTTTCTCCCATTCTGAGGGTTGTCCTTTTGTCTTGTTTATGGTTTCCTTTGCTGTACAAAAGCTTTTAAGTTTCATTAGGTCCCATTTGTTTATTTTTGTTTTTATTTCTATTTCTCTAGGAGTTGGGTCAAAAAGGATCTTGCTGTGATTTACGTCATAGAGTGTTCTGCCTATGTTTTCCTCTAAGAGTTTGATAGCATCTGGCCTTACATTTAGGTCTTTAATCCATTTTGAGTTTATTTTTGTGTATGGTGTTAGGGAGTGTTCTAATTTCATTCTTTTACATGTAGCTGTCCTGTTTTCCCAGCACCACTTATTGAAGAGGCTGTCTTTTCTCCATTGTATACTCTTGCCTCCTTTATCAAAGATAAGGTGACCATATGTGCATGGGCTTATCTCTGGGCTTTCTATCCTGTTCCATTGATCTATATTTCTGTTTTTGTGCCAGTACCACACTGTCTTGATATCTGTAGCTTTGTAGTATAGTCTGAAGTCAGGGCGCCTGATTCCTCCAGCTCCATTTTTCTTTCTCAAGATTGCTTTGGCTCTTCGGGGTCTTTGACACAACTGATTTTAAAATAAAAGTTGATAAATTTAGATTCCTTCAAAGTATGGATCTTAATGAAATATTTGGGTAGTCAAAAAATATTATTCTCTGAACTGCTGAAGGAAAAAAAAAAGAGTTCTGTCTGGAATTAAATAAACTTAAAACCTATTTTGTCAAAATTGCTAAAAAAACTGACACCAGACAATTTGACTAAATCTTGAGGAAATGGTTCAAGTTATCTCCAAAAACTTTCAATCTGTTAGGAGACTATGCCTTTAATCATATCTATGAGCAAACTATTTAAAAAAAGAAAAGAAAAAAAAAGGAGGAGGGTAGATAGGAGAAGGAGAAAGGGAAAAAAGTAAAAGTCACTAGAACCCAAGAAACAAATCCAGGGATTGGCCCAATTTTAGTTATTTTACTGAAAAGCAGATGAACATAAGATTTGTTAAGGCTAGAAATTACATGATTATAAGTAGATCTGGATAATAAAAGGTATGTTACTTAGGAGGTAACTTGGAAGTCCATTAGACATTTATTTGAAGGTAGATTTATAGCTGTCACAAAAGTCAGTAAATTATGTCTGTCATTATAATAATACATTGAGTCACTTTTATATGCCTGGGGTGCACAAAGAATACCAAACCCCTTTCCAAGACCCTATAGTCATTGTCAATCCACTACTTGTTTAAAAAACAAAACAAAACAAAAATACCAACTTTAAAAAAATCTGTTGTTTTAGAAGTAGAAGAAGAAAAATAAGATGTGAAAAGCAAATACAGGACACAAAGATGGTTAAGGAGAATAGAAGTTAGAAGAGGATTCAGATTCTATAAGATAAAGACGGGCCCTTTTCTCAGATATAGTAAAATACCCAACGTTATTGTGACTGAACTTTTTGTTTAACCTCATTACCTTCTTTGAACAATAAATAAGTTCATATTTGGATAAAAGCTATTTGGGGATGAGAAACAGGGACAACAGCAAGGAGATAAGATTTGTATTGAGACTATCATCTATAACTTAATATGAATTAATTTAGTAAAAATTAATTTCTTCCAACATTTCATGAGCTCATCGACACAATGTAGAGGAGGCTTAGAGAGAGGTAGTAAGGGATAATTGTGGAATTTGGAACATGCTATAGAATGATTCTGTGCTACTCTATCACTCTCCCAGCTCCCAACTCCCAAAAAAGTAGAGTCAGCGGGACTGAAGTTTGAATAAACAGAAAAGTGACATAATAAAAAAAGATGAAGATGCATAAAGATAGGCTGAAAGTGTTGAAAACAAAATTTAACTCATTATTCAATCTAGGCTACCCCTGCACCTAAGGGACATAAAAAAACAAATGTTTTTCCTGTCCCTCTTGAACCACAACTCCCCTTGACTACCAGTTCTGAATCTATGACAACTGTAGCCCATACACTACTTTGTAGAGTAAATAAGCTTTGGGGGCTATCCAGTTAACCAAACACAATTCATAACTTTATTTCTGTAGAAAGCCGTGTTGTTAATTCCAAATTCCAAACAAACTATTTGAAACAACCTGTTCACAAGTTTGGGACAGCTTGCACACTGTGTGTTTTGGATTTAAGAAGTTAAATGACACCTTACTGGATAAAAATGTATTATGATACGTGATTCATACAACTATTATTAATCTTCAATAAATTCTGCTGGAGTAAGTACCCAAAGGTGTGCTAGCTTAATTTAAACCTCTGCAAAATTTGCTGGTAATTTTCTAAGAACAGATTGACTCATGATATTTTCAATGTCCAAAAATTTGCCTTTCAGTCATAAACTAAAGAATACCATGTTGCACATTTCAACACTTATGTCTTCAATCTTAAATAAAAATGCAGTCTAAATGTGGCCAATAACAAATATGAACCAGTCAAGAATATCAAAGTTTCAAACTGTTTCATTTGATTTATTTTTAATATAGGAAACAAAACTTTGGAATTAATAATAGGAAGCATGTGCAGATTAATTACACACAAAAACTAAAACATGAGACTATAGATGTGGTACCAAGCTCTCCCATATACGCTACTTGCTATTGCTATACGTAATTTTTCCAGGCTGTTCAGTGTCCTTTGCAGTCATTATCCAATCCTACTTCACAATGTATGTTAGAAATAACGTGAAATATTTGCTTTCAATCTACATGATAAAGAATTTATTGCCTTTATCATAAATCAATCTACAGCTAAGTCAGTAAGAACCTGTAGATTTTTCTCACTCTGGGTTCCATACCTAGCTGTAAATTAGGTCATTCATTTATTTGAAATTTAAGATCAGTATCAACATTAACAGAAAGTTACCTAATAACTGTCTGATTTTTGCATCCCTATAAAAGAAACAAATAAATTTCCCACGTACTCTACTAGATAATTTATCACCATCAGATACTACATATAAAAATGTTGAGTATTTAGGAAACTTAAAACCATCTATCATATCTCTTCTTTCCTCCTTTAAGTTTTTGGATGTATTTTTTTCCTTAGTTCTTTTAATCATTACTTTTCTGAATTTAAATAATATACTTAAATAATATTTTACTATCAGTTAAGGCTATATCTACTTAATTTTTGCTATGAAACATGAGGTAATTAGTAAGCCTTTCCTCTACCTCTCCTCCTACCTCACCTCAAAAAAATTAGCTATAATTTTATTTTTATATTATGAAGTTTTATCATTCAGATCCTTTTTGTCACATTTTGACCACTGTAGGTTAGAAAGTTTTTATAAAAGATAGTAATTAACACTGACAATATTGTTTTTAACTGTAGACTGAGATGTATTATTGGCCTCACAAAAATGTAATCTTATGTCTTAATTTTTTATCTTTGAAGGGGAACCTTCTAAGCATCAGTATCTAACAAATTCTCTTTCATTTACTTTCTGGCTTCCTTCCCCTCTTATGGTCATACTTCACTGCCTGAATTTCATATATGCATTTTCTAAGATTTCTTTTTTGTTTTTCTAGTTGATCCTCTTGAATATCTTTTCGTACAGGGCAAGTTAATAATGACCTAAGTTATTGCATGATAGTGTCTTTTGCATAATATAATATCTTTTTATCCTTCCAACTTTGAAGACATTGCTTCATTTTCTTTGAATATTCACTGCTGCTGGTGACTTTTTTTTTTTGACATCTTTATTGGAGTATAATTGATTTACAGTGGTGTGTTAGTTTCTGCTGTATAACAAAGTGAATCAGCTATACATATACGTATATCCCCATATCTCCTCCCTCTTGCATCTCCCTTCCACCCTCCCTACCCCACCCCTCTAGGTGGTCACAAAGCACCCAGCTGATCTCCCTGTGCTTCCCACTAGCTATCTATTTTACATTTGGTAGTGTGTATATGTCAATACCACTCTCTCACTTCATCCCAGCTTACCCTTCCCCCTCCCCATGTCCTTAAGTCCATTCCCTACGTCTGAGTCTTTATTCCTGTCCTGCTCCTAGGTTCTTCAGAACCTTCTTTTTTTAGATTCCATATATACGTGGTAGCATACGGTATTTGTTTTTCTCTTTCTGACTTACTTCACTCTGTATGACAGACTCTAGGTCCATCCACCTCACTACAAATAACTCAATTTCGTTTCTTTCTATGGCTGAGTAATATTCTATCGTATATATGTGCCACATCTTCTTTATCCATTCATCTATCGATGGACACTTACCCATGTCCTGGCTATTGTAAATAGTGCTGCAGTGAACATTGTGGTACATGACTCTTTTTGAGTTACAGTTTTCTCAGGGTATATGTCCAGTAGTGGGATTGCTGGGTCATATGGTAGCTCTATTTTTAGTTTTTTGAGGAACCTCCATACTGTTCTCCATAGTGGCTGTATCAATTTACATTCCCACCAACAGTGTAGGAGGGTTCCATTTTTGCTAGTGACATTTTAATGTCAATAATACTCTCATTCCTTTAAATGTAATTTTTCTCCATATATGTATATACACATATATATGCTTTCAGTTTATATGATACATCATATAATCATATATATCATATGAATATTAAATTCTGGGAGGGGGACGAGTTCTAAAATCTGAACAGAATGTGGATGGAAGGTATGGAAATATCCTTCATATGGCTATCATCAATACTGGGAGGTAACATCAACAAAGAATCCTAACCCATATATGGGTACATGTTTCAAAATGCTTTTCTTTTAACAATTTCCATTTTGTGCTTATCTTATTCCTATAGTATCTAAAAAATATGCCAACATGACAATACTTCTGACCTACTCCTAGTTATCATCTCAGACAGGAAGAGAGAGGGCACTGTCCTTCTTTCCTCCTCACCCTCCACCCCACATGTCATGCTGTATCTGCTCTTCATCCCCACCTCTCTCCCAGAGAACCACATGGCTCCTGAGCTACATCTTGGGCCCAAGAGTGAGCACCCAGCAACAAAGTCTTCCCTGGGAGGCTGGGCTAGTGAAAACCTGCGTAAACTCTGGCAGTGGCTTGGGCTGTATGGACAAGTACTCCTTCTTCTGTATCCCTGAAGTATGGTATAGAAGAGCAAGAAGTGGGGTCTTGGGTCTGCATGGGTGTACACCTTTGGCCACTCATATTCTTCTCTTTGGACGTCATGATCACAACAGGGCCAACATCGGTCCCTCTAAATGCTCTGATAGTCTAGTCTGAAGCTAGAGGTGTTAAGAGATTTCAAACACTTTCAAATTATGTCTGTATGGTAGGGCTCCTCAACCAGTAGCCAGGATCTACTAAGAGATCTCCAAGTCTAATTTTACTACCTACACACCTCCCTTGGACTCTTTAAGATGTGTCGGGTTTTTTTAAATTGTGTTAATTCCCTGACAGTGACTAACTACACCTAGGCTATCACCACAATATGTTATTTTTCTATGTACATGTTATACACACACACACACACACACACACACACACACACACAGGTAAGCAGCTTGGTTTTCACTTCTGATTGATTTAGTTCACTTTTTTCCAAAGAAAATCATTGAATATGGCCATTAAAAAAATATTTCTGAATGAGGAATCTTGAAATATAGGATGAAGTTTGTTTTATTTTCCAAGATATAAGTTCTTAGGCATATTTCTTCAAGAGGCTCAGAAATGTTGTCAAATCAATGTTCATTTTTTCTAAATTCTCAGTATCCAATAGTTATTCTTCCCAATTCATAAATATAATTCCTTGTTTTCTACAAGTATACTCAATGATTACTAGGAAAATTAACTAGAGTTCCTCATACACTGATATGTGAAAACATTGCCTATGTCACTGTAATATTTATGGCAACACTCTATTGTAATATATAATATTGATTTAACAATTTAAGAAGTCCTGTAGTGTACTTCCTACAGGGCAGGGACCATATTGTTTTCTATATGTGACCAGCATCCAGCATATTCAATGAAGTAGGATTGAAGGGGACAGGCACATAGAATGATCTCCTTGATAAGGAAGTGAGCACTAAAGAAGGTTTTGAACTTGAACTCTAATTCTAAGCCTCAGGAAATGTATTTGGAAAAAGTATTTTGAATGAATAAAACCATAAACTGCCTATTTTTCATAAAAGCCCATTTTTATGACCTACAAAACAATTCCTCTCTCTACCTCACAGTTTTCACCCTCAAGCCAGGAGACATGCCACATTCACTTCTGAAGTTGGAAAGAACTGGACTGCTCATAACATTCAAGTGGTTGTAACTTTTTCCACTTCCTTTATATATATGGTACAGAGAACTGGGCAGCGGGGGTGGAGAATCATTGCTGTTTTTATTCATAAGCCAATGATTCTCCTAAATCTCCACTCAGAGATATGTGTGAATGCGCCAAGAGCCCCACAGTGGTCATCCACTCTGAATAAATCAGGGATGCTGCACTGGCACATAGTTGATGGTAATCATGGTTTGGTGACTGAGAGTCTTAGTACCAGTCAATACATTGGAGATTTTAATGTTACTTACTCTACTCCTTAAGGGAGCACTTCTCAGTGGAAATATATATATGAATCACATATATAATTTTAAGTTTTCTAAGTAGCCACATTTTTTAAAAGTTAAAGAAAAGGTGAGGGCTTCCCTGGTGGCACAGTGGTTGAGAGTCCGCCTGCCGATGCAGGGGACACGGGTTCATGCCCTGGTCCGGGAAGATCCCGCATGCCGCGGAGCGGCTGGGCCCCTGAGCCATGGCCGCTGAGCCTGCGCGTCCGGAGCCTGTGCTCCGCAACGGGAGAGGCCACAACAGTGAGAGGCCCGCGTACCGCAAAAAAAAAAAAAAAAAGAAAGAAAGAAAAGGGGAAAATAATTTGAATAATTGACTTAACCCAATGTATCCAAAATACATTCAATTCTACATTTAATTCTATTAAAAATAATATATTTTAAATTCATATTTTCTTCCTAAGCCTTTGAATCCAGGGCATAGTTAGCACGTCTTCATTTGGACTAGCCAGATTTCAAGTGCTCAGCAGTCACATCCAGTGGCTGCCCTGTGGGACAGCGCAGCAGATGTGTCATTTTATGCCTTTGCCAGCCCTTTCCAGGTTCTTGCAAACCATCAAACCCAGCACAATCAAGAACCTGAGCTAATCTTGGAGAGCAAGTAGCAGAAAATAATCAGGCCTGCCAGTCACTGGGACCTGGAGTCCATTGTGCTGATCCAAGCCCTGATACCCGAGGTCCCTAAGGGAAGCCTTAAGCATCAGTGTTTAGAAATGGGCAGGCAGTGTCCTCACCACTTTATACCAATAATAGGGCATTGGAACAGACTGTGTGGTGCTTTGGGGACTTGTAAGCATCCTCTGCTTCCCTCTCTCTCCAACCTCTTTTGGGTAGCTCCAAGGCTCAAGTCATGCTTTCCAATCAGATGTTTAGTTTCACCAAAGGTAATGAGATGGTAGCACTGTGCCATTCTGGTATAATCTGAATAATCATGGGAGAAGAATATTGGTCTTTGAGGTGTGTCTTTCATCTGAGGTCACCTGAGCAGTTACTGCAGAAGAGGGCATCAGTTTTCCTCACCTGTAAAATCAGGAGTTGGGCTGGATGAACTGGGAAGTTCCTTCCTATGCTAAAAATTATACAATTACTATATAAATTAGGTAAATATCATAAAGTCAAAAATCTGAAATAATGCACTCAAACCTTTTAAATTTAGAATTATAATAAGTACATTCTAAATCTATGAAAAGCTGAATTTATAAAATGTTATTGCAGAAAAAGGGTTTTATTTTTTTAAATACAAAATGAGATTTCTATAGAATAGATGTTGACCAAGAACATATTTACACACTGGATTACCCTTAAATTTTGTTCCAATTTACAATTTGTCAAATTATTTCATGTGGCACAAGGGAAGTTATTTTTACTGATAAAAGTTTACAACGGTGTCCTTTAAACATATTTTAAAATGAAATGAATTAAAACAGAAATTAAACAAAATTAAAAAACAAAACAGAGCTTCCCTGGAGGCACACTGGTTAGGAATCCACCTACCAATGCAAGGGACACGGGTTCAAGCCCTGGTCCTGGAAGACCCCACATGCCACGGAGCAGCTGAGCCCGTGCGCCACAACTACTGAGCCTGAGCTCTGGAGCCCGCAAGCCACAGCTGCTGAGGCCCACACGCCTAGAGCCCTTGCTCTGCAACGGGAAAGGCCACCGCAATGAGAAGCCCACGCACCGCAGCGAGGAGTGGCCCCCACTCGCCGCAACCAGAGAAAAGCCCACGCGTAGCAACGAGACTCAACGCAGCCAAAAATTAAAAAACAAAACAAAACTCAATGTTTACCGTGGGAAATCAGAGTCCTCAAGAATGATCGGAGGCAACGACAGAAGCAGCATAATTTCTAAATTATTTTCCAACTCTGAGACTACAGGCTCAGAGAAAAACTTTTTCAAAAGGACAACCTCTCCTCCTATGATTTCTCTCAATACTTCTTTCATATATATACATATGTCTTTTACATAGTCATTGGTCCTTTTACTTAGTAACTATATATTAAAAAGCTATTATAGGCTAGTACTGTGCTAAGCATCAGAGAGATAATAATGGAAACCTTATGGAAATTGAGGGAGACAGACAAGTGGAAACATTCTGTAGTAAGCACTACAAGTGGAGTAAGTTTGGATTACAAGGGCCTACAAAGTTCACAAAGTAGCAAAGGAGAAACATCTAGCTCCATCTTGGATCAGTCAGGGAAAGCTTTCTAGGCAGGAGACTTTTCAACTGAAGCTGAGCCCTGGGTGACTCAGAAACCCACCAAGGAGTGGAAGCAGAAGCTGGTTGGAGGAGATCAGCATGTTTCCTGCAAAGGAACACTGTGCTCACAATTCTAGAAGTAAGAGAGAATGTGGCCCATTGTGTGAAATAGCAGGGTTTCCAGTATGGTTGGATCACCAACTACAGTGAAGGTGTGAAGAGACACTGGGTGGAAATGTATGATCTGGGTTCTTATCACCAATGTCTGATACGTGAGGGAATCAGTAGCAATTATCTGAATGAGTGAACAGTTGAAAATGCCAAAATAAGGGTAAATTTCAAGCTATACACATTTTCATTCTGTGAACCTATCGCTTCCATTAAATTGGCACTAAACGCTTAACTTAGACTTTGCTGAGATCTAGCAAATCAAAGTTTGAAAATGTGGCTTAGTAAATACTGAGCAGACATTTGATATAATGGACAGATAAAAATAATCATAATTAGTACATCAGTTGTTTCTTTATAAGTATGTATTTTTAAAGTACTGGAAAATGCTTTAAAGTCGTGCATTCTCTTAAGCATTTTAAGCACCCCCTCTGCAAGCTCATATACTACAAACTTCATTTGCATCAATTTTTTGTTGCTATTGAAGAGAGAAACTACTGCCCAACATTTGTAAAACAGCTATACATTCTAAATGGGTGAAATCAAGGTGATTCGTTTTTTACTATATTTCTGCTTTTATACATTTCCTTCTTTAACCAATATTAAGTAGACATGCATTCTAAAAGCAGACAACTTAAAGTTTGTAATTAAATTACAATGGCCAAGTTGGGTCTATCCTTTCTCACAATATGCGACCTAAGGAGTGTGCACAGTGCGCAAAAAGAACTTGAAAAAAATTGAAATACCACGGCTAAGTGAGAAACTTTCACAGATACACAAAGAAAATCCACTCCCCTTCCTTGAAATGCACTTTCATTTTTTGTTTCCGAGAAGAAAAGCAAAAGGGAACCTTTGTTAGTTTCCTATTGCTGCTTTAACAAATTATCACAAGCTTAGTAGCTTAAAACAACACACAATTATTGTTTCATAGTTTTGGAGGTCATAAGTCCAAAAGGGGTCTCACTGGGGCTACAGTCAAGGTTTTGGCAGGGCTGCATTCCTTTCTGGAAGATCTTGGGGAGAATTTGTGTTTTTTTGCCTTTTCTAGCTTCTTGAGGCTGCCTGCATTACTTGTCTGGTGGCCCTCCATCCATGTTCAAAGTCAGCAATATTGAGTCTTTCTCAGAATGCCGGCTCTCCGCCTCCTTCTTCCCCATTTAAGGAGCCTTTTGATTATGCTGGGCCAACCTAGATAATCCAGGATGCTCTCTTTATTTGAACTGATTGGCAATCTCAATTTCATCTGCAACTTTAATTCCCACTTGCTATGTCCTATAACATATTTTTTATAGGTTGCAGGGATTAGCGTGTGGATATCTTGACTGGGGGGCGGTGGGGGGGTGATATTTGGCCTACCATAGAAACTATCAGAGTAAGAAAAATTTTAACCTGTAAATTAACTGTATTTTATTTTGTCCAGTAAGATTTGATTGGAACATGATGCCAGGCTTTCATGCAATCTCAGAGAATAAATAAGACAAAAATCCCTGTCTTCATGAAGTTTGCAGAGAGAAAGTACAAATCACATGTACAAAGTAAAAATCTTTTGGGACAAGGACCTTTCATCACTTTAAGTACTCATTAAGTTAAAAAATAATGTTATTTACCAACATCAATCAAATTAATTTAATAATGTAGCAATAATAACAATTATATTTCATTGCATGACTCATAATACACTATTAAAAGAACAAAATATATCTTTCATCAATTGGGTGACTCATAAGTCCATAGAGAAAGTAAAAAAATTTAGTCAATCAACTGACTGGGCTACATGATTCTAAACAACTGATTTGAATGATCTTTTATTTCATCAACATGAATGATTTTTTTTCATTGAAATGACAGACCATTATAGTATCAAGTAGGGGTGTACCAGATTTACAAAGTATCAGTGAATGCCTTCCTTTAATGGTCTAGGAAAGAAAAGAAATAGTTTGGGGATCATAATTACCATCTATGACCCTTCAAAGACTTGTGTTACAAACTTTATCAAGTTAGCAAAGCTTTTTCTTTATACTCCATTCTCCTCCAGGGGAAAAAAAAAAAGCTTAAAATTCTACTTTAAGTTTCTCTTCTTTTTGTGCTAATCAAAAACTCACCTAAAAAAAATTATTCCTTGACTCTCTGTGAGAAAAAAAAATTATTTATTTTCTTTTCTCAACTACAAATGTCGTAGAGTTCAGTTAATTAACAGATTTAACAGATTAACTTGTTATTACAGTTAATAAGGCTAACTTTAGTATTGATTTAGCATGCTATTGAGTGACTACTAAGTGTTAGTACTATTCTAGAAGGTGTGGATATAGTAGAAAATGAGACAGACAAGGGGAGACGAAAAAATCCATAAATAAACCAGAGAAAAAGACCAAATGGTGATAACTGCTATGCAGAAAATTCAAATGAATGATGTGATCTAGAGTGAACTGGTGTCCAGATTGTGTGGTCAGAGGTGCATCTCTCAAAGGATGACATTTAAGCTGAGATCAAAATAACAAGGAGAAGGCAACCACGCATAGATTGGTAGAAGTACACGCCAGTGGTCCAGTGGGAGCACTGATGGAAGTAAGTATTAATGCAAACTTGTAATGTTTGAGATACAGAAGACCAGTGGAGCTGGAACATAATAGGCTAGTAGGCTAGAAGGACAATAATACAAAACGGTCTTAGAGAGGCAGCCACAACCACATCATAGAGGATTCTGAATGCCGTGGTAAAACAGATGACAGGAATTCACTGAAAGGCTTAAAGCAAGAAGAGGAAATTATATGATATACGGTATAAAAAGATTATCCTGGCTGCTACGTGAAAGGATAACCAATTGTAAGGGGGTAAAACGGGAAGTAGAAAAACAAATCAAGATTTTATTACAGTAATCCAAGTGAGAGGTGATGGTAATTTGATTAAAATAATGTAGAAGACATGAGAAAAAAATGACTGGCTTTGTGTTATCTTTTGGGGGTAGTACAAAAGATCTGGTGACTGACTGGATCTGGAAGAGATAAAGATAAGAATCAAAATAACTCACAGGTTTTGGAGTTGAGAAAGTGGTTGGAAGATCATGCTATTTACAGTGATAGAGAAGACAAACAGAAGAGGAGGTTTGTGGTGAAAATGAAGAATTCTATTTTGCCTAGGTTATATTTGAGATCCTTACCAGACATCTGGGTAGGGATGTCAAGTAATCAGTTGAATATATAAATATAGGAATTCCAGGAAGAGATCTGGACTGACAATAAAAATTTTAAGGTCATCAGACTATTGATGGATTTCGGTATACAAGACTGCATTAGGCCACCTAGGAAGAGTAAATAGGTAGAGAAGAGAGCTTGAGACATAGAAAAGGTGTGTGAGGACTGAAGGAAATTAATGTCTATTGCATTCAGTACTTTGGATTAGCTTCTTTGGATCATGGGAGATATATGTGTGTAAGGTCAAGCAAAAGAATTTGAGAGTTATGTGGGAGAGAGGTATAGGAAGGTCCCAGTTAAGGGAGAAGACCAAAAATTAGCAAGCACTAATAATGGGATTATATGATTCCCTTCAGAAGTGCTTAACAGTCAGGTAGAGAAACAGAAAATGTTGTTTAAACCAAAGTGGATGTAGTAAAAGAGGGAAGTGGGACTTTGACGCTCTCATAAAAGAAGTGATACCCAAATGGGTCTGGAATCAACAGGGAATTAAGTGAAGCTGAAGGAACTGATAGGTAAAGAAAAAGAGAAGACTCAAAGTACTAAAATTTCGTTAAGACTGAAGACAAGTCTAAGTGGAGCTCACACAGAATACAGTGTGAACAGTGTTTCCTGGAGTCATCCTACGTGGCGCCCTTAGAGGAGAGCTGGAGAAATAGAAGATTGCAGTTAGTCTTGAATAGGAAGTTATGATTTCAGCTGTGGGACATTTCTGAGTGATGATAAGAAACAGAGATTGGTCATGTGAATAAATGACCTTACAGATTGTAAGATTGACTGAGTGTAGAATGTTGAACAGACAGTCCATGAACGCTAACGTCATCTAAGAAAGAGGCATGAAAACTGTCACAATAGATGACATTAAAAAATCAGCAGGGCTTAACTTTAGAAAGAGAAGACACTGATATACAAAGAAAAACTTATTTAAATAAACATTATTCAGATTTAAAAGTATATGAAGAGATAGTGTCATTATGAACCATAATACAATTCTAGGGGGGAAAAAGAAGAAAAGAGAGCGAAATACAGGGAGGGAGGGAGGGAGGGAAAAGGGAATAAAAAGAAAGTAAGGAAGATAGGTTTTGACAAATCAGGACCAAAAGACTGTGCTACAGGTTATGGCATCTATCCCATTAATTGCATTATTCTCTTAAACTGTCTCTGTCTTGTTCCCATCTGGTCCATCTTTACAAGACTTCACAAGAGAGCTTTCCAAAATGCAAAATGGATCACAGCACTCACCTCCCTAAACCCTTCAATAGCTTCCTATTATCCACAGAATAATATCCAAGCTCCTTAGTGTGGCAACCAAGGACCCTGATGATCTGATCATTGCCTATTCCTCCGGACACATTTCTACCACATTCCCCATAATTCCCTTGCAATACAGTTCTTTTCCTTCCATACCAATACCATGCCACTTCTCACATCTGTGTTATGCTCAGGCTACTCTCTTTAACTGTGATGTTCTTTGAAAACTACATCACATTCTCTGTAACACCTTCCCTATTCTCCACCTTTCCCATTGTCCATTTCCTGACAGCTCTATGCCAAAAGAGAACCATCACCCGATTACTGCCTAGACACTTCTGTATCTTCTACATGCTTCTATTATTCCATACATTCCCCTGTATTCTTTTTTAGCAAGGTCTCTAAGCTTCTCAAGGGCACAGACATTGTCTATTTCTTTAGGACCTAGCAAAATACCTATGACATAAGAGGTGCTCAATAGTTTGCTGAATAGATGTTATCTAATAGAAGATGGAAGGCTTGATAGAGAATTAATGAAAGATGCTACATACATAAGGTAGAAGGTTTGAATAGCAATCAGACAAGGCTAGAACATTTTTTACATTTTTCTATGATACCGTTAGACTTAAATTTAACTGTTTATATAGGTGAATGTTCTTATCCAAAACCCCAGAGGCCAAATAAGCTTCAGAATACTGAAAAAATTGGATTAGAGAAACATAATATGGTGTATATACCATATATTACATAGAACTACCAATGAGGTCTAGGGCAATATTCCATAATCAAATACGTTGATATTTCTGCCATGACATATAAATAGCCACACTAAATAACCAGCCTCTTGTCAGGTCCATTTAGGTTTTTCTCTAAATGAATTACCAAAAATCGTATGATACATTTCCAACATTCCAATTACAAAATGACTTGGGAACTCCCTGGCCGTCCAGTGGTTCGGACTGGGCACTTTCACTGCCGGGCCCAGGTTCAATCCCTGGTCAGGGAACTAAGATCCTGCAAGCCACGCAGCACAGTCAAGAAAAAAAAAAAAAATTACACATATGACTTACAAAAAAATTTCAGAACTGTAAATAAGTTATTGTAAATCTGTACTAAAATACTATTTTGGAGAAACTAAGCAATTCTTAGTCAGTATTGTCACAGGAAGTTACTACTGTAACTACTTCAATTTCCTTCATTTGTTAATAAAATAATGTATTAACATAATGGATCAAATGCAGTAACCAGGTAAATGAATATAGGACGTATTTTTTTAACTTTTTGTATAATTATGTAGGTTGAGTACTTAAAAGAATAGAACACAAATAATATAGACCTAATCATTACGGTCTAAGAAAAGACTTCCTGGACTGATCCATAACTCTCTGGTAACACTTTAGACTGGCTTCAAGAACATCTTGTCAATAATTCCCAGTGTCACTTGTTAGAATGTCTTTGGCACTTTAAAGACAGAGGCAATATAAAACTTATTTTCTACTGTGAAGCTTTCCAAAAATCCTATTTCTTGCACACAAATAATGCTATCAACCTTCAACATCATCAACAGCAAAAACAAAAGTAGTAAATTTGCAGTTCTAGGAAATCCTGATTAGTGTGGGTCGAAGCTTATTAAAGAAGAAAATTCCTTCTTTAATAAGTTCCCTTAAAATCTGTATCTCAATAGCTTCCAAATATTTTCTGAAGAGTGTTGATATTGATCTGGCAACACCTATAGTTTTAGTTAACGATGAGACATTTTAAAAAGCTAGATTGTTCTCTTTATTGTCCTCAGGTAGAATATTACTTCAGAAAATTTGCAGAAACTTATGTGCCGCAAAAAAAAAGATTCTTTCCCTAATTGATTTATTAACTTGAACATACTTATTGGCATTGTTTCAAAGTGAAATTGTATAAATAAAGTATTTAAAAGATTTAATATTCCATTTGCAGAGCAGCCATCAGTAACAATTTCTTTTATAATATGAATTATTAAAATAATAAGTCACTCAGAAGTTTAATATATTTTCTTTATTTCCACAAATGCATCTTATTTTCAGAAAAAAATTTTCCATGAGTTCTCTCTCACTGTCGAATAATCACTGACTGTCAAGAAACAATTGTCTTTAGGACTCTTAAGAATGCAGGTATGGACAATCATTTAAACATACACTTTTTTTCATAATTTCTTCTTTGAGGTCCATATTACACAACATTTAGAGCCAACATAGTAACATTTAGAGCCAAAAGAGAAAGGAAACTTTCCTTTCATTATATAACAAGTTCCTCAAAGCCAACATGAACTTTTTGCAGTTCTACTGAAAATTTGGTTAGATAGCTCTAAGTCACAACCATAAAAGCCTGCATGACAAGAGACACCTCCATGCTGGTATCACTTCTACTGAACCACTCTGCACAGGAGGATGTGGAAGAAAGAAGAGTGATAACAAAATGATGATAACCTTTTACTTCTCATTCTGCTCATCTCTTACCTTCCTTATCAATGGGCATACTGAAAATTAATCCCACTGGGGGGATTGGGGTACTTCCACAAAGAGTTATTCCATTCCTGTGTTGGACACTGAATACTCAGAATTTGTGATAATCCACTCTCTGGGTCCATAGGTTAGATATCACAGCCAATTTGGAATTAAAACACCCCAGAAGTCACTTCACATTTACTGATGCTATTCAAAACAATAAATATATGATCAATGAAATACTGAATTTCAGTTTCAACAAGCTGACTTCACAGTGACACCGATTTCAAATCACTTCCTTTTAAATACAAGCCATATAAAAGAATAGAACATCGGTATATCAGAGTATTGAAACAAACAAACAAAAAAAACCAGAACAAAGGAAACCCATATAGACAATTTAGTATCTGACTTTAATCTAGTTTAAGAATGCACAAGTAGATTTAGTCCCCAGACACAATGTTTACTTTTTCAGTTGGACCAGCAAAGCAAGTAAATGCTGTCAGATCAGACAAGACTCCAAATTGTCATCATGACAACTTCATCTCAGGCTGTCAACATGCCACACATTTCTCCAGATACCTCTGTGGTACAGACTCAGTAACCTTTCCATTTACAGCCCCCCACCTACTCCCTCATTGTCCCAAAGCCACAAGGGATCCAAAATGAGAAAGACTTTTTCCAGGAATCTTTTGGTTAAAAACATTCTTTTAAGTTGAACTAAAGAACAGTGAGAGAAAATTAAAGAAGCCATGGACATAAAAGAGTATTTCTACAAAGATAAAGCATAAGGAACGAATCTAAAATAAATGAGTAAAGACATAGGGGAATAATGAAATAGGGGAGATAGTACAGGGAAGGAATTTTAGTGAAAAAGGAAGAATAGCAATAATGAAGTAAGAGGACTTATTACTTGAATTTTCCTTATATGAAAAAACTTCTCAAATAATTCTTTTAAATTTTAGAGAACAGTAATAAATTAGCCTTTTGCCATTTAAATTTGACTAAATAATCTGAATCCCTCCTACAAAAAAGATGTATGAATGTGTGCTGTGGATAGACAGATTGATTGATTGATTGCTAGATACAGAAATAGATATAAACATAGATACGTATGTCTCTGTCTGTATTTATATCTAAATATATGGATTTATTTTCTCTAAATCATTCCCATATTCAAGATTATACTACCAATCTGTTTTCTCTGCAGTTCTGCTCTAACTTCTTATTGTCTGTACTCATTCTTCCAGGAGAGAAAACTTAAAGGTGAGCATGGCATGGTGAGAGGCAGAGGGGAGGGGAATTGCCGGAGGAAGGAGAGAGGCAATCTCTAAATTAAAGAAATGAGATTTCTTTCTTCATAGGCTAATACAGGCACATTTATGGTCACTAGATGAGATTCAGTAGCTAATTTTCCAAACCTTCATAGATATATATGGAAAAGTTGGAATAAGCATTTTTGTGCCAGTGGTCTAATATAAGAAAACAAGCTCTTATTGTACACATCTCTGTAGATGCAAGGACAAAATGTCTAGAACAATTGGACAACAAAGTGAGATAAACCCGGACAGTATAAAAATATATTACCTACAGTATGTCCAGAGTCACTCTTTGTGAAGGATGATTATGGTTTGACCCAAGATCTGTCAAGTATATTTTCTTCCAAAAAGTCCCTGGTGCTTCCAAGCACAGTCCCTGCTGGGGATACATTATAGGCTCCAAAATGAACAGAATGTTAAAAACTAACTAGATTTGTGAGAGTCTTTTCTTGGCAAATTTGATAACAATTAGTGTCTATTAAGTTTTTATTAGCCCCAGAGTAAATGAAACAGAGGACATGATATTTAAATATACACACTGACATTTAGCAAGAAAGATTATGAATATAAATACTGATGGAAAAATAAATGCTTAAGAGAGAGAAAGATTGAAATTAACTTGTCATTACTCCTTATTTGCCCAACTGAAGCAACTCAGACTGAACTTTGATATATATATATATATATATATATATATATATATATATATATTCTAAGAAATCCAACGGTGGACACTTTACCTCTTTTTTTTAAACATCTTTATTGGAGTATAATTGCTTTACAATGGTGTGTTAGTTTCTGCCTTATAACAAAATGAATCAGTTATACATATACATATGTCCCCATCTCTCTTCCGTCTTGTGTCTCCCTCCCTCCCACCCTCCCTATCCCACCCCTCTAGGTGGTCACAAAGCACGGAGCTGATCTCCCTGTGCTATGCGGCTGCTTCCCACTAGCTATCTATTTTACGTTCCATAGTGTATATATGTCCATGCCACTCTCTCACTTTGTCTCAGCTTACCCTTCCCCCTTCCCATATCCTCAAGTCCATTCTCTAGTAGGTCTGTGTCTTTATTCCCATCTTGTCCCTAGGTTCTCCATGAGCATTTTTTTTTTTAGGTTCCATATATATTTGTTAACATATGGTATTTGTTTTTCTCTTTCTCACTTACTTCACTCTGTATGACAGACGCTAGGTCCATCCACCTCACGACAAATAACTCCATTTCATTTCATTTTATTGCTGAGTAATATTCCATTGTATATATGTACCACATCTTCTTTATCCATTCATCTGTCGATGGACCCTTAGGTTGCTTCCATGTCCTGGCTATTATGAATAGAGCTGCAATGAACATTTTGGTACATGACTATTTTTTTTTTTTTTTTTTTTTGTGGTACACGGGGCTTTCACTGTTGTGGCCTCTCCCGTTGCGGAGCACAGGCTCCGGACACGCAGGCTCAGCGGCCATGGCTCACGGGCCCAGCCGCTGCGCGGCATGTGTGATATTCCCGGACTGGGGCACGAACCCATGTCCCCTGCATCGGCAGGCGGACTCCCAACCACTGCGCCACCAAGGAAGCCCCATGACTATTTTTGAATTATGGTTTTCTCAGGGTATATGCCCAATAGTGGTAATGCTGGGTCGTATGGTAGCTCTATTTTTAGTTTTTAAGGAACCTCCATACTGTTCTCCATAGTGGCTGTATCAATTTACATTCCAACCAGCAGTGCAAGAGGGTTCCCTTTTCTCCACACCCTCTCCAGCATTGTTTGTAGATTTTTTGATGATAGACATTCTGACCGGTGTGAGATGATATTGCATTGTAGTCTTGATTTCCATTTCTCTAATGATTAACGATGTTGAGCATTCTTTCATGTGTTTGTTGGCAATCTGCATATCTCCTTTGGAGAAATGTCTATTCAGGTCTTCTGTCCATTTTTGGATTGGGTGGTTTGTTTGTTTGATATTGAGCTGCATGAGCTGCTTGTAAATTTTGGAGATTAATCCTTTGTCAGTTGCTTCATTTACAAATATTTTCTCCCATTCTGAGGGTTGTCTTTTCGTCTTGATTATGGTTTCCTTTGCTGTGCAAAAGCTTTTAAGTTTCATTAGGTCCCATTTGTTTATTTTTGTTTTTATTTCCATTTCTCTAGATGGTGGGTCAAAAAGGATCTTGCTGTGATTTACGTCATAAGAGTGTTCTGCCTATCATTTCCTCTAAGAGTTTGATAGTGTCTGGCCTTACATTTAGGTCTTTAATCCATTTTGAGTTTATTTTTGTGTATGGTGTTAGGGAGTGTTCCAATTTCATTCTTTCACATGTAGCTGTCCAATTTTCCCAGCACCACTTATTGAAGAGGCTGTCTTTACTCCATTGTATATTCTTTCCTCCTTTATTTATTTGCTTATTTATTTTGCGGTACACGGGCCTCTCACTGTTGTGGCCTCTCGCGTTGCAGAGCACAGGCTCGGGACACACAGGCTCAGTGGCCATGGCTCACGGGCCCAGCCGCTCCACGGCATGTGGGATCTTCCCAGACCAGGGCACGAACCCGTATCCCTTGCATCGGCAGGCAGACTCTCAACCACTGCGCCACAAGGGAAGCCCTCTTTCCTCCTTTATCAAAGATAAGGTAACCATATGTGAGTGGGTTTATCTCTGGGTTTTCTTTCCTGTTCCATTGATCTATATTTCTGTTTTTTGTGCCAGTACCATACTGTCTTGATTACTGTAGCTTTGCAGTATAGTCTGAAGTCAGGGAGACTGATTCATCCAGCTCCGTTTTTCTTTCTCAGGATTGCTTTGGCTATTCGGGGTCTTTTGTGTTTCCATACAAATTGTGAAGTTTTTTGCTCTAGTTCTGTGAAAAATGCCAGTAGTAGTTTGATAGGGCTTGCATTGAATCTGCAGATTGCTTTGCGTAGCACAGTCATTTTCACAATGCTGATACTGCCAATCCAAGAACATGGTATATCTCTCCATCTATTTGTATCATCCTTAATTTCTTTCATCAGTGTCATACTTTTCTGCATACAGGTCTTTTGTCTCCATAGGTAGGTTTATTCCTAGGAATTTTATTCATTTTGTTGCAATGGTAAATGGGAGTGTTTTCTTAATTTCACTTTCAGATTTTTCATCATTAGTGTATAGGAATGCAAGAGATTTCTGTGCATTAATTTTGTATCCTGCTACTTTACCAAATTCATTGATTAGCTCTAGTATTTTTCTGGCAGCATCTTTAGGATTCTCTATGTTTAGTATCATGTCATCTGCAAACAATGACAGCTTTATTTCTTCTTTTCCGATTTGGATTCCTTTTATTTCCTTTTCTTCTCTGACTGCTGTGGCTAAAACTTCCAAAACTATGTTGAATAACAGTGGTGAGAGTGGGCAACCTTGTCTTGTTCCTGATCTTACTGGAAATGGTTTCAGTTTTTCACCATTGAGGATGATGTTGGCTGTGGGTTTGTCATATATGGCCTTTATTATGTTGAGGAAAGTTCCCTCTATGCCTACTTTCTGCAGGGTTTTTATCATAAATGGGTGTTGAATTTTGTCGAAAGCTTTCTCTGCATCTATTGAGATGATCATAAGGTTTTTTGCCTTCAATTTGTTAATATGGTGTATCACATTGATTGATTTGCATATATTGAAGAATCCTTGCACTCCTGGGATAAATCCCACTTGATTATGGTGTATGAGCCTTTTGATATGCTGTTGGATTCTGTCTGCTAGTATTTTGTTGAGGATTTTTGCATCCATGTTCATCAGTGATATTGGCCTGTAGTTTTCTTTCTTTGTGACATCTTTGTCCGGTTTTGGTATCAGGGTGATGGTGGCCTCATAGAATGAGTTTGGGAGTGTTCCTCCCTCTGCTATATTTTGGAAGAGTTTGAGAAGCATAGGTGTTAGGTCTTCTCTAAATGTTTGATAGAATTTGCCTGTGGAGCCATCTAGTTCCGGGCTTTTGTTTGCTGGAAGATGTTTAATCACAGTTTCAATTTCAGTGCTTGTGACTGGTCTGTTCATATTTTCTATTTCTTCCTGGTTCAGCCTCGGAAGGCTGTGCATTTCTAAGAATTTGTCCATTTCTTCCAGGTTGTCCATTTTATTGGCATATAGTTGCTTGTAGTAATCTCTCATGATCCTTTGTATTTCTGCAGTGTCAGTTGTTACTTCTCCTTTTTCATTTCTAATTCTATTGATTTGAGTCTTCTCCCTTTTTTTCTTGATGAGTCTGGCTAATGGTTTATCAATTTTGTTTATCTTCTCAAAGAACAAGCTTTTAGTTTTTTTGATCTTCGCTATTGTTTCCTTCATTTCTTTTTCATTTATTTCTGACCTGATCTTTATGATTTCTTTCCTTCTGCTAACTTTGGGGTTTTTTTGTTCTTCTTTCTGTAATTGCTTTAGGTGTAAGGTTAGGTTGTTTATTTGAGATGTTCCTTGTTTCTTAAGGTAGGATTGTATTGCTATAAACTTCCCTCTTAGAACTGATTTTTCTGCCTCCCGTAGGTTTTGGGTTGTCGTGTTTTCATTGTCATTTGTTTCTAGGTATTTTTTGATTACCTCTGATTTCTTCAGTGATATCTTGGTTATTAAGTAGTGTATTGTTTAGCCTCCATGTGTTTCTATTTTTTACAGATTTTTTCATGTGATTGATATTGAGTCTCATAGTGTTGTGGTCCAAAAAGATACTTGATACGAGTTCAATTTTCTTAAAATTACCAGTGCTTGATTTGTGACCCAAGATATGATCTATCCTAGAGAATGTTCCATGAGCACTTGAGAAGTATGTGTATTCTGTTGTTTTTGGATGGAATGTCCTATAAATATCAATTAAGTCCATCTTGTCTAATGTATCATTTAAGGCTTGTGTTTCCTTATTTACTTTCATTTTGGATGATCTGTCCACTGGTGAAAGTGGGGTGTTAAAGTCCCTACTATGATTGTGTTACTGTCGATTTCCCCTCTTATGGCTGTTAGTATTTGCCTTATGTTTTGAGGTGCTCCTATGTTGGGTGCAAAAATATTTACAATTGTTACATCTTCTTGGATTGATCCCTTGATCATCATGTAGTGTCCTTTGTGTCCTGTAATAGTCTTTGTTTTAAAGTCTATTTTGTCTGAGAACTGCTACTCCAGCTTTCTTTTGATTTCCATTTGCATGGAATATCTTTTTCCATCCCCTCACTTTCAGTCTGTATTTGTCCCTAGGTCTGAATTGGGTCTCTTGTAGACAGCATATATACGGGTCTTGTTTTTGTATCCATTCAGCCAGTCTATGTCTTTTGGTTGGAGCATTTAATCCTTTTACATTTAAGGTAATTATCGATATGTAGGTTCCTATTACCATTTTCTTAATTGTTTTGGATTTGTTATTGTAGGTCTTTTCCTTCTCTTGTGCTTCCTGACTAGAGAAGTTCCTTCAGCATTTGATGTAAAGCTGGTTTGGTGGTGCTGAATTCTCTTTGCTTTTGCTTGTCTGTAAAGGTTTTAATTTCTCCATCAAATCTGAATGAGATCCTTGCTGGGTAGAGTAATTTTGGTTGTAGGTTTTTCTCCTTCATCACTTTAAATATGTCCTGCCACTCCCTTCTGGCTTGCAGAGTTTCTGCTGAGAGATCAGCTGTTAACCTTATGGGGATTCCCTTGTGGGTTATTTGTTGTTTTTTCCTTGCTGCTTTTAATATTTTTTCCTTGTATTTAATTTTTGATAGTTTGATCAATATGTGTCTTGCCTTGTTTCTCCTTGGATTTATCCTGTATGGGACTCTCTGTGCTTCCTGGACTTGATTAACTAATTCCTTTCCCATATTAGGGAAGTTTTCAACTATAATCTCTTCAAATATTTTCTCAGCCCCTTTTTTTTCCTCTTCGTCTTCTGGGACCCCTATAATTCGAATGTTGGTGCATTTAATGTTGTCCCAGAGTTTCTGAGACTGTCCTCAATTCTTTTCATTCTTTTTTCTTTATTCTGCTCTGCAGTAGTTATTTCCACCATTTTATCTTCCAGGTCACTTATCTGTTCTTCTGCCTCGGTTATTCTGCTATTGATCCCTTGTAGAGAATTTTTTATTTCATTTATTGTGTTGTTCATCACTGTTTGTTTGCTCTTTAGTTCTTCTAGGTCCTTGTTAAACGTTTCTTGTATTTTCTCCATTCTATTTCCAAGATTTTGGATCATCTTTACTGTCATTATTCTGAATTCTTTTTCAGGTAGACTGCCTATTTCCTCTTCATTTGTTAGGTCTGGTGGGGTTTTGCATTGCTCCTTCATCTGCTGTGTGTTTCTCTGTCTTCTCATTTTGCTTAACTTACTATGTTTGGGGTCTCCTTTTCACAGGCTGCAGGTTTGTAGTTCCTGCTGTTTCTGGTGTCTGTCCCCAGTGGCTAAGGTTGGTTCAGTGGGTTGTGTAGGCTTCCTGGTGGAGGAGACTAGTGCCTGTGTTCTGGTGGATGAGGCTGGATCTTGTCTTTCTGGTGGGCAGGTCCACGTCCGGTGGTGTGTTTTGGGGTGTCTGTGGCCTTATTATGATTCTCGGCAGCCTCTGTGCTAATGGATGTGGTCGTGCTCCTGTCTTACTAGTTGTTTGGCATAGGGTGTCCAGCACTGTAGCTTGCTGGTCGTTGAGTGGAGCTGGGTCTTCATGTTGAGATGGAGATCTCTAGGAGATTTTCGCCATTTGATATTATGTGGAGCTGGGAGGTCTCTTGTGGACCAGTGTCCTGAACTTGGCTCTCCCACCTCAGAGGCACAGCCCTGACGCCTGGCTGGAGCACCAAGAGCCTGTCATCCACACGGCTCAGAATAAAAGGGAGAAAAAAAAGAAAGGAAGAAAGAAAGAAGCAGATAAAATAAAATAAAATAATATAAAGTAAAATAAAATAAAGTTATTAAAATAAAAAATAATTATTCAAAAAATTCTTTTAAGTAATAAACAAAAAAAAAAAGAAAGAAGAGAGCAGCCAAACCAAAACACAAATCCACTGATGATAACAAGTGCTAAAAACTATTCTAAAAAAAAACACAACCAAAAAAACGGACAGACAGAACCCTAGGACAAATGGTAAAAGCAAAGCTAGACAGACAAAATCACACACAGAAGCATACACATACGCAATTAAAAAAAAGAAAAAAAGGGAAAAAATATATATATATATCATTGCTGCCAAAGTCCACTTCCTCAATTTGGGATGATTCGTTGTCTATTCAGGTATTCCACAGATGCAGGTACATCAAGTTGATTGTGGAGATTTAATCCGCTACTCCTGAGGCTGCTGGGAGAGATTTCCCTTTCTCTTCTTTGTTCACACAGCTTCCAGGGTTCAGCATTGGATTTGGACCTGCCTCTGCATGTAGGTCGCCTGAGGGCATCTGTTCTTTGCTCCGACAGGACAGGGTTAAAGGAGCAGCTGATTCGGGGGCTCTGGCTCACTCAGGCTGGGGGGGGGGGAGGGAGGGGTACAGATGCGGGGCGAGCCTGCGGCGGCAGAGGCCAGCGGGACGTTGCGCCAGCCTGAGGCGCACAGCGCGTTCTCCCAGTGTAGTTGTCCCTGGATTACCGTACCCTGGCAGTGGCGGGCTGCACAGGCTCCTGGGAGAGGAGGTGTGGACAGTGACCTGGGGATGCACACAGGCTTCTTGGTGGCGGCAGCAGCAGCCTTAGCGTCTCATGCCCGTCTCTGGGGTCCGCGCTGATAGCTGCGGGTCGCGCCCATCTCTGGAGCTCCTTTAAGCAGCGCTCTTAATCCCCTCTCCTTGTGCACCAGGAAACAAAGAGGCAAGAAAAAGTCTCTTGTCTCTTTGGCAGCTCCAGACTTTTCCCCGGACGCCCTCCCGGCTAGCCGTGGTGCACTAACCCCTTCAGGCTGTGTTCACGCTGCCAACCCCAGTCCTCTCCCTGGGATCTGACCTCTGAAGCCCGAGCTTCAGCTCGCAGCCCCGCGCTCCCGGCAGCTGAGCAGACAAGCCTTTCGGGCTGGTGAGTGCCGGTCGGCACCGATCCTCTGTGCGGGAATCTCTCCGCTTTGCCCTCCGCACACCTGTTGCTGCGCTCTCCTCCGCGGCTTCAAAGCTCCCCCTTCCGCCACCCACAGTCTCCGCCCACAAAGGGGCTTCTAGTGTGTGGAAACCTTTCCTCCTTCACAGCTCCCTCCCACTGGTGCAGGTCCCATCCCTATTTTTTGTCTCTGTTTTTTCTTTTGCCCTACCCAGGTACGTGGGGAGCTTCTTGCCTTTTGGGAGGTCAGAGGTCTTCTGCCAGCGTTCAGTAGGTGTTCTGCAGGAGTTGTTCCACGTGTAGATGTATTTCTGATGTATTTGTGGGGAGGAAGGTGATCTCCACGTCTTACTCTTCTGCCATCTTGAAGCTCCTCTGACAATTTACCTCTTAAAAATCTCTATTCCAAATGCATCTCTCCATCTCCTCCACCTAGCTCCAGGTACCATGACAACTTGTTTGGAACAATATAATAGTGTACTAGTTTGTCTATTCTAATCTAATGATGCTCCCCACCTTCCTTGATTATCCACAGACAACCAGAATTATTTTATTTATTTATTTATTTTTGGCTGTGTTGGGTCTTCGTTGCTCTGCGTGGGCTTTATCTAGTTGCGGTGAGCCGGGGCTATCCTTCGTTGCGGTGTGCGGGCTTCTCATTGTCATGGCTTCTCTTGTTGCAGAGTACGGGCTCTAGGCGCACAGGCTTGTGGCACGTGGGCTGTGGCACGTGGGCTCAGTAGTTGTGGCTTGCGGGCTGTAGAGCGCAGGCTCAGTAGTCGTGGTGCACAGGCTTAGTTGCTCCACGGCATGTGGGATCTTCCCAGGCCAGTGCTCGAACCCGTGTCCCTTGCATTGGCAGGCAGATTCTTAACCACTGTGCCACCAGGGAAGCCCCAGAATTATTTTTTAAAAGTGAATCTGACCATGTCACCCAGTAACACATACACCATATTGTTGGATGGAAGGCTACAAGGCAAAGCATGGTCTTCCCCCCAACCTCTCCAGTCAGATTTGTGCCTTGCTCTCTTTTATTCTCTACAACAGTCACAAGAGTCTTCATTTAGGCTTCTGAATTCACCATACTCCTCCTGCCATGGGGTTTTTGCAAATATTGTCTCCTCTATCTGGAAAGATCTTCCTGCCCTCTCATTGCTTCATTAACTCCTTGAAGGTTTCAAATATCATTCCCCAGAGAAGCCTTCCTGGATCTTCCCCACAGAGCCACAACTCTGTGAAACTCTGCTTCACAGCATATTAGTACCAGTGCATTTTATGAGTCTGTTTGATTTTCATATATATATATATATATATATATATATATATATATATGAAATATATATATTTTCATATATATATGAAACAACATTACTAGTCATTAGGGAAATGTAAATCAAAACCATAAAGAGATAATACTTCATACTCACTAGGATGACTACAGTAATTTATAAAAATGGAAAATAAGTGTTGGTAAGAATGTGGAGAAATTGGAACACTCATACATGGCTGCTGCAGCCATAGTAGTAGATAGTACTACTATGTAGTAGAGCTGCCGCAGAAAACAGTTTGGTGGTTCCTCCAAAAAGGTGAACATAGAATTAGCCAGAAATCCTACATCTGTGTATATAGCCAAAGGAATTGGACACAGGACTCAAACAAATATCTGTACATGAATGTTCATAGCAGCATTATTCACAATAGATAAAAGATGGAAACAACCCAAATGTCTACCAACAAATGAGTACCTAAACAAAATCTGGTATAAATACATGAATATTACTTAGCCGTAAAAAGGAATAAAGTACTAACACATACTATCATGTGGATGGGTCTCAAAACCAATATGCTAAGTGAAAGAAGACAGACATAAAAGTTTATATGTTTGACGATTCTATTCATATGTAATATTTAGAACAGGTAAATCCATAAGACAGAAAGGAGATTTGTGGTTCCCCGGGGCTGGTGGAATGACAGAATAGGGGAGTGACTACTTAATGGGTACAAAATTTTCTTTGGGATGATAAAAATGGTTGGAGATATAGAGAAGTGTGGTTGCACAATATTGCAAATGATTATGCTTCTGAATTGTATATTTTAAGATGGCTAATATTTTTGTTATGTGAATCTCAACTAAAAAAAATACTAAAGAAGAGCTTTCCTAAATGGCCAAGTGAGAAGCTCAGCAAATTTTCTCCACACAAAGCCACAATAAAACTGGATAAAAATGCCAAAAACAACCATTTCAGAACTCTGAATATTGACCACAGGTATACAAAAATGATGTAGTGAAATGTTTATTCAAGAAAAACTGCTAAACCTCCAAAAACAATGGGAGTCTGTGTAGCACTTTATCCTGGGGCTGCTTCTACCCTGTTCACTGGCTCCCAGCTCCTTATTGCTGTATTTACCAGGGCATGACAAGCTGTAAGGAACATCAGCTTTCTTTCCAGACAGGGCAGAATTGATTTGGAGCAGAGCTTGAAAAGGTCCACACCTTGAGGTGCTATCAGAAACAACAGCAATCTCTGTGACAAACAATCAGGAAAAGCCAATATCATAGCTTACATGAGGTTACAATACTGCTTGGAATAAGCAACAGAACTTCAGACAAACTTCAGAAGTTTTTTGGAGAGATCAAGTGAAAGAGATAGCCACTGTGGACCTTGATAAATTCCCACATATCCCTAGGGTCAGAAAGGCTATGAACATAATTACAAGATAATGGAGACAGACCTAGCTATTTACTCATGCTTTTCTGAACATGAGGCCTTGCACATGCAGAAGGTAAAAGCTGGGGCAGATTCATAAACTGCCTGAATTTTGTATTTCTCACTCACACACAGATCCATTGGCAAAGGATGGAAATCTTACTGGCTCAAGATATTTAAGCACAACCTCTGACTAATCATTGTCTGACTACTAAACTGATCCAAGGGAAATACAGGAAGCCAGACTTGAAAAAAAAAAAAAAAAGATTAAATAAATTAAAAACACAAGGAAGACATATCAATGATGCAACTGAGGGCAAGATAAAATCCATAAAATTAGTCCAGGCAAATCACTAGACAAATGAACAATAATAGCAACAACAACTACTCCTAGAGGTGGAAGGAGGGGTAGATCAGAATCCAGAGTTACTACACTATGTTATCAAATTGTCCAGTTTTCAACAATAAAATAGCAAGACAGTCAAAGAAACAAGAAATTGTAATCCATACACTGGGGAAAGCAGTTAATAGAAACTGTCTCTGAGGGGCCCCAGATGTAGGACTTGGCAGACAAAAACTTCAAAACTGTTACAATTATGCTTAAAAAAATTTTTTTAAATATGTTTTAGAAGGCAGAAAACTTGACAACAACAATTCATCAAATATAGAATATCAATCAAGAGGTTAAATGCTTTTCTAAAAAAAATGGAAATTTTAGAGCTGGAAAGATATAGAGAAAGAAATGAAAAATTTATTGGAAGGACTCAATAGCAGATTTGAGTAGCAGAAAAAAGTATCAGCTAATTTGAAGATTGATCAGTTGAGCTTACCTAATGTTAAAAAGAATGGGGAAAAAAGATTGAAAGATTGAAGAAATATGAACAAAGCCTCAGAGACCTGAGGGAAAACTTCATGTACACCAACATATGAATAATAGGAGTCCCAGAAGGAAAGCAGAAAGAAAAAGGGCTGAAAAAATATTTGAAGAAATAATGATCACAAACTTCCAAAATGTGCCAAAAAACATAAATTACATATCCAAAAAGTTCAACAAGCCTCAAGTAAGATAAACAAAACAGATCCACATCTAGAAACATAATAGTCAAGTTATTAAAAGCTAAAGAGCAAGAGAAAAATCTGAAAACAGCAAGGAAAAAATGATGCATCATATATAAGGGAACCACAATAAGTTTAACAACAGATTCTCAGAAGAAACAACAGAGTCCAGAAGGAAGTGGTATAGAAGGAAGGAAGTGGTATAGTGGTAACACGCAAGCACCTTTGCTTCTCGAGTGATTTAAAAGATAATTTCATAATGCAGTAACATTATACTATAATTAAAGTGTCAGGAGGAAAAAATACCCTGTCAAGTAAGAATTTTATATCCAGTAAAACTATCCCTCAAAAAAAAAAAGAAATTGTATTTACCCAAAGAAAACAAAATTAATTCAAAAAGATATATTTCACATCAATTTTCTTTGCATAATTATTTATAATAGCTCAGTAGCTAAGATATAGAAGCAGCTTAACTGTCTATCAATAGTTGAATGAATAAAGATGACATGATGGAATATATATAATGGAAGATCAGTCGGCCATAACAAATGAAACCTTGCCATTTGTGATAACATGGATGGATATATAAGATATTATGCTAAGTAGAATAAGTCAGACACAGAAAGACAAATACTATATGATCTCACTGATATGTAGAATCTAAAAAAACAAAACACAGAAAACAAACAAAAAATATGAAAACAGACTCATAGATACAGAGAAAAAACAGGTGGTTGCCAGAGCGGATGGGGTGAGGGAGGTGAAATAGGTGAAGGTAATTAAGAGGTACAAATGTCCAGTTATATAATAAATAAGTCACAGGGATGTAATATACTGCATGAGGAATATGGTCAACAATATTGTAATAACTTTGTATGGAGACAGATGTTAGTAGACTTATCCTGGTGATCATTTCATAATGTATGCAAATGTCAAATCACTATGTAGTACAGGTAAAACTAACATAACATTGTACATCAACTATATTTCACTTTTTAAAATGAAAGAGAAATAAAGATATTTCCAGATGAACAAAATATGGAAGAACTAATTATTAGTACACCTTTCTTATAAGAAATACTAAAGAAAGTCCTTTGGGCTGAAAGTAAATGACACCAAATGGTAACTTGATTTCACATAAAGAAATAAAGAGCTCTGTAAAGACAGTATAAACATATGTAGTTTTTCTCATTAACCTTTACCAGCTGTTTATAAAAGACAATTTAATAAAACAATAATTATAAAATAATTATAAAACTATTGTTGGCCTCATAGCATATGAAAATTATTTCTATAAATAGAAATATATTTATAATACTCTGTATATACTTATAATATATATAGATATATAAATATAATGTATACATATACTAGCAGAAAGGTGGAGATAATTGAGGTGTAATGGAGCAAGAAAATTAAAGCAGATATTCAGATAGTAATTCAATCCACAGGAAAAAAATGGAAAAAAAAATGAAGAGCACCAGAAAATCTAAATATGTGAGTTAATATAAAAAGCATAAATAAGTTTTTGTCCTTTTTTTCTCCAAACTTCTTTAAGGGGCATAGATTGCATGAATCGATAATTATAATATTGTATTACCATGTACATAACATATATACATAATGTATATTATAGTAGTTGCACAAAGAATGGGAAGAAATGGAAATATATTACAGCAGTTTGTATATTTTATAAGAATTTGGTTAGTAGTAATCTAATATAGATTGTGAGCATTTAAAATGTATAATGTAATCTCTACAACAACAACTAATAGTGCTGAAACAATACGATTTCCATGTGCTAAAAGACCCTTACTGCCATCAAAAACAAAAAACAAGACAAAACAAACAAACAAAAAAACCACCTCACAATTGATCATGGACCTAAATGTAAAAACAAAAGCTATGTGATGTTTATAAGAAAATAGGAAAAAATCTTCCTAATCTTCAAGCAGGACACATAAAAGAAAAAAAAATAATAAAGTGAACTTTATGAAAATTAAAACTTTTGTTCCTCAAAAGGCACCATTAGGAGTTTGAAAATATGAATCACAGACTGGGGAAAAAAAGTATTTTTAAATTATATTAAAGACAAAGAACTTGTATCTAGAATATATAAAGAATTCAATAAAACTAACAGCCCAATCAAAAATTCATAGAGATCTGGATGAACATTTCACCGAAGAAGATATAGTTAAATACATATGAAAATGTGCTAAAAAAATTAATGATTAGGGAAATGCAAATAAAACCACAGTGAGATGCCACTTCATATCCACAATGATGGCTATATTCAAAAAGACAGTTAATACCAAATGTCGTCTAGGATGTGAAGAAACTGGAATAGGCATGTATTGCTGGTAGATATATAAAACCATATAGCTACTTTGGAAAACAGTCTGGCAGTTTCATTAACAGTTAAAGGTAAATTTACCATAAAACCCAGCAATTCCACTTTTAGGTATCCAACAAAAAAGATGAAAACATATGTCTATACAATGATTTGAATGTGAAGGTGACAGCAACATTATTCACGATAGCCAACAAGTTAAAAAAAAGAAAAAAAAGATTTCCATCGGCAGGTGAAAGAAAAAACAAAACGCTAATCCATTCAATGGAATAGTATTCAGCAATAAAAAGTAACAAACAGCTGATACATGTTCCTGTAGGGAATAACCTCAACAACATTATACAAAGTGGAAGAAGCCAAATCTACAAAACCACATATTGTATGATTCTAATTACACAAAATGTCCAAAAAAGCAAATCCATAAAATAGACTATTGTTTGCCTGGAGCTGGGGGTGGGAAGAGAGACTGTCTATAAATGGGCATGAGGGATCTTTTGAAGACAGTGGAATGTTCTAAAATTGGACTGTAATAATAGTTGCACAGCTCTATAAATTTATTGACTTACATGTTTAAATGAGTAAAGTTTAAATTATGTTAATGGCATCTCAAGGAAGCTGTTATAAATTACTGAAGAAGAGGAACTTGGATGATCAGATGATTATTGAAAAAGAGGCATCTATAATATAGAACACATTTTTTTTCAGTAAAATATGCTGATTTTTTCCTTACTACTAAATATCAAATTCATGTTGAAAATTCAACCCTTTTTGTCAAATCTGGCCACATTCTACTGCAAGTTGCCTGTTAAGCATGTTTCTGCCTCAGAGTCTTTGCGTCTGCAATTCTCTGTCTGGCTTGCAATTCCAGAATTAGTATGACATCTTCATGGCTCATTCCTTCACTTCATTAAAAGTATTCTGATCAGTTGTCACCTTTTTGAAAAGAACTTCTCTGTCTGAAATACGCCCTATATCCTCTCATCCCCTTTAGTTAACGTACTTTTTCCTCATTACATTTCTTTTAAATCCATTATTAAATAAGAGAAGTGCCCTGGAATATTATCTGGTATATATTAGGATCTCAACAAATATTTGTTGAATGAATGAATCACATCACAGATACAACTGTCACAAACAATAGAACTTGAAACTATCTTGAGAAAACTTTTATAAAATACAGAGAGGTTAAAAATAGGAAAAACATACATTTTCTTCACTAGCTATAACATAAATTATCAAAGCTTGAACAGATTGACTACATATTAGTTTCAGAAAAATTTCCAATGGAACTAAATATAGAAGAAAAAGATTCCCCTAATTGGTGCTTGAACCCTCTATTTGCATCTGGAATTGTTTTGCATTGATATCCATTCTGGATTCTTTCCTCTGGCTAGGTTTATCACTGGATTATTTAAATGGACTATTGATGCCAAAGGCCTTTGTAGTAATCATCAATGGAAAAGAATTATTATCCTGACCCAGTCAATGAATAGGAAAGCTTTTGTCAGAGCATTCCGCGGTCACTCTTATGCACATAAAGAGAATCCCCATCTTTTCATCAGAATAGTAGAACAGAAAGAATATTAAAATAAGAGATTGTCTTGAGAAGAAAGGTAAGAGAACTCATTTCATACATTATCTTGTTAATGGTTTAAAGATTAAACCAAAGATGTTAAGAGAACAAAAAAGCTGTAGAAAATTAGTGGCAAAATGCTTTTCCCGTTGTCCTTACTTATGGAGTCAAGCCCATTATCTTCTACTCCTGGTTTCTCACTGTCCCCTCTATCACTGCTTTTTAAGGGAGAGGCAGTAACCGTGTGTGTGCATGTGTGTGTGTGTGTGTGTGTGTGTGTGGTGTGTGCGTGTGCGTGTGTGTGTGTGTGTGTGTGTGTGTGTGTGTGTGTGTGTGTGAGGCTTTGGTAGGAGAAAGTGAATCTAAGTTGCTCAGATCCTTCCTCTTTTTTTCTCTTGGGAGCTGGATGCTTGCAGGGATCACAAGTTCTGCTTGGTTCTGTCCCTGTTGGGGAGGCCTGCCCCTGTCCACTCCTGCCATGACTGGGTGGGAAAATTTGACTAATCCTGGCACTAAGTATTAACAAGACGTCCTGCCCACATTCTCTGATATCACCTTTATCAGCAGTAAAGATAACCTTACAGCCCTCATTTAGCTTATTCCTTTTTGCATAACGGCTGGATTTTTTAAAAAAAAATTAGGCAGAGATTTTTTGTATTAGTCTGCCTCAAATAACTCCAAATAGGTCTTAACTGACTAGTGTTAATATCTTAACTGAAAAAACAGAAGCGGTAAGAATTAGGGAGTACTTAAGTCCCTAATGTTCTCTTGAATTATAATGTCAGTTCCCTTAGTTACTAAAAGGTCTTGCAAAGTCTTCCTAATTAAATTAAAAGAATGGGCTAAGAGAAAAAGGATCTCTTCTTTGGTTTAAAATCCTCAGATATTTTTATGTATATCTGCCACTCAGTAAACTGTAAATGATTATGGAGAGGAATGACTATAGACACCAGAAAATATCTGAAATAAGAGACTAAGATTGCTCTTTTTTCCAGTCTACTAATTTAGGGACAGTTTGATGCAAACCATTTGAGATGACAGGAGTGAAAAATGGATGAAAAATTGATGAAGCTACTTTTACCAAAACACGTTTTAAGGATTTTCGGTGCACATTTTCTAGAATATTATGTCAAATAAACAACTACTCTAATATAAAGGACCCATAGTATCAATTATTATCACTGTCAATCAGAGAATGAAAGCATTCTACAATGGGCCTTGACAGAACCGACTATTATGATTGTTTCTGCAACATTAGAAATATGTAAATGAAGGCACTTCAAGAAGCTTTTGACACAACAGGTTTAAAAGATAGGGCCTAATTATGTCAGTCAGTGGAATTCAATTACCAGGAGGAATGGATGGACATCCTTGATGCGGAGCTTGGATTAAATCTGCACATATATTTTTAAGCTCTAGTTCCTAAAAGGAAAGAAATCCAAGTTCTCAGTTCCTTGAGATTCTTTTTTTAAGTATTATGACCCTCTATTTTAATATTAACTAGAAAAATGAGTACTCTATTAAAAATATATCATTTTCAAGAGGATAATTTAAATATTTAAATTTTGAATAACTTACTGGTAAATTTCTATGTTTTTGTAGAAGTTTCTTCCAAAAAGTCAGATATGGCTAACACTTAAAGAGGATGATGGTAGCTAGTTTCCAAAGATGCCCCCCCGCCCCCCGCAATGAACCATGCTTTCGGTATTCACACCCATGTGAACTCACTTGCTTTTAACCTGGGCTGTCCTTGTGATTTGCTTTTTGACCAACAGAATGCAGTAGAAAGGATGCTCGGTGACTTCCAAGATTGGGTCATAATAAATCTTGCAGCCTCCACCTGGGTCTCCCGAAACGCTCACTCTGGAGGAAGCCAGCTGCCATGTAAGAGACTGCCATGCCTTGTAAGAGCTGGCCACTTGGAGGGGCAGCATGGAAAGAGAACCACACCCGGCCTCCTGTTGCTCCAGCCATCCTAGCTGTGATACCAGACATATAAGTGACGGAATCACCTTAGATATCCAGCCAGTCAGGCCATCAGATGACTCCAGCCCGAGCTGTGATCTGACTGCAACTACGTGACAGACCCCAAGTGAGAACCGTCCAGATGAATCCAATCAAATCTCAGGATCATGAGAGAGAATAATAAAGTGTAGGTTTACGTCTCAGAGTTGTGGGATGAGTTATAATGGAGCTTTAAGTATCCAGAACGGGATGCAGAGTGGAAGTAATTCACACAAGGTAGGAATCAGAAAACTTCTGTATTCTTAGCCTGACATTCACTACTTGTGTGGTCTTAAGTAAATCACAGCGTAATTGCATCTCTGTATTCTCATCTGTAAACTGAACAGAATAGACTAGATCTACCTCATATCTAAGGGCCACTCAATGGATTCATAGTATCAACAAATTACCTGAAATTTAGAGCAGCGTTTTATGTACATATATCAAATTTTGGAATGACAGGGTCTATGGTTTTTAGCAGATTTTCAAAGGGATACTAAATCCCAAGAAGTGAGTAGTAAGATCAGAGTAAAGCCTTCAGCTTGAAACTTCCATGATTTTATGAAAGCCAAAAAGAAAAACAGAAGCTTAAAGATAGCCTATAGTATGTAATCAAGAATTTTTTTGCGTTTAAAATTTTATAAGCCAGAGATATCAGGTATCATTTTAGTTAAGAATGTTTCAAAATATTTGTTTGGTCAAATGGTATTGTGTTCCCACTCATCCTTAATACCTTCCCCTAATATTTCACTAGAAAAATCTTCTACATTAAGATACAAGTTTTGAAGAGTTACAGAAGGAACAATGAGCAGAGTTGATACTGCTCCTTGAAATTATTTTGTGGGTCTTGTGTTCCTCCAAAGAAGATATCGTCCAATCTCTAGTATGGTCCCCGTTACTTGGAATTTTCTTAGCTTCATTCAATCATCAAAATGTAGTTGAAGCCTTGGATGCAGTTTACCACTGCAGAAATAGAACTATTTTCCACGCATTTCCTCACACACACACACACACAAACAACTTCTCGACTGAAACAACAAAATGTATTGAACAACTACTATTCAATATTACTCAGTTCATTTGTCAAGGTTTTCAGAGTCAAGATATGCTTATTACTTTTAGACCTCTCTCCCTACTAGAATGTGGTTCCCCAGGGGCAGCGATCTTTGTTGGTTTTATATTCCTAAATACGCAATATATCCCAAGATACGTCCCTGAACAGTGCCAGCACATGCACGTACTTAATAAATATGTGTAAAACAAATGAATGACTACGTGTGTGTGTGTGTTTTGGGAGAAATACAAGAAAGAAGTAACCGGCAGTGATGAAGTTAAATTGCACCCCGAGAGGTATGATTCCTATAAGAAAAAATGTAGGTAAAGGAGGTAGCGGTCCCTTTGCCTAAACAGTTAAAACAGGAAGTTAAACCAGAGGACTAACAAACCAGTACCCAGGAAAAAGGAAGGAAGAGACCTTGCGCCTCACGTAAAAATTGCCATTACTACCAGTGGCTATGCATTTGCTGGAGAACCTTTCTTTAGAAATTAGAATAGTGTTCTAAAATATTAATAGCATTTTGATGCCAAATTTACAAATGGACTAACTTCCAAATGATATATAATTGCTAACCACTTTTTTAGAGTTACTTATACATGGGCAGGATTGCTTATTTGCAAAATGTCTACAGAAATTAATCAAATTTAAAAAGACAAAACAGTGTTCCTTATAATGCACATGTGTACATGCACACATGCATGTGTACACACACACACTCAGACTTGTCTCACCTAAATACAAATGGCCACCATGGCCACTCATATCAATGACATGATGACAGCTTCCTATTTTATAAGGATTGGAAAACATGTTTTATTTTACTAACATTATAAATAAATGCTTTGTGACTAAATTTTCTTATTTTTTTTCTTTCCATCTATTCTCTTGTTATTTCTCCAAAAGAAAAGGATTCTATATTTTTTTGTTAACTTTTATTTTGCAGAGTAGGAAGAGATATTGACAGCTCCGGCCCATTTTTAGAGTTGTTCCTTTGTGGTAACAGCTCCTTTGTTGCTCATTCTTCTTGCTGTGCCTGCAATCTGATTCATGCCTGAGTTGATTAGAGATAAAATCACCCTAACACTGAAGGCACAGGTTAATGGTAACTGTTCTAAAGTAACAATTAAGGATAAATAAACTGCAATAGGTGATGAGTTTCACTTTGGATAAGTACGCATCAGCCCACCCATTATGTTGGTCAACTTTTTAAATTATACTTAATTGGGAGTCTTTTTTAAAGAATGGGTGTTAGTATGGACCATTCCTTCTGCCATTTGACTAAGAAAAACAGTGTTTTCTCCTATTAATTGGTGATACAGGTGTGGCAAAAAAAAAAAAGGTACACTGATGTATCTGATGTCAGAATCACACTCAACTGAAAATTCTTCCTGGGGTTTACTTCAATTTGTATTCATCAGCTAGAGGTTCCTGTCTTTCTTAGACACACATTACTTCTAACTTCCCAGTACTTTGTGAGCAATTACATATTAATAATTGTTGGAAAACTTATAAAATTTCCCTGAATTGCAAACTTCAGCAGGAAAAACAGAAATGATGAATTTCTACAACCTTAATTTGCAAATGCATTTGGGGGCAAGTTAATACATCTTTTTATTTTACTTTAAGCAATTTTCTTTGATAGTGTCACAGGCAACTAGAAAGAAGCATGTTTCCTTTCAAGACAGAATGAAGAAAAAGTCATGTTCGTGAGAGCAACTTCCAATATCACAAAGTGGCTTTTATTAGACATGTTTTTTCCACTCTGAGAAGAGTCCAGAAGAAATTCAAGACAAGGAAATTTCATAAGACAAGGAAGTCACTTTCCTGTTGTCCATAAGCTTCCCTGTAGCTGATAAGAAGAAAAACATGAAAAATTGATGAAATGGTGAATTTGAATGTCTTGAAACCCGTAATAGTGAGTATTTTGAACTGAATGAAAATATTTTGTAATCAACCCTTGAACCCCTCTGATTCTACCTTACAGCTCACAAAACTGTAGCCCCACCACTCCAGGCTTTGGGCTTGTCATTTATGACTTAATAAATAGTATCAGGAATTACGAGATCTTGCTGAGAAACCTCCAAGGAAATCAGAATTGCTTTAGGATGAGAAATCAGCAGGTGGCACTCTTTCCTCTGCATCCATTTTGAACTACTTTTTCAGGGCAGACTATTAGAAGTTACTTCCTAAGAGGGGGTACCTAAGGTCTTGAGTGAGCAACAGTAAGGCAGAATTGAAGACAAGAGAAACTTGTATGTTAGAGAACTACCAAATCCTTCCTAAATGCATCAGGTAAACGCACCCTTCTTCGCTGTCTATTAAGACCAGTCATACTGGTAAGTAAGTAGCTATTGCCGTCTCATCTGGTGATAACCGCATTCCCATGCCACATTAACACATTTTGTGGTTGAAGATTTCTGTCTTATCTAATGTGAGCAAAAATATGCTTCTGCACATGCCGAATAGTTTTCTCATCTTCATGTCTTTACCTTCTCAGCATATAATCAATCGAAGCCTTTATAAAGAGATTAGATACCATATGTGACTCTGGTAAGCTGAGAACAGGAATTGGATGGACTGACTGCAGACAGATGAGCAGAGGACACGAGGGTCCTTCTTGTGAGTGCTCGGTAGAGCTCAAACACTCTCTGTAAAGAAAGCTATTCTGAGCTGCGTTGACTTCCTTACCACAACTACTTCTCTGTATAACTATGTAATTTACTAAAATTCTTCATTTCAAAAAAGGTATCATGTCCCCTGAAAGCTTAAAAAGGCTTCATCATTTTTATGAAAAAAGTTCATTTTCAGATAACAAGAAACCATTTCATTTGTCTGTTTAAAAGTGGATTTCCAAAACACAACTGCACATTTAGTCCCTGCCATTGCCAAGAGTCAACTTGATTTCACAAACTTCAGAAAGATGTTCCAGCCTTTAATAACAATGTAGTATTTGATAATTTGTCCTTATACAGTAAAGGTTACTGGGAGACGACTCTTGTTGAGGATTTGCCATACTACACTAATTTGTATCTTGCCTTATTTGAGGTACTCATGGGTAAACTGGAAAGTTTATCTGATTTCCTGCAAAGGCTCAAAAAATAGAGGACCATTTTGAAGACAAGTTTGGGATAAGAAGCAAGATTTTGCTTTTGTTTTTATCCATAAAATCTATTAATATTAGAATGAATTAGAACTGCATGAGTTTGATTTTTTTCATAGTTTTCTAGGACTCCTTATAAATCCTATGAGATGCAGCACTTGGAGTTGCTCAAATGCTATAATGGGAAAGAAAGACTACAGATGCTCTAGAGGGCTGGATGAGAGATAAATACAAAATAATCTGGGTAGGTATCTTTTTTCCAATTGCAGGTAAGATAAGAGAGATGGGTAATCCCCTTTGAAGAGACGTCTCCATTAGTGTATACTGCATACTGAGAACCATTAGTAACTTGTAGTTGTTATGAAAAGATTTATGTTCCTTTTATTAAGAATCTATTTTGGAAGGAGGACTGATGAGGAGACATTCAGGGGCGTGAAGTGTGGATTCTACGGGGTATTTTAAAATAAGCCAGTTGCTCCGATTTAATCAATGCATTTTATGACTGCAAAGCTCAGATAAGCCAACATTCCTCTCTTGGAGACTCCTCTAACTGTATGTCATCACACATAACCTTCCTGGATAACTACTCATTATGCAGGATGGCATACCAACGAGTGAGAACATGATGCCGAAAGCATTATGCTCATCAGAAGCTGTGGGTTTAGCCAAGCCTCCTGAAGAAGCCCTGAGATTCCCGAGTCTTTTAGGCTGACTCTTTCAGCTTCTTGCCATTCTCAGCCCTTTATCTGGTGACTGTATAAGAGGCAGCAAACAGCCTGGCAACACCCACACATTACGCCTGAGCAAAATAAATGGCCATCCTATTCTAAAGACTTAAAAGTTTGACGTACAACAAAAGCAACGGGAAGTGAGTAGTTAATACGTCTCAGTCTTGGGTTGATTCAATAGTTCTGCTGTACTCACTGGAAAGTAAAATCATAACTTAAACATTATATGTCACCACAATAAAATGGTAGGTTTTGTGAAAGCCACTTGGAAAAAAAAAGTAGAAAAGCCAAAGTTAACTTGCCAAGACAAAAACTGGACCCATAAGTAGCTTCTTAGAGTCACTGATAATTTAGTATGAAATTAAAAAATGACTCCTTAAATACACAATTCTGGGGCCTTGTTCCTTAATATAGACGATGGGGTGTTGAGAAGCACAGTATATTATTTCATTAAGTGCTTTTTTGGGAGAAGGGGATTTAGTGGTAAAACTGCTGGCTTTGTGTGGCAAGGTCATGACCTTTGACAACTTTGGAGCTTATCTCTTTCATCTTCTCACTCCCCTGAGACCCCTAACTTGCAGAGGAATCAAGCCTGTAAGCCTGGGCTAGACAGAATTCAGCATTGTTCTGGAGCTAGGTTCCCTCTCTCCCTCTCTTTCTCTCTCTTTCTCTCTCTTTCTCTCTCTCTCTCTCTTTCTTTTTTTTTCCTCCTCTAAACAAAACAGATCTGAACTGAGCCAAGGAAACAAAAATGTATTGTTCCTCGCAGATGGAAGCGAGTGTCGCCTAGGTAACCAGATTAATCTCCTTTTTCTCTCCCTTCCTCTCTTGTAGTGCGGTAATCGGTGGGCTCTTTTCACAAAAAAGCCAGCCTCAAAGCTGGGGCTCTAACTAGGTTCCTAATTAGCTGCAATTTACAATGAAGACAACATGATGAGATAATAGAAATTTGCAAAATAATGACATACCTCAGCAAAATATTCCTCCTCCTAAGAACCATTTTTATACAAAAACAATAAAGAGGGCCCTTCTAAAGCAAAGCTGGAAAATGGTGGTGTATTATGTGACACAGAACATTATTGTTCGCCTCTTGTTCCCCCAATCAACAGCTTATTGTTTGGCATCTTAAATAAAAATGACTCAAATACAGGCCACATAATGATCTCCATTGCGCTAATACACTGTATATACTGAGTAGTCAAAAATGTACGGGAGCCAATGCCAGTGGGGCTGATAAGTAGCAGGGCCCAGGAAGGTAATTTACAATACAATGCAATAAGCATTATTACTGTTCTTAATCACACAGATCTTTCTGATTCCTGTCAGGATGTACTCTGACATCAAAAAAGGGCACCCAAAAGGAGGACAGCTAGTTAATGAAATATGATGGATCACATTTGTTTTCATGTGGTGGTTAGCTCAAATGAAGCCGTCTCCAGACTGTTAGCCAACAGTATTCTCTTGTGTGACATCAAAGACTACCATTCAATGAGGGCCGAAAAAAAAATCACAGTAAGACAGCACAGAGGGAGGAGCTCCTAGGAACTGAAAGAACCATTAATAGTAATCTCTACCTTATGTCCAAAAGGACAGAGCATGAGCAAAAAAAAAAAAAACCAAGGCCAACCGGTCACCGATTTTACAGCGAGCCTCAGCACCTATGCCGATGTATGGAGAATGGTACAGCTAACACGTGGTGGGCGAGATTTGACGTTTTGCTACACAGGAGCAATTTGTCACTAGTGACAGGGGGTGCATGCCCTTGTGCCTTGTCTGAATCCAGATGACAGCATCCTATGAAACATGGAATCCAAATAATAAAATAGAATTCAATGCCATGTTTTGCATCAACAAGAATCATTCATAAATGGCGAAAGACTGTCTAACCAATCAGGGAAAAAACAATCGTACACAAAAAGTAAGTCCACATTTGCTTATGGACTAGTAATTGTGAAGAGTACAGCTGCACATACTTGAAAACTAATGGCCCCTGGACTTCCCCATAAATAACTACTGACTAAAAACCAATTGGCCAGCGACAGAAAAACCATTAACCCCTTGGTCATTTGGCCCTTAGCAACAACAAGACAACTAGATCCCCTCACAAAGTAATTAAAAGGTATCAAGTAGGACAGATTAGAGAAGGTGCCAAATGGGCTCTAATGACTTTGGAGGAAAAACTGTTGTATTTGGTAATAACATTTGCAGAAATGCAAAAAATGAAGACCATCTGGGTGTATCACAACCCCAGAGAGTTTGGCATCTGCATTTTGGAAACGTGGCAATAATATCTTGACTTGTATAGGGCTATCAACCTTTCCCAAAGACTAAAAAAAATTGTTTTAATCTCAGCCAAGAGAGAAAAAGAGCAAAAGGCAGTGACATAGTGCTGAAAGCCAAAGATTGGTGGCCATAAATATCTGGTAAATTGTGCTTCCAGATTTTCCATGGATTTGCCATTTACCGTAAAACGAAATCTACTCACCAAACGAGGTTTACTTTTGAGTTTTATGTAATCCTTACAAGAAACGTTCTCATCCATATAATTCACTGAATGACTCAGTGCAATAATTTTGATGGCAATAATGAAGGGGAAAGTGTTAAACTATTAAATGAGAGTATATGGTGTAGGGACAAGAACGTTTGACTTCAAGGCATTATCTAAATTCCTGTAGCCTCTGTTTCCCTCTCTTTAAACTGTCGAAATTGAGTTTATCTTTTAAGATTGTTTGAGGAATTAATAAGATCAATGCACCAAGGCATATCATCTCCTCTTTACCCCTGCACATCCCTTCCCCAGGCCTTGAACCGCCTAATGAACTCCACAGCCTGCCTTTTCTGAAGCTCATCCCGCCCCCCCCCCGGCCCCGCCCCCCAGGGCAGCTGAACACAGCCGGAGGAAATTATGCAACAGCACAGTTCCTTGCCACTACCCCATGCACACCTGTGCTCTACCTCACTCAAGACTTCTTTCAGTTGCCTTTCTCACCTCCTCTCCCTTTTGTAGCTGTCTCAGACCTTCACCTTTCTCTTTAATAAACCACCCCATCACTTTCAGATGCCCTCACTCCCCTTAAGTATGTACTACCTGCCCCATCCACACACATCACTGCTGCAATCCACCTAAGCAACGTCTCTGCAGGGTCAGAGGATGAAACCTCTCTTCCTCTGTTTGAGGTTAACACCCCACTGATAGCTGGGATCCACTCTGCTCACATCACCTTGGGACCTTGCTTCATCAATTTTCCCCATTCTGAGTATATCTTCTGTTCTATCAACTCATTCTTCTTAACCTGTAAACATGTTCAAATCATTCTCATCCTGTTAAACCTTCCTTCACACTCCCATCTCCCTTTAACTGCCACCCTATCTTCTTTCTCAAAGATTTCTTCTTTTCGGGCCAACCTCATCAGTCATTTTCACAACCTGTTATTCCAACATTTAGATTTTAAAATGAAAATACATTTTCCCTTGAAGTGTGTTGCTTTTTTAAATTATTTGCTTAGAAATGTTACCTATATTTCAATGTATCTATCAATTAAGAGATGAAAATATTCTAAAATGAAAAACACAACATTCAACCCATCTGATGCATCAAAGTCCTAATCACAATAAAACTATCAGAATCATGGAAAGTCAGAGTTGGAAGAAACCTTTAGTCTATTCTTCCTAATTCTGCCTATGTTGGAAATGAGACTCAAACACCTAAGGTCATACATACACCAAGTAAAGAGCAGAGCTATGACCTGACTTAAGTTTCCCTAACTCCCAGTTCAGTGCTCTTTCCTCTGCAAATTGAATTCTATTCTTTAAAATATCCCTTTTCACATATAATTCTTATTCAAATATTAAGAAAAACAATATACTACTGAGTGCAACCATAAGAAGAGACCAATTTGAAACACAATAATACATTTAAATTAAAATGTTTTCCAGACTTTAATTCTATGGAAAATATACAGACACCTCTAGCCAGTGAAAGCCCACTATTTTCATAGACAGACAAAACAGAGATTAGTGAAATAAATGACCAAATCTGGGATTTGAAGCAGAATATGTAAATAAAGAATTGTAGTTTTGAAGATGAAAGGAACCATATAGGTTATCTGGCCGAACTTCCTATTATTTGTTTGTTTATTCTAAAACCTGAGTCTCAAAAAGCAAAAGATCACACAGCAAATGAGCTGCTGTGTTTATTCCACTCTACAACTCTGTCCAAGCCTGAACTATACAGTAATGAAGAATCAATTTCTTCTAGGTTAGTCAGACATTTGGAGGGAGGAATAAGTAACTTGTGCAGTTGTACAAAGATACTAACAAGTTCACTGCAACAGTGGTTAATTAAATGATCTCAGTGTCTCAGAGCTGACTTTCTATAAGGAGCCATTTTCTTCCAGGGAGAGGCATAGTAACTCAGTAAATTGGAGTCCAATTTTACTTAACATCCTTTGATCTATATCTGTGTGTCATATTTCCCTTCCAAAATATAAGAAGCAATTGAAGGATGGAGGCAATTAATAACTTCTACCGAAGGGAAATAACTATTACTAAAATCCTGCATGATGCCTCCTTGGTTCCACACTGTAGCAAAGCCTGTTTGGTAAAGCTAACCTATAATTAGGTCCTTCTAGTAATTACATCCTTCCAACAAAGTAGAAGACAGAACCATGTGATACTGAATTCTAGAACAATGTTAAGTCACATTAGAGCACATTTCCAATTTATTTACTCTTACAAAGTTTTGACTGAGCAATGTTGAACAGTCATTAGTGCCTCAAAGGCTTCAAACCTTACACAGTGTGTAGAGAGGTAACCAAGGGCCAAAGTTCTCTGGCCCCACCACTAACCAACCTCCCATCCCCCATGAAGATGTGCTGTGCAGTTTAAATCAATAACTGAAACTGTGACTTGGGTAATCCCTTTGGTCATTTTACACCTAAGGGTACTAATGAGAACCTGAATTTCTCTCCACCCCATCCCAAAGTCAAGACAAGTAACACACGTAAAAGGAGCTCTCCCAGCCCAGAATTAATAACCTTCAGTCAGTGCTCTTTACTTAAAGGAAGAAAACAATTAAGTGAAACCTTGAAGTAATCTCATTCTGCCTGTTTAGGCTCTTCATCCCTCAATGTGTGGTTAGCAAGTGTGGCAATCAGGGCTAAGGCCTGCTATCATTCGGCCTTAATTAAAAAAGACACAAGCAGCGGAGCTGTGAATTAGAAATGTAGCTACGCACTACCCCTGATTAATTCGAGGCTCATGTTGGATTAATAACTCCAAACAAAGAACAAAAGGAAATTGTTATGCGAATTGCAGCCCTCCCAGGCCAGACAAAGGTCAAATCACAGGATTTCAATTTCATCCGGAGTCGCTTAATCAACTCCCTCGGAAGGAAGACCATATGTAGTTCTGAAAGCTACCCATTGTAGTCCTCTTGTCGCTGGACCTGAGGGATGGCACAGTCATCCCCTCAAACTATTCTCAATCGCTTCTCTTCTTTCTCCTTTAATATGACAAAAACTTCATTATTACCAGTGATTAAAGAAGAAGAGATCTGCCCTGCAGAAAACATCCCAACAACTGCTGGTTTATGGAGGAAGCTAGACACTGTTGGCACCCAACCTACAGGGCCTGTTCCCTTTCCTGAGAAAGGTCTTCACCAGCAGCTACAGAGTTATAACCACCACAGGGTGATGTCACTGGCAGAGCGTTGGCAGGGCTGTGGTACTACAGGGCATGTATAAAAAGATGAGACAAAAAAAAGAAAAGAAAACTTCTGCCTACTAAATAAAAGGAAAATGAATGCAAGGCAAAGTCCATCATTACCTTAAGATAGTGAGATTGCAGAAAGCATCAGAAGACAGAGCTCTCTCCTCCGTATAGATTAGAAGCTCCGCATGAGATGGGGACAGAGGTCTTCGTGCCTCAGGAGACCTGAGGCGCATAGCCAGGCACCCTGAACCCTTCCCCAGAAGTTCTGGAGTCCATCCACATTTGGGGTTTCTTTCTCCTGGAGATTGCACTAAGGACTGCCATAGGCTGGACACGGCAGACTCTCATTAGCAAGACAGGTTTAAGTGGTTTTAAGATGTGGCGACTACACGGCAGTGTTAACACTTTTCATCCTGTCAACACCAAAGAGTTACTAATGGTAACCTCTTAGGACCACTACACCATTGTCCTATGATAATCAAGGCCCAGTGCTCCTCAAATGAAATTCCAGCAAAATTAAGAAGTTCTTCCAAACAACAAAAATATAATTTCAGGCGGATTTTTCATGAGAACTCCAAGGTCGCTTTTTGGACTAATGGAATCAGCACCAGTATCTTTTTTTTTTTTTTTTTTTTTTTTTGCGGTACTCGGGCCTCTCACTGTTGTGGCCTCTCCCGTTGCGGAGCACAAGCTCCGGACGCACAGGCTCAGCGGCCATGGCTCACGGGCCCAGCCGCTCCGCGGCATGTGGGATCTTCCCGGACTGGGGCACGAACTCGTGTCCTCTGCATCAGCAGGCGGACTCCCAACCACTGCGCCACCAGGGAAGCACCAGCACCAGTATCTCAAGGCAGGGGTCCCCAACCTGACCCTGGTCCGTGGCCTGTTAGGAACCGGGCCGCACAGCAGGAGGTGAGCAGAGAACGAGCGAAGCTTCATCTGCCGCTTCCCATCGCTCGCATTACTGCCTGAACCATCCCCCCACACACACCACTGGTCCACAGAAAGATTATCTTCCACGAAACTGGTCCCTGGTGTCAAAAAGGTTGGGGACCGCTGTCTTAAGGTAATGATGGCAAATAGAATTCTTATCTGAGTGATTCACTGACGTGCCTAATAAAGTGCCCTATATAGGACAGATGCTCAGTCATTGTGGGCTGTCAGGATTTGTATCATCCAAACTGATATGGCAAAATTTTCAGTCTCTACCTTTACAGAATGCAGTAATAGTTGTTACCTTCACGTATTCTACATGAGTCATTTGGGAAATCCATTTATTCCTCTGAACTCCCATAGTGTTTTGTCAGGACTTCTTTTACTGAACATAGCATTTTCTCCTGTAAATTATGTCATTCATTCATTCATGTATCCCTTTACCCATTGAGCAAATATTTTTTGGGTATCTACAATATGTGTCAGGCACTGTCCCAGTCACTGGAGATAAAAGGATGACTAAAAGCAGACCCTATCCTTGCTCTTATGGTATTTACAGTTTAGTTGGTGAGACAATCAAATGAATGCTTAAATAAATGTAAAATTTAAGTGTGGTATGTGTCACAAAGGAGGTACATGGGATTTTAACCTATTAAGGGAGGAGTCCCTGAGGATTTTTTCCCAGATGTGAAGTAAGAATATAAGCTGAACTTAGTGTAAAGAGAGGAGACAGAGGCAGTCTTCACTGTCTGAGAGAGCACAAGTGAATTGGTCTGAAAAGGGCATGTCTAGAACTCAGGCCACAAGGCAGAGAGCAGTGTGGGCTGAGTCTGGAGGAGCAAGGGGACCCCCAAAACATAAAAAGCAACTTTGTAGGCCATGTCAAGGACTCTGGTGTCATCCTAAAAATCAGCTGGAAACGTCTGAAATTCTTTAAGAGGAAGTGGTCAAGACACAACCAGAACTGTGTAGCCATTGTAATTTGCCCCCCATTCTACAAGATCTCTAGTGGCTGAGAGCAATTCACCACTGCCCTTTCCCAGTGCCTAGCACAATGCTTTGCAGGACAGAATGGCATCTTCCCCTCAAGGACTGGCAGGGCTGATTCAGTTGATATCACAGCTCCATACATGCTCCCATGCCTAAGCCATGAGTCTGATCGAAGGGGATGTCTTCTCAGAAAGAGAACCATTCCTTGATGCAAGTTAATATCAAGCAAATTAAATTTAAAAGCATTTTAATATGATGTTTGTTCAATACCACTGAATGAATGAATGAATGGCTTTTAACTTTGCTACACCACTGGAAGACAGTGGTCAGTGCCCTCGACAAAACCTCTGACTATGAGTAAAGAATCGGAATGCTTCCCTCTTTGAAATTGATTGCTATTGTTTGGGTTGGATGTCTTCTCAAGGGAAAATGATGATTTCTGCCTTCTAAGATATCCAAAGGTGTAATGGCATTGCTTTTGACAAATTAGTCCCCAAATATGAAACCTAAAGTTTTCTATTTCAATTTAATGGATATAAAAAAGTTATAAATGTATCTGTGAGTCATAATTCCCAGGGAGCATTCATGTAAGCTATGTTCCTTATATGACATGCAGCTATCAAATAATGAGCACATACAGGAAACAAATTCAGATGTTTGTTACACATGATAGAACAGCTGCATCAAGAGCTTTTTGAGGATTATTCTTCAAGTTTCTCTTAAAGCCACTTCATTTCCTTTCTGAAAAGCACTATTACTTGATCTGCATAGTTAAGACAAACCTCAGAAATTGGATGAATGTTAAATTTTTCATATTAGTCTGAAATCCAGAAAAGCTGTCCAAATCCCAGATATACAATGTACAATTATCTTGTAGACATTTTAAGTCTTACGGCGTCTGATTTGGAGGAGGAAAATTTATCTCAGTATAGAACTTGTTGACTGTTTTAGATGATTTGTAAACATTATTTCAAATTATACTCAACAAAATAAACAACCAAATTAATTGCTAACCCTGACTGTTTCTTTTACTTAATTTTGACATTGGCAAAAACAGTCCTACATTTAGGGTCATTCAAAATACTTATTATCCTTAGAGTTGACATGGAAGAATCATAAAATAACTTCCATTAGTTGAGCAATTAAATACATCATACACGCAACTATATATACATGCATTTATTTATTTATTTTAATTTTTAAATATTTATTTTTAACCAAATCTTTACAAGAGCCATGAGGTACAGGTATCCATTTGTTAATTCATTCAATATTTATTGAGTGCTTGCTATGTGCCAGGCACTGTGAAGATAGCAATGAATAAAACAGATATAATCCCTGCCCTCAAGGTGCTTTCATTATCTTTTTGATATGTAAGGAAATTGTGATTTAGGCTAATATGTAAATTGCCCTGGGTTTACATAAGTAAGTGGTAAACCCATGTTTCTGAAATCCAAAATATTAGGTTTTAACCATTCTGCTATGCTTTTCTTAAAATATTGTGACTTTGTAATAAGCATTTAGCCAGATTCCCTCATGTCAGAAGCTAATTAAACTAAGGTAAGTACTGTGAGAATATTCTTTAATTTAACTAAGTATTAGAGTACAAAGAAGTACATTATCACTTCAGCATTTGGAATATAATTGTAATGAAGTATCATGGTTAGAATGAGTTAATTATGCTTTCCAAGATGGCAGACTTCTATTTTTTTTTTTTTTTTTTTTTGCGGTACGCGGGCCTCGCACTCACTGTTGTGGCCTCTCCCGTTGCGGAGCACAGGCTCCGGACGCACAGGCTCAGCAGCCATGGCTCACGTGCCTGGCTGCTCCGCGGCATGTGGGATCTTCCCGGACCGGGGCACGAACCCACATCCCCTGCATCGGCAGGCGGACTCTCAACCACTGCGCCACCAGGGAAGCCCCAGACTTCTATTTTATATGCTGTAAGGGTCTACTTTATTTTAACTACAAAACAATTTCTTTTGATATATTATAAAGTGTATCTCATTCACCCAATCAAGATATCAAGTTAATTTTATATTAAGACAATAAAATCATAGCGTCTATTTCCATCTCTATTGCGCTGTAGCACACATATTAACCAAAACCAAACCAAATTTTAGAACAATACAAACCCATTTAGATTTAACCTCTTAAGTAACTGCTATATGAGAGTTATGAAAAGTAAGTAGTATAACTTAAAAATAACCACCAGAATTCAGAAAGTATGAGAATTCATAGGCATTTGCTCAAGATGAATATTTTGCTTCAAAACAAGTTGAGCTGACTAAATTTGACTACATTTCAGACATTTCTAAATATGTGTAATAATTTTCAAACATTAATTCCAAATTATTATACTCACAGATGTTGCCAAAGTAACAAGTGAAAGGGCTCCATAATGTGTTAGGGTTGGACAGAATGCATTAAAAAGGACTGTAACCCTTAATCTCCAGAACATAACCAATCTGTAACTCTGAGTGTTCAGAATTTCATTTGACCTAATTAAAAAAGATTATAAAGCCTAATTTTAAGCACTTAGATTTTCACTGAGCAAAGTAGAGTAAGATTGGTAATCCACACGGAATTTCTCTCTCAAATAGGGAATTCCAGAAATGATTTCTCTGAACATTATAACCTGTATGTATATTAAAAATGCGGTTACTAAAATCCCTCCATTTACTAAATTTTAAATTTGCAGTTACTTAAAAAAATTCTTTATTAATCATGTAAAGAAACCTGTGGAAAATATTTTTTAAATGTTAACTGTCTTTTTATTAGGGTATAAAATATATATAAAAAAAAAAAGAAAAACAGGGAAAAGAAAAAAAAATCCAGAAAGCTCTGGAATAGAGGAGATCTGGGCAAAGTTGGAGAGGATGAGGCTTTATACTTAAAGGATAACACTCGAATGAGAAATGGAAAGATAGGACTACACAGATTGTAACCTAAAGAGTGTGGCAGCCGGGAATCTGAGGCCATGGTAAACTCAGTAGTCTCTAATGGAAAGAAACCTATTTTTCTAAACTCATACAAAAGGTCTGAAGGTTACATAAACAATAAAAAGAATCCAATCTAGAGAGAAAGAATTGAAAGATACTAGTTCAACTCTGGTTCTCTTACTTAAACAGCTCCATATCTACTTTTTAACACAATAAATTTGCCAGCAGTTTTCCCAAAGAAAATATTATTTTAGGTTCAGACAAAAGTGACTCATGTGGTCTTTAAATGTTCACAGACGTATGAGTCCTTCTTAGGCTGTAGAGACTCTCGACTCCTATCTAGTGGTACCTAATGCTTATTACAGGGAAGAGTAAAATATTCCTCTCAAATCCCAAAATTAGCTGACAGCTAATAAACAAGTGGGAGATGGTAAAATACCAAAAGAAACTTTCAAAATTATTAATTAATTAATTACAGTCACTGTAACTATTGAATAATTAATTAATTATTAATTAATTAATTACAGTGACTGTAATTATTGAAAAAAAATTCCATGGACTAAATAACAATACTCATCTGTGGCCATCCAATTTTCTTCTCAAATGAATCAGAAAAGTGAGCTGGCTCTCACTAAGGTGAATATTACGATTCGCAGGAATAGAATAATAAACATAGGAACTCTGTATACTTAACAATCAGCTCCTAGAGACCAGATTTTCTTTCTAATCCACATTCCTATAATAGACTGGATTACCGTATGTAGATAAAATCTCAGAATCCGAACATATCCAATACAGCTTAACTTTTTTTTAAATAGCCAGATTCAACACAGCTACACTCTTAAAAAGTAGTAAGAAGAAAGCAAAATGCCTCATGATTTTTAGGGTAAACATAGTGGGAAAAAAAAAAAAGCAAAGGAAAACTAAAGTTAGCCTTGGCAGTTGCTTCCTAAAGGAAATGATTTTGACAGGTTAACCATGGGAGTAAAGGTTTCAATGATACTTCCTCGACTACAGAAGATGACATAATTTTAACATGCAAAGAGTTTCTCCGACTCTGTATGAGATGTTCTGAGTATAAAGATTTCTTATCTCAAAAGAGAAATCTGAGAAAAAAAATATTTAAAAAAAAATCATCGATTATAATTAACTAGTGGCTGGGGAAATCCCTATTAGTACTGTGGCTAGAACTGGTGAAGCCTTGACTACAGAGGAGCTGGTAACTTCAGCTATGGCTGTGAAATTGCATGCAAAGATTTCTTTAAACTTCTCCACTGCACATCTGCAACAGAGTTAATGTAATCTCATCCACTCAGGAGAAGAAAAAGGCACCAAGGGAATAGTGTATCGCCATCACAAACTCATATCAGGCTCCAAGGACTGTGCAGAGATTGTGAATATAAATATAAAACTCCACGCTACAGTGGCAAAGAAGCATTTAAGAAAGATTTATACATAGGCAAACTTTTAAAAGTTAATTTGAAAGCCAGGTGAACCCACAAAGCTTCGTATCATATTGGTATAGTTATAGTCTCATTGCTTAACATGAATTTTTCCTAGCAAAACATCTCAAAATGGCTTCTGATTCACTATTCAGCCCCTTCTAATCTACTGAAACTCTTCATTCATATTGACAAAACTAGCAGACACTGATTCACAAATTCCTTTGCTTGCTTAATTCCACGGCACATCTATCCCTACTGAATACTCCTATTTCCTCAAAACAATGTCTCTCTTGGCTTCTGAGATTCCAGACTCTTAAAATCTGAAATTCCTCATGATTTTACACTTCATTTGCTTCATGTGTTATTTACTCCCATGCTTTTAAGCACCATTTATGTGAAAAGAACCCACAAATCTCCTCTCTCAACTCCAGACCACCATATTCTACTGTCTTCCACATCTTCCTGTGGATGTCTTGCAGGCATCTAAAGTTTGGCATGTTTAAAATTAAATTCATTACCTCCTCCTGCCTCTCCTCAATGTTTTCTAAACAATGCCACCATTCACTGAAACTCCAAAGCTAGAAATTTAGGAATAATCCCCAATATACAGCAAATGATTAGGTCATATTAATCTGTCCTCCTAAATAGCTCTCAAGTTTGACTCCATTGTCATATCACTCTACTATGAGCAGAAGCATAGCAAGACAAGAGGTTGATCGATGGATGATAACTTCCCTTCAACATGATTTCCAGAAGCAGTGTCCTTTCTGTTGAAAGGTTATTCAAGTAGTTACCTAAATGTAATAAAACATGGTATATTCTAAGACCAAGATGAAAAGTCATAAGGAGGGCCATGTGAAAGCAAGACTGGGACATATACAGAGGCCCTCGTACGGAAGCCCCTTCTTCACATGCCCACTCTTCCACCAAAGTCACCTTCTTGCCCTCAAGTCTCCCAATATGAGAACTTGGCTCTGCCTTTAACTTTAGGTTACCACGATCTCTCTCTGGACCTCTATCGCAGGCTACTCATTTCTCTCCGTCTCTAATCTCATTCCCCTCCAACATATCCTCCACCCTACATCTAAACTCATCTCTTAAAAATGCAAATCCAGAGAAAAACATGGTCCGAAAGGATACATGCACCCCAATGTTCATTGCAGCTCTGTTTACAATAGCCAAGACATGGAAGCAACCTAAATGTCCATCGACAGAGGAATGGATAAAGAAGTTGTAGCACATATATACAATGGAATATTACTCAGTCATTAAAAAGGATGAAATAAAGCCATTTGCAGCAACATGGATGGACCTGGAGATTATCATACTGAGTGAAGTAAAAGTCAGACAGAGAGAGAGAAACATCATATGATATCACTTATATGCAGAATCAAAAAGGAAATGATACAAATGAACTTATTTACAAAACAGAAACAGACTCACGGACTTAGAGAACGAACTTATGGTTACCATGCGGGAAGGGTGCCGGGGAGGGATAGTTAGGGAGTTTGGGATTGACAGGTACACACTGCTATATTTAAAATAGATAACCAACAAGGAAAAAAAAAAAAAAAGAGAGGAAAAAAAATGCAAATCCAATCACATCAAACTTTCCATCACTACCACAAGTCTAAGAAAAGTCCAACATTTTTAAACAAGCTTCCAGGGGCTTCCCCAGGCTGGTCCCTGTGAACTGCTTGTTCACCATTCTCTCTGCTATCCCGTATTTCTCACCTTGCAGTTCCTTGACTTCATCGTGCTTTCTCTGGCTTCTGAGCCTTAGAAAATGCTATTCTATGACTTCCAGGGTTTGGGAGTGAGATGGGTTTCCCTGGCTGCCTTTGCTCTTGAGCACTCTGTGAAGTCAAAACTTTTGTAGCAGTCAACACTTTCATAATAATAGTACTTTTTTAGTGACCGTGTTTTCTTCTAGTCTGTTAAGATCTCTCAGCACAGATCATAACTGTCCTAGTCAGTGCAAAATTCCTAGCACTTAGCACAGGGCCTGTCACACAACACGGACTTAATAAAGATGGTTGGATAAATGAAGTTGGTAGTTTCTTTATAATTTAGATTAACAGAAGCCATGGATAAGAGTTTTAAAGTAGTAATATATCAAAGAGCTGAAACGAAGCTTCGTCTAAAGTTAAACTAAAATTTGGACAGTAGGAAAAATATATGCTGATTGTCCTGTAATGAGATGGGTTATCTTCCTCTCACCTCTTGAATTTACATGCTGCTCTGCTGGTACGATAAACAGACTGATTTAAAAATCAAATAACAGACTCTAAGAAGTTGTAACAATCCCTGGATTAGTACAGGATGATAACTAAGGGATCTGCTATATTAAATCATAACAATAAAAGTAAAATCCCTCCATCTTTTCTTGGATTACATTTAGAGCTCAAATCAGAGAGCACTAAATGAATAATAATGAATGTATGCCTCTGTGAATGATTGAATATTGAATCACATTTTAACTAGACTATATTTATAAAGTCCCTTCGGATGACATAATTACAATTCAAACCATACACTAATTAGCAGCAAACATCTATTTAATATTATTTAGTGAGTTTAAAATATACTTTTTTTTTTTTCTAAAAACAAATAAAGAGAAAAGACATTTTACCCAAACACAAGAATGTTAAGGACCTAAGTCAACAAATAAGTTGGCGCTACTTAGAAGCAGAACCAATTTATTTCAGAAATAAATAACCACATTTTATTTTTATGAGAAATAATAATGACTTAATATACTCCTATACAGAGACACAGCAAGAAATTCTAAAAAGTAGTTTTTCCCGCACAGTGATGACATTTTTAATAGCAAATTTACACTGTTTTCTATTTTCAATATTGCTTAGCAACTGCTGATAATCACTTTAAAATTGAGAGATCGCCTCATCAGTTTATACCACAGTTAAATGTACTCCATGAAATATTTACCAAGAGCCAAAACATTCCCAACATTTTTATTTTTAGATTCAACTCCATTTCGCCTTAGCTTTGCCAGACCAGTGAATACTTCTTTAATTGGATTGATATTTTTGCAATTATATTTTTTTAAATGTTGACCATTGTCTTCTAATATTTTTTCTCTTCTAAGTTCTTATGCTTTTTTAATGTTCCTGAATGAAGAATGAATTAGGAAAGAAGCCCTAAAAATTCAAAATATAGTAGTTTAAAGATAAAAATGTTTTAATAGGAGGACAATCCACTTTTTAACATTCTGTTTCATAAGGTATTTTTGGATCTCTCTGTTTAATTAAAGAATTAAGAAACATCGATAGCTCAGATTCATCACATCAGTGCAGCACTTCATATGTGCCAGGCTTGGTTCTAACTGCTTTATATGTATCAATACATTTAATTCTTATAACATTGCTCAAGGTAGGTGTTGTTCTCACCCTTGTTTTATTGATGGTAAACTGAAGCCCAGAGGGGTGAAGTCCCATGCTCCATCACAGGGTGACTAAAGGAAGGGGCCTGGGAGTAAACTGAGCCAGTCTGCCTCTAGCATCCACGTGGCTGTGTTAATGTCAACCCCATAAAACACGAATAGTAGTCATTTTTGCATAACTCAGTAACTATTCTTCTCAGACTATGATGTTCTTATATATGCTAGTTTCTAACTTACCAATTATGCACTAGTCTTCTTAAAAATCATTTATAAATTATTAGCTCAGCACTCTGACTATATTAATCCATAAAAATATTACGTAATGCCTCATTTTCACACATCTTGAAGAACGAGAATCATGGGCACACAGCATACAAAAGAAAAAAAGAGTAACACAGTAACGGTTTGAGATTACAGTGTGGGGAGAACAGCAAAAGCTGAGGCAGGGGTTACTAAATAAATAACTATGGTGACAGCTGTGACTTCCCAATTTTATCCATAAGGGACTCAGGATACCAAAAGTGATTTTAAGCATAGGGTCAAATCCATGTTTTAGAAGGATCGTAACAGGGAAAATATTCAATGGGAAACTAAGAAGTTATGTAAAATGCTATTAGTATTTCTAAGCAATGAAACACTTCACATTGACCTAAGCTAAAGTATTTAGGGTGGGGAAGAAGAGGACTGCACAAAAATCAACATAGAAACAGTAGAGAAATTTGAGTTGGCAAGTGATAACGCTGGGGCTGTTGGTGAGTTAATAAATTATGGGGAAAATTATAGTAACACCTAATATTACATAAATATCAATGCTTTGACATTTTGATTTTCCAAAAAAAGTCATAGTCAACACAAGAACGATAATATAAGCCATGGAAGAAAAAAAAAGAGATATCATTATAAATATTAGTTTTTGTCATATACTAATCTAACACATCTATTAAAATCTGCATTTTTAACTACCACTTAAAATAGCTTATTTCCTGAAAATACCAGTATTTTTTGTAATTTTACCTATAATAAAATCAGCCAGAATTGACCACTAATTTATTGTTACAGTAAGGCTTTGATATAATACACCAAAAATTTAAGACTGAATATATTTTTCTTGTTGAGTTATAAAAACTAAAATGATAGGTAACATTTTCATAGCAAATTTAATTAGTATGGTAGCATTTTCTGCTGTTAACTATAGAAGCTACCAACAAGTGAACTTTAAAATTAACTCATTCATTCATTCGGTCAGTCAGTCAGACCATGCCAGATAAGTACTGCGTGGGTAAAGCTATACTAAGCTCTTTGGGAAGTCTAAGTGAAAAAGAAGGTATGATTACTATCTGAAAGAAAGTTAAAACTTAACTAAGGAACGTAAATGTAGATACATCTCTCTTTTTTTTTTTTTTTTTTTTTTGCGGTACGCGGGCCTCTCACCGCTGCGGCCTCTCCCGTTGCGGAGCACAGGCTCCGGACGCGCAGGCCCAGCAGCCATGGCTCACGGGCCCAGCCGCTCCGCTGCATGTGGAATCTTCCCGGACCGGGGCACAAACCCGTGTCCCCTGCATCGGCAAGCGGACTCCCAACCACTGCGCCACCAGGGAAGCCCTAGATGCATCTCTTTTAACAGTAGAAACTAAATATGCTGGTGAAGAACATTTTCATTTTCAATGAAATTTCCTTCAGACTACTCTCTTCTACCACTTATTAGGACTAAATAGAACAGGTCATATAATTCACACTTTGTAACACTTGAACTTTGTGGGTATGTTGCGGGGGGGGGGTGGGTGGGGGGAAGTATTGGAAGGCTCTAAACTGGAGATCTCAAACTGGAAGTGGATTTTGGAAAGTCTTAAATTACATTAAAAATCTGTGTATAAGCACATTTGTGAGAAGAAGGTCCACAGATTTCACCAAAAGTTTACATGGTTCCATGACCCCCAATAGGTTAATAACCACTGGGTCTTTTATCTAAAAATGAAATGAATCTACACCATGTTCTTCCAAGACCAGTAGAAGCAACTTTTCTCTTATAACTTGCTATATGTTTTTTCCAGGTGTCTTTATGATTCTACTGCAGGATTAGGAATGGAAGGGATAAAGCATCATCCAAAATGGCTTGTCCTAAAATTGCTAGTAAAATACCTAGCCAGTCTTAAAATTTTCAGTTTCAGAATTCAAGATTTTTACAGTTCATTTATTTGACATTTTTGATGTCTACTTTTAAACATTACTTTGAATCTCCAGGATCATTGCAAATGAAATTAAAAAAAAATATGTCAATCCAGGCACTAAATAAATAAATAACAAAGTTTCTATGCTTTTTATGAGAATCCAAATCACGGTATCTTTTTTTACTGTCATAATTTCCTGCAGTGTCAAAAGGTTCCATTTTGAGAATGAGAGGTTTCATCTAGATAGGGTAGTTGTTACTGGCCTTCCAAAATAATCTACGTCTATAGATAGCGGTATAAGTTAAGTGAGAAGATGGTGAATACATTTTCAGAAACAGTAGAAATTCTGTGATTTCAATTAATCTCTTGCGGAGCATAGTGGGTATGACTAAATCCAAACTTCCAGGGAATATACCCATAAGTAGTGCAAATAAAATATTTAATCTCAGGGGTCTGCAATTAGTACTCTTTACTGCCAAAAATTAGCACAGTTTGTACAAAAGACGACATAATGCCACCCCACTCTACTCCTGACTTGGATCAGGGTTAGGAATGATGAGATGAGAAAAAGCCTGTTCTCTTGTTTTCAATGATGCTTAGTTGGAACTGTAATCTGAAGACAGTTTTTTACATGTCATTAACATTTTTTCTAAGTCCACTCTCTCTATTCAAAGACCCCTAATTTAGGACTATCAATCCCAGCCATGAGAAAAACATGACTGCTTTGATAATCCAGGTACTTTTCATTTCTGATGGAGAAAGTAAAACATTCCCAACACACTGACAGTCACAAAAAGTTTTGATCTTTGGAAGAAGACAAAGAATTCCATTCAGCTTCCAGAGAATGAGTGAATAAGAAGGCATTTCATCTTCCCAAACTCCCTTCTCTCCCATTTCTCTAACACAATACACTTGGAAACAAAAGGCAGATTATTAAGTTTTCAAATGAATCTACTTGTTTCTCTCCGCTCCCTGGATGCCTCAGCCCTCGTCTCCCTGGCCTTGCCTTTCGGCACATCTGGTAACCATGTGTGGTGGTGCTAATGAAGACTTTCCTGAGTGAGTTACAATTAGTTCCGACTGCGTGCAGCTTTCCTGGGCAGGACCAAAGTAAAAGACAGGAATGGGGGTGAGGGGGAACCAATAACTCTTTCACTTCACAAACCCGAATTCTCCCCTGCCCCTGGGACTCTCATCACCACCACTCGGAGGAATTTTTGAAAAAAGGTGTAAGCAAATACTTTCAGTTTCCTCCTTCCTTTTCTCCAAAGCAGCATTTTACCCAACTTGATTGAATGTGACGGGCAGGCAACAGTACTTCTGTGATCCTTTGAACAATAGAGAATTGTTAAACGGATGCCTTTTCCCCTTTTGGTCCACGTATTCTACTTACCTAACAATTTTATCTACTTTAATAGAATAAACTTGTGTGTTTTACTATTTGATGGATTAGAAGGAACTGCGGAAGCAAATGTACTGTATACAATTAGGCTGTCTTGAAAACGCACACTTTTGTTTACTCTATGCCTCTTCCCCCACTTCTCAATCAAGCTCCTAATAGAGCTGTTTTAAGTTTCAACAAGGACCATATTAACTGTGGGTCTCCACATGAAACAGAATGCTAAACTCCAGCGTCTCCTGACGATGTAAGCTTAAAGTCTCCCAAATCCTGTTTTACATTTCTGTCTGAAATCACGGCTTTCTGTCCAATGCTTTTTTTCTGTACCTAGCAAACTATGAGTTCTCAATAAATACTCTATGATGGCAGTAATAGCCTTTGTGAGAAGATTCTAAGTGACTCTGAGGGTAAAAAACAATTACTTTTGGCAACTTGTACCTATATCTTATCCTAATGTCATCTACTTTTTAATTTCACCAATTCTGCTTTTAGAATATGCAGTTACTCAGTAAATGCTAACCACTGATAACAACCACAGTTTGCATTTCAGCCTATCGTACACTCTTATATACACATAGTCCGTACATGAACCCCTGTAACCATTAACAGTTACAAATAAATATTTACAAATAAAAACTCAAAATCAGAAATAAAAACTGGCTTTTCTAATGGATCATTTGAAGCTATTACAACGTATAAGGCAAACCAAGTAGCATACTTAAAACAAAGAAACAGCATAGAAGAAAACTATGGAAATATTTTTTCTTCTTTTATCAGAAACCAAAACTAAATGATATCACACCAGGAATAGTGACCATAAAGAAGATGTAATAAATATCTTAGGTCAAAAAAATAAATCACAGTCCTTCAACTCACTGGCCCTTACGTATAAATAATTTCTTAAAGAAAGAAAAGCATCTCTCTCACTATGTATAATTGAACATATTTTAACTTTATGCAACTTCATTTTCTACAACTATTTATCCTACTGCTTGTCCCTCATTCGTTACAAAATATGAACGGTTTCACTATACAGTGCCAAATTCTCAGACTGGAGAAAGTTCTGCCCTGAACTGCCCAGCCATTTGCTTCTATCTCTAGGTGGTTATCCTTCCAAATTGACCTCTGTCCCTCAGAAATGATCAATTATAAAACAAAAACAAAACTCCTCTGCAGATCTTTTGCAAGTTTTTGTTTGTCTGTTTGTTTGTTTTCCATACCAGGGAAACCCTAGAGGAAGGAAAAATTACACACACACAGACACACACACACACACACATCTTAAAATCTTTTTTTAAGATTTATTTTAAAAAGGCTTTAACTGTAGTTATAAAAATATTGAGATTCATCTTCATTTCAAAATGCCAACAGAATTCTAAAATACAGAATAAGTTAGTTAGCAACACAAACGCTGTATTAGAGAATGAAGTGTTTTCACCATTAATTTTTTTTCTTTATTTTTAGGAATAGGAAGTTGACTTTACTAGCAATAATGACAGTTAATGGCAACCCAGTGAGTCACTGCCTCCTGGGCCTTAAGGAGGAGTAGGTCCATGTATAAGTGATAATTAATGCCATTAAACATTCCAACACTACACTGACTTAACATCTTTTGGCATTCAAATCCTCAAATGCTGCTACTGTACCTTACCAAACAAACACCGTGAAGGTACACGGGGTCAATCTGCAAGGTAGCTGGCTGGTATTGCTCTGGTACTGCTCTTGAGAAGTGAATCACTCTGTAATTTTTATGTTCACCAGCAACCTTTACATGTGGGCATTACGTTTTCATCAAGCTGAAGAATAAGCTGTTTACAGACTGACTACACCGTGGCTGCACCCCTATTTTGGTCGACATCGACCCTCAGTCCTTATGGTTTGCTCTGCAGTCTGATGCTGCTGTGTCAAGTCATACTGCTTCTAGATGTGATTCAAATTCATTTTTATAAACTGTAGATTTGGGGATTATGATCATAAGGGCTAGATTAGGATCATAGCCCTTCTCCCAATACTTCAGAAAGGCAGTGTGGGAGGAGAAACTGAGGAAAGTAATAGAGTATTCACATATTGGATAACAACTTTAAAAGTTATTTAATATTGGTAAACATCTAAAAGGACCTGATTTCCTGATCCTAAAGGATTCTTTTATGGTATGTACAGATGTTTAAATTAGCACACACATTCCATTCTTATCTCTCTTAAATTCAGCAGAATAACTGTAAGTCTTCACAAGGCATGTTATCAATGTAAAAGCAATAAAAAAGTCACCCTCTTGTGAATTACTATTTACAGTATTTCACAAGAATGGCATTCACACCCTCCAAATGAAGGACACTGCCTTGCACTCTTCTCAGTTAGCATTAGTGATGGGGGGAGGGGGAGGGAGAAACTAACAAGCCATTCTTCTATCATTTGAACTCTCTTTGACCCTTGCAAGCTATTCAAGTATGCACTTAAGACGATTCCAATAAATAACATATATACACATACATAGAGCAGATATATAGATAGTAAAAGAGTGAATCCTGATAAAGTGGATAGGCTGGATACCTAGAAATTACCCATCCTGAAGTCTGTTTCTTGGCATTGTCATTGATGGTACAAGAGGAACTCCCATTTATGGATGGTAACGATATTTCCTGACATTAATCAATAATTCTGTGAATTGGGATATAAACTTGCTGTGAGTCAACTACAGCTAAAAGAGCTAAGTGAGTTAAGAAAAAGAGAGAGCCACCTTGTCCCCATGTTAACTTAAAATTTTTCCATATATGATCATAGTTATACTGGGGGAGTGTCAAGGAGGCTGGCAAATAAAAAATGCAGTGAGAAGTATACGATGAAATATATCATTAAGTGATATTCAGCTTAAAAAGTTCAAAATATTCCAGTCAAACGTATTTCTATTCCAAAGTTAAACAGAAAATTTTATGAAAAATGTTACATCTCATGAATGTGCACTTATACATATCTATAGTTACAAGAATTATTTGTTCACTTTCATTAAAATATTTCCTCAAAATAGAAACTAACTGGTGTCTGTCTAGTAGTTTCCAACACTACTTCTCCATTTTAGTGGCATTACGTGCTATAGTTTTAAATGTACATTTAACGCTAGTATTACTAGGTCTACTGCAAATTGTTACACAGAATGGTGATAAAAGTAGTAGCCCAAGCCTGATAGTTAAATGTATAAAGAATCATGCATGATGCTGTAAATACTTTTAGGATGCTTTCTGAAGCTACTCATTCCCCCTTCCCTAAAAAGAGATCCGAAGGAGAAAAGAGTAGAAATGGAGATTTAAAATATGACAAAACTATTCTGTATATTTTCTTTACGTTTAGAGAGCTTTAATCATATAGTTTCTAGAAGCAAAAATAAAACCCTACCAAAATTAATAGAGGAAGACAGAGATAACTGAGGCACCAAATAGACCTTTCTTTCAGCCAGAAACCATGTGGATGTGGAGGTTTCTTCAGAGCAAAACATGTGCCTTGAGTTCCCAGGAAGCTCCGTCAGTGGCAGGGACATGGAATTCAGTGGTCCTGAATATCCATCACACCCAGGATTTCCTGTTACCTTCTGGAGCTGTGACAATACCACCTCTAGAAACCAAGGGTCAAGAGGGAATCACTCTGCTGGGATTCCCAGTGACCCAGAGAGCAGGATTTCACCACAGTCCTGTGCCACGTGACTAGGTTTGCGGAGTTCCAGTGTCAGCTCCAAAAATCCTAAGGAGGGCTCTTCCCTTTGTGAAACAAATTAATTACACAACCAAATATTGCCACATTCTTGAGGCCTATTGACACAATGGGAACTTCAACCCCCTCTTTGCTTTGTATTTTTGCAAAGGAGTAAAAAGAGATCCAGGTAAAGCCCAATATAATTCAAGTAAAGGAAGATTTAAAAAGAAGATGTTTTTATCCGCTACCCATGGCGGGAAATTACATATTTCAGATTTGAAGCCCAATCAAAAATAATTCAATATTGTACTATTCACTCTTGAGTGGTATGTGATAGAAAATGAATGGAAATCAGTTGGCCTGCTATTTGATTCTTCTTTCTAAGCTGTAATACTGTCATCAATATTTACAAGGCCTCAGTCCTGTTTACAGATGTGTATCACATCAGCCTCAACTAAATTGCAGAGTTCCGTATGATTTCTATGTGGACATTCTAATTAAAAATTAGAAATTGTTATTCTCACAATTATCACTGCTTTTTAAAACTAGCTTACTTATTACATTTTCTTCTGCTTCCTAGCATCAACAAAAGAAAAGAAAAAAAACCCCAAAACCTGTATTTATTGCATATATCTAATCACAATTTTATTAGGAAAGAGACTTCTGGCGCTCGACCCCTTTCCCATATCCCTGGCAGGATAAAATGTCATTTCTAATGGTAAATATTAAAGTCAAAAAATGTGAGCAATCATGGAAACTCCGAGTTTTTCCAACACACATGAGTCACTTATATCCCCAGAAGTAATGAAGCCTTCCGAAAAAACATAGAGATTCAAAAGAGATGATGATTTGATGTTTTTTTCCTGTGTGTAAGTAAGATCGGCTATGACTAAATAATTTCTCAATTGCTAGACTAAAACAAGCCAAAACAAATAGCTTTTAAAACTTTAAAATATATTGTGTAGTGGTGACTGTTCAAGGTCTCGCTCAAGTCAATACTGGATAGATAATATGGAGATGAGTTAGATGCAGAGGGCTACTCTTAAGTTCATTGATTATAGAAACAAAAAACTCTGTAACATTGTTCTAACCATAAAAGTCAATTGAAATATGCTCACTTGTATGTTAAATCTGATATGGTTCATATTTTATAATAAAAGGCAAAACATATACACTTAAGGTAGTTAAAGCTCCAATGGCTGCAAAAATGGTAAAATAATTTTTGAGGTATAATGATGACAGAACAATCTCAGCATTTCTATACCAGTAAAAATTTTACCCAAATCCTACAACATATACGTATTAATTTCCCCTATTCCTTTGAAATCTCTCAGATGTTTTCTAATACAGAAATATAAGGAGAATAATGTATTAAACATACTGCATTAAAAACTTAACCAAGGAAAAGCTATTCATTTAATCAAGAAACTTTTATCAATCACCTATTGTGTCCAGTCGGAAGTGGCTCAGTCCTGTAGGAAGCCAAACTACGCAGGTACAATAGAAGTGAACACTTATTTCCTCACTTTGCTGATTTCAATCTTATTATGGAAACCAGGTACACATATCAACTTTTTAAAAATAAAAATTAAATTCATGCCAATGTGCTCAGACAGGCTCGTCCTGGTTCAATTATGTTAGCATTATTTCCCCAGGAAGATGGGACACGATTTCTGTGTCATGTATGTATGAAACCTAGGACTGTGGTGAATATACAGTGGTGTCTAATACAGAATTTTGGAAATATTTTGAGATAAATTCAAAGGACCAGCATGTAGAAAAAAAAATTTACTTCTAAATATTACTTCTTTAGCAGTTAGACAAATGAACAGAAATTAGAGTTGAGAATACCCAGAGTCCTAACTTTCTCACTGTGTGACCAGGAACACATTACTTTACACCTCTGAGTTTTAACTTTCTAAACTGTAAAATGGTTTGTGATGAACTTGGTCAAGTAAAAAAGGTCACAAATTTACCACACATAAATCCCTAGTAAATACTTGCTCGTGGTAGGAAGCAAATAATTGTAGCAATATTGCTATTACACTGTCACAAGACATTATGCACTTTAATGGTTCATAATCTGCACGAATTTTCTCTGATAATTGAAAAATGTAAATGTTTTTGATGTTTCCCTACAAATATTAAATATTTACTTGAGCTATATGTCTGCAATGCTTATTAAAAATTCCTTTAACTGTTTGGATTACCTTGTGATTGGGGGGAAAACCTTTATAAAGAACCCCAAGCGTATTTTAATTAAGTATAACTTAAATTAAAGAATATTCCCTCTCATCAGAAATCAAAGTATACTACTATTTCTGAAACTAGAAAATCTGGACATCTAGGAAAACTTAGTTTTCTAAAAAAGGGACCAGAGACACCAGAGCTGAACAATCTCAAAGATCAGTTTTGATGGTCCTGGGAGATCAGTAAGGGGGCTCCCTCTGCCTTCTGAATCCTATAGAAGACCTTTGTTTGTCATAAGGTTCACTGAATACTTGTAAACTGAGTGAAACTTATCTTAGATATGTGTATACCTTTGGTCCCTCTATTATAAACATTAAACATGTTTGTCAAGATGAGGATACAGAAATTACAAGTTCCACAGAACTGCTTACTAGTGATACCATGTGCGAGAAAAATGACAAATTCTTGGATTGAGGAGGCAGAGAGAGGAATCAGTCTGGGGCTTAAGAAATACTGTCAGTTATAAAATGAATCTTATGAGGACACTGAAGTATTTAGGGTTCTTTTGATTAAAGACTGTATATATATAAAATAGAATACCATAACCACATATGTTAAAGTCCTTAAACCATTCATTTTATCTCTTTATCAAAGTTGGGCTCCTCTTGTGAATTTATAACTGCAAGAAAAAATAACAATCATTTCCAAACTGTTCACATGAGGGGAGCCACAAGGTGAACAAAATATTCAGCTTTATAAGAATTAAAACACAGGTGGAACAAAAAATTTCTCCCCAAGCTCAAGAAACATCAAAATGCCTTAAGTGAAACTTAGATAACACCATTAGATAACAATTTCTGTATCTGGCTATAAAGAAATAATCAGGAATTTTTTTAAATACCACCTCTAAATTTGAGAATGTTCTTGTGATAAGTAGCAAACTAATAAATTTGGGTGAGATTTGCCTTATTTAACATATTGGTTAATAATAAGTTGTGATTGGGTTGTTTTAAACTGCATTTAAAAATGAACATTAAGTACACATTAAATAATACTAAGTCCTTTTGTAAAAGCCCCAAATCAATCATTAAAGTTGTTTGTTTGTACATCTACCATGCACAAGACAAAGTACTGAGCACTTTACCTGTATTTTACAGTGATTAACCAACACTACGTTTAACACTCTTTAATATGTCTTCAAATGTCACCAAAAAGTTAATGTAGAACTAGATAAACATTAGATTTTTATTACAAAAATAAAGGATTAAAGACATGCACATAAACAAAGAATACAAGTTTTAGGAAGCCTTGGTATTGTTGGTTCTAATAATTATGCATTAATTTTTGCATAATAATATCAGTATGTACCTTTATAGTATCATGTATACAAGGCAGTAATAAAGCAGTTAAAATTGATAAAACAAGTTGTACGGTTTTTATCCTAACCTGGAATCTGTCTTGAATATTGCCCCATAATAGAATCTAGAGATCAATAATATGTCAAGTGTGCTATACCAACAAAATACGGAAATATTTCTTCCTGACCAAGCTATTGATCTGTTCTGAAGTGTGATTGACTGGAATCTCTTAAAGTTTCTTGAGATAATGTAATTACAGTGTTCTCCATATTCATAAAAATGATTGACCCTTTTTTAAAAACTACACTTACTGTGCCATTTGCTTCAGTGATAGCAGCTATGAATTCTACAATTTCAGTTTTATGTTGCATTAAATATATTTCCTATTAACTGTTTGGATCATGATACTTGATTTCATGGGTGTTTCCTCATGAGGAAAGGTAAAGAAATCCACCAATAGATATGAATTTTCATTATCAGTTTCGGTCCATATAGAGAATAGTTTTTGAGTTTCATCTTTTACTCATGGTTACAATACAGTCAGTATTGGTGTTAGTCAGTCCTTGCTTCTCAATCATTTCATTTTTCTGCTTTTGTGAATCACACAGAACCTTCAGCATACATGTTTCTCCAAGAATAGTTACCTACTATTTATCAGCATTTAATTGTCATATCCTAAATATGAATATTAGTAAAGGAGAGACAGGAACTGATAGCCCAAGTTGGGGCATATAAAAATAATTGATATTATTCCCCACCAGAGTCTGAGCCGACCTTAGGTTCACACTGTGTTGCAAACTACCTAAAGAAGAGATGAATTGTCTCCACAGACTTTCTGGTTCATAAATTTCCTGTAGAAAGGAAGTACCTGTTTTTGTTTAAAGGAAACATCCTGGGTTAGATTAAGCAAAAGTCCCTTTTTCTGTCAACAGAAGACAAAGCAGAGAGGTAAAAAGGTCAATAATTATCGGAAAGCAAAAGACTAGCCAGTATTTATGGCGTACCTGTATGTGCAAGTATTAAGGACACCAGGAAACAAAATATCTGAATGCCTGAATTAATTTTCTCATTTTGTTAAAATATTTTGTATTTTGTGTAGGCATCATATACGAACAGGTTAATAAACATAAAATAGATATAAAGGCCTGCCTTTTAAAATAAAGTTCAACATTTGTCAAAGGCATCTTTCTAAGTCAAATTCAAGCATGACACAGCTGGAGCCATCTTCTCCACCCACATATGTCCAGTGGGTCTGATACAGTTTTCTTCCTGAATTTCTCCAAGGGTTAAGGCAAGGGCCCACCAAATCTATTATGGGGCATCTCTGTGTTTTATATACCCTAACAATGCACAAGTTTCCTCATACAAGCATGCAGTGCCCAAGCAAAACCTCTCCTCATCTGCCTGAGTTTTCTCCTCTGAGGATATGGAAATTTGTATGGAATTGCTCCCCAAAATATAAATGCGAGCTACAGTTACCTCTTGAAACAGGACTATTTTATTATTTCTTAGAAAGGGGGAGGGAAATTAAGATTTTTTTTATTTTCCTGACTCTTTTCCACTAGTAATAGTAACAGAATAAATTTAATTACATAATACTTAAAGTAAAAGGGTCCATCACTTATGGTCATTTTCAATTTGACCTTAAAACAAAGCATGTACACGCTTCATAGAATTAGGGTGAGGATTAAATTAAACAACCCATGCTAAAAACATAGAAGCAGGTGTTACTAGGCCTTCTATAGTAAATATTCAAATAAATTATCTATTGTATTATTATGGTTATTATTTTATAAAAGGAATAATCATTGCCTTTAATAGTACAATTTGTCTTGAACCATCCATGACTTGCATAATATTACACATATAAAGGTTGTGTGCATGCCTCTGATTTATGTGTGTATGCAAAATGTATTCATCCATTCATGTAACAGTCATATACTGAGTAACTTCTAAATTCCAGATACTACAACAGGCAGTGGAACACAAAGATGAAGAATACAATACCCCACTCAGGAAGCTTAGTTTAGCAGGTAAGTATAATACTGCTGCGTCTAAGTATAATATAACATGTTATGTGCCACAAGAGAACTATGCACAGTGTATATTTTGAGCCAAAACACTGCTACTTTTTCTAGTCTAGGAGGATTACAAAAGACTACAAATTAAGTTTTAGAAACATTCTCACAATGAGGCATGCTTTTTCTAAAGTATGCATGTCTACTGTCATTTTGGCACTACGTGGGCAGAGTCTTTTGGTGCACAGTCTTAAAGAATGCTTCCATCTCCATGTGATAGTTTCTACATGTTTGATTCAAAAGGTTAAATGATATGACATCCTAAAAAAATTCCGATCTCCAAATATAAACCAGTATTCATCTTTAAGAATTTTGCTGTCATCATAAAGATTCCTTATACAGTATACCCTGTACCAGAGTGGATCTAAAATGCATCCTTGATTGATTCTGTGTCAGCAGGAGACTGTTCCGTCACCCATCAGAGTGCCTAACATGTAGTAAACACTCAATAATGAGCATTTGTTGATGGGACAAATGAATGAATGAACGAACTCTCAGTCCCTCACCATCTTGGAAGAGCTTCGGACAAAAGTGAAATACTCAGCGTTGTTAATGAATGTAGCATGCTCTCGCTATTTTTTACATTTCTTTTCGGTCTGACACGAGCATTCAGACGTGAGCATTGTACTACTGAAACAAAGAGTGGACTTCAAAAGAATCTGAGCAGGGCTTGCAAACAACTAAGATTAGTAAAATGTCATGCTAGTAGGATATGGCTATGTATTCAGCAACGTATAATAATTAAGGGAGTGGACTCTGGACCCCCAGGACTGGGGTTCAGATCAAGGTTCTATCGCTCGTGAGCCATGTGACTAAGTAAGTCACTTTGCCTCTCAGTGCCTCAGGCATCTCAATTATAAAATAAGAGTAAAACGGGTGCCTCCTCTTAGTGCTGTTTTAAGGATTAGAGCGATTAAATATTTGAAATAACTTTAAGCAGCACCGGTAGCTAGCAGCCATTCTATCGGCGCTTGTTTAGTAAAGCTGCAGTCATTCAGAAAGCAAAGTTCTTAGAGATGGGAACAGTGATCATCTCTACGTCAGTCTGTTGAGTACGGGAACACCTTCCCATGGCTATTTGCGTATTTAATATGCAGCTCACAGTGACTCAGAGATCGATGTTTGCCTTTCATTCTAAAGCTGTCTTAGTCAAAAGTGGCAGCTCCACAGGTGTGTTTCAAAGTTTATGAAACTCCCTGTGTGTACAGGGGAATCCCTCACATGTCTCAGTCTTGTCCTTGGGACTCTCTACTCAAGCAATTCAAATAAGTCGTTCTGGTGGCCAGGAGTTGCCCAGATTCCCCTCTGTTTCATGTGTTTTGGTTTTTCCGTAGCTCTTCTGCGTCTCCTGTCGCTCTGGCTGGTTTGGGTTTTGTTGTCTGTATTCAAAGGAGGCCTGTGGTGGTGTCTATCCCGAGCGTCTGTGTCTCGAGTTGCGCGGTTTGCCCCCTCTGTCTCTCATCATTGCTTTTGGCTCAGTCCCTTGACAGGAAATGAGAGATTTATTTTATCTGGCTTGAACTACATTGTTCCTTCCTGACTACTGGTGTTACTTCACTCTAAATAACATGACTTTGTGCTCACAGTCTGCCCAAGGTCAAAGCCTGAGGGTAATAGACACATTTAAGAGCAGGGGAGGAGAGTATAATCAGAAGGAAGGAGTGTGCAAGGAGAGAATTTTTTTAAAAAAGCAGTGATGCAAAAGTTAAACTTGCAGCAGGTCTAAATTTTCTGGCAATCCTGAAACAGAATCTGTTCTGAAGAGCTGAAACGGGAACTCCCCTCACCCCCCCACCCCTTTCAGATGTTATCAATTTAAAATGATACTATGAAGTAATCTAGGCTTGAAATTCAAATTTAGTTTTAAAAGAAAGCATGAGTCGTCTGTGAGAAGAGTTTACAAAAGCTTATTAATATCTGTGATATCATCATTGTAGTGTGTTTTTAATCATTTAAATTGCAATAATTATTGGAGTTCAAATATTCCTCCTTGGTTTGACACAAAAATGTAGGCAATATGTGATAACACATATAATTAATAAAGTCAAATTTATTATTTTATTTTTTAATTTAATTTTATTATTTTTTAACATCTTTATTGCAGTATAATTGCTTTACAATGTTGTGTTAGTTTCTTCTGTATAACAAAGTGAATCAGCTATATGTATACATATATCTCCATACCCCCTCTCTCTTGCGTCTCCCTCCCACCCTACCTATCCCACCCTTATAGAGCACCTACAGGGATCAGGGAGCTGATCTCCCTGTGCTATGTGGCTGCTTCCCACTAAAATTTATTATTTTAAAACGTTAAACTTAATGATACCTAAATTTGGAACTTGAAACCATAAAAAAAGGTTTAAAAATGTGTCCGAGTATAAGTATAAGCAAGAATATATCTGAGCCACATCTCCTATCCCTTTTACATTTTTCCTTTCCTTCCTCTCCCCCTCCCCCTTTGGAAGTATGAATAAAACTTTCTTGGTTTCTTCAAATACCTCTAGAGTTTCAAGGGGTCAGTAGGATGACCACCCAAAGACTGGTGAAAGGAAACATCTCAGTTTCACTGGTCACACCATTTATGCCCAGCTGAACCTCTCTGGGATAGTTTAAAAGATTGGGCGACATGGGGCAAACCTGCTAACCTAGATAAATATTTTCCTGTTCTTTTAACAGATTGTGCTAGTTAATAATACTTTGGCCTCAGGAAAATGGATTTAGTGGAAATGGATTTAAATGAAGCAAAAAGGATTTAGGTTACAAGTAAGGTTACAGATTCTGCATGCAGAAAATCATTGAACATGGGCAGTCCACTCTCGGGAAAGATGATGAAATCCCCTTTGCTCATGATCTTTCAACACTCATATCGTTCTGTGCGCCATGAGCATGGTTTTGCCGAAGTCAAGAAGACAGCCCTAAAGAGATCTTCAAGACTTTAAATGTTTATGACTTATAATACCTCCTTCAGGAAGCCCCTCTCATCTCTATGGAACTAAGTGCACATCTCGATACTGGGTCAGCCAAGTGCCCAGTGTCTGCAAATCATAAATGATTTGAAAGGTCTTTATGGAAAGGTCTCACTTTGAAACTCTAACTAGAAATTATTCCTCAGTAGGCCTTACATTTACCCAATGTTATATGTCAAATATATTTCAGTAAAAAGACAAAAAAATTCCTCAGAATCATACTTCCTTCTCATTTCAATTTCTTATGAGATGGTCTACATGTGGAATAAGCTTCCCCCCAATACTAAAATGCCGTAGACACACCTGCATAAGAATTGCAATAAAGTCTCATTTTTTAACACTAAGTTCTTAAAAGTTACAGCAAACAGTGTTTTGTATATACTCTTTTTATTGTTTTCTGATTATTAAATTCTAAATATAATCCCGAAGAGTAAACATAAAAATGTGATTCTTTTCTCCAAGGAGCCTATAAACCAGCCAAGAAGACCCTCACCTGAACACCTAAATTATCCCCAGAAGCTTTTCTTTAAGTCTGTTCCTACAGCTCAGGAACTCAAAAGCAAAAAGTAAAGAATAAAAACAAACAAACAAACAAACAAACAAAAAAAACCCAACATTTATTGGAAAGTTGCCATGTAATCAGCACTGTGCTAGCTGCTTTCTATACATCAGCACATTCCACACACACAAACTCCAGGCAAAACTGGTGCTATTATCCTTATTTCATAAATGATGGAATGAAATTTAAGAGAGATTAAGAAATATGCCCAAGATCATAGAGTTGTGAGCTGTGAGATTGCGATTCAATTCTAAATTTGTCTAATTGTAAAACCCATGTCCATTCACTATTCTGAAATAGAAATTAAAATGCTATAGATTACAGACTTTCAGCGTGTCTACAGTCTAACCATGTCCCTGGCCTACAAGGAATAAGGTGTTACAAACAAAAACAGTCCTCGTGCTCTTTAAAAGTTTAAAAATATAGTTACCAACTAACACAGCAATTCCACTACTAGGTATATGTGCCCAAGAAAAATAAAATATACTCACCCAGAAACTTGTACCGAAATGTACATAGCCACATTTCCACAAAACGTAGACACAACCCTGATGTCCATCAACTGATAAATGGATAAATAAAATGTGGTATATCCATACAAAGGAATATTATTTGGCAGTAAAAAATAAGATGAAGTATTGACACACAACATAGGTGAACCTTGACAACATTATGCTAATTGAAAGAAGCCAGTCACAAAAGACCACACATTATATGATTCCAATTAAGTTAAATGTCCAGAATAGGCAACTCTATAGAGACAGAAAGTAAATTAGTGGTTGCCTGTGGCTGTGGAGTTTGGGAAACAAATGAGGAATGGCTGTTGATAAGTTTGGAATTTCTTTCTGGGGTGATGAAAATGTTCTAAAATTGATTATGATGATGTTTGCATCATCATAACTCTGTGAATACACTAAAAGTAATTGAATTGTATGATTTAAATGGGTGAATTAATATGTAAGTATATCTTAATAAAGCTCCCACTAAAAAAGAAAAAAAAGGTTATGTAAAAACTTTGCATCCATCTCATCAGGACAAAGTGGCCAGTATACTTCCTCCAGAGAACAGAAACTACTAAGCAAATCTAGCTACCGCAACAGGGAAGAAGAGCTGGTTATCTTCTATCATTTTCCATCAATATCAGGAAAGTTTTTGTCTGCTAGATCCAGGTGGACTTCTGAATCAATGAAAGAGTTGAAAAGATATCCCTCTCTGGCCAAGTATGCTTTGAGACCAAAGCTTGTTGAAAAGCTAGAACCACAAACTAGTAGTTTGTTTACCCAATGCTAAACCGCTTGTTTGACATTTTTCATCTAAACTGACCAGTGATTTGAGTATTGTGTAGGCAACCACAAAGAACAACTGAAACAGCGGGAAAATATTATTTTTAAACTACTTACTGTTTTATTAACATTTAGAGAGTTGAATTCCCTGCTTCTACTTCGATTCAGTTCTTCGTGTTTCCATGCAAGGTAAGTTGCCCCAAATAGCAAATTTGTCAATATAATTTTTTAGTCCTGCAGCCCAACATTAGATGACAGGAAGACATCTTGTTGTGGCAAAGAATCAGTAGGTAGTAATCAAATGTCCCATGATGTTGACATTTCCCAACCCTCCGTAGATTTTTTTTTTTAGGGAGACTCCTAGAAGTAGCCATGCACAGAAGAGCAGGTTTGTAAAGGACCAGCTCTCCGGAGATAATGATACATTTTATCAGGATAATCTTTAGATGTTTATACCTTAAAAGTTATTCAGTTGAAGTTGCTTTCAAATTAAACACCATTGCTACAGTGTTTCTGTTGTGATTGTAGGAGGGAAGTGGAGCCAGTGCAATTTGTCCATGTTTTACAAATCACCATCTGGCAGGGATATGGCAACATGTGAAATCTTCACAGGACTCTTGTTTTTCTACTATCTGCTGGATAACTAAGGAGATCACCAGACTGCTGGGATGCCTGCCAGATGGTAAGCAGGTATGTTTATGAGTTTAAGATTCTTATTTTCTTTCAATGCTTTCACATGCTGTGGGCACAGAGGCATAAAAGTAAAAGGGAAAAAGAAAAAGGGAGGGGGTAAGTGACTGTGTATGATCATTACAAATGTCTCTGAAGTTTCTTGAAATGTGAATTTTCCAAAGTCTACGTTGATTAATTTTTACCAAGTAGAAAAATCACCAGTCATATGGTCACAGGATTTTTTTTAAATGCTACACTTTTCATTTTTGTACAAATAAACAGGTGTATAGTTTCTTCAGCCCTGTTGACTAGGCATGCCTTACCCAGAGGGTCATAAACATCATCAACCAACATTTGGTAACTGTATTCCCTGTGCATGATACTGGGCTAGTCATGTCAGCAGAATAAGAGTGAGGATCTGTTTAATTTTATTTTGATTATTCAAATAGACTATTGTAGGCAAAGAATAACTACCTAGCAGAGTCATAACAAAAAACCCTCTAACAATCGAAGATGCACAGAGCTGAATCTGGGAAGTAAGTGATAATCATTGGAATGGCTTCTGTGAACAGAAAAGGGCATCCTAAACAATTCTGACAGATAATAAGTGAATAGCCAAAAAGAAGCAGTGTCTGGTATACAGAGCAGTATATTCTTTGAAGTTAGGTTTGAATGCCTGCTCAGTACATACCAGCAACGTGATCCCAGGCAAGTTTCTGAAATTCTCCAAGCTTCAATAAGCTCATCTATAAAAATGGTGATAACAGTTCTACCTTTTATGATTGTGGTGAGATTAGAAATATAAACAATGCAAATTGTCAGCAAGTATACAGTTGATCAATAAATGAAGCTGTTGTTATTATTGCTATTGTATCATCTGGAGAGGTGTCTTTCTAGGTTAAATCACTAACTGTAGCGTTTCCTCACATGAATTACATAAACATACACCTAGTCTTATATATTTGTATATTTAGATACACATAAGATCTATCTGCAGTTGTGTATGTATATGCAAATATACACAATTACAAGCATATATGCCTAGTAGTAGATGTGTTCTGTCCAGTCACAGGAAAGAAAAATAAATATTTTGACTTAAAGCTCTGTAATCATATTGAGTAAATACTAATAAAAGTTTCACAGTTTCCATAAGTGATACTTTGGGCAAATTACTGAACCTGTCCGTGTCCTTAGCTACAGAATAGAGAGGATAAAACCTGCTTCATAGGGGTATATGAAAATTAAGTGTGATTTTTTTCTATATAACACATTGCACAATGCCAGACAGAGAATAAATGAATGTTTGCCTCCTTCCCCTCCCCTTTAATTACCAAGTTTCCTCCACCTATAAATTTAGTCTATTTTTGCCCATCCTTACCTGCTTCTCTCACGTTGAAGGATGAATGCCTCTGCTTCTTTCTGATCCTTCCAATTATGTTATGTATTCCATCACTCCTTCCACCAGAATAATTTTCTCCTTTATTACATGATTCCTCAATTTTTATCATAAATTCCTTCTCATCCACTAGTTCCTTCTCCTTAGCCTAAAATATACTCATTTCCCCCATCAGGAAAATAATTTTCTTAAACAGAAATTATAAAATGACAGAAAAGATGGAAAGCCTATATAGGATAATGACCATAGAAAAACTGAAAAAGATTGTTAAAGATCTATCTCCAAAAAATTTCAGACAGGTAGTTTTTTTTTCCTGACTCAGGTAGTTTTATATTTGTTCTAATAAAACTAAGTTAAAGAGAATTTTTTTCTTGTTTAAACAGTCCCAAAACATTAAAATGATTAAAAGACTCCATTCTTTTATAGCATTAGCACAATCCTGATACCAAGTCATGACCAAGACAGTATTGTGTGTATAGACACACACACATTATTATAGACCACAATCACTTAAAAAAAAAAAGGCAAAACTCTACCAAGTAGACCTCAAGGGTGAATTAAAGAATAATGCACCATAACCATATGGCATTCATTATAAGGATGGAAGGCTGATTGAATGCAAATACATCTACTTAAGTAATTTTTTACATTTAAAAGAGTAGACCAAAAGTGAAAACCCACAAGCAAATTGTTAAAGTCTTTGAAAAAAGGCGCCAACCATTCCAGATTTGTTTAGTGTAAGTTAGGAAGAGAAGAAAACTGCTTTCTAATGGAGTTTATTTGTAACAAACAGCAGTCAAACTCATAGTTAGTGGTAAAATAGCTGGATTGTCTTTTGCTGGTCCAGCTTCCCTTTATTTTTTGCTTCCTTTTCCTTCTCACCAACAACTGCATTGCCTGTGAGCTTGGCCCTGTCTACTGCCTCTTCCTACTCATTTCCTGTACACTTTTCAATCCACTGCAAATGCTTCTGCTCTTACCTTCTTACAGAAGCTCTTTTCTCAAAGGTAACTGATATCCACCTAATTTCCAAGTCCAGTGGCCTTTTCTCTGGCTTCATCCTCTTTAACTTCTATTTAGCATCTAACACCATCACACACAAACCCCTCAGCTCTTGGCTTCCCTGTGCGAATTGGGAATGCCTCTTGCGTGACTCTCCTGCCTCTTTGCTTGGCCTTTCTGAGCCTCTCACTCCCTTGTCCTCCTGCACCTGCTCCTCGATATGCGGGATCCCCAAACTCTACATTTGCCCTTTAATTCATGCCCTACCTAAGGCATGTAGATCAAAGTTAGAAAGGAATGAGAAACGAGGAAACTATTGATAAATGAAGTAAACAGAAGGCTGCATTAAACAACAACAAAAATACACACGACTTTCACTTTTTGGGTTACAGTTTAAGTGAAATAGATTTTTTACATAGACAATCTCATATGACCTTCAGTATGTTTAATACTACCTTGCTGAGTCTTAAATATGTTATTGACATCTATAATGAATTAACCAATTTAAACAAAGAAATGAGTTTCCTAGTTTTGTATTACCTTAATTTTTTTTTTTTTTTTTTGCGGTACGCGGGCCTCTCACTGTTGTGGCCTATCCCGTTGCGGAGCACAGGCTCCGGACGCGCAGGCCCAGCGGCCATGGCCCACGGGCCCAGCCGCTCCGCGGCATGTGGGATCTCCGCGGACCGGGGCACGAACCCGTGTCCGCTGCATCGGCAGGTGGACTCTCAACCATTGCACCACCAGGGAAGCCCACGTTACCTTAATTTTTAACGCTTTCACAACCTATTTAATTTGAAGGTAGCCAGTGCTGTTAGAATTATTAGGATGTATCTGAAGGTAATTTAATAGAATTCAGCAATCATCTATTGAATGCCAGTGACATGTGAAACACTTTTATAGTTGTCCTTAATATGTAAACTTCAGCCAGATATTACATAAATGAAACTGACTTCAAAATATAAAGTAACAACTTTAAGAAAGTGCTGATGTTTACCTCTGAAATAACTTTCTTTCCGTAATTTGTAACCAGTAGTAAAATTAAACAAAATATATTGTAAAGAGAATTACATAGGTGTTTTTAAACTCCTCATTACACAGCCATCAATCTCTCAATAAAAACTCTTCAGTAGGGCTTCCCTGGTGGCGCAGTGGTTGAGAGTCCGCCTGCCGATGCAGGGGACACAGGTTTGTGCCCCGGTCTGGGAAGACCCCACATGCTGCAGAGGGGCTGGGCCCGTGAGCCATGGCCGCTGAGCCTGCGCATGTGGAGACTGTGCTCTGCAACGGGAGAGGCCACAACAGTGAGAGGCCCACGTACCAAGAAAAAAAATAATAAAAACTCTTCAGTAAAGTAGATCATCTTTCTCCATTCTCTCATCTCCAAATTATTGCCAGATCATTTTCTGCTGCTATGATCTCCTTCCCCATCACCGTAAAACTTGGAAACCACTTTACACATTTATTTGTAAATAACACTTCTCTCCATCCTTTGCTGCTTCTTTTCCTTTCTTTTTTCTTTTTTTGGCCACGCCTTTTGGCATACGGGATCTTAGTTCCTCGACCAGGGATCAATCCCATGCCCCCTGCAGTGAAAGCACTGGACCACCAGGGAAGTGCCCTTTGCTGCTTCTTTTCTTTTCTCTGATATGTGTATCCCTTAATGTTACACCTTTCAGATAATTTAGGAAGTCAATGCTACTGTGCTCTCTTATTTGATACATGTTTCTCCCTTAAAGAAAATATAAATCAGAAACTCAAACCTAGACAACATAAAATAGAGTATTATTCACTTTACAGAGAGATCTTTAACATTACAAAAAATTGCCTACAGAATCCCTATAGTGATTTTTTTCTAGTGCATGAAAAGCATAAAGCAATTAAATAACATACATTTACACTCAACTTTTCCAAAATTGTATCAGCTAGCAAGTGGGCTGCAACTTGTTCTCATCAGGGTGTTGCACCCCATGTAATGTGGAATTGAAAATGAGGCACAGCCAGACTTAACACAATTCCTTGACTCCAGCTATGGTATTTACTTTTCTAGAGCAGGGATGTCAAACTTTTTTAAAGCCATTGGAATACTTCTCCAATAGAAATCTTATAAGGGCACAGTTTATAAAAGAGATAAAAGTAGTAAGGTTATGTCCTTTCCCCTTCCCTTCCCTAACTGGCCCCAGGGTCACATATAAAAAACCTACAAAAAAAAAAAAAAAAAAAAAACCTACAGCTTTCCTCAGAGTACAGTTTGAAACAATTGTACTAGACTAGTTTCTGCTTACTGCTAGAGATCTGGCTACCAAAATTGAAATCTTACCATAGATAGAGTCCCAACATGCCCAGTTGGGAGTGCCTTGGGCACCACCCAGGAACATGCCTTGTTCTTCGTTTAAAATGGTACCCAGAACATGGGTCGCACACAACAAATGGTCAATGATGGTAACAATAACAATTTTTTAAACAATGAATAGATAAATCTCCTTGACACAGGAATGGTTTCCTTTTCCTGTGCCAGTAGTTCTGCCTGTGCCCACTCTAACACACACCCCTTCCAGGAATGGCATTTGGCCATCCTGGCAACCAGAATTAGAGCAAAGAAAATATGAAATTTCTCTTCAAAACATAAGTGGAAAGATGAATGCAAAGCCAAGCAAAAAGTACCCAGATTCAACATGCACATTGTTAAATGTCACTTCATAGTTAGACACTTTATGAACGTCAAGTGAACATGGACACGTATAAGTTGGGAGACTGGGAATAAGGAGGACCTATTGCAAACGATCAGCAAGTAAAGAAAGTCTAAAAGGACATACAAGTTACCAGTTACAACTGTCACTTGCCGGGAGCGAAGGGAGTAGAAATTGGGCAAATATTCAATGGGAATGGGGAAATATTTTTCGTGGTACACATTATTATACTTTTTGAATTCTGAACCATGTGACTATATCCAAAAAAAGCAATTAAGTAAATCGAAGTTTTTCCAAAATGAGGATAAAAAGATAATTCCAACAGACCATTGTGAATATCTTGTTAGTATAACAATACACTTGTTTTGGTTTAGGGGGAAAAATCAGAAACAAGAGAATGTTTCATCTTAAGAATCTAGATTTAGGCCAAGCAGGTCCATCAGTCAGGAATACTGCTTATTCTCCTTGAGATAACTCTTTCAAGAAAGAGGGATCTATTGACTGAACCAAGGATTCATGCCCTGATTATCAAAGAGAGATACAATGAGGAGATGGTTCCCAACAGTCCGGCTAACTGATAGGTGTCTTCAAGCTACAGGTCAACCGTCCAGAGGACATAGGGGAAAAAAAAGTCGATGTCTTGCCTCAACTAAAAAATCAGAGAAGGAATTTCACAGCTCTTTGTTTAAAAAAAAAAAAAAGGTGCATAGAAAAAGACAAATCATCAAAAGGGTTCTTAGAAGGGAATCATTAAAACCAGACAAAAATGAAAAAAATAAGAATTCTTTCAAAATTAAACAGACATTTCAGCCAAATGTCAATATCCCCAAAACATCTTGTCCAATCATTAGATGCAACGAGTATTATGAATGAAGAAATAAGAACAAAATACAATGACACCTAGGAGATACCATGGTTTATTAAACTGGGTAAAAAGGCAAAATATTCTGGTAAAGACCATGTTTTTGTGAGCTGTTGGAAGGTAGCTGGCACTCCATGAAGTCTGCATCACTTAGCGAATAACTAAGCAGGTCTGCCTTGCCTCTGGGACCAAGAGCCTTTCCCACTATGATTGGGAGAAGGGGATGGCACTCAACATGATCTTTAATCAGGTTGGGGGTCATGTGTGCTGCAACTTTTTTGATGGTTCTTATGGCATGCCTTCCTATACATAGCAGAGTTACACACTGAAATCAAGTATCAGTGTATGAAAGCATCTGTCAATAAAGAAACACACTAATTAGGTGCCTAACTGTGTATATAGTTGAAGTAAGTGCTTTACAATGGTCAGTGCAGACAGACCTGGGGACCTTTGAGCAGCTCATGGTCCAAGAGGAGGAGACCCACTTATAGGAATCCATGTTCACACACCCACAGGAAGCGACAGAGATGATTTATATTTTGAAATCAAATGCTAACTTCTGACCAATATAAAATTAATAGGTGAATTCTGAAGCAGCATAAAATAATTTTTCAGTCCATTTAATTCTATGTTTGAAGCCTGAGGTTACTTGGCTTTTTTTCTCAAAGTCCAAAAACTGTTTTCAAACATCTTAATACTTAAATTTTTCAAAATGAGTACTGTATTTTTTAGAGCAGATGGATATCCATGGTTATACTAATTCTCTTTCATGCCACACCCCCTCAATCTGTCCAAAGTAACATTCAGAGTAATTCTACCCAATTCAATCCCATGGCCTTGAGGAGGTTGGATTTGTGTTAAAATGGTTCATCATTCTGCTGCCGGCACAAACCTTTGTGGGCCTCTCCTACTCAAAGGAAGGGATCAGATATTGTATAAAAAGTCCCCCAAAAGGGAAAGTAAATGGCCCCTCTATTCATTTTACAATGCCTTTTTAGCTAGATAGGTTTAAAGTCTTATTTAGCAGAAGAAGTAGTCAAAAGAGAGGTGCATTTTAATCTGTGCATCCTACTTTCAAGAAGGTAAAAGAAAGAAAAGGCCAGGCTACATTGATATCAGAATAGTAGGAAGACAAAGAAGGTCAGAAGCGAAGAAGACACAAATGATCATATAAAGAAAGAATTAGTAAAATACTATAGCAAAGGCAATCGTGAAAATATAAATAGTAAGAGAGAGGAGGGGCAAAATAATTTTAAGATTTTAACTATACTGTGAATAAACATAACTAAAATACCTGAAACATCACTTTGGATTTTCTACCTCTGGAGATAATCAGGGATTTCCCACTGCCCTCTTTACCTCCTGACAAATTAATATTAACACTTTTGTGTTCACTCACGTAAACTTAAAAAACAATTTTCGAATGCAGTAATCTTTTAAAGTTGTGTTTTAAATTTCATTGCAAATGCATATTGACACACATATACTTTTGTTATTAGTATCGATAATTTAAAGCAACAAAAATAAATGGCATCCAAGTGACTGTTAAACTTTCATAAATTGAATTATCTTCAATAACTGCTCAGTTAGCAAAATTAACTTTTTCTTATCACCACTACACAACACAGGCAAAAATGTATTACCATGTGCAGCTACGGATACACTTTTTTTTTTCTAATTTTGTGTTTTACATAATTTCTGAAAACAGCTTGTAAATATTTCATTTGTGATTTGAGGTATTAATAAGATGACACTCACTGGAATGTCATAATGTGGCCAACAGCAGGGAACAAGTTTGCTGGTATAAAATCTAAATATTAATAGCAGCCTTAGTTGTTCCACAGTCTTTAAATTTTTTATAAAGAGAATGATATACGAAATAAGCCTTGTTGTTTTCTTCCATATTCTAAAATGTGCCATTCTTTCAAGTAAATCCTCTAAGCAGAATTTTTACGGTGTGACTGCCATCCCTTTGCAGCTCTGCAAAGCAAGGTAAGATAGCCTAGCATAGCTTTTATCTGCAAGGATTCCCTGAGGCAGTTTCTGTAAAAGGGTTAATGACAGATGTTTCCATTAAATCTGACCTACCTCTTAATTTTACCATTGCCTGATAATATCCTGGCTTTGTGCTTATTTGCATGGGCAAATGGAGTCACTCCATAACAAGTAACACACCGCCCTCATTGAAACAAAAGGTCAATTCACTTTAAACCCATGTGCACAGTATTTTTTGTAGTTGCAGTTAAAAAAAAAAAAAGTCCCCTTTCATACAATGCTACTATTTACAAAGAATTAAAAGCTCTGTTTTCTAAACCCCTGGACACAATGTACATCTGTAGGCAGAAACCAGTACTACCAATAGAAATCAATACATCTCCTTGTAGGTAACTAACTAGAAAAATCACTTCTGTCTCTAGAATGTTCCTCTTACTTTTTACACTAAATACAACCGGGGGCACAGTATATTTTCTTTGCTGAGAAATTAGTTGAAAATGCCAAAATGCTAGCAGCACTTCCTTGTTTACTGAGTGTTATTACTTTCGCAAAGAAAAAAAAATCTGTAAATATAGAGTTATATATTGTCTTAGGTTAGTTAAAAGATATAGGCTTTGTAGCCTTTAGGCTGCCAGTCCAAATGCTGCAGTTTAGAAGTGGCCAAACTATTTTACCACATGAAAAGAGTAAGTGACCTTGAACCTTGACTAGGTTGCTGTAATAGGCCCTTTTAAAAAAAAAAATAAAGGCAATTTAAATAGCTTTGTCTAAGGCTCTGTTCAAGCCACTTCTTCTGACGGGAGGATCAAATAAGGTGACGACAAATGTCAAAGGGCCTTTCATGATTCTTGTGAGGAGATATCTCAAATATATACTTCCTTTTTGAATAGTCTATAACCAAGACTCAAGAAACATGGCATTAATCTAACTATGCTGTTTCACTTTATTATAACATTTAAGGAGTTTAAAATTAGCACTTGCTAGAGAAGTACTCTCTCTGTAATCATATACAGTGTTTTATACATATATACACACATACACTCTATGCATGTTATATTTCATCTTTATCATTAGAATCTCTAAGACATTTAAATATTGAAATTGTGGCATTAAATTTCACCTGATTCTGAAAACAGCTCTCCTGTGTGTTACTGATAGTAAATCCATATTCAAAACACTCCCTTTATACCAAAATCTTTACTTATCTTAACAGGAAATAGGCTAGATGGGCGGTTAGAAGAGTGGTCTTGCTAAATAGCTTATTTTCTTCATCTCAGATAAATAAAACCCACATTTAGCACTGAGGCATTGCAAATCATTGAAACAATTTAGAAAACTCTACTTACCTAGTTCAGAGTTTGATTTTTAATGGATTTTCTAAAGAAAATTCTGTTCTCACTGTGCCGCTTTAAATTTATCTGACAATGAAATAGATACGGAAGGAAAGCTGGATGGAATCCTTAGGGGCCCAAGGAGTCTTCTCTGCTGGCCTGTGTGCCTCTGGTGGGTGAGGCATACCCTCTCCTCCCACAGATTACTGGCATCTGAGTCCCAGCCCAACCCTCAAATCTGGATTCACCTACAAAACTCGAGGAAAAGGAACCACATCTCCCCTGCTAATTCCCTATGGATGGTCTTTGAAGAAATGAGCATGATCAAAAGTATTTAAAAAAAAAAAGAAATCAACAAATATTTACTGAGTACATAGTATACACAAGGTTCTAAGTACTGTGAAAAATACAGTAGGGGAGAAAATCTGGTTCCCTTTCTTTTTTTTTAATTTTTATTTTATATTGGAGTATAGCTGATTTACAACGTTGTGTTAGTTTGAGGTGTATGGCAAATGTGGTTCCCTTTCTGTACAAGCTTACTGCTTCATTAAGTAATCATAAAAGGGTCAGTCATATCAGACTATAAAAATAATATCAAAAATATAAAAAATAATAAATTAAGTGAATGGGATTGGCTGTGTTGTGCAATGGAAGAAACTGGGAATTTTAATCAGGTGATGGTTTGGGTTTATTAATCCATTTTTTTACCTAGGGTAAATCAGTAAATAAAAGGGAAGTCAGAACAACTGGTGATTTAAATCATAGTTTTGTGGTGATTAAAACAACAAAACAAAACACTACAATAGTAGCCAGCATGTACTGAGCACTTCTAATGTGTTAGGAATCATGCAAAGCAGTTTATATACATTGATGTCACTTAATTTTCACAATTACCCTATGAAAGTAGATAGAATTATTACTCCCATTTTATAGGTAATGAAACTAAGGCTTGAAAGGATTACATTTTTCCTCAAGGCACAGTGCTAGTAAGTGGTGGTGGAGCCAGGAATCAGACATTCTGACTCTAGTCAATACTCTCAACCTTGATATCTCCCTTGTGGGTGCGTGGGCTTTGGAATCAGACAGATGGGGTTAGAGTCCACATCCTCCCATGTATTCGCTCTGTGACCTTAAGCAAAGTTCTTACGCTTGTAAACTAGGAAAAATAATACTGTTCCGTTGACATGGGGATTGTTTTGACCTGCCTGCATCTTCTTTTCTCTTAAAAAAAAACACATCTTTTTCTGTGGGGAAAAAACTGTTCCCCAACTCTCAAACCATGCCCTGGCCCAAAAAAGCATTTTATCTCCTCAGCCGCAAGGATGGGTTCAGGTATGGACCCAATCAATATACAGGCCAAACCAACAGATGATCTATAAGGGACTTTCGATAGAGTTAGGAGGAAAGAAGCCCTAACTTCTTAATTCTAGGATAAAGGACTGGAGCTGCTTGGGCAGAGGTGATATGCACAAAAGCCTGTCTAAAAATGAAGCCAACACAGAGAAAGGCAAAGAGAGATGAGAGGTAAAGAGAGCACATAAGCCCCGGAATGGTCATGCCTAAAGCTAGGCAATTCGTGAAATGTTCATTCACGTGAACCAACAACACTCTCTCCCGTTTTATGTTCAAGCATATTTGAATTGGGTTTCTGTCACTTATGACCAAAAGAGCCCAGGCTAATAATCACCTCATAGAGACAATGTGTGTGAAGAACTCAAGATACTAGTAAGTACTCAATGAAGGTTGGATGTTTTCCTTGTCATTTTAGTTATTACTATTGTCAGGTTTCCATACCAAGATTGAGGATCTTGGATGAAAACTAGGGTTGGAGAAAAAAGAAATACGATGGTTCAGTCTCCCTGTACCAGGTATAATCAAAGAACAGAAGGACAACTTTTAAGGAGTCCTAAGTATTAAGGAACACCAAAAGTCAGCTTGTCTTGCTTCCCAGCCAATGCTAGTATTTCCAACTGGCCTCACTGTATCTCCAGGGGAGCCAGAACCAATTATTACTGTGTGCCTACATTGTAGTCATAATACTCAGTGATATATCCAAATGATTATCCAGATAGAAATAACATTTTATAAAAACCAAGGCCCCACTTTATTTTGCTACTACTGCAGTGTCAATGATAACTTTTGTGCAAAACTCTAAACACAGAGTTTTTTGCAAAAAGCTAAAGCAAGCTAGTCCTGAGAACTTTCCTCAATGTCACCCAAAAGTCTAACATCAGTAATTAGGTCTCTTGTAGTAACTGAGTCACTTGAGGTATATATATGGTCTCCATACACCCATTGCATCAATTTGACAGAAAAGAAACTTTCTTTCTTCTGCTCTCTTCTTTGAACGGGCCTTATAATATAAGAAGCAAGAATGGTTCCAGAGGAACTGTTTTGAACCACTGCGTCAATCACATGAACATTAAAATATGGCTTGCTAGTCATTACTGTATAAACTATCCTCTTGCTCTGTGGAAAATGGTTTCAAATAATTGTTGTGTTTGAATGGGAGTTTTGTTCTTTTTTAATATAGCAATTTGAGAGAGAAAAAAATTTTTAAGATACATTCAAGAAACAAACCAACATTAAAACAGATGAATCAACTAATTGTCATCCAATGGTATCCTCATATGTGCACAGAGTCATACATGGTAGGCTTCTAGACCCAAGAGGCAGACTCACATCCTGACTGTACAGTTGGCAAACTGATGCGTAACAACAGCAAGAAAGGGACAAGTATCTGACTTGACCTGCCTGAGCAAAGAACATTCTTCTCTGACTCTGAAATGCTGTTTTTTTTTTTCCAGGCTTCTCTACTGCAGAGCTAATAAGCACTGGGTGGAATCAAGTCTGAAAAGATTTTCACCTTAGTTCTGATTTCTTTCTGGTTTTAGCACAGTTGATCTTCAACATTGTTAGCTCGTGGTCTGTGTTTGAGAATGCCATGTGATGTAAGAATAACACAGATATTTGTCAAAAAGAAACTAACTGGACGACTGATTAAATACCCAGAGCTCTAAATGTTTCTGAGTGACAGAGACTGATGAAGGAATGTATTCCATTGTCGGAAATTCAAGCCCACAAAGACTCATCCCCTTAGTAATGACCAGAGCTCTTCAACTATGGTTTCTCTGTAGGGAAAAGTAGAAGGGTGGGACTGTCTGACAGCTTTCTCAACACAAGGCCCTGAAGCGTTAGAGCTTGCCAGTGGGCCACCACAGAAAATTCTACTGCTTATATGAAGCGCCACACGAAGTTATAGGAAAATAAATGAACAAAATATCCAGGCTAACAATTCTTTCAAAGAAGTTCTGAGACTTAGACACTGAACAGAGTATTATGAGAGGGGATGCTGCCAATCTGTTGTGGAGTGGCCCTGGGCAAGTTACTTTGCGTCCCACTTTCTTCAACTCTAGACTGTTGTTACCACAGCGATTACTGATAATAAAAACATCCTCACAACAACTCCTAGGAACGATACTGTGAGAATTGATGTGTGTACAGTGATTTAAGGATGAGGGAAGAAAGGCACAACGTTATACTATTATAAAGTGCTTTATCAACCAGCGTATTACATAATGTGTTATAATGTACCGTGTGCCCATGGAAACATGAAATCATTCATAATTCTTAAGTACTGCCAGATGCGTAACTATAACAAATTTCAACCCTTACTGAAGAATTCACCCACACACTCACTTCTCCAACCAGTATTTCCACTGGTAACTGTCAGAATTGAGAAATCATAGAATAGACCCTTATTCACGTCTCTGTGGTAATTACATATAGTATGCTTCATATTTGGGTAGGGAACATGTCTTATTCATAATTTTATAACTAGTGACTTGGCCTATTCTGGTACACAAGTAGTGCTCAGTAAATGTTTATAGAATGAATGAATGAATGAACAAATAATAGACATAGTAAATCAAAGGAAAAACCTTTGAGTAATGGTGCTGCTTAGACTAAGAAGAGTCTCTAATGCAAGAAACTTTTAAACTGGCGGTGGTCAAAGATTGGCTCCTTCTCAGCAAGTCTATATGCTATTTCTTAGTATCAGTTCATTTGTCACTTGTCATAAGTTCCTGGAATGTCCAAGTAATCCTATTACAAGAGATCCTTGCCATTCTCAGTGGAGGCATCTGGCTTCACTTAAGGATGCTGAATTTCATCTTTCAATGGCTGGGAACATGGTACATTACAACCTTTACACAGATTGAAGAATCTCTGGATATTATAATGTGCCTGCGATAGGTGAAGAAATACTCTAAATGCTAAACTAATATTCATAAGGCACGCAAATGCAATGAAGTGGAAAACACTCTGTACTTGGAATCAAAGGATCTAGCTCTGCCACGTTTTTGCTCCACATAACCAGAATGTGGCCTACATAACCAGTTTTCCCTGAGCCTCTGTTTTCATCTGTAATGACAACTATGTGTAAGTTTAAAAAACTCATGCATCCAGGATCAATGAGGCAATTTAGTAAGTCAAATAATATGTAAGTATGTAAGTGGTATACAGATGGAAAATGCCACACGATAGCATGACAACTAACTATAAAATGGCAGAGAAGTCTATGGTAGTGTAAATAAACTGTGAGATCATTAAGCTCAGGGTTCATGACTTACTCATCTCTGTAGCTCTTGTACCTAGAACATGGCCTAAAAAAATTCGAATGCATCACCAATGTCAGCTGCTGAATTGGAGGCACCAAGATATGTGCATTCAATTCTCAGAGGGGTCCTTCCAAGCTCCCCTCTGATAAACTCTCTAATATGGCATCCTTCAAAGTGTGGCCCTCCCAAAGCCAGCAGTAGATTTGGCTGGTTTGTTTGTTAAAAATACAGGCTCCCTAAACTCATCCAAGGAGACTGTAATGCAATATTTCAAGCACCCAAGATAGCTCTCATATACACTGGTACAGTAAGTTTTCAATTTACTTTTGAAAATCCAGTAGCTATGGCACAAGATCAATTCCATCAGAGAGGGTGTGTGCTCTTAACTCATGTTTTACATATCTAGCTTTTTACAGTTCACAAACTGCTTTCAAATACATAAAGTATAACATTAAAGCAATGAGAAATCATTTAAAAAGTATAATAATCACAAATGTAAAATAATATAATAAAAACAAAGTTGCATCCATAATAAATTTAAATATGGTTGGTGTTTCCTGAAAACATTATAAGGTTACTGTCTTTGTCTTCCTATGAGACTGTGCTCTATATGGTTCTAGACCTCGCTTTGTTCCCTGCTGTATCCTGGACTCAAAAAAGGGCTGGCGCATAGTAGGTACTCAATAAGTATTTGTTAAACAGAACTATATATATATATATATATACACTTATATTTATATATATGTAAACTTGCTCAGGGGTCATGACTTACTCATATCTCATGAACTTACATCTCAGAAGAGTTGTTGGCTTAAAATATGTCTGTTAATACATAAGGATGGGTTCACATGACAGAGTCTATAGCCTAAGTTCTCTTTATCAGAAGAATGTAGGGACACAGGGCACAAATACAGGCTATCACCTAAAGAGATTTCATACATATTCCTCTGAGATACTAATTTTTAAGCTGAGGTTGGAAATGCAAACTGTAAGGTAATTATCCTTAATTTCCAGATGCTTTTATTTTAAAATTAAACCCAGTTGCATAGAAAAACCTTCCTAATGAAGAATGACAATTTGCTTTGCATTGAGGGAAAAAAGGACATAAGAGTTTTGGGATTGGAGAGTGTACAATGGCCAGACTGTCCTGCAGTTACCAGAATGTCAATGCGCTGGCAGAGATATTAAGTTCAAGAACCTGATCTTGACTAGCCGCTGTGTGCTGGACTCCAGGTCTTGTCTGATTACTCTGCGCCCTCCAACCCCTCAAAGGTGAAGAAAGGGTAACTAACTAGTTGCAGGTATCAAAAACAATGATAAGAAGAAGGCAAGAGAACCATACGGATGTTGCCTGGCAGTGATGGTCTTGCTAATCAAAGAGCGGAAGTCCAGTTTCCACAGGGGTGCCATCTGTCTCTAATCACCCCTTGAGGTACATGAAGATGGGTTTGAGAATATTTAAGCTAATAAGGTAAAGGCTGGGGAACAGATACATCCAAAATGAATAATCCCTAAATGTGTTCAATGCTAAAGTCCATGATTTGTAATTGTCAGTTGCCCACAATGACCACTGTCAACCTTCTCACCTCCTCACTTCATACCTAGGCCCTTGGTCTCCATGAAGCATTAATCCTTACCTTTTCTGTCTCTGCTTTGCCAGTAACACAAATGCTCAGTACCCATAATTACAAAACCACATGAATCCTGAATTAATTTGGAGTACAGTGAGGACATAGTCAACTTCACTCTAAAGGAGCTTTGTTCTTGAGAAGGGACCATGCTTATCAATCCCTGTATTCCTTTATTCTTTCCTTCCGAAAGTATTATAATGCCTCAAGGAACTGATAATCTAATGACACATAGTAGGATCTCAAGAATTGTGCATTAAATGAATAAATACAGAATGAACAAATGCGCTGGGGATTAAAATGGTTATAATTCTGTAATGAACCAACCATATAAATTTGCCAAAAAGATATAAACCCTTCTCCTGATTATCAGTTGATATGGAGGGCTGAGAAATGTACAGAGGTCTTAAAATTTGATCTTGCTGTTAAACTAAAAAGAGTCAATACAAAAAAAAAAAAAAAAAATCCACAACCTGACTAATGTTAGGTATTAGTAAGATTTAATAAAATCCTGAGCTTTCAGATGGCATGAAGTAGAAATCAATCAATTACGGAAGTGAAAATATTCTAAATAGCTTCTGATAAAGACATGATGAAAAAAGATGAAATAGCCACACATAATAGGTGATCAATAAATGTTTTCTAGAAGAATGAATCCCTGTAAAATCATTTTTAGAAGTATATAGATAGAAATACGAAGAAAAAGAATGAACAAAAAAGTGTGAAAACTAGAATTGATGTTGTTTGTACATAAATAGAATAAGCAGCAAAATTTCAGAGGGTAGCTATCTAGAGAAACATTTTCTAACGTTTATCAAAAGAGCAGAGTAGAAAAACTGTGGTACATTTCTGCAGAAATTAGTTAACACATTACTGAAATAAAACCACCTCTGGTATAAAATGTACCAGTGGTTACAAGTTCACAGCTACCCTTAAAAATGTTTTAAGACACACAGAAAGGAAAATATTAATCTTATTTGCAACTAAGCAATGAGGGAAAAGGTGAAGAGTAAGTAATTATCCAAAATGGCACAGAGTTGAACCAACAACAAGATGAACATAGATGGTCAGAGATTCCATTTAACCTTTCACCTAAAAGTTGCCATCTTCCTGAGGGAACTAATTCTTCCAGTGGCTCGATTCTGATTCAGAAGGAAAAGAGTCACTTCCTGAGTCATAGCATCACCCTGGTTTTCCTTTCAGTCCTCCGTTCCAAGCCTACCAAATCCCAACCCATTTTAATTTGTCTAAAGGTGGCCTGGCCAGCACCAGAATTTAATGCTTCCATAAATGAACTCTGATTGACATGAACGATGACTCACTCTCAGAAAAACTTGTATTGCTGCCATTTGGTCAGTTTAGGGTTTGTTTTTAAAATGAACGCCAGTTGAGGTTGAGCAGAAGCCAGGGTGTGTTTTTATTTTATGTCTCAAATAAAAATAAAAAGCTGGGTATGAATAATCAAAGTGGCAGGCGCCTCCCTGGATACTTCTAAACCTTCCAAAAGCAGTCCCGAGGCTCAGCAAAATGTAATATAGTCAAAACAACCATCAACAGCATTAGTACCAAGAGTTTGCTCCAGAAAAATAAAATAACTCAGATTCCCTTGTAGTCCGAAACTCCAGTGCCTTTCAATAATATATAATCCTTAAAATATCCTTTTTGGAGCGTGGTAGTCCTAGAAAGAGTATTCCTGGAAATTAAAAGAATATTGGGTAAAAGAAAGATACATATTATTATTTACTATAACTCTTAAAACAAGCAGAGATTCTTCTAATTAGTCATATATACTTTATCACTCCCTATTACATAGTAGGAGACATATGGTCAACTCCTTGTTATTCTGAGACTGACCGTCAGTTTTACGGGTTAAACATACTCTTCACTTCCCTCTGTACAGCTTACATTTTCTCTGGATCGTTCACAATACTTACACAATCAGGAAAGAAAGAGAGAGGGGGTGAGGTGGAGAGAAGGTAGTTAAAAGCAAAGGGGAAACTAAAAGTGAGAATAAATAAGCAATGGATCAATTCTTGAAAAAACTTTTATGGGGATAAGAAAAGGGAAATAAATTAGCAGCTTAAATGGGGCTTCTATAAAATTTATGGATTTTTACCAACAATGTTTACAAAAAAAGAATTAGAGAAGAGAGGCAAGTATACGGACAGGATAGTGGGAAATACTGATGATATTGTTACAAGAATTTGGAACACTGAATCAAAAGAAACCTGGAACTTTTTATTCTAATATGGAATAAAGAGCAATAATGAGTTTCAGGGAAAAAATCTCCTCCTAGATCATGATGTATTTGGAAGTAATGAACCCTACAGTTATATACATCATGATGATAAATAAAAATATATTTCAGAAAACTTGTGATGGAAAAGAACTTTCACTTGTTTATGCTCTGAGTCAAGTTAAATGGCCACTGCCCAGCTGCAAAACGCTATTGCTGATTTTCTCACGCCGTCAGCAAAACAACTCTTGCAGTATCTTTATTTCAAGAAAGGCCAAAGCCTTTTATATACATTAGCACCTTAGCCCCCTGTTTATTTCTGAGATAGATAGGTATTGTTATCACACGATAAACACAAGGCAAAAAGATACAAAGGGACTGGTCTAGTGGGCCCTGGGAGTGCCCTGAACTAGTCTAGTGAGGCATACCTTGTCCTCTCACCCAGAGTTAAAGCCTCAAGAATAGGAACCTATTTCAATATAGCCCCAAGCAGTTAGTACAGCCCTAGCAACTTAGTAGGAATTTTGGTTTTTTGAAGTTGAAAATTGAGCTCAGCGATTCAGAAAAATCTCTGGAACCAGGCTGCTGCCATAATCAGAAAACAATGCTTAGCATCATCAAATGGACCCCAGCTTTAGGGTCTTCGAAACAATAGACAATCAGCCTAAAGAAGGGAACTGACTGGAGAAATTTCTGTCAGCACTTTGACAGTGATTTTTGAGGTGTTTTTAATTGTGTTGTTTTAAATCAGAGCATGGAAACCCAAGTCATGCTTTCTGTTCAGAGGTCCTGCCTTAGAAGTAGATGTATGTGTTTCCTCCGCAACTCAAGTTCATGGCCTCACACACCAAACTGAAGTTTTACCATTACCCTGGCTTTCCTGGTAGAGTAAAACACATAGCTCTTCTGTACGTAAAGTTAAAAGCTTAATAATTTCATGGCAACTACGTGATTAAAACAGCATTTTGCACAATTTTAAAGCTACAGCATTATAAAAATTATTGTAAGCAGAACAGACCTTAGCTTTACAAGTGGAGATGCAATATGGCAAAGGATCTCCTGAGCTGAGCTAGCTGTGATTACACTGTGACAGATGAGTATATCTGCATAAGGAAAATCCCCTAGTTAGGGACCACAGCAGGATCCCATCCATCACATTACATGTTAGCTCACAGAACTAAAACTCTTGAAGCATTTTTGGCAGCAGGGAGAACTTTTAGCATCCTAATACTTTTACAAGGCTGAATTTTTCTTTTCTCCCCCATGTGCTTCAAGATTTCATAACATGAGAAACATAGGAGCAAAAGTTAAAATGCTTTAATGGTCCCCATAGGCTATTTAAATAAACACTGTGATTGCAATTTAGACAATCTGGAGTCCATTCAATATTAAATCCCCACCCTAAGCTACAGCTACTACACAAATAGGGAATTCATGGTATATTCCACATGGCCATTTACTACTGCAAAGATTGCCTCTTGACGATCATAGGGAGGCGTTAGCCAGGCCTAACATTACACCAGTTAAATCTGTCAACAACTGGAGAGAAAGCTCTGCTGAACAAACACACTGATTCCTCTCACACAGCCCGTCTTTGTCCTGACTTTGCCACAACTCCACTAATCTCATACTATCTTCAGCAATGCAAGCAGAAACTTCTGCAACCAGCTGTAACAAAAGATGCCTTTCTTTATTTTCACACACTGTATGTATATATTTGTGCTGTCCCTTCCGCTCCTTCCCCCGCCATTTCCACCCCTTCCTACGGACCCAATCCTAAATAAAGCTTGACTGGAATAAATCATCAGCTATTCCTCACCTCAGACAAATACGTGAAGAAAGAGGCAACAGGACTGATCGGGTCCTTTTGACCAGGCGCTCATACAAATAATACTCCATAATGTACAGTTGTGTCCGCACCAGGGAAAACAGTAGGTTCAAGAATTAGGCAGGCAATAAATCTCCTAAAATATGGTGTGTCAAATTGAAACAACTGGGTGGTGAAATACATAGAACCACTGAGTGTTCCTCCAACTGCTTTCAGACATCAGGGGCTTCAAGGAATCATGGTGCCCTTTTTCATTTATATGTACTGTTGAAAAAAAATATTGTATGGGAGTAACATTTTAGCTATGGCATCAGAAAAATATTATTATTAATTGAGATTTTTTCTAGTTATAAAATATAATATAGTATTTATGTTTAGGGAAGAAAAACACATTCTTTTAGGCATAATTTACATTCAGTAAAATGAAAAGTCTTAACTGTACAGCTCAAAGAATTTTTACCTATGTATTTATCTTTGTAATAACATTCAGATTGAGAGACAGCATATTTCTGTCGCCCCAGATGGTCTATTCACACCCCTTCCCAGGCAATTCTCCATCACAGGTAATTAATCCATAGATTAATTTCATCTAGAACAAAACCAGACTAGTTTTGCCTAATCACCACAGATTAGTTTTGCCTAAAACAAACAGCTTTGAGTCTTATATGCCAAATATTATGTTGCGAATTTTCTGTGCATTATCTCATTTTAAACTCACTTAATCCTAAGTAAAAGAGGAGACAGGTATTTCTGTACCAAGTTTTCAAAAGAAAGGATAAGTAACTTGCTCAACATAAAACTGCATCTGAAATTCTAAATCCATTACACTCAAGTGATGTTATACTATATTTATATTGTATAGACTATTAAATATGCCCTGCAATTAATTGTTTAAAAATTAAATGCATCACCTAAGACAGTGTTACTATCAATCCCATTCTGCTTGGCAGGTACTGGGCTAAATGACTGACTTTATTGCCTCATTTAATCCTCTCATCAACCCTGTAAGGCAGCTATTGCTATCTCCATTTTGCAGACGACTCAAGAAGGTGTGAAGATTTGTCCACATTTAAATAATAACTGGATTCAAATCTTGTACTTTCTGACTCAGAGTGCTAAGTTCACAGTAAGTGCTCAATAAATATATGTTGAATCACTGAATTAAAAGAAGAATAAAAATGCTTGAACAAGAGTAGACTATGAAAATGCTAAGCAAATTTGTTCATCACTTTCATAATAGCATTTACAGGAAAACAAATTAGGGAACTTGAAAGTTAAATGGAATCTTAGACATTACTTAGTCTCTTCCCCTTATTTTAGAGATGAATGAACTGAAACACAAGTGACCTGTTCAAGGGCCCAGCATCAGATAATGTTGAACCTTGGACCGGAATTCAGGTTTCTGGATTCCCATTGACGTGTTAGCTCTGTTCTATTTCTTCAGTTCTGAATCAAGCAAAATGCATGGGTTGTAAATAAGTTTGCAATTGAATTTGATAAGTTTATCAACATTTCAAATAGCCGTGACAACTATTCTGTCATGTGTTAAGAGGAGAAAGGGAAAAAAGAAGAAATATAGAGCAAGGTTACCTTCCTTGAGATGCTTAGGTATTTCATTTTTGAGATAAGAATTAACCTTACGAGACAGTGAATATTACAAAAATGTGTGTTCCTGAAGGAAAAACAGAATGCCATACAAAAGATTTGCATGATAAAGTATATCATTAAATACACTCAAGTAGCACAATTTATGGAACAGGTAATACCTACAGTGAAAGTCAGAAACAGATGAGATCAGTGTTGGCAGCCAATATCAAGAAACTTGAGACCTGCCATTGTAGGCTCACAGATCTGAAAAGAAAAATCATCCCATGCTAACTCCTCATTTTATACAGGAGGAAGTGTGCACAGGGAGATGAGAGTCTTTCCCATGGCCACAAAGCTCCTCGGTAGCAGCAGTGTGGCCATAGCCACTCACCCCCAGTCCAGGATTCTGTCCACTAGCACTGTTTTACCAACTTTTCCATGAGACATTGACAGAGAAAACCTACTCCTCACCTGAAAAAGTAAAATAGATTAAAACATTAATATTAACAAAGTAGCTCACATGTTTTAAAAGACACCCATACAAATATTACTTAGCAGGGACTTCCCTGGTGGTGCAGTGGTTAAGAATCCAGCTGCCAAGGCAGGGGACACGGATTCGAGCCCTGGTCCGAGGAGATCCCACATGCTGTGGAGCAACTAAGTCCGTGAGCCACAACTACTGAGCCTGCACTCTAGAGCCCACGAGCCACAACTCCTGAGCCCGCGCACCACAACTACTGAAGCCCGTGTGCCTAGAGCGCGTGCTCCACAGCAAGAGAAGCCCCCACAATGAGAAGCCCGCACACCGCAACGAGGAATAGCCCCCGCTCGCCACACAAGAGAAAGCCCGCGCGCAGCAACAAAGACCCAACGCAGCCACAAAGAAATTAATTAATTAAAAAAATATTACTTAGCGGTATAATGATCAAATTGCTTCTATTTGGAATTCATTGTCAAACTGGACTTTGGCATTTGGAACACATTAATTTCTAAAAGATTACTTCAAAAAAACAAGCATAGATAAGTCACAGAGAATGTTGGGGTATAAAATACATCTTCCAACTCATTCACTATACTAAAATATATAGCTCAAAAAAGGAAAATATATTTTTAAATGATTTTTCTCTGACATCTTATAATGGAATATACTTTTCTTCTCCATTTGAAACTGTCAGCGGTACACAAGTGATTTCATCCTGTGAACCCATGAGGAATGCAACCACATGCAAGCCTTCCAACTGTTGTTCATCCAGAATTGTAATATTTATTCTGGAAGAAGCAAACAACAGATGCATTTGGAGAATGTGAGTTCACCTGGTTCCTATAGCATATGAGCTCAAATTCAATTTGCTGGTGAATAAACATCTTGTAAAAGAACCACCACCACCAGCAAAAAGAAAACAGAACAGCAACAACAACAACGACGACAAAAAAACCCCACCAGGTTCTGCTAATTTACATTTTAGACTCCATGGACAATCTTGATATTTATTTTTATCTTCCATACCTCTCCCATATACACTGTAACTAACAAGTAACTTTTTGGGGTACTTCTGTGGGAACATGTTTTTTCTATCCATTTCAACACCTTATCTGGCTACCTTCTATAAAACTGGCCTCTTCATTTTCTGTGACAATAACTTACAGTTGCTTTAAAGACGACATGAAATGTGTTTTCAGCTCCCTTTGCTGATTTACAGCCATTTTCAATAAAACTGCCAACCAAGCATGAGAATCTATGAAAACACTTCAGGGTCCCTGAAGGACCATCTATCATTTTCAAATGAACATCTGTATTAGCAAACAGAATATTTCAATAGTGATTCAAATTTAGATGTTTTACCTAGCAAGTGCTCCAATTACACACTTCTGATATCTTCTTAAAAAAATATATATACACGATGAATTTAAGCAATTGTACAAAACCACGCTGAAAGACTAGACAATAATCATTGATGTATGTATTGCTTTTCTACTTTACTTTTGCTCTCAGCTTTTTGGCTATTTGATAGTCAATGTACCAAAAAATAAAGTTGAACATAGAAGAAAAGTGAAACTTTTATCAGATAACTTCTTGATAAATTTCTAATGAAATCTTAGTGGTCTAACGAGTTATCATTTTGGGATAATCTATATATTTCTTTTTTTTCTAATTAGTCCCTTTTAACATGACTCTTAAAGAGTGAGCCAATTAAAATGATGTTAGCATGGAAACTTAAGAAATATCTTGTCTTTTAAAAGCTACCTTAAGTCTTAAATCTGTGAGATTTAAAGTAAATTTTCTTCACTGGAAGTTAAACACTACTTACTATAAAGATACTGAATATCTGTTAACTTGCACTCAAAATATTTCTATCTTTGTTTCTATCAAAGTTCAATGTCGACAAATATAGAATAAGTTAGATGGAGCTACACTGCCTCCATTTTTTTCCCAAATTCACTTTTTACTTGTAAATTCATAGATATTTACAAATGAGACTATACATGTGTTTGATCTATCATCAGGACACACACAAAAATCAAAAGAATTTATTTACTCTTCTCCCAATACTTTAGTAATGTTCATGATTTTTAAATCCTACGTCACCACTAGACTGTAGATGATACCAAATTGCACAGATCGAATCAAACCTGTATACTCAGATTCTAACTCTATAGAAAGACAGTGAATGATCTCACAATCCTAAATCTGGAACAAAAATAAGAAGCTACCACCTGCACCTGGATAGCTACCAGCAATGATTATAAAAACTAACAACATTAAATACGGTTAAACATTGCTGTACATTTTAGTACCTATTTGATTAACGACAAGCATAGTGACAGACAGTTGCAATATGGAATCTAATGTTTATACTCAAACAGCACATCAGTCCCTGAGCCCAAATTTACCTTACTCCCACACAAACCTGGTGTCATACTCAGTGTTTATTTTTGTAAATTACCAAGTAAAGCTCAATATTCAATTTAAGAAGTCTTACCTGTTTTCACACGAACAAAACTTGCACGTGTAAAAGAAGATCCCAAAGCCTGTCAAACCACACTTTCAAATTTGCTTTCAGTATTTATCTGAAACATTTATCACACCTCTCTCAAAAGTTCTGTGTCCTACTCAGAAATCTTAACAATGACTACAGTATGACCTGAGAAATTTGGTCTCTACTCTGGATTGCATTGTTGTTCACCCTCCACACATAAATTTGCTACCTTCTTACTGATAGATCATTTATTTCGTTAATAATCACTGGCATTTAGAACCATGTCCTGCAAGTTTTCCCAATTTTATTCCATGTAAGACTTAAATGGAAAATCAAGAATATACATGTCAGGGACTTCCCTGGTGGTCCAGTGGTTAAGAATCTGTCTTGCAATGCAGGGGACGCCGGTTCGATCCCTGGTGAGGGAACTAAGATCCCACATGCCGCAGGGCAACTAAGTCTGCATGCTGCAACTACTGAGCCTGTGTGCCACAAGTAGAGAGAAGCCCACACACTGCAATGAAGAGCCCACTCACCACAAGGAAAGATCCTGTGTGCTGCAACTAAGACCCGATGCAGCCAAAAATTAAAATAAAGTAATATTAAAATTGTTTTTAAAGAAACAAAAAAGAATATCGTATCAAACTCTTCTTTTGAGAGACAAGTGTGTCACCTAAAAATCCTATTTTTACATCAGAGGGCTACAATCTGAGTCGACTGTACTGTAGAAAGAAAGAAAAAGGGATTTAGTTTTGTAAATGGTCACTGTAAAACTGCAGACAGATATTTGGGGGATGGAGCCATAATCCAAAGCTTCCCACCTGAATTTGAGAAACTTTTCATTATTTTATTTTAGAAAATTACACTTTAAAAGACATGGGTGAACTACTGTTTTTTTTAAAAAGCGGTTGAAATAAACAAACTCAAAGTTTGAGTGTTCCTCAGTTGGAATCAAACAGAAAGTAATCATAGACTCTCATGGCTTGAGTTTTGTTTGTTTGTTTGTTTGATTTTTGCTAAATTGTTTAATTCATGATAATTTTTCAAAGAAGCCAAAGAGGCCAAAGTAAAATTACACTAATGGGCAATGAGATACAAAGGAAACACTCAGAATGCACAAATGCCCACTGGAGAGTAGGAAATGGAGACAGCTGATAATTCGATGCGGAATAAAGGGAGTGAGGAAACTGGGGAGGAAGACTGCAGGAGACAGAAAACAAAATGTTCGTAACTTTATCCCCATTGGTTTAACTTAAATCCAGCTTGTAGAATGAGGGAGTATTTGGGGTTTTGCTTTTATTTTATGTTTTTGGATTTTTTTCTTCTTTAGCCTTTCTCCAACATGTGTGGCATCTAGCATCTGGGTTTGGGTGGCTTATTATTCTCTCTCTAAACATATAGTTTGATATTCCTTTAATTAAAATGGTGACCATCACCTAAAACAACTTTTCTGGAGAGGGACCTTGTAAACCCACAAAACCCAGGCAGGGGTTTGTTGAACCTGCAAGCAGTTTTGTTTAAGTGAGCATTAAAGACTTGGCAAGCCCTCTGTGCTCTCATTTTCTTATTCTATATTATCTACCCACTTAATAATTTCAGAAACCTTAATCAGACTCTGACCAAAAAAATCCACACAGTGCTTGGGATAGAATGATAATACCATCTGTTTTCATTCTTATGTGAGTTCTTTCCAGCAGTACAATCCAGCATTCTGTATTGCTTACTTTATAATGATCCTGACATTATAGGTGATTTAAAGGAAATTCTCGTGTGCCACTCTCCTCTTGCAAACATGCAGAATCTTTTCAATTTGAAAAAGTCTGGAATATTTTCATATTCATGTTGATTACATTTGAATTCTATAGATAAACAGGACCAATCCCAATACTAAAAAAGATCCAAAGCCATTTTCTGCTTTTTTTGGTAATGGCTGGTAAGATCAAAAGCTCTTCTAAAAGAGTTTATTTGGCAGGAGGTTTCTAATTCTCTTTAAGTCTAGATGGCAATTTTAAAAACAAAGTATCTAAACCATCCCTAAAAATAGAAACAACTGACTTACTGAGAACCTTCTATCCTCTACTATATTCTGTAAGAATTCAATTACAATATCATTATTCAAGTATAATGCATAAAGAAATGGTGATACAGTTTCCTTCTAGTCATGGTAACAACTGAGAATTCAGAGCAAAGGTCAAATGCTTTTAAACTCTTTGACACAGGAAAAATTAGCCAATGATATGGAAAAATACACTCCAAATAATTCATTTTTGCAGATTTTAACAATCAATATGGAGCACCATATGATAGATATGGCTCCAACAATCTGTATCAATCATGAAGATTGGCAGTGGCAAACTACACAGACCAAGTTTTGTCATGCTACCCCAGTCGATTTTACAGACTATGTGTAACCAAGACTTACTCTGGTGCTTTCCCCGACACACCACACAATCCCTTCCAAGATCCGCTTCCAACACATTCAAGGGCTTTTCTGAACCAAACCTGACTGAAAACCTTTGGAGACTGGCACACAATTCTTATGATACTCCATGTTTTCCTTCCAAAGGCTGCATCTTTAATACATTATATTGGGTTTTTCCCATCACACATTTAATGTGTGAAATTTCTAAACTCTTCCCCTTCACTTATCTAAATTGAACTTTGGCAGCCAACAGTTAACTGTTGGAGAGTTGCTTAAAAACGATCAAACCCTTTCTAGATCTGATTGCAAGAAGTATCAGTGCCAAGATAGAAATTTCAATCTTCATCATACACAAAATCAATATGTATGCTTCGCTCTGGAAAGAGAGCCACCTTGAAAATAATTAATAAAACATCAAAGCTGCATACAGCTTCAAAAATCCACATGAGACTGAAACATTTGAAGCAATTAAAAGAAATTACTAATTTATTTAAGGTGGTACTTCTCTTTGAAAGGTACTTTCATATATATATATATATATATGTATTTCATATATATATATATATATATATATACTGAAATCTCACTTTTGGCTTCAAAATGGCAATTTAAAATCTTAACAACATACCCATAGCAATTATGAATGTTACATTAAATACATAAGCTTTGAAAAACCTTAAGAATAATTTATTTTCATTGAAACACAATGCATAGACATATTAGAATTTGGAAAAAGGCACAAATTTTATAGTTACAATAGGTACATAGGTGACATGACCTCCATAAAAGACATGGCAACAAAATAAATCTCATTTATCAGTTGCATTTCACTGGACTACAGAGTTAGCTTTCATTTATTTATTCTTAGATATATATGTTGTGCTTGGTGGTAGATATTAGAAAAAACAGATTAGAAAAAAAAAAGATAACTAAGAAGCACACTAGTTATGGAAGAGGGGAAAGACAGAGAGAGAATCACAAATCAAAGAGGTGCCTGAGAAAAGGAAAGCTTCACAGAAGAGATGATGTTTGTTTTGGCTTTTAAAGATGACCCATAGTTTTTGAAGGCTGTAAATAGAAAGACACACATCCTGAACCACCATAAGCAACTGCATAAAGAGGAGGATGGAAAGCTGTGTTGGGGTTAGATAGATAAGGGTCTTGTCTACCCGGCTTAGGTGTTTAGACTTTATCCAGTAGGCAATTGAAAGTCATTAGAGGTTTTCAATCAGGAAGATGACATACCAGATTTGCATTTTTCAAACCATGACTGGCATCATCAATGAGATAAATGGATCTGAAACAAGAGACAGGAGGCGAGGAGTCCACTCAGGAGAATTCTGTGATACACTGACAGATGGTGAGAACCTCAAGTAAGGTAGAAGACGCGTTGACGCCTGAGAGCAATTTTCTTTGTGTTCTCCATAAAGTCCTAACCTTATACATCCAATGTATTGATTTCAAGGAACTACAAGGCTTTTAAAAACTTTATTTAGCCTTTCTAGAATATATATCTTTTCAGAGCACCTTTTCAGGCATTTCTTAACCAAACCTCTCAACCTCCTTAGCAATGAAAGGATGACAAGTTTTACTCTCAGTGTAGAATTTTTTTTAATAAAAATACTGTTACTATGACTTATCACCTCTGCATCAATGTTCTGAGAGCATCAGCTGACCTACTTCTCTGTTTGTCATTAATCTTTTATAGCTGATGATAAAGCAAAAACTACAACTGTGTCAGTTGCAAACTGTCTCCCTTCCCCATTAGTTTGGCTCTATTCAGTCACCTCATGAAGTCAGCCAAAATGATGAAAAGACATGGCATTCATTTGAAATTAGAGAAGTAGAATGCGTAGAAATGCTCTACATGGAATTAAAGACAAAGAAGCTGCATAAAAATTTATTTAGTCAATATTTTCACTTTGAAGATGAAGAAACTTTGAGCCAGTGAGATTAAGTGATTTGCTGAAAGGGTTTTCTAACAAGGGTGCAGGAACCATGTACCTATTAACCCATATTTCTGAAGCTGTTTATTTTATAAATAACAAAGTTATTAATGAAATTTTGGGGAAAAAAGTTATTTTCCTAGGACTGACAAAACTGCATGACATGAGAATAAAAAATATTATATTTTTACATATTTCCTAAATTAAGAAGGGTGTTTGTTTTATTTATATTTTTTATTAAATAAGAAGGACAGCCATTTAGTATGTATCCACAAAGTTGCATTAATGATATCCTAATCCTGCAATGGCACGGAAAGACAAATGCCTAGTTTGAAACTATTGATTAAAATGATTGTTTCCTCAGTTCCAATATATAAATTGTTAAGGAGATCAGCCAGTCCTTTGGGATATGTTCATTGATGATTAAGATCTTACAGCATGATTAAACTGGTCAACTCCTCCTTTTGAAATAAACTAATTTTTTTAATACTTTTTTTTTCTAACTATAGCCTAATAGCTGGTTTGTATTTCGATAAATGATGAAACAACTATAATGCATTAGTATCTAAGTCGACCTGTGAGTTTTAAAACAGCATAATTATTCAATAATAGATCTAAAAGTGACTGGTAGATAGAATTTATGTTTTGTACACATTTACTACTGCTTTATTTATTCAGAATATACGCAATGCAAGCCTCACAGATCAAACCTCAGAACAATGACATATTGTTTAAATCCAGGAATAAATGTGTGCTATTTTTACTTCCTATTATTCTAAAAATTTTAGCAAAATTTTCATAAAGTTACTTAGGGGGCAAATCCATGAGTGTAAAATAAAAATATTCTTCTTAAAGGACAAAAAAGCTAAAGGAAATTTTAAAAACTGAAAAAAATGCCTCTGTGTATTTTAGTCAGAAATTGTATGAATAACTACATGACACTAAGATATAAAGATCTTTTGGAAAAATATTTAGTATAGATTAACTATCTCTAGAATTGCAATGCTAAGAATATAGAGGAGCTCAAAGAATAAATGTTTTAATCCAAATTTGATATTAACTAAATACAACAATGTTATCTCCGTAATATTTCTTAAATTCTTCCATATTGCTAGAAAGTAACATCACACTTTTGATCTTTAAAAAGATCAAAATAAAATTTGGTTTAATTGGTATTAATTTTTGTATGTATTAGTGCAGCCCTATATAATTTTTATATATATTTGAAACTGTTATTGCTAATACTAGTTTCTATCATCTGTCTGTATACTTCACCTAGGACTATGGACTATGTGTTGAAACTTCCAATGTTTGAAGACCTGCTTCTTTGTCCTTTGAACTGTAAGTCACTTTTGTTCCAAAATATTGTTTGCTGCATTCTGATTGATCTGTGTGCTTTTGCATCTTCCCCAGGATTCCAGAGCTATGCCACATTGCTTAAACCATGCAGAGTGAGCACAAATATTTGATAAGCAAAGCTGATTTTTTGAAGTCTTTGCGGGGGAAGAAATGGCATTGTATCTAGTATATGATTTTAATACTTCTCATCGCAATGGTTAAATTAAAAAATAAATAAATAAGATTGCTAAGGAAGCAAAAAAAAATGTTTAAGGGCAATTCTACGTACTTGTGTATATATATATAAATTAGGATTACCTTAGCCTGGTCTCTGTAATCATTAGCAGTAATATGCTCATTAACTTGTTAGTTTAATACATATGCCATCAAAGTAAAACCCAATGATGGAATCAAGCAAAATCACAAAATGATCGTTTTCTCTCTTTACCCTAAGCTGAGCAAGGAACCTTTCCAAACAGTGTGAACTCATTGGCTTCCCCATAATTCTACAGAGTTGCCATATAACTGGGAATCGGAGAGGTGAGGTCATTTCATCACTCCTCGCAAAAAAATGCAAAACGTCTGCTAAAATCTGACTTCATTTGATTTACTCCCCAAGACTGTTTTTTATTAAATATGTTTGACTGCTATCTCTAATTAAATGTAGAATTAATTTTGGCAAACTAACCACAGATGCAGTTTATGTTCAATTTTATCAGACAGATTTATTTATAAGCTGTCAACTTCTTGAAAGACTTCATTTTGGAGCAGTTTTAAATTGCTAACAGTAGCTGTAAATGGAGCTACTGTTCTCTGGAACACTAAAGGAAAAGTATGCTATAAATGTCCATTCCATCTGTGAAGAATCATAAAACAATCACATTCCTTTATTTTTTTTTCCTCCTTAGGACCTTTATTAAATTAGTTCAACTCAATTAAAAATAACTTCAAAAACATTTCAGAGCCTTTTGTTTCATGGAATACTTGGAACTCTCTGCACGGAACGTCACCCTTTTAACTAATCCCTTTTAGTAAATGGAGGAGAATAGTGGTATTGTGACTTCAGACAGTGCTTTCAAGGGTCTCTACTGTACCGAATTGAGGTCACTGCAAGACAATGCTCAACACCCAATAGCCATTCAAACATTCTTCACAACTCTATCAAACGTGTCTTTCTTTCTCTCACCCGCTTTCTCTCATGGCAAACTCAGAGGACAATGGAAAAGCCTCCAGCACCATTTATGGTCACCATATTTGCACATGACAAAGTCTATTCTTCCTGGTTTGCCAACTCCCTGTAAAAAGAATGAACCCTGGGATAGATTTTCCCACCATTACTGTTATTCAAACTTATTTTCTATTTAATTTTTTTTGTTGTTGTTGTTAGAGGGCTGGTACATGGCATTTGAGAAGCGAACTTACTATATTCGTGCATGGGTAACAAAGCAGAGACTAAATGCAGAATTAAATGTCACATTATAGCCAGCATATGCATGATGGAGTGCACAAGTTAGTACAAAACAGAGACAGATGATGAAATTGGAATTATTATACCTTGTCTTATTGTCTAGCATTAATAGTACTATAAAACCTACTGTTTGCCCATGAAGCGTCAGACCTGTGCCCCCCAAGCACTATTTAGTTTTGCTTGGGAGTTTTTATGGTTTGCGGCCACAAACAAACAAAATCAATTGCTGTAAATTTTTCTCACCAGGGCTGCTCCTTTTTGAAAGGAAAAAAAATGTATCCAGAGCATCGTCCTCCAAACAAACAAAAAGAACACACATTTGCAAGCTATATAGTAAAGTTGTTACGATGAAGATTTTGATTTTAATTAAGAATGGGATTTGTAGGACAATTAGTGAGATGTAATATTCTTTGCAAGAAATAGTGCCCTTATTGGAAATACCATCAAAAATGAAATGGGGACATTTGGAGCTGCCCAGAGACTTATTTATATGGGTTTCTACAGTTAATGAGAAGAAAAAAATACAGGGAAAATGAAGATACCTCACCTGAAATGCAGGAATACAGATACTGTTTGCCTTATTTTCTTTTTTCCCCTTAATTTTTCTTTTTAATTTAAGTCCTAGATATCTGTGCTGTTGAGTTTTCAATCAGGTAATCCTCTTATCATTAATACACTCTATAAGTTAATTTTTCAGTTATTCTAAACCACTGATTGTTAGGAGTATACCTCTCCTTACTTGATGATTTTACAAAGATTATATATATGCAATTTTATATATTTATAAAGTGATAATAATGACAACAGACTTTCCAGTTATTTTGGATATCCTTGGCTGCCCTAATACTAAAAAGAGGTTTTTTCTCATAGAACAGAATTTGTATAATTACTTACATGTTAGAATGAACATTGCCTTCACAGTATATACATTTTCATGTGTTAGGAAAACTAAAAATGCATTTACTAATCAAATGCCTGACAATTTCTCAAGTCTATTCAACTAACTTTATAATAAAATTTACATTTTTCCTTTCTATACACTATAAGATTAAACATTACAAAGTGTATTAAGGGGCTTCCTTCCTATAGCAGATGGAAAAAATATTAATAGTGACTATGTCATCAGATACCATGCTGTGAATTATAAAGACCAAATATATATAATCATATGTATGTGGTTTAAAACATGTACTGTGCACCAAAATTCTGCAACTTCTATTCTATGGTAATTCATTAAGCATATGCTATCTGCACTGTACCAAGCAATGGTAAAGTACAATATGCACTGAAGATGTCTTCATGCAGTTTAGAATCTGCTGGAAAGACCTACAACTAAACAAGTATAAGCATTCACATTGTGTGAAGTGCTACAGACACACAAATAGGTATAAAATTTCTTTCATTTCACAAGCTGAAAGTGCAAGCTCTCCAGAACTATGGCAGGCAAGCTGAGTTAATTTATGGTGGTTATTGAATACCCATCTGCAAAGCATCATGGTAAATGTATTAGGATTAAGAATAGGGTTGAAACATAGAATTTACCCTGGGGAAGGAGTAAAGGAGGAACAAGAAGGAACAAAGCATGAACACAAAAGGAAACAGAAACACGTGGATCATAACCAGGAATATTTAGTGGCCCAATATGTCTCTCCAGAGGTTACTTATATGGGATTAGGGCAAGATGGGTCTGGAAACCTAGATCGGGGCCACAGCATAGTCAGTGGTTTTTAAGTGCTACCCTGAAGACAGCTGATTAGTGCTGGAAGAGACAAGGAGCCAGGAAAAGAATTCCAAGGCCACTTCAGGATTTCAACAAAGAAGGGATGAGGGTATGGTGTCCCTGCTGTGCCAAAGGAAAGGAGAAGATGCGTTAAAGAGAGAAAAAAAATCTGTGTGCTTTGGAAGCCAGATATGGTGGCTGAGAGGGGGAAGGGAGTTAACGTGATTTTGAAGGTTTTACACCAGGCTGGTTGTATCTGTATGGTTGAACGATGTCAAACTGCCATCCTAATACATCTAAGTGATATGTGACTAGAGAGGGTAGAGAGAGAAGAGAGGTCCAAGAAGAAAAATGGGGTTTGTGTCCAGATTCACACAGCAGAAGGGTGGAGTCAGTAAAACGGTTACTGAAACAGTCTCCCCACAGAGGTAGGATTCACACTTAATTTACTTTGTATCACCGAAAACAGGGGAGAGTGCCTGTTTGGTTTTTTTCTCCAGTGTTAGTTTCAAAATAGAATAGATTTCATATTTTGTGTATCTCTCCAAGACCTAAGATTCCTAATTCATTGTTTTGCTCTTTCACTGTCCTTTAATTTAAAACCCTAAATGTGACATTTTTAAAATAAAATTTCAGCTTAAAAATAATCTTCTAAACATTTAATGTCAGGAAAAATTGATGAAAGTAAAATATAAATATGATACACTCTACCAATCCAAACATCCATCCGTCCATCCTACCTGTTACAATAACTGTAGTTATTATCAATGATCGTCGTTAATTTAAAAAATGGTCCTCCTCATAAAGTTTCTAATCATGTTCTTCCTCCTATTTTATTCTATAAATCCAGTGTAAATTCACAAGGCATGTATTGTCCTTTAATAGCTGTCCTATCATGGATAGCCCTACCCCATCACCATGCATTCTACCTTAATTATTATAAATGCTAAATCTTAACAATGAGTATCTTTCTCCTGATTGATAAGTTCTATGCAATATCAATGAGGATAAATGGAGTTTAATATAAGCACTTGGATATTTGCCTATTCACTTTCTAACTACCTTGTGGAGGCAGTGTTGTTAACATCACATTTTCATAACAATTACGTGGAAAACAGGCTGAGTTCAAAATCCCCAAAGACCATCTGAAAAAAGAGGGTATGTGTTTTTATTTAGGATAATAATAAAGACAGCTAACATACAGAGCCACCACTATCCTACCTGGGACCTTTGTTCGAAACGAAAGGACACCTCCTACTAACTGATCCTGTCCACAAGCAAGAACACAGCCAGCAAGAGGTCCAATGGGTGAATTTCAGCCCAATTTACCCCTGTTCATCTCCTTGACTGGGCACCTTTGGGCTATATAAAAAGTACACAATTGATTGTGGATTCCGGCTGACTGTATGCCAGGAACTCTATTCTGTTTCCATATACACTATCTCCATTAATTCTTACAACAGCTCTATGATTCAGGTCAAATTTGTGCCCATTTTACAGAGGTAAACTAACTTGCCTAAGGTCACAGCTCATCAGTGGAAGCATCTAAGTTGTCAGATAGGCATTCTGACTTCAGAGCCCTTATTCTTATCCACAATGAACTATTGCAAGTATCATTATGTTAAACCAGGATTTTATTTCATATTTTTATATAATTATATTTTGTTAATTATTTGGCTATAACATACATATGTGTTAGTGGTCACAGGCTGAATAAGTTCCGCAAAAACACTATAGTCTACTGTTTCCTTATGCAACTAATTCCTAATAAATGGATGGGAGGTGTATCTAGAAAGATATTTTACGAATGGTTTCAAATTTGTCATATTTGAAAGAAGAGTTCCATTTTGAGAAAAGAAAAACCACCTTGTTATTAACGAAAAAGAAAAACTACTATTAATTTTTAAATGGACAAAGAAATCACTCTGAAAATATCCCTCCCTCTGACATCCTGTTCAAAATAAAAGCTTTAAGTCAGCACACTTAAATTAGTAAAAAAAAAACAAAAAAAATCCCAAAGGTAGTTTAAACACTGTTAAGTTGTCCACACAGACAAGCAAGCATAGGCTCAAAAAAACGTATCTGAATTACACCGAAAATATTTTACTTGGTAGTAAAATACTTCGTAAAGTATTTCTCAACTCAAACTAGTTTCGCCGAATCAAAAGTTTTCTTTTGGGTGGTTAAGAAAGCCAACAGTATTCAAAATGATTTTAAAACCATTTTACCTATTACTGTCTATATTTCCAAAGGAAGCATTGGCAAACACAATTTGGCTGTTAAGGGAGAGAAAACACTGAACATTTTTTTTTTCATTGTCAAAATAAACCCTTAATTAAGAAACTCCTGTTGGGAAATAGTTTAAAATCTCTGAAGTATTGGGTAAAATCAGTATATATTGCAAGCTATACAGACTCTTAGAATGTTTTTCCCATAAGAAATGATTCAGGAAACAACTGATGGTGCAGTGCCAAATTCCTATAGGAGAAATGCCACAAGAATAGAAAACCTATCTGCTTGTTTTTACAGTAATCTTAAAGTATAGACTTTGGATTACAAAACTTAGCAAACAAGTAGAAGAGGAAGAGGAAGAGGAGGAGGAGGAGGAGGAGAGGGAGGAGGAGGGGGAGGAGAGGGAGGGGAGGAGGGGGAGGAGGAGGGGAAGAGGGGGAGGAGGAGGGGGAGGAGAGGGAGGGGGAGAGGAAGGACGGGGAGAAGGAGAGGGAGGAGGAGGGGAGAGGGAGGAGGAGGGGAGGGGGAGGAGGAGGAGGGGAGGAGGGGGAGGAGGAGGGGAGGAGGGGGAGGAGGAGGGGAGGAGGGGGAGGAGGAGGGGAGGAGGGAGGGGGAGGAGGGAGAGGAGGGGAGGGGGAGAGGGAGGAGGAGGGGGAAGAGAAGGAGCAAACTGCTATGCCTTAGGAAAAACTCATTTCCAAATATATTACTGGAGCTAGTCAGAGGAGAAAATTTCAGAAACGAATTCCCAGGTATTGATGTTTCATCCACAAAACCAAACTTTAGAAATAATGTTATTATTTCATTTCTCATAACTACAGTTCTCTCTGTGGAATCTGAGTGGCCTGATAGACCCAGGAGAGTCAAAAATTCAAGAAAACAGTTATGCTTTTAAAATTTTCTTTCCTTAGTCACTAGATAAAAATCTACTGAGGTTGGTGACAATTCCCAAACTCAACGAACACATAACTGTAAAACATGAAAACACCGTCAAATATTCAATGTTTAGAATGTTATCATTCATTCATTCAATGAATCTTTATTTTTGTCACAGTATAGTTCAAGAATATTTCTGAAAGTACAAGTCAAAGACAGGGTTTCAAGATCATTAGACAAAAATGACGTACAAATATCATATTTTCACAAAATTTACAGTGACCTGTTCTCTTAATTATTTAAATATACATTTAATTAACTTAGTACCAAGGGCTTCTACATATGTTTCGACATGTTGGACACTGCCCAGGTAGCTGCACTACAACCACATGTTTAAAGAACCATCGTGTGTTTCTCTCTCTCTTGCTATATATATATATATATTTTTTAATATGTATATCTATATATACATATAAAATTTTAGAATTATTTTAATTATACAGTCAATTCTACTAATAATTCATCATAATTATTGTTCCATAAATTATTAAAATGTTAATCATATTTTATGAGTGAAATCAGTTAATAAGACAAAAGGCTATATTGACAAAGTTTCAAAGAGAGATGATACGTTTTAATTGCAACACCCACCCTGCACATATATACAAAAGAGTAACATGAAGCAGTAAATATCTCGTATCTTTATTACTCGTCTTGTTTCTATTTTTACCCTGTGTGTTTATTAAAGTGTACAGGTAAAAGCAATCGGGTGCTTTGCCTACAAGTGTCAGGCAAATTTACTTGGTTACCAGGGTGTAAAGTTCTATGTGGGGAGGATGAATTTATTTTATCTTTGATAAAATGATTAAAATAGCAGATTATGTGCTTTTTATTTCAGCTGAGAGCAAATACTCTGATTAGGAATTATGAATGTAATATACTGGGGAGCAATGTACTTAAAGTTAAGATGTGATCCCCAATTATAAATTCTGAGATCATTTAATTTACTACTGTAGATAATATGTTTAGAATATGTGGAAAAAATCACATTCCTCTTTTCTAGGAGATGATTCTTAAATACCCCCCCTACTGGAAATCTTCCTTTTAAAATACTGAAAAGAGCTAGTATTTTAAAATAGACTGCTCTAAATATTCACAGCATCCATTTATTTGAACAACAGGCAAAAATAAAAGCAACTCTTGTTTCCCTCTCCTACTAACAGAACTAACAGGGTCTCAGTGTAATGAAGAAGAGAGACAGGGTTCTTTAGTCCTCACCACTGTTCCAACTAGTAAGTCTCTACTGATTATCTCAGAAATGGGCCAAAAAGCAACAGGAGAAACTTACATACCCCAGGAAAGTTGTAAGCAATGGATAAGAATCTCTGCCCTTATATTTTAGAAACACTGAAAGTATAGATACTCCTTTCCATAAATCTCATCTTTAAAAAAAAAAATCAAGAATGTATCAACACAGGGCTACTGAGTCAAAAACATGTAGATTTTACATATTTTCAACATTAATCTCATGGTGAATGTGGATTTTAGGGGAAAAGGGTTGATTTTGAAGATGAACTTCCCCCTATTCTTTGTAATTAGGAGCTCTGAAAAATCTTTCATAGCAATTGTCTATTGTTTTAATTTATATAATGTAATAATTTTTTCATTTATGTAAGAGCAGTATAGTATCACAATTTCTGCTACTAAAAGCTACCTTAGTGAAGTTTGCATAGACATTGAACTACAACACCTTTCCACACGTAGCTGCTGAATCAGGAAAAGATGATAAAATACTAGTTGGTGAACAGGAGAAGTACCAAGAGGAAGCACATGCATGGATTTGATTATTTGAATGTAAGTGAATAATTTGGCAATCTAATGCTAATGAAGATATTTTGAGTGACTTATTAAAGACAATTTCAGTCTTCCTTCTATCTACCTACCCTCTAATCACTATTTCATATGATTTGATGTTTCCTCTTGAATATGGTTATCGAGTCTTACAATGATAAAACATCATCCTGTCCCCTAAATCAGTCATTTGCAAACTTTTCCATCTCAACACACTTGAGAAACATTATACAATCCTATTGGCAACAGTGGCCCATTATGGCAGTAAATCGTATTTAGGAACATATATTTAAAATAGAAGTACTTTTAAAAGTGCCTTCCTCATCCAGCCTTCCGAATCACATCACGCCCCATAGATATGTTGTGTCCTATGGTTGAGAATCATTGCCAATTTACTTAAGAATGGAACGAAATGTTTAATTTTCGGCTTTTATGCCTGAGATGACTATAATAAAATTGCTGATGACTCGTTAAAGAGTATTTAGATAACACCAGTAATATACTCTTCGTTGCAAATGAAAAATACTGGTGTTCATCCAAAAGTCAGTAATATATCTCTGTAAAAATATCCATACACTTTCAGAGGGTAAAAATATTAGTGAAGTGGGAAGATAAAAGAAATGTAATTTCTAGCTGATCGGTAAGTCCTTATTTTAGTTCTTGCTTCTAACAAATTCCTCCATATATAGGAAAGAGCAGATTTTTCTGCTTCATCCTAAAAAACAAAGAACGATTGCTACTCCCTCCCCCCAGTTTCTATATACAGTCACTAAAATCCATCTGCATTCCAGTCGTCATTACAAATGATCGCTTTGCCAGATCCAGTCCCATAAATTGATATATTGGAAAAACTCGCATGAATATTTTAATGTCCTAACATTCTAAAGGATAAGCCTTAGGTCTATATGTATACATGAATATTAGGCAGTTATATATGACTATACATACTTTATAATATTCACACATAGAAAAAATTTAACCAAATAGAAAATGTATATATTCCAGAGCTATATTGTCATCTTTGATAAATGTGGGAAATTGAGGCACAGAAGTACCCTCTAGGTGATAACCAAACAGCATATGACAAAGAGCAGAAAGACTGGTAAAATGCCATGCCTTATGTGCTTTCCCCTCTGGTCTAAACACCAGATTGCCATAGAGATTCCTATAAGGAATTCTTTAAGATGAGACCTGAATAAAGTAAATGAAAGATGTGTTTTGAATATGGGGATTCTCAGATACTATTTTCCCTTCTTCATTTCTGGAAAGTTAGTTGGCTCTCCACAAGCTTTGGGTATAATAAACATAAGGTAGTTCTAATGGCTTTTTGCAGTTATTAAACCACCTCTACTATGTAGAAAATGGAAAGTATATACGTAGTTTTTCTTCCAATGAAAGTAGTTGATACATAAGACCAGGTAGAATAATTTAAGGGTGAAAAACAGGTATGCTCAGAATACACATTTAATGATTAAATATTTTAGATGTTTAACAGAATCATAATATGTGATTAAAAAATACCTTAAAATCCCCAGAAAATGGAGATCACCTCATTCTTTTAAATGTACTTTTATTAAAAGCCTTGTTAAAATCTTTTTTCACCACTTCTCATTTACTTAGATCTTGATTTTAAAGGGAACAGCAAATGTATAGTTTCCAAGTGCCCTTTCCAAATCCTTAACTTTCAACTCAGTGAAAGTAATCATTTACCTCGTTTCGGAATGAATGGTAGTTGGCTAACGAAAGGGAAGCATAAACTCACATTCACTACATTTTTATGTGACCATGAAGAATACTTCTCTCTCACTGTTGGGTCAAAGACCACTGACTGAAGCACTCCAGGAGCTCAAAGAGACGTATATAATACCAATAAGTGAAACGATAAAATTATATATTAGTATGAGTCTCTATAAAGAAAATACAAACAGTAAGAAAATAACTGTACAGTCAAGAAGTTCCCTCAATGAAAGTAATATATCAAAATATTGGACAAATATTTGGATAACTCAAAATATTTGGATTAAAATATATCCAAAATACATGCATATTTTACTATAGAAGTTTCGTTGCTCTTGTTAACACCTTGGTTTTAGCCATGCATTATCAATGTAAGATAGAGCAATATCTGTGCCATAAGCACTTTCAGGGTAATTGGCGGTGTGCTGTAGGCATCCAGTCTGAAAGCAAATCATGAGATAGTGGGGAAATGACATTTAGAAACAGAATAAATTACATAACACTGGGAGGGATGCTGCAGAACACCTGACAAACAAGACTGCTTTTTGTTTTTCAAGCCTGCAAGTTGACAGAGAACTGTCGACACCTTATGGAAGAACCAGAAAAACATTTCAGAGAGTAAGAGTTCTGCTGCTATATTTTCTTGACTTTCTTTCTTTTAATTGTCATTCCGAACACAACTTTGGAAGAACAAAGACCAAGTGCATTCTTAAGTTTGGTTCTTTGTTCACCAATTCAAAAAATGAACTTGTTTTGTGACATTGCCTGACAAGAAATCAGTGTTTCAGAGATGCTTGACTTCTGAGAGGAATATCCACTAAGTACTGATGTTTTTAAACATCACAAGTCTTGTATTTAAACTGACACACGATAAAGAGAATATAGAATATGAATGAAGTACAATTCTACATCGTAACAAAATTGATATATTTTCATCATACACTGTATCAGTGGTGTTTTACCGGTTAAAACTATGGGGAAATTTGAAATTACAGAAGTTTCTAAAAATGAAAAATAAAAATTAGATATTCCCAAAAGAAGAAGCGGTATAAAGCGAATAGGGAATGCTATTTTATAATAAATTTTAATAAGACAGTCACATAATGGGGTGAGATAGAGGCAAATGGCAGAAATTACTTACTAAGGCCTAGAAAATCCATGCTAATATTGAAAATAATAGCATTTTTCTTCCAAAGAATCCAATCATTCAATCTGTGACATATTAAAATCCTTGTGAGGTGGGGGCTTTTGCAGTTATCTAATGATTTCTTTTTACTAACTATTCTTTCATTTCTACCTACCCTCTCTCTTTTTTCATCTACTGAAATTCTACTCATCCCTTTAATGCAAGCTCCCCTGTGATACCGTCCCTAAAATCTGCAATCAGGCTGTTAACTCTTTCCAAAATACTGCTTATTTACTCCAGTTTTTGTCTGGATGTTTTCAGGGATTGGAGATTACCGCTTGACAGAGGGCTTCATTTTGGAACCAGTTTACATGCTAGAAAATTCTTTAACGTAGTGAGCCAAACTGAACTCCCTATAATTTTTTAAAATAAATTTAATTAATTTATTTTATTTTTATTTATTTTTGGCTGCGTTGGGTCTTCATTGCTGTGCATGGGCTTTCTCTAGTTGTGGCGAGCGGGGGCTACTCTTCATTGTGGTGTGCAGGTTTCTCAATGCAGTGGCTTCTCTTGTTGCAGAGTACGAGCTCTAGGCACATAGTCTTCAGTAGTTGTGGCACGCAGGCTCAATAGCTGTGGCTCGCGGGCTCTAGAGCACAGGCTCGGTAGTTGGGGCAAACGGGCTTAGTTGCTCCGCGGCATGTGGGATCTTCCTGGACCAGGGCTCGAACCCGCGTCCCCTGCATTGGCAGGCGGATTCTTAACCACTGCACCACCAGGGAAGCCCCTGAATTCCCTAGAATTTTAACATGCATTCAATAAACATTTAGAGAGTCCACCATATCTATATAGGATTAAAATACGTATGAGGTATAAATGTGAATAACGTACAGTTTGTGGCCTGGGTTTAAATCCTAGCTCTATGAAAGTTTCTTTCCCCCCTGATTTTTTAACATAATATGTGCTCATTACAGCTATTGACAACTTCAGAAAACATAAAGAAGAAAATATTGATGATCCATTACTTAGCTTCCAAGTGGAGGGTAACTATTAAGGTTTTGGCCTCTGCTCTCACACACACCCCCGCCCCCAAGTATCTTTTATCACAGTTAGAAGCTAATCTGGTTATTGCTTAGCTGGTTACTGCTACATACTTTCAACCAGAGTCCACCTAGAATGTTGGTGCCAAAGAAGAAGGGAATCCCATTGGACCTCAAGGGTCTGGGTCTTCATCCCATCTCTATTCCTGAAGAAAGTTCTCAGGTTACAGGAAAGTGGATGTGGCTGAATTTCTCTGATTCATTATTTTCCCTTCTGTTATCCTGGAGAAGAATAAATCTCTAAAGAAGGACTTATTTACTTTCCAGGCCTGAGCCAAATGCTGCTGATTTTTTTTTTTTTTTCAATTATCTTATTGGATCTACTTTAAAGATCCCACCAAGGGGAACCCCCTCCTCACAAATAGGGCCGCTACATTATCAGGGAAGCAAAAGATTAGACTTCTTATCCAGTCCTGAGAAGTTATGTCTGTCCTAACCTATAGAGGCTGAACTACACAGCAGCCCCTGAAGTAGGCTGCTTCACCAGTAAAGCCCACTCCAGAGATGGTCTGGGAGATGGTCAGGTCCAGAAAGCCCGCAGTCTCTTCTGGCAGAAAGTTGTCAGAAGTAATGGTCCTGCATAAAAACTGGGGGTAAAGCTATTCTACTAAAAGCTGCATCTTGAGCTGGCCCTAAGTTAATGGTTATTATCCAAGTAACTGATAAAAAAGTTTCATAGACCAAGTTCAGATACCTATATAAAGACACCTGTAATAGATTGCAAAAACGTCCACAAATTCTTCCCATACCTGTACAAATACCCTTTTGCAATGTACCTTTAAAGCTCTTCCTTGGTATATGTATGCGTATAGCTAATTCACTTTGTTATACAGCAGAAACTAACACAACATTATAAAGCAATTATACTCCAATAAAGATGTTAAAAAGAAAGCTCTTAAGACGTGGAGTCTGTTTCTCCAGCCCTAAGTCTGGGCTTTGCCATGTTGCTTGCTTTCGAGCACTGCACATTAGTTGTGGTCCAAGAACGTACTTGTTCTTTGGGACATGTCCTCTCTTGCTGGTCTTTAGAACCCAGAGATTGGCTCATAAAGCCTGTGCTAATCTCCTAGAAGAGCGGTCTGCAACCTTTTCTGGCACCAGGCACCGGTTTCATGGAAGACAATTTTTCCATGGACCGGCCAGGGGGGTTGGGGGGGAGGCGGATGGTTTCGGGATGATTCAAGCGCATTACATTTATTGTGCACTTTATTTCTATTATTATTACACTGTAATATATAATGAAATAATTATACAACTCACCATAATGCAGAATCAGTGTGAGCCCTGAGCTTGTTTTCACTTGCCACTCACTGATGGGGTTCTGATACGAGTCTGTGTACAATTGATTTATTATGGTCTCTGTGCAGTCAAACCTCTCTGCTAACGCTAACCTGTATTTGCAGCTGCTCCCCAGTGCTAGCATCACTGCCTCGGCTCCACCTCAGATCATCAGGCATTAGATTCTCATAAGGAGCGCACAACCTAGATCCCTCGTATGCGCAGTTCACAGTAGGGTTTGTGCTCCTATGAGAATCTAATGCAGCTGCTGATCTGACGCGGTAATGCGAGCGATGGGGAGCGGCTGTAAATACAGATGAAGCTTTGCTCACTTGCCGCTCACCTCCTGCTGTGTGGCCCGGTTCCTAATAGGCCACGGACTGGTACCGGTCCGTGGCCCAGGGGTTGGGGACCCCCGTCCTAGAAGATATAAGACCACATGGAAAGAGGCCCCAACCATCCAAGTAGTCTCAACCATCCCAGACAACTCATCAAATCATGAGCTAAATAAAATGGTAGCCGTTTTAAGACCCTGAGTTTTTAGGTGGTTTGTTAATTATCAAAAATGCTGATGGATGTAACACCTTATCCAATCCACCAATCAATACTTTGCAGTTAGGGCTATCCAACCAGTTAAAATGTCACTGAACTGTGTGTTCCAAAATCAACACTTTCAAAGCAACCTTTCTCCATTTTGTCCATAAAGGATTCATTATTTCGAAAGAATATATTTTCATATTTATCTATATTGACACATCCTAATTCATTCCTTTTAACTGTTGTATGAATAAACCCTATAATTTATTTTTTGTCTTTCGAAAATATTTTGATTGTTCGTTTCTGTCCAATTACATATTGCCAAATTGCTCTCCATAGTGACTACACCAATTACCACGGCCACTAAAATTGTAGGAGAGTTCCCACTGCTCTTTACACTCACCAACACTGGTACTGTCATTCATTTTTGGCAATCTGATGGGATTGAAATGGTATATTATTATAATTTGAATTTCTATCACAACTAGTAAAGTTGTAGATCATTTTATTTGACATTTATATTTTTTCTTCTGTAAAATGCCTATTTCCTTTACTCATTTTAATATAGGTTGTTTGCCTTTTTCCTACCGCTGAAGTTCTAAATGTTTATCCTTTGGTGGCTATAGGTTTTCCAATAGCTCCACTTGTCAGTGTCTTGTTTTTCTGTGTTTTTGTTTTTGTTTTAATGGTCTCTTTTGATGTATAGAAAATGCAATTTTACTGAGGCCAAATTTACTAACCTTTTCCTTCATGAAATCCTTCCTTAACCTGAGGTCATAAAAATACTCCTATTTTTGACTGTAGAATTTTTTAAGTTTTGCTTTTTAGTTTCAGATTTTAAAGCCACCTGGAATTTACTCTGTCACTAGGATCTAAATTTACTTTTTTCCATATGGATAACCAATTGTCCTAACACCATACACTGAGGAGCCCATACTTTCCCTACCGATTTTTAATGCTACCACGGTCAAGTACTGTGCTTTCATATATGAATTTAACTGTTTCTGGACTCTCAATTCTTCCCTCTCTGGTCTATATGACAGACTTAATGCCAATTCCATACTGTCTAAATTTTTTGGCTTTATAATAGGTAATGGGATTTTACAGAAAGTCATTTGCAAATCTGTACTTCTTCAAAATTATCTTGGCTACCTCCTCCTTTCCTTTGTTTCCCCAAGAAAATCATTTATAAGTACAGTCTCCCTTCCGGAATGATTGGTGATGATAGTGTTGAATGTAAAGGCTGTGCATGATAAATCCTCTTTTAATTCTTCACCATTTACAGCCTCAACACACACACACACACACACACACACACACACACACACACACACACACACACACACACTACAGAGAGAGAGAGAGACTTCCTTGATTATTCCAGGGAAAAAATAGGCTTCCAAAAAAGCAGGAGAAAGGGGAAAGATCTATCAATTACTCTATTTTATACTTAAATGAAACTGAATTTGAATAGTTTTCTTTCTTAACTCTGTTAATATAACATCATCTTCCTCAAGTAGTTGATCTCTTCCTTTCTCACCTATACAATGTTGGGGAAGTTTCTTTGCCTACTTGTCCTCTCCCTTAGTTTTTTTGTTTTATTTTTCAAACTTAAAGGAAGTCTAGATTTTAGTTTTCCTGACAGGTGATTCCTGATGCTTCTTCCTTTTCTTCTGCTTTGGACTCCCTTTGATTCCAATATTTTTGTACTATCAAAAATGTGGGATCTAGTTGCCTGCCAGGGATCGAACCTGGGCCCCCTACATTGGGGCACACAATCTTAACCACTGGGCCTCCAGGGAAGTCCCTCATTGTTTTGACTTGCATTTCCCTAATGCCTTATGATGTTGAGTGTTTTTTTTCACACACTTGTTGGACATATGTATACATTCTTTGGTAAATGTTTATTAAATTCCTTTGCCCGTTTTTAAATTGAGTTGTTTGTCTTTATGTTGTAGAGTTGCAAGGGTTCTTTATATATTCTAGATACTAGGCTGTTATCATATATGATTTATAAATATTTTCTCCCATTCTATGGATTTTGTTTTCACTCTCTTGAAATACGCTTCAATGCAAAAAGTTCTTAATTTTGATGAAATCCCATTTATCTACTTTTTCTTTAGTAGCTTATGCTTTTGGTGTCATATCTAAAGCACCACTGCCCAAGTCATGCTCATGAAGATTTACCCCTATGTTTTCTTCTAGTAATTTTATACTTTTTGAGCTCTTATATTTAAGTCTTTGATTAAGTTGGAGTCAGTTTTCCTATATGGTGTCAGTTAAGGGTCAAATTCATTCTTTTGCATGTGAATATTCAGTTGTCCCAGAACTACTATTATCTTTTAGGCAGTTAAACCAGTAATAAAACAAGTCCAAAATGAATTAGGTTCCATGCGAACAATCCTCCCTCATTTATATGATTAGTGCCCAAATGTTTCAACTTCATGATATATACCACTATCACACTCTCATTTGATGTATGTCTTGAAATAAGCTGTCCAAGGATAAACTGGAATAACTTTCATTATAATATAATGAAAGATTTTTAAAGATTATAGTATAATCTTTAAAAATCTCATCCCATGATGCCTTGTCTTTTTTTTTTTTTAATCTAAAGTCCACTTTGTAATCCATCTCCCATTCAATGATGTTTAAACTTTTGAACTTATTTGTATTCCACTCAACTATTCTCACTGTTATTTTTAGAGAAGTTTGGAGCATTCTCAGAGAAGTTTGGAGCATTTACTGAGTTCTAAAAATCTACAATATTCTATGCCACATCTATTAACTTCTGTTTCCATTTTCACCAATTTCATTATTTTCTTTTCAACAACTTTAGTCATTGGAATGTTGTGCTAATTATTGGAAATAGGTAGGTAGTGGCCAGTGAATTTTGTAAATCACCATGAGACCTTTCTTACTAACAAAATTGGTTACAGGTAGGGCTTAACTAAAAAGATGTTAGTGCTCATCTCCTTATTAACCTCTTAGATCTATTAACAACCACGTTAGTACTTTTCAGCATGAGTCCTATGTTACAAATATCCTGCTCTTGGGGTTTCCAATGGCAGTGTTCTGTTTTTAGTCTTATAATTTTGCAGAGGTAAGACTGCTTTGGAAATATTTGTTAGGATACTACCATACACACACATGCACGCGCACACACGCGCACACACACACACAGAGTTTTCAATTGTTTGAGACACTGGCATTAATTTGACCCTTTTACTGAATTCATTTATCCCCCAATGGGCTCTACCCTGTAAATTTCAGGACTTATTAACAGGGGAAGGTTTTAAGAAATGGCCACAGTGCTTACAAAAAATGGATTTGAATGCTACTACTCCCTTGATAAACTAAATATTCTTAGATATCAGAAGGAATCTAGAAATGTGAGAACAAAAATAAAATTTCCTTTAGTAAGGCAAATTTTCTTCCCATAAATGTATATGGTTGTCTTGAACTTTCAGCTTTCACCTTTCTCCAGCCTTTCTCTGCTACATCCCTCTCCCTAAAGAGGCAGGTTTGTGCAGCTCCTGAGCTCACATCGACCAAGAGTAGTAATAACCAGGAGCCATGTCGCCACCAGAAGGAAAGTTCTGGAATTAGCTACGTGTTCATATGCTCAGACTTACGTTAGCCCTGGGTATCTATGTGCACAAAGTACAGTTTTCTTGTTCACTGTGTTTCAACATGTTTCATGCTCAACCAAAAGGCTATTTATTAATCCTGGAATCATTTCTGAACATAGAATTCATAGCTGAGGCTCTGATAATTTCTAAAATTTTTATCTTCTATTTCTCTATTAGGCCAAAGCCTGATACCCACAAATTTCCAATGTCTAGTTAGGGTCTTATTCCAAATGGAGTTAATTCTCCACCAACATAACCCTGACATAGAGTCTGACTTCAGTCATTTCCTTTTCTAAAATAATCTATGTAACAGTTGTGACTTTTTAAAATATCTAAGCTGCATCTGATTAACCCCAAGATCGTTGTATTGGAGTTTTAATTATTGATCATATCCTTTGTGGCTTTTGTAGGTCAGGATCCTTGAGGAAGCAGATCCTGAGATGAAAACTTTCAAGCAGGAAGATTACTTGGTATACTCTTGGGATCAACAACCTGGGAGGCACCAGGATTGGTCATAGAGAGGAGCTAAACTGTAATATAATCCAAATAAAAGCCTCAGAAGTTCCTACAGGAGTCTTCGGTGGCAATTCAGAGTTTTTCTAAATTGGGATGAAGGAGCTGAACCTTTATAGTACTTCATCAACAAATCACTGGATGCAGGGTGCCCACAGGAAGAGGGTGGGACATGGGGCAAAGTAGCTAGCTCTCTTCAGGTGAAGCAAGTCTCAGAAAGTGAGTCAGTTGAGAATTTCTGGATGCCAGCAATTCCGGCAGCTAAGGGAATGAGTGCTTCAGTTGTGAAGAGAAGACTGGGTGACATAAGGTGCCTTATACTAAAGTTAACTACCTCTCAACCTGAGCCTACCTAGTGATTTGCTTACGAAGTACTAGGTGGTCTCGTGGATGCAAATGCACTGGTTATAACATCAAGTAGGAAATGGCTTTCTCCTCCCTACACACCCCCTGTATCAACAAATAGTGCTAAATGGACACTCCCTGATTCATTAATTAGCTGTGAGACAAGGTGTAAGTCTCACCTTTTTATTGAAATCTTCATTTGGTTAGTTGTAAAATGAGAAATTTTCTTATGATGAGCTCTAAAGGTACATTCCAACCCTACTATTCTATGATGATAATGATATTATGTCAGATCAAGTGTAATGCAGATGCACAAATGCAGTTCATGGAACTTAGAATGTCATAGTTCTTTTAAAATACTTCTCTACTTCCGTTCTTGCTCCCATTTCCTGCATCTACAATCTCTCCCTTTTCATTGGACTGTGGGTATTAGAATATCAAACATATTGCGGCATTTCCCATCTTAAAAAATAAACAAATAAAACTTCGCTTGAACTCCCACTATTATCCTTTTTTCAGCTTCCCCATTCACAGCTCAAATATTTTTTAATTTTTTTTTTTTTTTGGCGGTACACGGGCCTCTCACTGTTGTGGCCTCTCTTGTTGCAGAGCACAGGCTCCAGACCTGCAGGCTCAGTGGCCATGGCTCACGGGCCCAGCCGCTCCGCGGCATGTGGGATCTTCCCGGACCGGGGCACGAACCCACGTCCCCTGCATCGGCAGGCGGACTCTCAACCACTGCGCCACCGGGGAAGTCCCACAGCTCAAATTTTTGAATAACAGTTCTAAACTCAAGGTCTACCCTTCCAAACCACCCACCTCATTCTTATTTATTTATTTATTTATTTATTTTATTGTTTATTTTTGGCTGCATTGGGTCTTCATTGCTGCACGTGGGCTTTCTCTAGCTGTGGCGAGCTGGGGCTACTCTTCGTTGCAGTGCACGGGCTTCTTCTTGCAGAGGTTTCTCTTGTTGCGGAGCACAGGTTCTAGCCACGTGGCTTCAGTAGTTGTGGCATGAGGGCTCAGTAGTTGTGGCTCACAGGCTCTAGAATGCAGGCTCAGTAGTTGTGGCTCACGGGCTCTAGAGCGCAGGCTCAGTAGTTGTGGTGCATGGGCTTAGCTGCTCCGCGGCGTGTGGGATCTCCCCAGACCAGGGCTCGAACCTGTGTCCCCTGCATTGGCAGGCAGATTCTTAACCACTGCGCCACCAGGGAAGCCCCCCACCTAATTCTTGAATCTACTTACTCCAATCTGCTCCCATTCCCCACCATTGCATGGAAATGGTTCTTTTCAAAGTTAAAAATCACCACATTTTTCCAGAGTCAGCAGCGTTGACACCATTGTCACTTTCTCCTCTCCTGGCTTCCTCCTATGTCCCTGGCTGTTTCTTTCTCAGTCTCATGCCATTACTCAGTCTTGAAAAGCTGAGTACCTCAATCTAGGTACTTGGACCTCTTCTCTATCTACACTCTCTTTAGGTGATCCCATCAGAGCCAGTGGCATTAGATGCCATTTTTATATGCTGATGAGGAACAAATTTATATCTTTAACCCAGAACTTTCCTCCAATCTCTGGACTCTTATATAACTAACCTATTTGATATCTCTGCTTCAATATAGAATTGTATTTGTACATTTAACAAATCCAAACAAAACTCCCAGAACTCTTGATTTTTTCAAATCTGGACTATTCCAGCTTTCCCCCCTCTCACTAAATGTCATCTGCATCTACCCAGAGCCCAGCCCAAAAATATGGAGTCAGTACTGACCTTTTTTCCTTTTTCATCCTGTTTATTAGCAAGTCAAGTCAGTTTAACCTCCGCAGTATGCATTAAACCCCATATTTTTCTTCACCTCTGCAATCACCATCCTGGTCTAAAATTTATCAATCCTATTGCAATAACCTCCCAAGGAATGCTTCCATTCTACTCTCCCTCTCTCCAACCCCTTTTCCACAGATAGCCCAGTGATCTTTTTCAAAGAAATCAATTAGCTTAAGTCACTCCCTTCTTAAAATCCTTCAGTAGGATCTATTACTCTCAGAATGAAAACTAAGCTTTGAGTCACTGCCTAAGAGGCCCTCTCCTGATCTGCCTCTTGCCTACCTCTCCAATTTTATCTTCTAAAATTACACTCCACACCAGATATGATGCTCTAACTACACCAGCTTCTTTCCTGCTTCTTGAACTTGGCAATATTTTGCTCCTCTACAAGACATCTCCCTTGCTGTTCCTTGTCCAGGAAAATCTTCCTCTACAATTCCTGCAATTTCTGACCCATCCCCATCCTTCGGCTCAGCTCTCAAAGGAAAACCTCCTATAGACGCTCTCTCCAAGTGTCTGCATCCTCTTTATTTCCTTCATAATTCACACTCATTTCAATGTGTAATTACCCTTTTTAACTTAATAATTGTCTACTTCCCCCAATAGAATACAGTCACTACACAAGCAGGACCTCATTTGTCTTTTGTTTTGCTCTGTCCACAGTTCCTGACATACAGTAGATGCTAAGTGTAATAAATAGTAATTAGTAATTATTGAGTAAATGAATGATCAAAACAATATACATCAACTCATTGGTACAAGAGATAAAACAAATACCTGTATCATTCAAAATCTCTATTCCTTCTGCAGATTATGAATGGCAAACGTTACTTCTGGCTTTCTTCCCCTTTGCTGTGCTCTTCACCTTCCTTTAGTATAAATCGGTATGACACGCTTAGGGAACGAAAGTTACTTTTAACATCAATTTAAAAGAAGTATGATGTAGAGGGTAGATCCATGCCAAAATAATCCCATAGTTCTTCTAAAAAAGGTACAGCAAAAAACCTGGATTATCCAATGTTTTAAATCATCTGCATACCATTATCTTCCATCAAACTGGATTCTTGTGAGTTGAGTATAAGGTTTCTGCAGCCAAGGATTTCCTCCTGCCATGTCTCTCACTTGGTTCTATTTCCCAAGCATAACCCTGACATTACAAACAACTAGACTCCAAATCTCCATTAAATTATCTGTTCTTCTCCTTTACTGAATACAGAATTGTTGTTTTGGCTAGAATTAGTCAGGCACAGTTAGTACAATAACACTCAGTGCCTTCCCATGTAGCACCTGCTGCATGTTATTTATTTCTTGTTAGCTACATGGTTCAACAAATTGTGTCTTTTAACAGCTCATTGAGTACAGGAGGAGGAAGTGATGGAGTGGAATTGTTGATAATGTTCAATGGTGTCAATATATTTCTTCTCAAATAATCCAACTAGTAAATTTGCACTAGTACCATTTATTTCTTTGGAAAATTTCTCTGCCACATAATTTCCAAATCACCTTGAGCAGACAGCAGCATGAGGAGAATAAGTACAATGACCCATGACTTTAACCTGTTAGCAAAGGTGATTTTAATTGACTAAATGCAGTATATGGAAATGAACCAATAATCCTTTTCAAAAAGCTTAAAGATGTTAAGATAATGTTCGGATGTTAAATTTCCATACATTATTTAGAGCTTTCGGATTTAACAATATGCTTAAATACCACACCACTGAGAGAATAAAATTTACATCAAGAACATTTCTAGGGCACTCCAATGTCACCAGGACAGACATCTAGAACACAGTTGCATTAGAGTCTCCAAAATCTATGGGTATACACACATTTGACAATATCCCAGCAAATCCACTAATTCAGTTTCACCGATGGGCAAAATTCAACAAAGACCCCTTGAATAAAGTACAGGGAAGGGCAGTGGCTACTAATTTTTTCATCTGTGCATTTGTTTTATTATGCTAGAAACTCTAATTGAACTTTGTTCCAAGCTATTAACCTATGACAGAAGACTGTGGAGATAAGATCTCACTGACATATAGAACAAAGAAAAAGAAAGGGCGTGAAAATTACAATGACAAGGTTGCCTTAGCAGTTTTGAGGTGGTAATATGAAATCCCTGACTAATAGGCCTGGCTAACATAGGAAGGGTGAGGATGTGAAGGAGAGAGAACAGTCTTGGGTTGAACCCAAGAGGCTTCTCCAAGGATCCATAATAGAGACACACGGCTATTGCCAAGTTCAAATTGCAAAGCAAATTGAAGTAGGCCTCTAACTGTTATAAGTTGTATAAGAGGTTCATATACAAGGAATAAATGAAGAAGCATTAAGAGTAAATTGTTGATGTTATCTAAGCAGCTATGTGTGGGTTTTTTGGTTGAGAAAATGCTAATATCTTTGCTTTACATTTTATAAATCATTCAGCCTTCTTCGTTTTTAGGAACTCAAAAATCTTCAATAATAATTTTTCCTTCAATGTCATTATCTTAATTCTCACTTGAACTATAAAGAATAAAGTATAAAAGCATTATAAAATAGCTTAACTTATGAAAGAACTGTGCATAGAACTTATTATATAACATCATAGGAACAAGCCAATCTTCTGCATCAAAGTTATGCTGTGAATGATGATTTAAGTAGTATTTCTCAAATATGGAATAAAAAAACTATGTGCAAGATGTAGTGGAGTTATGATCTTATCGAAGCTCATTAACGTTATCTTCTTCCGGAAAAAGAATGCCAGTGTTTTCTTTCATAGCCAGCATATGTGTCTTCTGATGAGAAAAAATCATTAAGGAAAGTCTTGGAGGTTTAAAGCTGGAAGGAATCAAACTGTTGCAAGTATTGTTTTTCCAGAAAAAGTAAAGAGGGTACAAAAAAGTTCTGAGTCTCTTGCAACCAAATTTTGAATCTCTTTAGTTTTTAAATGTTATAATTTCACATGCATCCTAATAGAAATAGTGAATAAAATTTTATCTGTGTTTTTGGTAGGTTCATTGTGAACATACACACAAGAAAGTTTACTGAATGTACATTAATACCAAAATTGGAAAACCAATGTGTTGAGAAATAGAGAAATTAGCAAAGATTATCACAATAAAGTGAATTCACAAATTCTATACTGAAATGGCCACAGTTAGCGTCAACTGATTATTTACTCTAAGCAGTAGGAAACATCATCTACAGCTTTTATTGATCCAAAGGCCAAGAAAAAACTTGCTCACTGTAAAGGACACTTTTATATTCTAAAGATAACTTCTGGGAAACCAAATGCACATATTTAGGAAATCATACAATCCAGAGACTTTATAGATTTAATTTAAGAAGACTCTGAAAAAGTTCCACTAAAGTAATGACTTTTAAAGAAAATTTAAATAACATAGTATGTAAGATACATAGAGCATGCTTACTGACGTCATCATCATTACTCCTGATACAGTGTCACTGCAAACAACTGTTAACACATAGCTCAAGATGATGCAATATCTACCATTCTAATATACCATCAACATAAACCAGTAAGCAGTGCCAGGAGCAGGACCCTTTCAGACATGTCTCCAGCAAAAGAGCTCTTTGTAGATGAATGCAGATTAATTCAGAGCACTGGCCTATCTTGAGACAATATTACGTCCCAACGTAACAGTTGGGTTTTAGGTACAATTGCTTTATTCCAGAATAGCCATAGAAGTGGAGGCCTTGATCATCAATAAGTAAAATCTCAGATTGCTATTATTTCACTCAAGCCATACATAGTCCGGTCAGATGTGACTTATTATTTTGAGTTGTTCTGATCACTAACTTTAGAATGGTTTACTACTAAGAAAAAGAGACACTGTCTATTATTCACTGCAGAGTGAAGGCAGCCATTAGTTTGGCCCTTCTCATAACATCGGTTACATTGTTGGTAGCTGATAAATTCATCTCAATGCCTCTATGTTACTTTATTCGCCAGGTCAAAGACGAACTCGCCCCTAAAGCACACTTATTTAGAGTTTATACTATCAGCCCTTGTTGGAAACAAAATAAGTAAATGATTTAATCCCACTTTGCTTTTTAAAATATTTAGATGAAACCGTAACAAATCTGTAAGCAGTAAACTAAATACTTGGTAAAATATAATATAATTTCATATCATTTCAGTTTGCACATAAAGAATATGAACTATTTCCTCAAATATTTCCTCACTTTAAAGGATAAAAGTATCCTTTACAGTGATTTTTCTCATCAATGGCTTGATCATTTAATGTTACTACATTCAGAGTATGTAAATTAAAGAGAATGTCCTCATAGGAAAAGCATTCAGAATAAGTTTTGCTCCAAGACAAAAAGGAAGAAAGAAGCTTTACTTCAATCATAAACAATTCAAGAAGCACCTCCCTTTTTTCACAGTTTAGGAAATCATGCTTCATTCTTTTCCTTATTAGTTGAGAATATCCTCCATCAGTAAGAAAAACGATTAGTCCACCACACTACTGCTTCCTTCTTAATCTTAAACGTGTTAAAAGGAACAGGAGCAAACCTTTGCCCTTGGGATGGGCAAAGATTTCTCAAATAAGAGATAAAAAGTATAAACTATAAAAGAAAAAAAAACTGGTAAAAATGAGATTTTATAAAAAATCAAATATTTGCACTTAAAAAGACAATGTTTAAAAGACAAGCAAAACATGGGAGACTGTATTTGCAATGCAAGTATCCGACAACTTGTATCCAGAAAAACATAAAACCTCTTACAAGCCAATAATTAAACAAACAATCCAACTTAAAAATGGGCAAAGTGGAACTTCCCTGGTAAGACTCCGCACTCCCAACGCAGGGGGCCCGGGTTCCAACCCTGGTCAGGGAACTAGATGCCGCCATGCCTGCCGCAACTAAGAAGCCCGCATGCCCCAACTAAGAAAGGATCCCGTGCGCCGCAACTAAGACCCGGCACAGCCAAAATAAATTAAATAAATAAATATATATATTTTTTTTAATTTAAAAAAATAAAAATGGGCAAAGTATTTGAACAGACTTTTTCATCAAAAAGATATATGAATGACCAATTAGCTCACAAAAAGACAATCAACTTCACTAGGCATTAGGGGAATATAAATTAAAAGCACAATGAGAGACCACGTTATACATATTTAAACAACTACAATTTAAAAGACTGACAATGCTGAGTGTTGGTGAAGATATGGAATAACCGGAACGCTCACATATTGCTGTTGGAAGTATAAAAATGTCACATCTACTTTGGAACACTGCCTGTTTTTTATATATATATGCTAATTATATGACTGAGCATTAATTATGTAATATGTAATTGCCCAAGAGAAATGAAATATATGTCAGACAAAAACTTGCACACAAACATATACAGCATTTTTATTCAGAATTACTAAAAAATGAAATAAAAAAACAAACCCCAATGTTCATCATCAGATGAAGGGATAAACAAAATGTGATATAATCCAAATAATGAAATCCACAATAAAGAGGGATAAACTATTGACACATACAATAATGTGTTGAATCTCAAAAACATGCTAGGTGAAAGGCCAGACACAAAAGAGTACATGCTGTATGATTCCATTTATTTGAAATTCCAGGAAAGGCAAACATCGAGAGAAAGCAGAAGAACGATTGTCTGGGGCCAGAGGTAAAGGAAGAAACTGACTACGAAGCGTCATCAGCAAATTTTGGGGGATGGAAATGCTCTGTAACTTGGCTGTGATAGTGATTTCATGGGTATATACATCTGTCAAAGTTTATTGAATCGTATACTATAAATGGGTACAGTTAATTGAATATAAATTGAGCTTCGATAAAGTTGATTTGAAAAAAAGAAGTACCTCCTTTAGTTACTATTTGAAAACTGTGTAAATAAATGTGATTGTGCATACTTACAGACCACCTATTCTATTGGGAAAATATTCAGAAGTACATAATGGCTTCTAGATGCAATGTAAAATGTGAAATAATTCATGAAAATGTATTTGCCTAAAGATTACAAAGACAAGTAAAGCCAAAAGGTTCAAAATAAAAAGAAAAATGCATTGGAATCCATGTTATTTAACATGCATAAAAGAAATTAGAGATACCCTAAAAGGGATAATAAATTTGATTAGCTAGTCTCCAACATCAATGAAATCTAATACAAACATCAAATGACACAAAATTGCCACAAGATTGAGGTAAAATAATGAAGAACCATACAAGTATTGAGTTAACTTTAACAAACCTAAGTAGAAGGAATGCAAACTGGTTAGGGCAAGCATTTTATATATATGCTATTCCTCTGCACCATGCCTGAATCTCTAACTACTGGGTACCTACTAATCTCCTCTAATCGCTCCAGGCAAATATTGTTTCTTCCACCAGAGCACGTTATGACTGGGTTAAAATACACATTACTGCCTGCCTCACATACAAACAAACTGCGAGCATCTTTAGGGCATCAACTCTTCTTATTTGGAAAAAAAAAAACAAAAACCATCTAAAACAATGCCATTCATGTACCTTGGTATAGTGACGTTTAGGAGATTATAGCCCAAGGAAGAATGATTGCATTGATAACACCATTTAAACCTTCCAAATGTACTTTGTTGGTAAATACACTAAATAGGAAAGGGCATTTTGTTTTCTCAAAAAAGTTGTAGAAGTGGAAACATTTATGGCCTTCGTCGGTTCTACAGAATTTTAACAAACTACCGCTCACACATTACTGAATTTTAAAGTGGAAAAGGCCAGGGTTTCTTGTTGAGAAAAAAAATGCATTAGTGTTTCATTGGTGTTCAGTGGAAGTGTGTTTTACTCCTTCTAAGATAAAGCTCCCAAAGGAAGCGTTTAAAAGGAATTCCTGCATCTTTAACCTAAGAGGATGAAGACCTTGATATGAAGAGAGGACAAAGCTAAGATTGCAGGGGAGAGAAAAGAATTGAAACAATCAATGTGTTGATGCCAGCTTAAAGAGGGTCACTGAGAGATCAGCATTACCTGCATCTGTTCCTTAATTAAAAAGAGAAAGATGACAGTGTCCACTACTCATCACTATGGTAACATTCAAATATCAGGCAGTTTGGACCAGCAGGCCACTCAAAAGCAAAGCCCAGTGAATGTTTAAGTAAATCCATATAACATATAGGCTTATTCAAAATATGATGTAGCAGAGCTACAAATAAAGTTTTAAAATCAAGCCAAGTGTTTATTTTCCTCAGGCATCTTTTAAGTTAAAAACATTAAAGAAAACATGCTAATGAAAAGGCAGAATAGGATACATTATGTGTGAGGGGGAGGCCTTTTAAAAGAGTTTTTGAACAGATTTCCATTGTTTCTCTGTACAAGTTGTATTACATTATCTTTTGCCTTTCACCATTTCTATGATCCAAGCTGCATCCACCCTAATTGTCTACGATTTTCATTGTTCATTTTGTTCCATTTTTATTCTGCAGAAATATATTTCACTTACACTAATTACTGTTTGTGTATGGTTTTTGTTAATTATAGATTTTCCACCCTTTTATCTTCTCGTTTCCTATCTTCTCATCCAATTCATGCATCATCATTACCGTCATCAAAGAATGTTAATCACTGAAAACTGTGGTTTTCTTTTCAATAATCAAGCAAAACTTGTAGAACTTCTCATTACCTGAATGATGTTATATGTCATTTATTGTACTATATCACACACACTGTATCCTTCACTTCTGTCAACAAGTTAGCTATTTAGTTATCTGTTCTACAGGTATCTTTCTAACATTAAAAAAATAAAATTAAAAGTTTAAAATCACATTACTGATGGCCATTACAAAATAAGACAATTGCGTTTACAAATAGCATACACATTTGTTCTATATTTTACACAGCTTTTATGATAGAAAGTGATTATCAAACAGGCCTTTTTGACACACTGCATTTGCAAAATGCATCTTATTTAACAGAGTACTATCCTCTACTGCTGTTGAAGCCTTTACAAAGAAATAGGCTATTTTCCTACTTAAATATTAGCCTTCTCAGAGCAGTAGCAGTTCCATAAGCCAGCAAGGTATTATAGGGAGGGAAGTAATAGCACTGTTTGCTCAGGCAATATAATGTTCTATTGACACTGGATTCATTATACCGTCTACATTAACATTATTTTTACTTGAACACGGTAAAGCTCTTTGAGCTAGCAATATTTTAAGTTTTCTCTGCCTCACAGGGCATTTATCTCTATTCTCTTGTTCCTATTTCCAGTGTTTCATATTTGAAACCTGTAGGTTTAATATTACAATAACATTTTACTCAATCAAAACGAATTTTTACTTCGAAAGTTTTATTATATTGCTACTACAAATAGTTGCCTTAAACATCTTACTCTGACAGTATGACTTTTAACAGCACTTTCATTGTAAGTAACCAATTTTTATATTATCAATTTTCCTTCACATTTATTCTTGCCTTAAAAAATCTTCTAACTCCAGCTCACATACATAGCAGCACCAGGCTGCATTATGACTACTTGAAAATAGTGAGCCAATTCAAATGAAAGAACACAGAATAATGGGTAAAATCCTTTTCTTTATGTAGTGTTCTGAAAAACTACAAAAGCATAACTCCAGCTTTTGTTTAAGATATTCATCTTTTTTCTAATTTTGAAGAATTATGCACTTCTACCACTTTCTGCCTCTTTAAGGCTTTCTAAACAGTCAATTTAATCACCGGGAGTTCCTTTATTAAAAATAGCAGAGACAGTCCTGATCTGGTAAAACACTTCTGAAAGTGAGAAACAAGTAGTGAAGTCTCACCCACAATCACCTGCTTCTTTATGCAAATCCTGAATCTAGCTGCTTCTCATATCCACTAGGGGGATCATTACACAGTAAAAATAGATTGGTCTCTTTATAGGTTTTTTTTTTTTTTTCTAACTTAATAGCACCAAGAAGAAAATTAGTTTCAAACAGCAACAAAACAAAAATCACTTTGACAGAACTAATGGTAAAATATTTTAATAATATTAGATGTTGAAACGTATTTCTGGTTATTTCAAAAAAAACTGTTATTTTAAAATCCACATTTGGAAACTAAGCCTACAGTCCATGTCCTAATTTCCAAAAAAGTAAAGACAGAAGCAGAATTCTTGGAAAACATATATCCACAAGTTCAAATATGCTATAACACAAACTTACTTTAATGCCAATCTCACTGAAATTTTTGTCTGATGATACATTAGGAAATAATGATGTTCACATTTCTGAAAGAAACTTATAGAAGTCATCAACTTCATCCCTCTCCCTATAAGAGGTATCAACGCTCATCAACGGTTCTTCAACTGGTTTGGTCTACGGATTACTTACGCAAAGACACAAGACTAAAGATTCTGTAAATCAACTGTCTTGCCCCATCCTCTTGCCAACGCAAATAAAGCTCCCCAAAATTCACAACAAGCCTATCCTTGCTTTTAATAAAGCCCAAAGATTTGCTATCATGTAACAAAACATGACAAAAGTCTTAGAGAACAATTGTTGTTGCAGCATTATGGCACCATAACGGCTGCAATATTGTGATTTAAAAGAAAACTACATATTTGGTCTCCCTGACTCACGGCTCCCAAAACCCTTGGAATTCCATTAGTGTTGAGAGTGACCAAGGTGTCTTCTGTTATGTTAATGAGGTGACGTGGGGGAAGCAGGTTAGGGATGGGGCTGGCCACCAGAGGAGCCAACCACATGATTAGAGCGTTGGAAGTTTCCATCCCAACGCCTACTCTGGAACCTACGGAATCTGATGCTATCTCCAGACAGATCATGTCATAACGTAGGTGACTTCTCAAATGCCCTGCTTCTATCTGAGAACTGCTTGCTGAAAGTGTGGGGAAACCCCCTTCCCCACATTGGAATTGGTCTCAGAACCATGTTAATAGCCTAACAGTAATCTCAGCTAAGGCCTTCTCTTATCAATTTTGTAGAGTCAGCCTAGGCCCCGCATCAAGGGCTTATTAAATATTTGATAAACAAATGGATGATTGATCTGGGAAGAAACACTGACAACCAATGATTTCCCTATGATTCAAATATATAAAAGAAAATGCTGCATTTTCAAATATCTCCATAAAGAAGACATAAAGTACCTGACTGATGAGAATTAAGATGGAATGGCTTTAAAGGATCCTGAAGGCCTATTTCCCAAATTTTACACTAAGTCAGAGTTTCTCAACCTCAGCATTATTGACAGTTTGGGTCAGATAAGTCTTTATTATGGAAGGCTGCTGCACTGTGTAGGAAGTTTAGCAGCACCCTAGGCTTCTACTTCACTAGATGCCAATAGCGTCCCCAGATCGTGACAAGCAAAAATGTCTCTAGACATTGCCAAACATCCCCTGGGGTTAAAATTACCCCCAGTTGAGAAGCCTGCATTAAACAAATCACATTTCTAAACTTGAAATTACCAAGAGAAATCTAGAAAAGGCTTCACAGAATATTTTAGACATTAGATAACATCTATCAAAGGGCAAAGTTGACAGTCACAACCTATGTTTGTGCTGCAGGGATAAAGAGTGTGTACAGTGTAGCCTACGAGTGATGTATTAGACCAGCCAACACCTTCAGCTCCTGGGTCTTACCAGGGTCTAACTAAAATAATTACCAGAAATAAAAGTCATATATTAGTATCACTAATAAGAGCATTGTAAGATATTAATATATCAGTTGTTTTAATGCCTAAAAAACCTGTGTGGATCATTAAGGCACAAATCTGTTATCTGTCTGGTTTAGCTCAAAATCAGTGTTTATTGAATCCACACATTTTTAAGCTGGAAATTCCAATAATTCAGATTGTAGACTGAATTGTGAAATCTACTGATTCTCACAACCATGATGTTTCTCATATGTAAACCTCTAATCAAGTGGGTTTTTTTAAAAAAGCTTTTCTTGTTGAAAATCTCAAAGCTGAAAAAGAAAACAAAACCTAACATTAAACCTTAGAATTCTTCTTCATGGTAATTCTTCAAATATGTGATGACTCATAGGAGGCCCTCAAAAGCTTCCTTCTTTCTTTACTAATCACAACTTCAATCATTACTCATAAATTATTTTTCCTTGACCTTTAATTATTTTAGGTTAATCCACTGTAGATATTTTCCACTCTCTACATTCCTTTTTAATGGAACAACCTCTATTTGCTTCAGCTTTTGTCAAGAGTCTTGCCATCACCAAGAATGGTACAAGATTAACAGTAGTGTTTTTCTTTCTATATATAAAGTAGCTAGGTTTATCAATCATCATAACAAACAGCCAAATAGGGAAGAAGGAACCTCTAAAGCCATTTTTACCATGGCTCAACTACCAAAATTCAGGCAAATATTTCAAGATGTTTAAGTGGTTTTGCCATTGGAATGGATTAACATCATCACAGATGACAGTCCACTGAAATGGAAAGATTTGATAATCCCAAAAATTAGTGATTGGCAAACTATAGCCTGTATGCCAAATTCAGCCTGCCATTTAATTTTGTAAATAAAGTTTTATTGGAACACAGCCACACTGTTTGTGAATTGCGTGTGGCTACTTTCATGTCACGATGGCAGAGTTAAGTAGGTGCAACAGAGACAATCTAGTGCTTGAAGCCTAAAGGTCTACTCTCTGGCCCTTTTCAAAAAAGGTTTGTTGGCCTCTGTTGGAGAACATCCAAGTAAGACTTCATCGAATAGAGAACAAGCAGATAGAATGTAGCTGATTTACTATCATGTGCAGTAATATAGAACACTTCCCAGTACTTATTCCTGAATCATTGCTTTTAAAAAGCATCAATGGAAAGAACTTTAAAAAATAATTTAAAAAAATGGATTCCAATGATTTAGATTACTGTTTCTCAATCTTATTAAAACCGAAAAACATTTTTAAATATTCTTATTGTCTCCTTATTCTTCTGAAATGAAAGTCATAAATAATTTAAATTACTCAGATGCTGATTTCAACAAAATCAATATAATGTCCTAGCTGTAATTTACAGGACAAATCAAACAGGAGTAATTTATAATAAAATAATATGTATTCAAATATATAAATACTCAATACATCTACCCTGGAAGAAAAAATAATCAAGTCAGATATTTAAAACTGTGTGTAAATCACTAAAAATCCAGAGGTAAAAGTACAGATTGATACAACTGGGTTGTTATTTGGTAACTCAAGTATCATAAGGTAAAGTGATATTTTAAAATGATAAACATCCTTAGTGACGTTCAGAACAAATTAAATACTATCTTTCTTTGTTTTATTATTTTTAGCGTTGCATTTGTGAGAAAAATAATATATATTAAGCTATACGAAAATACTCTGTTTTGGTATGTAATACGAAGTTAGATCTTTGGCTCAAATAATTATAAACAATATAAAATTTTTATTACTACACCGTTGTATGCAGGGCTTCTGATTTAGAATTGTGGGCGCTCCTCTCCAATCTTTTAGGTAGAATAATAAAGTATAAAGAGATATAAAAAAACAACAACAAAAAAGATGGGATGAAATGATCAGCAGATAAGAATTTTCAACAGATTACTGGACAATGAAAAGGTGTGGAAGAAAGAATGATGAAATAGAACAGAGAAAAACTCTGCAACCCGGAAGATTTGGGGAGGGGCTACAAATGACTGACAATGTACTAGGTGCCCTGATACACTTCAGGAAGGTTCAGGATGTAGAAATTTTAGCCAACTTAGAGAGCAGGAAGGGAAGGTGAAATGGAAAACTTGACAATTAAGGGAATCAAAACCCCACTCACTAGCTTCATCCCTGTGTGCATATTACCTGAATTCAGCAATATAGAAAAATCCCATTAAAAAAAAAAAAAAAGAAGAGATTTTGCTAATGAGATTGACAATCCTATAAGAAAAGACCTCTCTGATTTGAAGGACTGAGGAGACAAGAATTGTGCCTGGTTTTCTGACCACCCCTTTAAGTGAAGCTTTGCTTATTGACAAGCGCTGTCCAGATGTAGACCTGATTCTACTTCTCCTCTTTACAATAATAGGTAATTAAGAATCAGCAAACATTTGAGGAAAGTTTGCAGCCTGAAAAAGAACGATCAAATTTAAAAAAAAAAAAAAAAAAAAAGATTCTAGAGGAAACAGATAATTCAGGGCAGAGAAATTTTTTTTAAAATAAATCTCAAAATCTTCAGAGAGACTTGAAAAGGCATTGAATTTATAAAATGATAAGATCCTATGAATAATGAAGTATCAGAGAAGAAGAAAATATACATAAAAATTAAAAATGGATGGGCTGAATTTATTTTTAACTCTAAGAATCGGCTTAGAGATTGAATTGAACAAGTGTATAAATGGAATATATAAGAGAAAACCCATGAAGAATCAATACAAGAAATTTAATACACAAGAAAAAGAGAAAATAAAGTGACAGAAATCAAAGATTTATCACATCCAGAAGACATTACTATTCTCAATAAAAGGACCTACAGAACAGACGATCTAGTCTTATTATTTAAAACATAAATAATTACAAAAAAGCAAAATATCAATTAAATAAACTACTTGCCTTGATATATTTTTGTGAAATTTTGAAAAACTGTAATGGTTATCAACTTGGAATTCTGTACCCCACAGAATTATAAAAGTCAAGTGTATGAGCAAAGTAAAATCATTTTTAGACATGTGAAGTCTCAGAAATGTTTGTCTTATGCGAAGTTTCTTAGTAAGTTATTTGAGGATGTACCCTGATAAGCTCTGCAACAAGTCCAAAAAACAATGAGAATAGAACAGTCAGAAAAGAGTTCAGGAAAGGAAGTCTCCAGGAAGAGAAAAAAAAAAAATCCTAAGTGGGAGAAGGTGCATACTAGCATAAGTGATATGTCAGAGTTTGAAAAAATTGAGGATATGATAAAGGCAAATATTGCAAAGAAATAAATAAAGAAGAAGAAAGGAAGGCAATTTGAAACTTCAACATGAAAAACAAAGAGATGCTCAAAGAGGACATATAATCATAGTTTGCTTGTCAGATGTACAGTAAAAATTTGCATAGTCATAACAAGGTAAATACTGTTTCCTGATCTTGAACTTTTAGAATCAACATATAGATAAATAATTGGGGATTTAATCATGTTTTCAGAACATCATTAGGTTTTTAGAACAGAATGCAAATGTTATTATCTTTGACGTTGTTAATATAGAAGTATAGACGACAGAAATTGCGAAGAAGGATGGAAATGAAAGCCAAAGAAAAGAATAGGGATGCTAATACCTTCCTTTAGTAAAATGGAACATCAAGAGATACAACAAATACCAATATTAATTAAAGGTATAAGTAGATACCTAAATTTAAAAGACAACCAATAGAGAAGCAAAGTTGAATACTATAACTGTATCACAGGATAGGAGAAAGGATGAGAGAAAGTTATAAGTGAGCTGAAGCCTCTTCTATTTGGCAACTAGCGAATGCCTCAAATGCCTCAATTTGATAAATCAAGAAACAATGGTATATACATAGTATCGACAACATAGATTTTTAACATCTACTTGGCATAGACTCCACTAGCAGTCTGGTGAAGCCTATGGAGCTATTCTCAAAATAATAGTCTAAAGGCATAAAACAAAATATATCGAATTGCAAAGGAAATCAATTATACTAAAATACAAAAATACTAAACAAATGTGTGGTATAGCAATAGATGTTTCTTTACTAATGCATTAAATAACAAGATCTAACTTGGAAGTAGAAAGGAGTGTAAACAATATTTCAAGATAGATTTTGCAACAACTTCATGTCATATGAAAATACTTCTGAATTCTGCCACTGATAAAGTCACAGTACTGCTAATACTACTGTGGATCGTTGCCTATGCTAAATTTCAATTTGTATGTAACTTTTTTCCCCCATCCAAGCACGCAGACCTTATGAATCAATTCTAGTTAAAAATTCCTGACTTAGAAGTATGGAGAAGAAATTAAAATAATAATGTTTGCCTCTGGAAAATGCCATAGGGCTAATGAATGTGGTAAGGTACAGAACTGCTGCCACGAACTGCTTGATTTTTCTAATCACATGTATGTATTACTTTGATAAAAACACTTAAAACACTTTACTTAGAATTTAAAATGTACATATATAATGCAATATGTATGTATGTGTGTATGTACATGTATATATGATATATCAATATAATATAAAATGCTGGCCATTATATATCTCAAACCTGATCATTATCTAAAAGTGAAAAATTTCTAAGCCCGTACTTACCTTAAATCACTGGCACAGATAGTTCTCAGTGCTCCAATGACAAAAAGAAACTATCTAAAGTCATTAAACATCTTGATAATATCAAAACAATTAGATGAGATTACTTGACATGATCAGAGATCCTTTTTTAAAACCTTAGGAAATCCCTATTCATCAGTAATTGTATTTATTCAATTGTAGGCAGGAAAATGCATCTGCAGATGAAAGCAGACATTATAGTCTTGGTCAAACCTGAAAAAGCTTCAAGTAAAATAGAATCTAATTGACCTACATTTTTTCTTAATCAAGGCACCTACAGTGTCAAGAATAACATAACAGGAAAATATACCAATACCAATGTAGGGTTATTGTAAACAGGCATTTGGCAGAGAATATGAGAATGGCTTTAAATTACAAAAATGTGTTTCTATTAAACCTAGCAGTAACTGAGATCATGCACATGAATGTTCTCTGCAGACTGAAAAGACAGGCATTGGGAAATATTGGAGAGTTCTGGTCTCAGTAATGAGAAGTATTAAGAACGTGTTCAGGTTAAGACGTGTCCCTTAACCTTTCTGAGACTGTTTCCTCATGCAAAAAAAAAGAAAGAGGGATTATTCTATAATAATATTTGATCACATATAACTCTAAAGATGTTGAATTTACTCTCTGATTCAAATTTAAATTGGTATTTTCTTATTAGTATTAGACACTAAAGAAGCATTTGGTTGTTTGAAAGGAATATTCCTTAACTTCCTCTGGTGTAATCTTCTGTGTAACAAATCTAAAATTCCTTAACCTTCATTGTGAACAAAATTTAAATAGAGGTTTCCCATTCTATAAAATTTTTTTGCATCATTAAAACTATTCACCAGCAAGCATTGTAAAAAATCACTGAAAAACGAGAGGCATTATATTGGAAATGCTGTATACATGACTAGCTGATTAACACTTCAGGTTACATTTTACTTTTTAAATTTTGTAAAATGAATGCAGATTCTTAAAAATATCTCTGAACTTGGCAAGAATCACACTTTAAATGTAATTATGTAAAACCATAATTTACAGCGTACCTCCATTTAACAATCTACTCCACTCTATCCTAATTTTACCCTAAAGTAGGTAATAAGATATTGGAGAATATTAAAAACAAATATACTTCCTTCAATTACAAACAATTATTCCATTGAATTTAAAAGACCTATTACTTTTTTCATTTTAATGTATTATTAAAGAATATTAGACACAGAAAAAAGTGCACAAGTTATAGTGTCCAGCTCAATATCTGGAATAATTGAGCTTACAGGTGAAATCCCATACCTAAATCAAGAAATAAAACCTTGTCAGCACTTCCCAAGGCCCTCCTCTTGTATTTCTTTCCAGTTACTAATATCCCCAGGTAACAACTACCCTTGCTGTAGAAGCAGCATAGGTCAGCTTTGTCAGTTATTGTAGTTTATATAAATGGACTCATACAGTACATACCACTTCATGTTTGCCTCATGTGCTGAGCATTATGCTTGTGGAATTCACATATAGTTATGTGCAGCTATAGATCATACATTTTCACTACTGTATAGTTTTCCCCATTAAGAATAAGCAACAATTTATTTATGCATTCCATATTTGTTGGGCATTTGTAAAATTTCTCGATTTGGGCTATTGTAACAGTGCTACTCTGAACATTCTAGTACATATCCTTCAGTGAACATATGTAAGCATATCTATTGGATAAACACTTGAGGTGGAACTGGAATTACAGTTATTCATACCTATGTTCAACTTTAGTAGATACTAAACAGTTTCTTAAGCGGTTGTGTGGTTTATATTCTCACTAACAGAGTATTAGATCTCTGTTTTTTCCATATCCCCACCAACACTAAGTATTTTGTGTTTAAAAGGCCTATTACTTTTAATTCAGTAAATATTCATTGAATACTTACTAAAGTTAGCCACTGTAAATTGGTTACTTTTCTAAATACCACAAGTGATAAAGGTCCAGAGAGCAAAAATGCTTTTATTATCCAAAATACCTTTTCAAACTATTATTCAGAACTATCCAACCCCCCATCACCTAACCAACATAAAGCAAAATGATTTTATTTGGAATAAGAAAGGGAAGATAACATTAGAAACTATGACATGACCTTCAAAAATAGAGGGTTGAACAACAATTATCCTAGGTAATATCATATATCTACCGACCTATTAGTCCTCTTCAGACTAAATAAAGAGATAATCTACTTAGAGCAAAAGAAAGACAATATACCTATAGCTTTTCCTTGCGGCAGAAGACTCAAATGGGTTATCTAAGGAGCTTATCTGACTCCAGAGCTATCTTTTATTTAGTCTTCAGTGTGGTTTTGTTCCCCCTTTTTGAGAAACATTTAAAGCATCTAAGACATTTAAAAATCAGGATATTTTACATAAGCGTCTAGAATTCTGATTTCGCTGGAAAAAAATAAGACAGTAACAATAAACCCAACACATGAAAAAAAATTAAAACAGCCCCCTTTGCTTGAGGCAGATGCTCTCCTGAGTTTCCCAGGGTCCCCCTTATCCCCAGTTATCTGTAACGTGAGGTCTGAGCCCAGAGCAGAACTGAGCTCCAACCTGGCAAATTTGGAGAGAGCTGAATTCTTATACTAGGCCCATTTCATTCACTGCATTACTTTCCTCACTCTGGGATTTAAATGATTACAAAACAAATAATTTGGGGTCATCAGCATTTTATAACAAGCTATCAAGGACTTAGAGAATATTAGAAAATGGGTCCAGATAATATACATTTTATGACAACTGACAAGGACCACAGGTCCATAAATATATCATAAGATAGGGAAGAACCTGACTTACAGGACAAGTAGGACAATGGGACACTGGGTTCTGGGTATCTTTCCTCAGATGGAAGTTCCTCCTATACTTTTAAGGGTTATAAAATTCTAAGTTGCTCGACAGTGGCACCAGAAGTATCTGTACAAGATCAAAGTCTGGCTCATTAAGAAGGGGAGGGTTATGATTCAAGACAAACTGTCATCCCAGATTAAAGCATATTATCACCCCAAGCATCAGAGTCCCTTCACAGAATGTTAAGCATTCTTTTGATATTTTGTCCATAAGACAGAAGTGAACAACAGATCAGAACACTTAAAGGTAATCTATACCCTAAAAATACACCAGAGTAGGACAAGTAAGATATTCACCTATTTAGTAAAATGTAAAATATTTAGTAAATATTTAGTAACATATCCAGTAGAGCTGGATACATTTAGTTTATATTATAAGGCATAATAACCCCTGGAACAGCTCAGGAAGGTACATGATCACATTTTTGTTTTGTTGCTATTTTATTTCCATGTTTCTCCTGAAAAAGAAAGTTTCTTAAAAGCAATTTCTATAAGTGAATTAGAGGTCAGCCGAACATAACTCTACAGAAACAGTGTTTGAAGGACACAATGTGATGTTAACTTGAAGTAATGTGATGTTTACTTAAGGAGCTGAGAAACTGCTGCTGGGCTGCTGTGAAGCCATTAGAGGCAAGTTCAATGTCAACCAAGGTGAGAGGTTAAGCATAAAGCTTACCAGCAAAAGCCAAGATTTGACCATCAAGTTTCTGTTAAAATCATTACTGAAAGAGAGCAGAGCAGCCATGGCCAGGTCCCCCACTGGCTATGCACCTCATCTGGCCTCTCCCAGGTGTACAGACAACTACTCGCTATGTGCATCATCTTCAGAGCAAGTTCCTTAGTGCCCATTTCTTCTAACCCACTAGCATCCTGATGGATGTTTCTTCTGTTTGTTGAAAAGAAGTACTTGAAAAGATTCTATCCACCAATACTATTAGAAAATAGTATTCTATCCAGCAATACTATTAGAAAAAATAGAGAGGTAAACTAATTCAAAGTAGCAGATAAAACCACAAAGTACATCGTTACATCTCAGAAACACAGTAAGGAAAATGCTTTCTTTCCTTTTTAAGTTCCCTGCATTGCACTGAATATACATACTAACTAGCAACATAAAAAGTCCTTCTGGTAGTTATTTACAGGCAAGATTCCATAGAGAAGCAACTTCAACTTGTACCTTCCCTAAACTGTTTCCCTTCATTAAATCTTACTTCCAGGCCATTTTTCATTGCCCAAACATCACGTGGTTGAAATTCAAATAATTGGATAATCTAAGAACATTATAAGGAAGTTGTGTATGCTGCATTAAGTCATGGCAATCTCAAAAGCAATGTAAATTATAATGATATACGCCTTTCTTTTTATTCCTTGTACCAACCTTCTGATTCAATAGGGAGTTGAGTATAAATCATTTTGGTATAAATATCAGGCATATTCCAAACAGAGATAGTTACGGTTGTGTGTACCAAAACAAACTGCATATCATCACTGACATGTAGAATATGAAGATGTTCTTTCTAAAACTCCTCACCTCATGGGGACCAGGGTTGAGCAGCTGGTACTCCCAGCTGGGTAAGGAACCCTTTCCCCATCCACTCTTATTCTCACTGTGTCCTTCCAGAAGATGCATGCTAACTTCAAGAGTCTCACCTCTCCCTGAAAGAACAGTGCTACCCTTCTTGTGACAAAAAGTTGATAAACAGTTACGTTTTTTTGTTGTTGTTGTTGTTTGTCTTTTTGGCTGTGCTGCGCGGCATGTTAGTTCGACCAGGGATCAAACCCACAACCCCTGCAGTGGAACTGCAGTCTTAACCACTGGACCGCCAGGGAAGTCCCCAGTTATATTGATTTTTTAAATGGAATCAAATGGCTGGTAAAATACTCATGTAAAAAAAGTTTTGTAAAGAAATCTAGACTAGTAATAGACTCACGTTAAATACTGTATGCTATTTTTCTTAATTAAAAAAAAAAGTACCTCTATCCTCCCTTGATCTCCTCTGCTGTCCTGATCCACTTTGTACTTGTACTTCTCCCACATAATAATCTTTCATAATGTGTCTGCTCAGTAGCAAACAGTTCTTATTGGCTAATGCAGATTTTAAAGTTAGGCAGAAAAATTTTGCTTTGTACCTCCTGCACAGAAATTACTTGGAAACCAGAATCACGCAATGCATCCAACAGGTCTGTTCTAACAACAGCCCCAGGACATTTGGAGTATGGCTTTTCCTGACAAAAACCATTCACTGATTAGTTCACAGAAGAGGGTGAAATTCAAACTCCTGGACCCTTCAGTAATTCCTCCAGCAAAAAGAACAATCTGAAAGTGCAGGCCTCATTGAAAATAGCATACATTAAAACCACCTTCCGTTATGCAAATGTTCTTGCATAAATCACTTATGGAATATTATGAAATACGACAGAAAAAAAAAAGAAAAAAGAAAAGAAAAGAAATGCATTTTGAATGAATCCCCAGGACTACATCATGATACAAATTTGGTCAAGAGTTTTTACTTGGTAGAGAAGAATTAGGGCCCAGTGAGCTACATTCACCACTGGTCTCCACTGGAGACTAATGGACTAATTGGAATAAAATATTTCTCAGATAGCCACTATCCTTTCTAAATCTAAAAGGGGTTATTCAGCCTTTATTATAATTTAGTCATTCAGCATATAAGAAATGAAGAGTAACCGTAAGTACAAGATGGTAGTATTTGTAACACACATTCATATACACTGGTAAGTGTAAAACAGGGTTTTGTTTTCCTCCAGATTCCTTTCTGAATAATGGAGTGATATCATAGATTTCCTCAAACTCTAAGCACAAAGAGAATCTCTGTGAAAGGAAGATGAGAGACATTTTCTGATGATTATAAATATAGCTAATTTTTCCAAAAGAGAGAAAAATGAATTACATTAAAATTAGAATGACTTTTAATCCTGGGTCAAAAATACATTAAAACCCTTATTTCTAATGCAAACACAATGCCCCATTGTAAAATTTCTTTTTTATGGATTTATTATATAGGTCAAAGATTCCTTAAGGAAGAATCTCAGAGCAATTTCACATGAGACGTAAAGACTTTGAAGACATAAACACAGACCCCATTAGGAAACACCAGTTGCGGGCTTATTCCTCACTACCTTTCTTCTTATTCAGTCATTCAGTGAATAGTTACTGAGCACCTATGAACTCTGTGGCAACATAACTAGACCCAGCACGATCTAATGTCGTGCTTTCCAATCACTGCAAGGTACCTCTTCACCCCTTCTGTTTTCCTAACTCTCTTTGTCTATGATCTCTGAGTAGTAAGAGAAAGAAAACTCAGAAAACATTTAAAAGGTGTCTCTAGGCTGGTCTAATAGATGTGTTGAGGTTAAAAAAATATATATATTTTCAATAGATGTACTTTAACCCCTCCCTCTCCTTCCGTCAGCATTTAAACAAACTGAAGTCTCTTTTCGTCTTAAGAACATAAAAGCAAAAAGAAAATAAACTTTCCTTAGACATCACTTTACCTCCAAAGACAGAAAAGTCTGGGACTTTCTTTTTTTGACATTCCCTCGCTTTCTACTCTCTTCTCCACTCATGCGACTTTGGTTTCAGCACCATCATTTTCCCAAAGCTGCCAGTGCTAGGTAGGCCCCTAGTGGCCCACACACCACCGAATCCAAGGGGTACTTTCAGAGCCACACTTCGCTTCACATCTCAGTAGCATTTCAACCACCATGACCACTTCCTTCCTTAGATGCACTCTCTTCTCTGGGTTTTCAGGACACTCTCTTCCTTCTCTCTAAACCCTTTTCCTCCTCAGCCCAAACCCTGAAGGTGGGTGGTCCTCAGAGCTGCGTTCCAGGCCCTCTTTTGATTCACTATATGACCTCATTCACTCCCATATGTTAAATTCCCACCTAACATGCCAATGCCTTCAAAATCTTTATCTCCTTCGCAGACCCTTATAATATGCTTAAAACCCACCTACTCAAGTATCTACTCAGTATCTCCATTGGAAGCCTTTCAGAAAACACAAAATTAATCTGCTCCAAACTGGACCCATTCACTTGGGCACCCCTTCCAGCCTTCCTCATTTCCATAAGGACACCACAAATCTCCTTGCTGCTCCAGGAAAAATAAAAACAAAAAAACATGAAATCATCCTTACTCTTCTCCTCACCCCACCCTAACCTCTGCCTAAGTAATAAATAACTATGCCCTGTAGGGTCTACATGACGTTATAGGTTTTTAATCTCGGCTTCTCTGCATCTCCACAACCAGCATCCCACTCAGCCCACATGCATCTTTTGTTTGGACTGATGAAATAGGCTACAGGAACACTGTTTTATAATGCAAAGCTGACCCTGCCATTCTCCACCTAAAATAAGTTCCTTGGCTTCCTTCTGCCCAAACCCTAAACCTGTGTACAGAATCCTTCATAATCTAGCTGTATATAGCCCTCTACTTATAATTCAGCACCTCTCTGCATCTTTGCTGTCTAGAGTTACTGTTTTCTTTGGGGTCACGGCCCACAGTGGGCTGACTCATCTCAGTACCCACATACTACTACTCCTTACCTGGTGGAGTTCTTTCCTTTCCTCCCACCCTTCACTTAATTACATCCTGCTTCAGGTCTAATCTTAAAAAAGGCTTCTCAGGGATGCCTTCCTTGAAGCTCAACAGACTAGTTTTATGGTTATGTGTTTGTATTAACTAGCATATGATTAGTATATACTACAAATGGATTTAGCATGAGAGTGCACATTATAAATAAATATCAGATTTTTAAATGAAGACCAAACATAATAAATTAAGTTGGTTATCAAGTTTAGTTCATTAGCACATTATTAATGCCATCAAGTCACACTGCCAGGACACTTCTAAATTTCTGTATTCCTAGATTCACTCATAAACAACTTGAAAGCAGAGACTGAGAAAGTTTCTGCCACAGTGTAGCAATAAAGTTGGAGACCCCACCTTTATACTACTGCTTTGGCAAAAAGGCCTTAAATTATTATTTTTTTTAATTTTATATTGGAGCACAGTTGATTAACAATGTTGTGTTAGTTTCAGGTGTACAGCAAAGTGATTCAGTTATACATATATATGTATCTATTCTTTTTCAAATTCATTTCCCATTTAGGTTGTTACATAATATTGAGCAGGGCTCCATTAAATTCTTGAGTCTCCTCAGTGCCCCTCCCCAAAGAGACAACAAATCAGCACTCCCTTTGGAATGCATAGGAAACATGCCCACCACCCAACCTCCAACACCACCAGACTCTAACTTGGGAAGCTTGAGCCCCAAACCAAACACATAGACAAGTGAGTGACTTACAGTAACGCCATCTAGTTGGATTTAATTTTTCTATTAGTGGTTCCCTGCAGCCCTCAGATTAGCCCATAGTCCCCATGGCAGCCTACCATTTTCCTGAGGGAACTAAGATCCATCCTGGCAGACATCTAGGCCCAGTCTCCTGTGATTTGGTGAAAAACACTTTATTATGGATAATTCTTACCCTCTGAATCGATTTTTTTTCCCCTTCTGTAAGCATCCAGCCAGCCTTGATTAATTTCTCTGGAGGGTTTTTCTGGGTTTTTTTTGTCCTTCATCTTGACAAACTTCCTTTCTCTTTCCAGCAGTGTTTGTTGCCACTGCTGTTGGTGTTTTTTGTCTTCGTTTTTGTTATTTTTATGAGCATATGGAAAAATATTTTTAATTAACTCTTAGGTAACAAGATTTTTAAATGAGATTACTAAATTCATACTGTTAGATGTTTTATAAGTATTTGCTGAGCAAAAATTCTGTGTCAACCACTACGCTAAATATATATTAACAGTGCACTGTGAAGAAACAGGCATCGACCTTTACTCTTCTCTCACGAAGCTGACAATGTAGTGGGGGAGATAGATAGGCAGTAAATAAGTAAACATAACAACATAAAATTCTATCATTGTAAGCATATGAAGAAAATAAACATGGTGAAAAGCCAGGAAAAAAAAGGGCAAGATACAAAATTAGATAGGGTAGCAAGGAAGAACCCTCTGAACTTGACATTTAAGCAGAGTACTGAAGGATGGTGGTTGTTGTGGGGTAGAGGGCAGTTCTACACAGCGGGGACAGTGTATACAAAGGCCCTGATATGGGGACAGCTTTTGACATGTTCTCCAACTGAATGGGAGTGTGATTTCAACTTCATAAATGAGAGAGTAATGGCTCAAATTGAAGTTACATAAGTAAGCAGAAGCCACATTCTGCAAAGCCTATTGGCCAGGGCAAAGAATCTGGATTTAATTCCAGTTATAATGAGAAGCCATTGGAGGGCGTTAAATAGGGCAATAACATGATAGGATTTATATTTTATGACCTGATTTATATTTTAAAGGGATCACTCAGGCTATGTGGTAAGTAGATTTGTGGGAGAGGGGTGAGAGGATAAGCAGAGTGACCAGTTGGGAAACTACTGCTAAAGTCCAGAAGAAAAATGGTGGCATAAGGAAGGTGGCAATGGAGAAAAGAATTAGAAGTGGAGAACTTCAAAGAATTTGCAAATAGAAAACCTGGGATTTGCTGATAGATTTAAACATAACTATGCATACTTACCAGAATATCTGACTGCTATTAACCCATACAAGCATGCGGTCATGACTTAACTTCCATTGTGATTACAACGGGAATCATCAGTTGGATGGATGATACTAACTTAAAGCAAAGAATAATTTAGAGAAAATATTGAAAATGCATCCATAATGAAGTTGCTTTTGAAGGATGTTAAACACCTTTTCAGTTGAATAAGTCCTTTATAGTCATTAGCAACATATTAGGGGCTTTAGTCTATGTCTGTTAAAAAGAAGTTCAGTACAATAGGAATATTATTTTTGTCATGGCTAATGTACCTTTTACTCATTTTTTAAAAGTGATGCTGTGGACTGTGTTGGCTACACATGCCATTGGCCCAGCATGCTATTCCATTCCTCATCTGATAAAAGCACCCCCTTTTCTTCCAAGGTATTCCTCTCCCACACTTGTACATTGGGTGTGTACTTGGCCCATGTCTGGCTCTGTACCTGATCTTTGTGGCCACAAAAACGAATTGTACAGGGATGGGTATGTACCCAAATCAGGCCTTCTCTGGGTTTTTTTTTTGAATTGCACACAGAGGGTGGCTCTCCCCTCCCAGTGGAGAACTGGAACTGTTAATACAGAGGACGCCTGAGTTCAGCCTTAGCACTAGTAGTAAATTAGAGCAGAGTCAGTGAGAAGATAATAGAAAAGGAGGAGAGGAAAAGAAAGATTCTAAAGTCAAACTAGTTTAAGTTAGTCTGAGTTGAGTTTATTTTACTACAACTGAGAGAGTCCTAACTCCCTAAAGGGAAATACATTGACTAAAGAGAGCCTAAAAGATATGGGGTGGGGACTTTCCTGGTGGTCCAGTGGGTAGGACTCCGTGCTCCCAAGGCGGGGGGGGGGGGCCGGGTTCGATCCCTGGTCAGGGAACTAGGTCCCACGTGCATGTCGCAACTAAGAAGGCCGCAGGCCGCAACTAAGACCCAGTGCAGCCCAAATAAATAAATAAAGATATGGGGTGAAAAGTTTTAAAGGTTTAACTTTAAAATCATGTTCATTTTTTAATCTAAAAATCATGTTCATTTTTTAACCTAAAAATCATGTTCTATAAGAATCTCATGTAAGTCTGAATCAGCTCTAATCTGCTGGACCTTGGAATTCAAAATGTTTAACTTATTCATATGTGGATATTTCATTTCAATTATTTAAGTTTAGTTAAGGATCGTCTGTTGGGAAGGGCCGCAAAAGAAAGAGAAGTGTATATTTGCCTAGAGTAATGACTACAGAAATGGGGGAGACAGGGAAGAGAAAAGTGAGCCCAGCACACTCCCCAGATCCTTAAAGAGAACAGAAGGGAGGCAGAAGATGCACTGGCCACTGTGGTCTCCTCCTCACCTTTTGGCGGCCCTTCCCATGCGGACATTCCTCTTCCTTCCTACACACATTCTGCATGAGCAAATCTTCTCAACTCCTGGCTTTCTTCAACTAGCGCCTGTATCTCAAAGACAACCAAGTGTGTGCACGTGTCTGTGTGCGTGTGTGTACGTATATTCAACTGTCATTTCTATTCTAAGTGACAGCTCCATATTTTTACCTAGAGCTCTCTCTCTAGGTGACCTAAGTCACCCACATCTAACATATTCACAAGTGACTCATTATTTTCCATTCCTCAAACTTATACCTTCTTCTGACTCCCAAAGTATCACCATTCATCGAAACATTCCAAAGTACAAATCTCTGAACTGCCTTCAAAAATTCATCATTCAAGATTCAAATCCAAAGATATTTCCTCTGAAACTTTACCAACCTCCTCAGAGCCATTAACCTTTCTGGGTATATCTGTAGTTTTTAAAAATGTCTTTATTAGAGCATTTATAACACTGTATTGCATGGTTTAATATGTGTCATATTAGACTGGCAGTTTCTAGAGGGCCAGAGATTTATCTAATGCATTTTTCAAAACCCAGAATCTCATACTGTATCTATCATAAAAGTAAAAGCTCAATTATTGTTCATGGAATTTATCTATAACACTTGATTCCATTTCACAAAAAGTAATCGTTTTATATTGAAATGCATGGCTAAATTAACATTTTAAACATGTAACCTTAACTTTACATATATTTATAATCTCACCGTAAGAATATGCAGAAGATGAAAATGTACAACAGAAGTGAATATCAGGTGGATGATTTTAGATCAGCAGTTGCCATTATTTATACTTTAAGAATTATGAACTATGTGAGTAATGGCATATAGGATAAATTCACGTGATTGCCATGTGTAGGATATGTGAGAAAAAGAGAGAGAGACAGAGTGGTACACATCTGTGTTATTAAAACTGTGTCTATGTTTAAAACAAGTATTTTCAGACTTCACAGGATCACTGGGTACAAATCCGCTACCTCCACATTTTGTCTACACTGAACTAGATTCTCAGCATTTTTTCTTCATTTTTTTTCCCCAATCATGTCAGAGGCTAATTCAGACTCAGTCAAGTCCTACAGGACTCAGGCACCATGACCATATCTTTGTTATCGTCTTGTTAATAATTTAAGAGATATTGTTTGCTCTACCATTCTGTCGAGTTCCCATTCCTGGCTCTCTTCAACACTGAATACGAGGTAAAAATTTACTTAGTTCAATTCAGTTACATTCAGCAAACATGTATTGATCACACATGCACCAAAGCATTCTGCTATGGGCTGGGATACAGAAATGATAGACTCAGACAACACCCATTCTCAAGTAGCTTTCAATTAAGCAAACTAAAAAGTTCAGAATAAAAATGTTTGAACTCTAATCTTATCACGCATACCTAGTGTGCAATCCAATAAGTAAATCCTTCAACCACAGAGCAAAGTTTTCCAACAGGATGACTGATTTTTTTTTTTTAAGGTTTAATGCCTTTTACAAAAACAAAAACAATGATTTTCTTACTAACACTTTAGAGTAATAATTATATGTATGATTTTTTTTTAATTGCATCTTTCACATCCTGTTCTGGAAGTTAGTACCAAAATAAATGTCCATCAGGGCTCACAGAAAGAAGAAAACAAGGAAAAGACAAGGAGGGCTCTTAAAGTTAAGTTATTCAGGAATATCTATATACTTGGGCTGGAACTTTAAAAAGCACCCCTAAGAAGCCAAATTTATACAGAAATACTTTTATTTTTATTTTTTGCTATATGTTGTGATCACCACAATAAGGTTAGTCATCATCCATCACCACATATAGTTATACATTTTTTTCTTGTGAAGAGAACTTTTAAGATTCACTCTCTTAGCAACTTTCAAATATCTAGTACAGTATTATTAACTATAGTCATAGTTACAAGAAATTATTTAAGAGGTTATATAAAATATTTTGCTTAATTTAAAGAGAGCATTTTAAATGTCCTTGCACATAAAAACTTACTCTAAATATTTTAATTCTAGTTTGAAAATTAAGGAAAACCAACAACAGCAATATAATCACAGCTGAATGATGATGGGAAAAGTTACAAAATTCATACGCTAAATTTTAAATCCTGACATTAAAAAAAATAGGATCAGACACTTTAAAGGTGACAACAGGAAGAAAGGAAAGGCTAGATGCTGCATTACACATGCACTCAGTACTGCCCTTCCCTGAAATGCCCATCAAAGTCTTAAAAGACTGCCCACAGTCTAAGTCCACTACATCAGGAGACCAGAATCCCTGCAGGTGAAAAATAAAATCAACTAGCCTTGGAGTCCTGGAAGACAAGATGATATACTATGCGACTCTATAAATGTTAACATTTCTCTAATATTTCCAATACCACAATTAGAAATAAAAATAGACAACCCTGGTTGGCATACTGGCTTCCTGCTCTGCTTTGATAAGAAGGAAAATCAGATGCAGAAATGCATAAAGTTACTGATGAGATTCTGGGTCTTGCTACCACAAGCAAGTAGATCACTCAGGACACCACACTCCCTTGAGAAAGAGTCACACGCACAGCTTTAAAAAGTCATGAAGAAAAGTCCAGGTGAGTTTCCTTTCATCCAGGGTAATCGTTTTATGAACTATGCTACTGGCCCCAGCACCTTACCTAGATGTCAAAATCATCTGGAACATCCTCTACATTTAAGAAAGATAAAGAAGAGAAAACTGTGGTGTGAAATCAAGGGGGGGTGGAGAACTGCCTTCCCCTTTTAAGAGCAGCATCAATTAATCCCAGGGGAGGTGGGTACAGTTTACTAGTTAATTAGTCCAAGGATGAGGTTCTTTCATGTGTAATTCAGAACAGGAACACCTGGTGTGCGGCTCTTCAAAGCACGAGGGGAGGGGGAAGGGAAGCCAAACAATGCAAGAGAGGTCACAACAGAAAGCAACAGCACAAGAACAAAAACTGTTTCTCTCTGACCTTCACCCTGCTGTAAATAAAGTGAGATTCCTGAGGGCCCCCTCCCCCTAAGGTCCGGGGAGAAAAAACAGCTCCTGGCCCACTCGGGGAGTTCTAAAAAGACATGGTGTTAACTAATTGTTTTGTAACCCAATTAAAAAGAAAACAGAGAACCAGAGAAACACAAATACAGATATAATGATTATAATCACATTCTGATATATAGCGCACACCAAAAATATTGACATGCTCTCTCTCTGTTGTGTGACCAGGGCTGTCCAGGTAGCATTCAACAAAATTAGGAAAGGAGGCTTCTACTTTAGGACAAATTACCTTGTTCTCTTGAATCTGAAACTGAGCCATTTGCTAATGGAACACCTCTCCTTGTGAATTCTAAAATGGTGAGGTCATGTTTTTTTTTTTGATTGTTGCTTCTAAACATTCTGGTTGTAGACAGGTTGATAAATGCAGGTGAAGAAACATTAATGTTTAAATTGAACCAAATAATATATGATTTCAGCTGTGGTATCCATTTAAAGAAAAAAATAATAAATTAGGGGTTTTATTAGGGGGTTGATTCAGAAGGAATGAGGGAAAGTGTCCTGGAATGGATGGAATCTAGTACCTTTTAAAAATTACCACCATGAGAAATTCTACAACACAGAACACAGTGTTTAAAGATATGAAAAAGCCTGCCATAAAGAGTTTTAACCTAATTTTAAAGATTGCAGGATCAGAAGAAAATGGCTTAACAATTTCTAACATTGATTATACTTGTTTCTGCTCTAGGGAAAACTTTAATAAAACTATCTCATATCCTCTTTTCCGTGTGTGTGTGTGTGTGTGTGTGTGTGTGTGTGTGTGTGTGTGTGTGTGTATTGGGGGGTATCAGTGTGTGTTTATTCACACCACACACCCACATACACTTACACATAACAAAAGCAGGCTTCTGATCCATTAAACCAAAGGCATTTGAGAGGCAGGGAGGTGGACAAGAAAGTGAAGAAATTGTGAACATGTTCTTAGCACATTTCCACAACTCTGTATCTATAATTAAAGAATGAACAATGAGCCAGAGAAGGGAGAGTTGAATAAAAATACAGAATTATCCGGTGGCTCAAGGAAAAGAAAGTCATTCAAAGGAAAAGTAAAAATAAGTGTAGACAATTGACTTGAGACTCACATGTGTATGAAAATTCACTTTTAAACCACTGACCACAGGGAGAGTAATATTCTCCCAACCATTCAAAAATTTGTTTCAGGTTCTAGCTATTTAAGTCATAATCCAGAAAAACAAGATTACCTTTCCTCTGTATTTTTAAAATTCACTTATTTATTTATAAGTGTCATATCTGTCCTGAACAGAAAGAATGAAAATCAGCTCGGACTGAAAAGGAGAAAAAGCAGCCTTGCCATGAGTCAGGCTTGGAGGACAGACACAGAAAAAGCCAAACATTAAAAACAGAAAAACACTGTTTCTTCCAAGGCCACGCAGTAGTTGCAAAATGCCATTATGACCCCTCTCATTTTTACCAATGTCACCCCAGTCCCACTTGCTATTTTCATTTCTTATTAGGAATACCCAATTGCTGCTAAACCACCCTGGTCTAAACTATGACAACGTCCAGTCCCTAGTTAATTTTCACGGCTAATCCCACCTCAGAAACAGCAACCAGTCCAAAACTGATCCTTCCTCCCCTTAGATTCTCCTCAGAATCCTTCAGTAGGAACCCAACCTCAAAAGTTGCTCTCTCCTAACTCCTGTCAAGGTAATTCCGTGGTTCTTTGAAAAGCCCTCCCTCACTACAAGTCAGCATATCTGATTTTGTCGGGACTACAGGCTTGTTCTTGGTGGTTTTTAGCTGATTAAGTTTTTTACACATTCAGGAAGCAATTATTGAGTTTCTACTATGTGGAATGCACTGGTGTTCTGAAAATGATAAATGAAAATAAGTCTCATACCTTGCTTTCCTGAGGACATGCTATCTTGGAGAGGTAAGACAGATGTATAATAATGTAAATAAATACCACATGAATAATTACAACACGAAAGGTACTAAGTACTGGGAGGTTCAGAAGACAGAAGGGTGACTATCAGAATGGGATCCAGGGATGCCTAGAGAGAAAGAGCACATGGCCTGGACCTTAAAAGAGATTTTATGGGCTTCCCTGGTGGCGCCGTGGTTGAGAGTCCGCCTGCCGACGCAGGGGACGCGGGTCCGGGAAAATCTCACATGCCGCAGAGCGGCTGGGCCCGTGAGCCATGGCCGCTGAGCCTGAGCGTCCGGAGCCTGTGCTCCGCAACGGGAGCGGCCACAACAGTGAGAGGCCCGCGTACCGCAAAAAAAAAAAGATTTTGTGAGGCCCAGGGGCCGGCAGTCCCAGTGGAGGAGAGAGCAGGAACCAAGATGTAGAGACTGGGAAGACCCTTGCGTGTTCAGGGAATGGCAACCTACTTTAGCTGGAACACAAAGTACACACTTGAAATTACTGGGAAGTCAGTCTGAAATCTGAGACTAAAACAAATGTATTTGGTAGATGATATGGAACTACTAAAGGTTTCTGAGCAAGACAACAGCTCCATCAGAGGTATACTTTAGTCTGATTTATCCAATAATGTTATGAGAGACTGGGAAGTGTTAAAGTAAAAAATTCCTCATTTGTGACACTTGTTAAAACAGTAAGGCAGACTTTATTCAAAGAAACTATGGCAAGAGGAATAGGCACTACGATGCTACCGTGGGATTTTGCAGTAGGGGAGAGAAATTGGGCTCAGCACTGAATACGAAAAGGAAAAGTGGGAATTTATAGCCAAGAAGTGGGGCTGGGGGTCAGTGAATGGAAAATTACCGAGAGGAAACATCAGGGGTAAGGAGGGGTTTCTGGTGAGACCAACCTAACAGGATTCTTGCTGAAGGCAGGCGGGGTGGTCGGACATCACCCCAGTGGGCTGGAGGAAGATGAAGAACCTGATCAGACATGGAGGGTTAGCCAATACTGAGGAGGGGAGATTCCGGCTAAACTGACCTAGCAAGATTCTTGCTAAACCTGGACAATGCAGAGGCAGAGATGAAAGCCCAAAAGTCAGAGCCTAGTGGAGAAGAGTGTTCCGGGCAGCCTGACCAAAGTCTCTCAAGGAGACACTGTCGGAAGACAGAAGGCTATTTTAAGCAGTCTCTTTGGGAGTTAACCAGGGTTTCAAGTGAAAATAGGAGTGGAAAGGAAAGAAGCATCTAAGAAAGACACTAAAGGCAAATATTAGACAGTGGTGATGGATGGGATACGGGAAGCAAGAGAGGGGAGTCAGGGAGGACGGAGGTGTGGAGCCTGTGTAACCAGGAGCGCTATGGACCCCTTGCAGGAACTGGAGAAATCTGAGGGGAGACCATGGAGCGCAGAAGAGTCCTAGGTGACCATCCCCTCTCAATGTAAGCCACAGAGGTCCAAATTCCCACTCTTTCTCTGTTTAGTTTTTTTTTTTTTTTTCGGTACGCGGGCCTCTCACTGTTGCGGCCTCTCCCATTGCGGAGCACAGGCTCCGGACGCGCAGGCTCAGCGGCCATGGCTCACGGGCCCAGCCGCTCCGCGGCATGTGGGATCCTCCCGGACCGGGGCACGAACCCGCGTCCCCTGCATCGGCAGGCGGACTCTCAGCCACTGGGCCACCAGGGAAGCCCTCTCTGTTCCCTTTTAATAGTTAACCCTGGAGAGAGAGTGAGCAACAGTTTCAACTAAAGGCAGTGAATAACTTACGGTAAAAATGTGGGTTCAAGTTTCACTTTCAGCCATTACTGGCTATGTGACCTTGGCAATTATTAACCACTCTGACCTGAAAAGTCCTCCTCTGTGCAAAGGCGATTATAAGAGTGCCTGCCTTAGAGAGGTGTAGTGAAGGACTAAATTAAACGAGTGAGGGAAGCCGAGTGCTTGGTCAAGCGCTACTAGTTTTTAAGCGAGATTCAGCCCCTGTGGCAGTAGGGGTGGTGGTGGGGAGGGCACTGTTGACGGATCAGGGGCTCTTTCTGGCTTCCCTTCAAGCAAAGGGAGGACTTGCTATACCTATTTTTCAGAAGCTGCTTTAACATCAAAGTCCCAATTTGGAAAGGACCCTTGCTTCTACTTCTGAAGTTGTTTTTTTGTTTGTTTGGGGTTATTTCTAAATGTGGATGTTACCTGATGCATTCAGATGGATTGAGGGCCTGTAATTTGTTACTCTACCTCAAATAACTTAGAGTTTTAATAAGTCTATTATGCTCTAAAATCCTTTTAGATCTGTTTTCACTCAACATCTTATGCTATCCTTCAAAAATACCATTTACTCCTGAACAGGGCTAATAAAGGTCTGGAACTTTAAAGTATCTGGGTCTTATAAGAACAGATAAGAATGCAGTGTACTATTTGCATTTCAAAGTGATCTTCCGGTTTCCAAAACCTAGCTTCTTTTTTGGGCTTGTTAGTACATAGGAAAAAAAGTTAATTTATTAAGTAAACACCAGGGCTTCCCTGGTGGCGCAGTGGTTGAGAGTCCGCCTGCCGATGCAGGGGACACGGGTTCATGCCCCGATCCGGGAAGATCCCACATGCCGCGGAGCGGCTGGGCCCGTGAGCCATGGCCGCTGAGACTGCGCGTCCGGAGCCTGTGCTCCGCAACGGGAGAGGCCACAGCAGTGAGAGGCCCGCGTACCGCAAAAAAAAAAGGAACACCAAAATAGGTGCAGTCATTATTGACAATTATAGGTGGCATATGTGGTCTAATAAAGCAAAATAACACGTCTTTGCCAGGCACGTCCTCTCCTGAGATTCTGCTGTACTTGTGGTCAGGAGGGACGGGAAGAGTGGAGGGGAGCCGGAGGACTCTGATATCAAGCTCCCTTCAATGAGTCTTGAAACTCTATTCTAGAGCTTTTTAACATTAGCCCTGACAAACTATCATGCATACATTTCCAACCTGCAAAGGTCATATTTCTTGAAGTTATATCACAATGTCAGAATACATGAGAGCTGACCCGCAATAATCAGTGGCAAGGACATGTGTAAAGTCCAAAGTTGTCTTCATCCAGGATCATGATGTCACTTGTGCCTTTTAACTAGATAAGATCAAATCCACCACCAGTTGGTGAGATGCGGCATCTCTTGGATTAGAGGGGACCACGGTTGGGCAGTTTTGGATGGACAGTCTAAAGAACCTGGTAGCTAATGGCGCCTGTAAGAAGCAAGTGCATGGTAAAATGCAATTCCCTGGTTAGAAGCTTGGCAGGACTCTAGCCTTGACATGCAAAAGGCAACGTGCTATTTTGGAGACCACTAGTGGGTAGAACTCTGCTTTACATCTCATTCTTAAATATAAACTTTTAACAAAACCTTGCCACTTAAAACAATGTCAAAGTTTCAGTACACCAACTGAGAAAACAGAAGCATGCCACTTGTTTATCCCTGTGTTCTGTAGCAGAAGTACCAAAGTGAAAAAGGAAATGTGCTTGCTTTTGACAATTGAATTTTTCTCATGTTCATCTGCTAACACTTTCTTACACTGTAAGTTTGCATTTATTTTGCAAGGACTATATTGATCCTACACACAGAGATGACACCACTCCCCTCCAGGCTGGCCTGTCAATCAGTGTACCGTCTCTTCACATACAACATGTTCCATATTTTCTTTGCTAACATAACCAGTGGTGTTTGGGTTTAGTTGTGCATGAAATTAATCCTACATTTTCATGAACACTTAAATAGAAAATCTAAAGACTAGGTGGAGAGTGGGCATTTATGATGGAAGTGTCTGCATGTGTGGGGAGTTGAGGTAGGGAAACGTGTTTGCAGGACAGGTAAGAAAGCACACGTTTTCATTTTAAACATATTTACTCTTAAAAATACTAGTCTAAAATTCTCATCCTACAAAATGACCTTCTGTTCTGAGTACCTGCAGGTGAAGGAGCAAATAATAATTGGTACACTTAAGAGACAAAAATTGGTCACATGAATTTCACCTACGTACATCTACGGGATGATCCGGGAGATATTTCCCACGTTTAAAAAATTGCTGTAAGATGTTTCAACTCTTGCGACTGTGTGTGTCCCAGGCAACATAATAGATTATACCTCAGCTCCTTAAAGAGCACCCTGATAATATGCAAGGCTAAAATGTCAGAAGCTATTAGAAACTCTCAGATGCACAATATATCTCCATCCCTGAGTTTTCCCCTTACACTGCGAAACACCAGACAACAGGCATGCAAACTGCTCAGCTGCAACTGTTCCAAGTCGAATAATTACAACTTGTCAGAAAGAATTAATTTTCCCATTTCTCATAAAGATGTGTAAAAATTACCATGTTATTATACACTGACACTCTCTGGAGGCAGACACAAAATTTAATTTTGAATTCTTTCCGCATATTAAATTAAATCCATAAATAAGAGTTTAGGCATTCACTCGGAAGCATATGTTCATTGGGAGCGAAAGCCAACACGAGCCCGGCTGTAATGGCTGTTGTAATGTTTTAATAGCTCGCTTCTTCTAAGCACCAATAAATTTACATGATCATAACAGTCGTGGGCATACAAGAAGCCCATTACTGTCTGGGCACAGGCAGCAGCGTTAACAGGATGGAAAAATGGAAAAAGGAAAAAAAACTCTTAAATAAAATTAGGCAACTGCACTTGTCAGCTGCTCCATGATTGAATTTTTAATATTGTGGTCAATTGGTCAAAACAAATAATGGGATAAAATATTTTAATGTATTTAGAACCTGTTTCTGTAGTTAGCCCATAAAATAGTTTTCCCGAAAATGAACCATTTCAATCTTGCCGTTTCTAGCAAGTTTATATTTAAAGACACATACTGTAATTTTTAATTTTTTGGAGGACATTTGCTCTCTATGCGCCCATATTTGAAGTCAGAGCATTTCAAATTCGGCTCAAAGGGTGATTCTTTTTAGCCAAGGGAGTGTCTTGGGGAGACTGCGTAGGGTGCTAAGAAGTGAGCTTTAAGGCAAGCCTTGTGGGACACAGGAGTGCACTGCCTGCCTGTCCTCTGCCTGGAGCAGAGAATGCTCTCCTTTCGAGACACAAATGAATACATGTTCCATAATTAGAATCCAAACTGAAAAGAAAACACTGCAGCCTCCAGACCATTACTGAGGTGGTGTAGTTTCCATTTATTAGGGATTGTTGAATAAACAGCTTACTTCTAAACTTCTATAAGCAAATTCACCCTGGTTGTGAAAACAAAGTACAGAAAAACCTCTACCATATTTCACATTACTTAAGTGTTTTTCAAGGATAAAGAGTCCAAAGTAATGGATGGTCTTACAGTGCAGATCAATGCTGGCTGGTTGGCATTTCTGATCCTAAGCGTACAGATGCTGTCACTGGTGGGAAGCTATGGGGGTGGGGATGAGGTGGGCGTGTTAGTAGAGAATTAGAGAGGGAGTGATGTTCAGAAAAAAAGGTTTTGTTAAGGAGAATATGTGAACGGGCCAAGGCTTTTTTCATAAAGGAGTGATGAGTAATGCATGCGTAGAGAAGTGATATGAATTAAGAATGTAAATGAGAAAAAAATCATTTTTCCAAAAATGGCATTTGGATTTGATCATTTTCACCCTTACAGATAAAGACTATGATCACATAGGTCACGCTTATCCCAATGATCTGTCTTAATTGAGAAACCAATGCCATTTCAATACATTTTTTATAGCTCTGTTTTGAATCATGAGATGTCTTATACATATTCAGATTATCAAAACAGTTATTGGTTTGAGAGTTCTCTGTTTGGGACAAAAGATTAAACCTAGTAACTTTCCCTACAAAGACAGATAACAAACTCTTCCTCCTTAACAATAAAAGATCTTAAAATCTTTGCAACAATGTATGTACTCACTCCTAAGTAGTCTATAATTCGTTGCTGGCATTTAACAGAGAGTCAGGATAAATCTTCTACTTTTCCAAAGTATGCACAGATGCAACAAAAATCTCTTTTTTAAATACTGAGGTTGTTTAATATCAGCTGAAATCAGCTTCAGATTTTCAATTAAATTTATAGAAAAATTAAACTAAACATCCTAACACTCTAAGTAGCAGATAAGTAAATTTCTATCGAATCACACATATTTTTAAAAGATAGCTTTTTAAAAATCACTAATCCTCAAAAGCTTCAGAGGAAAGGACAGAGCATATGCATTAGGTATTTCTGGATAAGAAGCAGAATAAATATAAACCCATTGGAATATTCTGGGAAAAGAGACACATCTTATGAAAACTTTATAAATGACTGAAACCTTTCTGTAAACCTCTCTCTTCACTTCTAAAAGCAGGGTATATATGGAGTGTTTTAAACCTCCTTTTAAATCTTTCTTCTCCTACATGATTTAATTCAGGTTGCTATTAAAATGGTTTACCAGGTAAAACATAGTTATATCCAAAGAGTTGCAGAGTAGTATTAAATGAAGGAAAAATCTGTCAGCAGGAAGTTTTAAGGAAAAAATGGCTGGGGATTCGGATAATGGCTGTACTCGGGTAATGGAAGATGGTGGATATGTTAAAAGAGAATTAGAAGGTTTTCACATATAAATATGTGTGAAGGTTGACTGTTACCTGTGGTATGGAGAAAGATTTTGACTAAGAAAGAATACTAGATTAAACAATCTCTTTTGCCCAATATGGTCTCTTGTGTTGTAAATGGTTGGAATAATCCTTCAGGAGCCAAACGACCCCCTGCCCATTTCAGAAGGGACACTCATTGTCCCAAAGGACATGTACCTTCTCTGACACTAGTTAATACTAATACACACAAATGCAACAGATTTTATAAAACCCATTTGAATAATGGAGTATTTCTTTCTCAAACACTCTAAACTGGTCTGTTTGGTTATTTATTATTTATACGACTACATCAATGTGCCACATGAAGTGTGCCAATGTGCCAGAATTCTAGTAACAATGTAAACAGGTGGTAATAAAAATGTGGGTTATTAGGGTCTGAAATCTGATAAAAGGCAAGTTGGTATAGCTTTCAGGAGGCTGGGGAATGTAATTACCCAAACTGTTGAATTAATCACTGGCTGAATCATGTTTATATTTAGGTGTGGTGGACTTTGTGAATGGAAAGGAATTCTTAATTATAAAATGAGGTAAGCATTCAAAGTCTGCTAGAGGTTTCTTAGTAGTAAAATATCTGGGATCAAATTAACCAGCCTTTACTTTATATGCTTCTCTTTGAATCAAATTTTGAGAAATACAGAAAATTTCTCCTTGTCCTACTTTTTCCCACTTTGAAAAAGGAACTACCACCCTCAACTAAGGTCAGCTTTTCCCAGGAAAAGAAAGGCATTAAATGTACCACCTGGTGCTCACTAGTGTAGGGTACAGAGAGAAGAAACGGGGGAAGGGAATACAGAGCACTACCTCTCTTCTCTCCAACTTCTTTCTCCATTCCATTTCTAGGGGTTGAATTTACATCAAAGACACCTGTATCACTGAGCCCCCCAAACATGGAAGGGAGATTTAGGGTATTGGTTTCTACCTACATGAACTACAGTGTCGTGCCTCTAATGAGGTATAAAATTTGGATTATAGTAGATCTGTTCTAGACGATGTCCAATGAAGGTTTGTTGCTAATAGTATTAATAGCAGTGTATAGAAACACCACCTTTTCTATTTCCCTTTGCCTCTCTATAATGGGAAATTAGTGGAGAGGGTGTTTGGTAAAGACACCTCTAACCTTTGACAAATGTATTACCTTTTGATTCTCTTCAACGTATACTTTATCTATTCACTTATGTATTTTAGTTTTTTCTTTAAAACACGTATTATTGGAACAAGATGGAGTAACAGGGACTGGATTTACTATTCCACCAGAAACAACAACAAAAAATAAAAATATGTGAAACAACACTTTTTAAAATATTGGACACCAGGCAACAGAGGATATTGATTGCTAAGAACCAGGAAACAGATGAGGTGAGCCCTAGTACTGCCCCAGGTTAAAATCTTGAGAGAGTTTAGAAGCTGTGGCTCAGGAAAAGGGAAGTCAGGTGGGTCTCATAGACTCCCTGAGTTGATGAGACAGAAATGAATACAGGAAGACAAAGGCAGCTAGGATTCATAGGACCATCTCCTAGAGAAGAGAGAGCTGCACAGAGAATTTGGGAGATGTAGAGGATTCCCTTCAAGTATTTAGCAGAACACTGATTGGTAGATGTATGAGGAAACTGCCCAGGACTAGGGAAAGAACCATCCCTCAAAATTAGAGGGAACACTAAATAGATTTGACACAAGCTAGGAATAGGGCCTATTCCCATCAACCACACTGGAAAGACTCACAAATCACAGAGTTTTGTTAGAGTACTCAGAAGTGTCTTGTCTTCATATTAGAGAAAAATTGACTCTAGAAAAAAATGCGGGTTTGGTCCTACCTAATCATAAAAGCAAGACCCAAAGGGACTGATCTGTTTCCACTGAGTTCCAGAAAAAAAGCTAAAAAGTACTTATAGGGATACAAAAATATCTAGCATACAATGAGGTAAACTACACAAAATTTGGCACTTAATAAAAAATTACCAGGCATGCAAAGAAGCAGGAAAATATGACCTACAATTAGAAGAAAAACTACTCACTCGAAACTGACCCCAAACTGACATAGATGTTAGAATTAGCAGAAATGTTAAATAATAATTGTTAGTTATTTAATTTTATTCCCTATGTTCCAAAACCTAGGAGAAAGATGGAAAATATTAACTAAAGACATGGAAAATATAAAAAAAAACCCAAACCTAACTTCTAGATATGAAAACTACTATGTTTCTAGGGATAAAAAAGAATGGGGCTTCCCTGGTGGCACAGTAGTTGAGAATCTGCCTGCCAATGCAGGGGACACGGGTTTGAGCCCTGGTCTGGGAAGATCCCACATGCTGTGGAGCAACTGGGCCCGTGAGCCACAACTACTGAGCCTGCGCGTCTGGAGCCTGTGCTCCGCAATAAGAAAAACCATGATAGTGAGAGGCCCATGCACCGTGATGAAGAGTGGCCCCCACTCGCCGCAACTAGAAAAAGCCCTCGCACAGAAACGAAGACCCAACACAGCCAAAAATAAATAAATTAATTAATTAATTAAGAAAAAGAAAAGAAAAAAGACGAATGCCTAAAATTAAAAATATACTGGATGGAACAAATGACAGATAAGAGACTAAAGAAAAAAAATATTAGTTAACTTGAAGACATAGAAATACACAGTACCCTAAATGAAGCATAGAGAGAAAAAAGACCTAGAAAGAAAAAAAAAACAAAAAAGGAACAGAGAATCACAGTTGTGGAACAACTCCAAAAACTGCACATTCTGATATATGTGCAGATGGGGTAACAGAAGCCAGGGAGGAAAAAACAATATTTGAAGAAATAATGGCAGAAAAATTTTTTAATTTGATGAAAAGTACAAACCCACAGATAAAAGAAGGAAAACAACCGACAACCTTCAATTCTACACCCAGCAGATATATCTTTCAAAAAGAAAGGTGAAATAAAAAATACAAATACAAAAGTTAAAAAAATTAACCACTAGAAGATATGCCACACAGAAATTTTAAAGGAAGTCCTTCAAGCACAACGATTTTAATGAAATAAAAGATAAAAAATCAACAGATAAAATTGAGACCAAAATCTGTTTCTTGGAGAAGATCAATAAAATTGATAAATTTCTAGCTGGCTGATGAGAAAAAGAAAAGAGAGAAAAAGGTGATACAAATTACCAATATGAGGAATGAGAGAAGTGGCATCACTAGAGATTCTTCAGATGTTAAAATGATTATAAGATATTATTATGATCAACTTTATGCCTAGAAATTTGACAACTTGTACAAAATAAACATACTCATTAAAAGGTACAAATTACCAATGCTTACTCAAGAAAAAAATAGATAACACAAATAGCTTTATGTTTATTTTAAAAATGAAATTATAGTTAAACAAACAAACAAACCTTTCCACAAAGAAAAATGTAGGCCCAGATTGCTTCACTGGTAAATTTCCCCAAACATTTAATAAATAAATAATTTCTATGCAAGCTCTTCCACAAAGTTGAAGAGGAAAGAATACTTCTTAAGTCATTCTATGAGGTCAACATGCCCTGATACCAAACCAGACAAACACGTACAAGAGAAATACAGACCAATATCACTCATAAACATAGACTAAAATATTCTTAACAAAATGTTAACCAATCAAATTCAAGTGGAGTTTATGCCAGGAATGTAAGGTTGTTTTAAAATTTTTAAACTGGTTAATAAAATTTATAATGTAAACAAACTGTGTGACCATATCAATAGATATAGAAAAAGCATTTATAAAGTCCAACATCTATTCTTCATGAAAATTCTCAGAATGCTAAAAGTACAAAGGACCTTCTCAACATCAAGAAGGACATCTACAGAAAAACTTGGAAGTTAGCATAAAACTTAAATAAGAAAGAATGAATTCCTAAGATCAGGAATAAGACAAGGTGTCCACTATCACAATTTCTTTCAACCTTGTATTGGAGGTTGTACAATAAGGCAAGAAAAAGCAATAAAAGGCAGCTAGATATGAAAGCAAGTATGTAATCTGCCTTTATTCACTGACAACAAAATTTTCTATATAGAAAAATCTGACTTTACAATAAAGCTACTAGAACTAATGAGTTATGGGTGTTGCAGAAAATAAAAATAGTATGTAAAAATCAATCATATTCTATGCCAAAAAGGAAAATTCAGATATTGAAATTTAAAATACAATATCATTTATAATAGCATCAAAATCATAAAATATGGATTCACCTGAAAAATAAGTGTAATACCTATACACTGAATATTATAAATCATTCCCAAGATAAAGAAGATGTACATAAATGGTGAGGTATACTTTGTTCATTGCTCAGAAGACTCAATATTAAGATGTCAATTCTCCTCAAATCATTCTACAGATTACAAAGAACATTTCCAACATAATTTCAATCAAAAGCCCAGAAGGCTTTTTTGTAGAAATGGACCAATTCATTCTAAAATTCATATGAAATGCAAAGGTCCTGGGATTGCCATACAACCTTTCGAAAAAAAATACAAAATTGGTGTATTAACCTGACCTGATTTCAAGTCTTACTATGAAGCTACAGCAATATTTTTAAAAGTGTGGTACTGGCACAAAGAGGGGCAAACAGATAAATAGAGCATGATAGAGATTTTGGAAATTGACCCACAGACATATGGAACACTGATGTTTGACAGAAGTGCAAAATGGAAGTTCAGTGGAGAAAGTATAGCCTTTTCAAAAATTGATGTTGGAACAATTGGACACGCATGTGGAAAAATCAAAACTTTGATCCACACCTTGCACCATTTACTAATATTAACTCAAAATGGATCAAAGACCTAAATATAAACCATAAATCTATAGAACTTCTAGAAGAATACATAGAAGAAAATCTTTGTGACTTTGGGTTAGGCAAATATTCCTTAGATACAACACCAAAAGCATAATCCATAGAAGAAAAAAGTTGACTTCATCAAAAATAAATAATTTTATTCTTCAAAATATACTTTTTAAAGAATAAAACAGTCAATTCACAGGCCACAGCAAAATAGTTTCAAATCAATATATTGATGAAGGATTTGTATCAAGAATATAGAAGGGACTCTCCAAACTCAAAAAAAATGCCCAAGGAGATCAGCTCGGTGTTTTGTGACCACCTAGAGGGGTGGGATAGGGAGGGTGGGAGGGAAGGAGATGCAAGAGGGAGGAGATATGGGAACATATGTATATGTATAACTGATTCACTTTGTTATAAAGCAGAAACTAACACACCATTGTAAAGCAATTATACTCCAATAAAGATGTAAAAACAAAACAAAACAAAACAGATAACCCAATTTCAACATGGGCAAGAGGTATGAATAGACACTTCACCAAGAAGATAAGAAGACAGTAAATAAGTACATAAAAATACTCTCAACATCATTAATCATTTGGTAAATATAAATTAAAAACAATGTGAGATATAATTACACGTTTATTAGAATGACTAATAATAAAAAGACTTACAACACCAAGTTGTGTTGAAGTTGTGGAGGAACTGGGGCCCCCATACACTGCTGGTGGGTAAACAATGGCAGTGTCTTAAAAAGTTAAACACACATCTACCCTATGATCCAGTCATTCTACTTCTAGGAATTAACTCCAGATACATTAAAAAATATGTCCACGGAAAATGTAGTCATGAATGCTAATAGCAGCTCTATTGGTAACAGTCAAACTGGAAACAACCCAGACATCTATCAACACGTGAATAGATAAACAAATTATGTATATACATCCAATGAATACTACTCAGCAATAATAAGGAATGAATTTTGATATACATAATAACACGGATAAATCTAGATAGTTATGGCAAGTGAAAGAAACCAGATCAAAGAAAAAACTCTGTATAAAATTCTGGATGATGTAAACTAACCTATAGTGACAGAAAGAAGATATGGACATGAGAAAATTTTCAGAGGTGATGGATATATTTACTATCTTGATCATGGTGACTGTTTTGGGGGTGTATAAATATGTCAATATTTATCAAATTGTACACTTCAAATATGTGCAAATATATATCAAGTATACCTCAGTAAAGTTAGAAATTATCATTATTACACTATATGTATATCGTTTTTTTTTTCTTCTACCTAAAGACTGTATACTTCAAGCAACCATGGATTTTTGTCTATTTACTCCACTGCTGTATCCCAGAGCCTAAAGAAATGCCCAGCTGACAGTAGGTGCTAAATAAATATTTATGTGATAAGTTGTCTAGGAAGATTCTCAGGCTCTGACTCATTCAAATGCAGAAGTAGTGGGTTCATTCACAATGATATAGACTAGAGAAGCAAGAAAAGATTTTGGTTGGAGTGGGGAAAATAATATCAACTTAGAAATGTAAAATTGAGGTATTCGTGGTACCTTCAAGTGCAGATGTTTAGTAAGCAGATGCAATAGATGAGTCTACGGGCTAAAGATAAAAATTTAGTGACCACTGATGTGAATAAAATTCCTCCAAGGAAGTTGACAAAGTAAGAGAGAAAAGGTTAAACAGAGCCTACAAGGAAGTCATCATTTAAGGGATGGGCAGGGGAAGAAGATGCTATTAAGGATACTAAGACAGGGACCTCCCTGGTGGTCCACTGGGTAAGACTCTGCGCTCCCAATGGAAGGGGCCTGGGTTCAATCCCTGTTTGGGGAACTAGATCCCACTTGAGTGCCATAACTAAGAGTCCACATGCCACAATGAAGATCCCGTGTGCTGCAACTAAGACACGGCACAGCCTAAATATTTTTTTTTTTAAAGGATACTCAGATAAGGTAGGTAGAAAGATGGAGGAAGAGCCAGCTTAACACTGTCTCAAAAGCCAAAAGAGATGAAAAATTTTTTAAAAGAGAAATAGTCAACATCTCACACTAAGTAAAATCACTAAGTAAAATCAGGGCTGAATCATAGATCCTGGGTATAGGAACTGAGAAGATCTGGGGTCGTGGCTAGAACAGAGTTGTGGGCAAGGCTGGTGGTACGTACAGACAAGACCTCAGTGGGAAGAAAGGAAGTTCTCGAACAAAAAGCAACAAAGCAAAGGCCTTGTTTTAGGAAGATATCATGGTAATTGCATGAGAGATGAATTTAAACATAATTAGGAAGGAAGATCATTTGTAAAACAATGTATTGGAGAGAGCTGAAGAGGGTCCGTACGAAAACGGTGTCAGTGGAACAGCAAGGGAAATCACTGCTCAGCATCACAGAGAAAAATATCATATAGTTTATTAATGCATTAGATGCAAAGGAGATTGAGAAATAAAAGGAGATTTCATGTTTAAAGTCATGGCAGATTGGCAAAATAGGGATATTAACCACGAGAAATTGGGAATGAAACCTAATTGGAGGAGGAGAAAGGAACATTCTAATTTAGGACGTACTTTTATCCTTCTGTAGTTTCCTATTCCAAGTTTCAGAGATATCTGCGAAGGTGTACATAATGAATCCATAATTCATGAAAAAGAAATCCTACACAGTCATGGAAATTTTTATTAAAATTAGATATACCGACTTAGTGAGACAATGTATCATCTGTCATTTATTTGGGTGTTACTGGTAAAATCATAGCCATAATTTCAACTGCATAATTGTAATTGAGGAAAAGTTCTCTCTGATATATTTGTTAAAATTTTAGCTACTTGGTGATGGTTATGATGATGATGATGATGATGACAACGATGATATGTGTGTGTTTTAAACCAACTTTGATGTGATGGCAGTGTCCTGAGGGCATCATATTAGTTGCTTGCTGTTTGAAAGGCAACTCCTTCTTCCTGAACTACTCAAATAGCAAAATGAACACAATACTCCCCAGCTACTGCTATGCCCTCAAGCTTGGGTTGGAAGTAGAACTTCTCATTGAAGTTCTTTTTAATTAGGACTGCAGAGAACCAATTTCTATATTTCTTTTTAAAAAGTATGATTTCATAGCATTTGAGGAAAGAGGTAAAAAATAAGCTTACTATTTCTCAAGACCACAGAAAATAATATATATTCATTCTACCATAATACCATTTGAAACATATTCCTCTATGCTTTGTATTCTTAATCATAAATAGCTTTGAAGAAGCTAAGAAGTGTATCATCTCATTGAATTCATTCAGAAACAGTCAAACATTTAAAACCCTCAGTTTCCCTTCTATCACTGAAAGGCTTTCAACTGATCTGTTTTCCAACATGCAAGCATTTTCTATTCTGTAGAAATCTTATCTCGTATCTTTGCGAATTTCTTTAAGCTTCCATTAATATATTATGTACATAAATAAAAATGTAAGCTGTCACATGTCTGGGTAAGATTAGTTTTTTTTTTTTTTCAGTTCAAAGATCTTCTTGGTCATTAGTTAAAAGTATATTACATTTCATATGTCATCGATTAAAAAGGTCTTGTGTCTATTTATTACCAAGCCAGCATGGCTTTCACGCGTATTTTATGAGTTTTTATCTGGTGGATTTCAACTACCTTGAGCCAAAGTACTTTGCCAGCTCTCGTAAAGCGTTGCCCCCCAGAAAGCACACTCTGAGTTGTGCATCTTAGCTAGTCTTGCTTTGCTGCAGAACTGCTTATCCTATCTGTGCCCTGGATTCCTCATTTGTGAAATTGAGATATTTGTGGCTTGTATCAACCTTACAGGTTTGAAATAAAAAATAACAATACCACCTTTAAAGGGTCTCAAAAAAGGTCATAAGTGGATATTAGTTATGCTAACATGCTTTTCTACCAAGAGGGATACATCCAACCTACTATTGCTGTTACTGTCGTTCTTTGTTTCAATCATCTTAAACCTGGTAAAGGTTTCTCAACTTGCCAACATACTGGAATGAATACCCTAAGACAGGAGAGCACTGCATTATTTGGTAAGACTTGATTACAAAATTGAGCAAAGAAAGGAAAATGAAGGTGCTTAGAGCAGCTCAGCCCTAGCATAGAGAAAAAAAGCTGTAATCATATCTAATTAGTGTTAAAATAATGTTTCCCTTTGAAATGCTTAATTAGCTCTGTTTTATTACATAAACATTCTTGATGTAGTGCACACTGCACAGCTGAAAGACTCTGATGAGTTAAATGCTGCAAAGCGCTCTTGCGCCCTGTATGGGGCAGAACCTGACAAGGAGTTGCTAGCAGATGTCTGGACCATCAGTAGAGCCAGGATGCTTGCTCCAAACAGCAGGCCGTCATTTCGACCATTGTTGCTCCAACCAAACCTCCCAGTGTGCTTTCAACTTAACAGCATCACAAGCAGACAAAGAAATTTCTTACAATTTGCCCTTCAGTTCCGAGAAAACTTGTCTAACCTCTCATAACGTATCGGTTATTGTTGCCAGCCTGTGTGTGTCCCCTGGCAATGAGCTACTCGTTCTGGGAGAAGGAGGGGGTGCCCTGCAGTTTGATAAAGCAAGACCAGATTTACTGGCACACTTACAGGATGCTTGTCTCAAGATTGCAGCAAATTTAATTAACCTTATTACAAATATGGTTTTCTTGATGATTGCGTCACAATTTGGTCTTGCTTTTGCCTACTGCTGTTTCAAAGTAATATGTGCTTTCTAAAACAGTTTTCTAGAAAAGCTCAGACTACTGGAATAAGTAAACTTATCTGCTTGTGACCTCTCCCGTCTATGGTCCTGTTCTCATGCACGCATAGGTTAACAATGTCTTCCCTGGATCCTAGTGACTTTACCTTTGTTCCTGCACACCTTGACAGAATCACGACGAGGAGTAACTACAATAAAACTAAAGTGATTCTAAGATGTTAAACATACATAAAAGTTCTGGTGTGGAAATCAATGCAAGACTAATTACTGCCCTAAATTCTTACCAAAGAGATTATCCTGGCCTGTGAAAAGTACAAGGGATTTTATTACTTTCAAAGCGCTAGCCAGGCCTTTAACAAACAAAACGTTCTCATCTAAAAGTGCGCACACACGTATACCTCCATACGGGTTTATCTGCAAAGTACTTTTGCCTCCCTAGTTGCTGAGATCCTCAGTCTCTAGAAGTAAATTGGGAGTTTGGGAAGGAACATTCAGCCTACCAGACTAACCCATGCCCAGAATACCTCACCTCCAATTCAGCGGCCTTTACCTAAGCCACTCACAAGAATCCTCCTCTGGAAGATTTCCCAGGCAAACCAGAAGAACAGCAGGAACTTCCACCCTACTCAAGAGCAACTCTCAAGGTTCTTTCTGATCTCAAAATACACAGTGTTTTTTTGCTACTAGAAGATCTCAGCCTGTGGAAACATCTGTAAAGTGTAAGCCCTATAGGGCCGTTCAGATCTAGATTGCTTTAACTTTGTATAGCGGTCAGGGCCTCCAGGCCTAATCAGCCCTGGCTAGGGCCTATTCTGACATATAAACTTTTCTTCCAGATAGATGGCTTCAGTGGGCCCGAGGAGGAAACATGAGAGGATCGCAGAGGCTCCCTAAACAAGAAAGGACTTTAAAGTGTTAACACACCTTCTGCACAGCTATCTGGAGAGTCTGATCATGAAAAGTCCGGTTGATTACCCTTTTGAAAGGGTAAAAGAGGAAAATTTGTAAACAAGTTAGACGCCCAACAATTAGGGAATGGTTAGCCTAATAGCCCATTCAATGAAATGTTTGGAAGGCATTAAAAAAGATGCATGAAGAGTTTACAACAACATAAAGATATGTATGCTTTAAAGTTAAGTGAAAAATACTAGGACACAAAAATGTACATAAAAAGAATAAAATATTAGGCAGAAAAAAGCCATTTAAAGTGGTTATCTTATGTTGGTGGGGTAAAATGCATTTATGTTTCTCTTCTTTCTTCTGCCCTGATTTTTCTTAATATAATAATATAGTAATTATAATTAGTATATTACATTATTATAATGAATAACAACATAATAATGTGCTGCTTTATATTGAAAATTAGTATAAACTTTATTTTGAAAATAGGAAAAATTAAAAAACTTACCAGGGGTTAGTTGTAGAAGTAAATCATGCCTTATAATCTGAAACAAATTTGTACTTTGAGAATATTTTGTCTTATTTTTATTTGACCCTCTAGTCTCTGCAAAGAACTAGAAATTGAATAAAAATGAGTGTATCCTCCTTGAGAACAGGTATTATTATGTTCTAAGTGCTGCTCAAAGGGGTCTCCTCATGTTGAAGGTTCTCTATAAGTATCTGAAGAATTAATATAAATGAGCCATCCTGATACATATTATTTCCAGTTTTCTTACAAATAAATTATATGTATGTCAATCCTAGATAAGACAGGAAAATTTAGTTAGTCGTACCCTACTAGTGCTGTTGGAAATAGAAAAAAATATATTCATGATTTCTAAGATAGACAAAAAACATATTCGATCTTTTTCTTCACTCATCATTTGTTTGTTAAATTGAGTATTTTGAAAGAACTTCCAAACTTCCTTAGTATCAAACTCTCTATTTTTTGGACATTGCTTCCTCAGTATTACTATCATGACATGAAGTTATTTTAAAACAAACCAAAAAAAAAAAAAGTTGCAGCTATTGAAAACCTTTTGGGTTCAGAGGTGCAGAAAACAAATCTAGCAACCTAGGGCTACTTTCTGCCCACATGGGGGCCTCCATGCTGGAAACACGTCTTTCCTTTTACAGGGTCAAGTTCTCTTCACTAAACTGTCTAAAATACTATGACTAAGATGTTCACTTCGGTTAATACACAGCTGTTAAAAACAAAAACTAATGTGAATGAATTCGAACAAGTCTCTTCTCAGTGTTTAGCTGAGCTGAGCTAAGAAAACGAGACTTTTATTCAGGTGTTGAAAGAAAAGGCGGAGCCAACTGAGGAAGGAGTTTGGACCTGGATGTGGGCCCCTGGACGGCAGCTGTCGGGTATCAGGTACTTGAAAGCCCTAAAGACCAACAGGAGGAGGCAAAAGTAAACGTGGAGAGGGGGAAAAACACAACAAAATGAAGTTTATATTTTGAAATTCTATTTATGGACACTATCATGGTCCCTCAGACCAGACCCCTTCTTTAGTGGTCCTGAGGACCCAACTCCGACCTTCCGTGGGCTTTGTTTCTCCTGTTTAGCGCCTGCAACTTTTCTTCTGAGGAATCCCCTCAGACTGCCGGGGCCCCTTGCACTGTAGGAGCAGGGAGCTGAAAGTGCCTAGCAATGTGGGTCTCATCCCCTGTTGCTTATAATCTGTGACTGCCTGGTAGGGCAGTGTGACATTCAATTCCTTTGCCTTGAGATAGTAAAAACTCCAAGGTGTAATTTATATTCCAAGTGCCCCCCAAGTCTCATTTAGGACTTCTCCTGAAATCATACCCTCTTTGAAATCATACTTCTCCTGAAATCAAGCCTTTCTTGTCCTCTTCCTCCACTCTCTTACTAGTTTCTCCTAGGAGCACTTCCTTAATAAGTAACTTGCACATGAATCCTTGTCTCAGGGTCTGCTTCTGGGAAGGTACACTAGTATACACCTCAGAAAGACGGACACATCACCATTTCCCCTTCCTCCTTCTCTTCCTCTTCTGCCTCTTCTACCCTGCTGTATTCATTCCTCCCTGACCCCAGTTTCCAGAACTTATCATCATTCCCAATGTTTATCTGTTGTATATATTAAACCACCTGTACCCAGTGTTATTCTAACATATCTCAGCATTTAATAAAATATTATGCAATTAAGTCATGTATTCATATATTTCACTGCAAGAACAATTTTAAAACTTAGCTTTCTCAGATACAACAATTAATGAGTTCAATGACTGATTCTTGAAAGAACAGCATCCTTTGTCCACAACAAAGGAAATACAGGATTCTGAAGGTATTATCATACTCTGTCCATGGACTTAAAAATCTACCGATGAATAGCTCATTAAGAAGGTGAAATTTGTGGAAAAATGTGTTCTTGTAAATAACAGTGCTTGAGCACATGAAATGAGAGGGTATGTATGGTATGAAAACAGTATCTAAATTCTCCACAGTGTTCCAAGTTATAATACATGTTCTAGCTTATGCTTATCTATGATGATTTCAACCTATTTCTGTTTAGCATTCAATACTTCTCTTTGATTAGTCTAAAGACATTTTACTTTCCTGCTCATTTCCAATTTTTCATCTCCAGTGTTCTCTTTGCATTTTCATTGTAGTGGAGTTTCATTTCAGCTTCATGAGCTATTTGATCCCCATTTTTGTTCATTAGCATTTCATTAGTATTTTGGCATTCTTATACATAGTTAAGCATTTTTAACTTCTTAAAATGTATAAATATTTGATTAAGTAAATATAAATTCAAAACAGAATTCTTCATTGAACTAAATTAATGCTTGGAATTGCATACAATTATTATAACACATTTAAATACTGCAGTAAGTTCAAAATAGGTGAAATATAGTTAACATTACACTCTGTAGAAATTATAAGCTTAATTAGAACAATAATTAAACAAATTCACAGAAACAAATGCAACTCGTATAATCACAAGTTCCTCCTCACCTTTCAATGTCAACAGGTATAACTCAGTAGGCATATTGTTTTCATTTAATTTCATTGATTCTTCAGTGAACCAGTTGTTCACTGGTTGATTAATTTAACAAGTCTAAGGCAATAAAATTAAATGTTTTAACTAGATATCTAGATGGAATTTGGTTGGGCAGATCGCAGATCCAGTTCTTAATAGAGATCCTATGGACAATGTACTCTGAATTTCAGCAACTGATATGCAAACGAATTCTTGTTAGATGACCTGTCTTGATAGAAACCTAACAAACACTGCCTTCATATTATGTAGATGAAAAAAATTAGTCAACTAAGTCATTCCCCTTGAACCCCATCAGTCACATAAGTGAAGTACCAATATTTATTGCATTAAAACATATGTAACTCAAGAGCAAGCTGAGTATTCATCAAGCGGGTTTCTTCTCTTATTCTTTTATACTTAATTTGCCTGTGTTCTATATAATAATCCTGAATGCTCCAAGATAAGATGATATATGTAATTTGTTTTTGTACTTACTAATTCAGGATACCTTACTTATTTCACTTTTGTTCCTTTCAAACGGAGAGTATTTTAAGACTTGGGTTAAAGGTGAACTAGTTATTAAAGTAAAGGCAGTTTTACCAAGGTCAGTTTTTTCAAACCAAAAATCCAACACACTTAGACAACCAAAACCTTTCAAATGATTTTACGACATTAATTAGCATGTAGGTCACATTAACACCCCCATAAAAGAAGACAAAGTATTAGAAAAGGCAGCATATCATGTCATTGCTTTACACTACAATAGCTAACAGAATAAAAACGCTTATTTAATGAAATAAAAATCCTTGATCCTCTTGGAATCAACAAACCATTAGTACTACATTTTAAAATTTCAGAATTTCATTCTATATAGGGAAATATTTTATAGAATAAGTCAAACTGAATTATCATTGTCCAAGATGCCACAGGAATAATTCACACTTACCCAGAATGTATATGTACTTGGAAAAAATATTGATTCTATAGAAAATCATTGATACATATTTGTAACTTCCTTAGTGGGTCAAATCACATTAGCTTTATGTCATTAAATAGCTTTGGGGTGCAGATACGAATTTAATGAGACTGCTTTATAAACATACTTTGAAATGAATTTTGCCCCTTCAAAGCAGTCTCCTTGAAAGCAACAAACTTATTCCAGTAACTCCATTGCTCTGTTTTTGGAATTACCATTCAGAAACTGCAACATCTTCTTTGAGATACATCTCGATAAGCAAAACTCCTCTGATGGCGTATGTGGTTTTAGAGACGCAAAAGTTATCTCAAGCCCATTTTTTGTCTACTGAATTGGGTGAGAACACTTGGTAATACATTTTGTTGAAGTTTTGTGATGTTCTTATAAAATAATGAGGCTTTGAGGCTGTTTTATTATATAACTTCAAAATTATTATGAAATTAAATATAAAATAATATTTTTAAAATTACTTTAAACAGTAGCAGTCATAGACCAAAGTAATAATCTTGAAAAGTGACATTCATTTGAAGGGATATAATGTACTGTGGTATGAAATCATTCTTGAGGATATCATATATATAGGGATTTGGTAAAACCATTGTTCATATTTATTATATCTGATTCCCCGACTTCTGTACAAGTCTTTATTTCATTCACTCATCTATCCATCCATCCATCCATCCATCCCCCTCTCTCTGCCTCTGTCCATTCATCCCTTTAACCATTCATTCATTTGTTAATCAAACAGTGAATTATTACAATGTACCAGACTAAATCCAAAAGCACAAGTTAAGTAAGACAGTCCCTGCTTCCCTTTTGTTCTTGGATTTTCCCCACAAACATTACAAATCAATTATCTTTTCTTAAATAGAAAATTGCTTAAAAAAATTTGAATCTTAAGGAAAACATTTATTTTGTTACTAAGTCTATTCTAAGAGAAAATACTCAATGAATTTACTGACTTTGAGATTCTTGTGTTTTCCCTGTTACTGACAACAACTAGAGTAACCTGTCACTTGGGTTTGAAACTCCATAGATTTCCCCCAATGAACTCAATATCCATCATTTAGGCGTAAAATGACTTAATCACCCAGCATCTCATTAACAGCTCTTAACCATATTCTCATTCTCTAATCCTAATTTTAGAAGCTAGCATGTGATAATAAAACAAATTCATATTATCAATTATTTTAAGGAACAGATTCTAGGGAATATTCTGGGATCAGTATCATTTGAACTAACACTCTACTCATTCAACACTCATATCCAAGTAATTGACAAGGTGAATAATTATGCAGAAACACGATGCCAACAGACTGCAAAGATCTGAAATCCTTATGGGTGTAACATTATTCAGGATATTGTACTTGGACAGAAAATTATATTCATTCCAATGTTTTCAACAACAGATCATTATAAATAAAGTGTTTTTATACTATTTTTAGAATTTTTTATTTTATAATAAACTATTTTAACCAGGATATGCCTTTAGGCAAAGATTCTTATCCCAATAATCAACTTTTTTTCCAATAATCAAAGTTTTAATGTAAATAACCATTACATCTAGAAAAGTACAAGCGAAATCTACTGATTATTGCCATATACATTGCTCCTTCAATCAAGAGACAAAAATTAAACATCCTAGCATTTAGCTTTACATGCCACTATTTTTTCTAATATGAAGATGGTGAAATGATAAAAATGTCAAAGGTAATTCTGTCTAGAAAAAGGTTGGTAAGTTTTAGTGAAGAGTGAGTATATAAGAAATGACTTGAATGTAGTAAGACATGTTAAATTTTATAACATTCCTGAAGTTTTCATGACATATCTAGAGCAAGAAAGAGTATCACCATAAGTCATCATATTTCTTGAACTCTGATCATGACGCATGTGGTAAAAGGAGAAGAACGGGAGGTGACCAGGAAGACAGGGGAGGATAGATGAGCTCTATAAGCTGTACCTTACATGGCATTTGCACTACATCCTAAAAGCAATGTTGAACCATTTAATGTTTATAACTAATGAAGTGAAATGATCAAATTTCTCTTATTAGAAAGATCACTCCATTGGCAGTGTAGAAGATTGATGCAAAAGAGGAGACTGGATGAAGGAAGATTAGCTAAAGACTACAAGTTGAAAGGATGAAAAAAGTGTGAAATAAAATCATAGTTACATTAAAAGAGAGGAAGGAAGGAATGGCCATGAGAGATATTTCTTACTAAGATACAAGGTTCAACCTCACTGAAGTGTTTCCTTCTCTATATTTTTCTGGCCCAAACTGAATTGACTAAACAGCACATCAGTGAGAAGAGTAGCTTAATTTTATAAATTCTAGACATGATGTGCTTGAAAAGGAAGTTGTAAAAATTACTTTTCAGGAAATGACTCACACATACAGCCCCAGGCACAAACAACAACAGCACACTCATAAACATACACACTCCTCACCTATGGAGCTCTAAAGTTAACAAGGCATTTTCATATGCATTTCTTAATGATATCAACAGCCTTGTTGAAATAGTATCATCATCCCCACTTTACAGTCAAGTAAACTGAAACACAGAGATGATTCCATTTTCATGGGGTCATCCAATTGTGATACGGTGGGCTCAACTCTAGACCCTCCCAAGATACCCTCCAAAGGACCTTTTCTAGAAAATCTTGAATCTTCCACTTATTAAATGTATACTCTTGGCCAAGGTCAGGAAACTGCTGGGCAATGTGAAAACACTTTATTATCTTTAATAATACTGGCGGTAAGCAGAAAGAAAAAGTAGAGGAAACAAAAATCCTGAATCTAGGGTTGATCACTGCAATTTTTTGATAGTGATTAAGTTAATAAAAATCCTACTGGAGTTCAAGAGCTTTTAACAAATGTTCTCCAGGATGCTTTTATCAAAAGAAGTAAAATAGACCAGACCCTCTTTAGCAAACAGACCAGGTACTTCATAATCTCTAGCTAGCCCAATAATATACAAAGGTTGAGGATGCTTCCAGATTAACTAGCTAGTGCCTATGTTTTAAAGCACACCTATCTAGATTTAGCCAAAATCATCTTCATAAATGAACAAATACAATGGCTCCTAAATAAGTTTGATATAATGAGAAGACAAAGTTCAACTGTTGAGGACTTTTTGCCCATAATTTTTCACACCAGATTCCCCTATATGGTTACATTAATCTAAATGGCATATACAAGACATTATCACAAAGTGGAGTTTTAAAATAGTAAAGAGAAACAGGAATAAAGAAAGTATTGAGAAACTACAAATCACTGTACCCTGCAGTTCTGAATAAGGAGAAACTATTAGCTTAGAATTCCATCAGGGCAGAGGCAGTGAGAAAATTGTCCTTTATCTTCTTGGAAAATAAACTCTCTGGCTAACTAGATTTATGTAAAGAACATATCTTGTTTTGGAAAGGAATCCTTTCCTTACTCCCTTTTTCTCTCAAGGTTATGGGTTACCTATTTTGTCCTGTCAAATCTTTAACAACAAAGGTACCTGAAGACACATTTTCAACATGTCTCTTTCAGCTTAGAAGAGATAGGAAGTCACCACCTGGTGGGTCATCCACTTCCGACAGAGAAGGGTGACCCAGATGATGGGCACTGATGCCCTCAGCCTTCTTCACTTCAGTAGGATTTGTCTGGCCTTTTTTTGGTTTGTTTCCAATGTACGTAAATGAGCTCTGCAAATATTAACCAGTGGCAGGCATGCTGTGGGTCTCTTCCTAATGAGGCCCTAAGGATGTGAGCCTCAGGAGCTACTTCACTTAGTCTAAAGGCAACACCTAACAGACTCCTAATTTCACTTAAGTGCAAAACCAGAGAAAGGTAGCCCTGGAAAGCTTTGTAAATATGAAGAAATAAGCTCAGTTCATAGCATAATCTAGTTAATGACACTACAGAGCTTTCAGAAATGACCTAAAGCAAATGATAACGCAAATGATTAAGAACATTCCAAACTAGCCACATGGCATTAAGATGGTCTGTTATTTTGAAGTGCCCCTTTGCAGACACATCTGCATTTATCTTAATAAACAGTAGGCTTTCTGATCCAGGTTCTGGGAGATAGCCATATGATCTTGGTGCCAGAGCTATTTGCAGATACATTAGAGAAGAGAAGATCAAACTTCAGCAATGCTCTTTTTGTCTACTCTTCACACCGCCGCATCTGGGCCTCCTCCTAAGTTAATTTCATTTTCCTGTATTTATTCTGTGCTCTATCAGTCTCTGCCTTGTAGATTCATGCCAGCATTATCTGGTTTGGGTTATAACCACCTAGAATATAAGGATTCTGTTAGTCTAAACAGCTCTAAAGAGTGTGAGTGCAGCTTGGGTCTTCAAAATATTTTTCAGATAATGAAGATAAATCCCTCTAAAAATTAGTGACAGTCAAAGAAAAGGTGGAAATAATTATCTTTTCTTTAACTTCTTTTTCAGCAAAATGCTTTCTTCTATAATGTCCCCGATTTGAAAAATATAGGTATGGATATTTTCATCTATCTATCTATCAATCACTTCTCTCTCTCTCTCTCTCTCTCTCTCTCTCTCTCTCTCTCTCTCTCTCTCTCTCTTTCTCCTCTCACTGTACCCCAGGCAGAGAAAAGCTGCAGGAAGCCCTGGATCTGCAATTTATAAAATGACAAAAATGGCAGACATGATTCAAATCATTCATCAAGATAAAATTATTTCAATAGAGGAGAAATAATATAGTAGAAATTAAACTGTATGGTATAGGTTATTTGACTGGTTTATTACAAAAATAAACATGCACCTTTGCCCATGGAGCAACTAATCCTTGTCTACATATGGTCTCATAGAAGGACCTCTCTGAGGAAATGTTCTGTAAGTTTGTACCTTTCACTCTATTTTCTTCAGTGAGTCGCCTGGCACACAATATACTGTATTCTATGATACAGAATGCACTAGCTGTTATGAGACTGGAGTAATACCCATCAGTAGTAATTGCGATGATGCTTTATTTTTCAAACATACACACTTCAGCATGTATGAACTTAAAACTTTCTTCCTTAAATTACTGTCAAATGTAAACATTACAATAATAGATGCTTTTCTTTTTAATTAAAAAAGCTCCAATATACATATATATTTTTACCTAACTTCTCACTCCTACACATATAATATTCACTTTTGAAACCAAAATGATCATTTAACTCATTTATCAAAAAGAAAAATAGTAATGCTGTCTATTAAACTACATGCCCTATGAAATTCTGCTAAACGGTAAATTGTAAATTAGATTCACGTGTCCCAGTTGCTAATTATTCTGGGTGTCCATGAATGGAAACAAGTGGTTAATTCACACTAAATCACTATCGATGTGCTAACTAGCAAGCCACTACTTCTTCTGTGTCTGTAAGTATTTACAACAAGAAAGTGAAAACTGGGGAAATAGATGGGAGAATATTTAAAGGTTACTTTTCACCCGCTACCTGAATGCTTCCAACCTCAAAATGTTACTGCTTTGTCCCTCTACTTTTCTGCTTTAAATTAGTAGAAGTTGTTAGTAAAAGATAATGAATATGCCATTTTGTTCAATTCCCTTCAAAACAAGAATTATTTTCTATGACGTAATTTCAGTGTTAATTGAAAGGCACTGATGGCAAGTTGTTCTAATTATCTTACAAGAAGTTATTTTTGAAAGTCATATTTTTAAAAATCCAGAGTATAAGCAGTACAAAATAAAGTTTTTTTTAAAAAAAGACTATCTTTTAGTACAGAGGAAATTGAATATCATTTCAAATAACTTGCAAATATCCTTTCTTTTCATCATTTATTTACAAAGAGTACCCAAACATAATGACTTTCACACCCTTCAAGCGCTATTTCAAAGACCTTTTGAGTATACTCAGCTAACATTTGCATTATTTCTGTGATGTAAAATAATATGTACTATAAAATGTTATAGTATCACATGTTCCCATGACTTAACATACTCTTTGTCAATATAGCAAACATTTGTTGAGTGCCGAGTATGTACTAAATGTGGAATTATGGGCTATGGAGCTTACAAAATGAAAACATACAATTCCTGCCCTCAAAAAGCTTATTAAAAAAACAGAAAAGACAACTTATTTGCAGTTACAAATCCCACAGATATATCATAAATCATAAAAATTCCTATTTTCTTCTGGAATTACATTCCATACGATAGACTACTGTAGATTATTAGATTTCCCATCCAGCGGATTATCATATTGCTTTCAGAAATTCAGTGTACTCATTTTTACTGCCTTGGTTCTAATGGATCAAAACAGCTGTAAGTAGAAGCGTGTGTGCCACTTCTTTTGCACAGTTTTTGATTTACAAACAAATACAAGATAATTGTATTTCTTAAAGTAATAAAGGAAATGAAAGAGCACACTGGAGAACTAGAGCATTCCAGGCCGACAGAAACACACAGGAAAATATGTGTAGGTTATTATGGGTGAAGTCTGGGCAAGCCAAGGGTAGAGAAGAAGAAAGGAAGGAGAAAAATAGAAAAAATGGGTGGTTAGAGGTAATAGTTAAAGGATGTAAATAAGTGTCTAACCAAGGAAAACTTTTGAAGCCATGCTGGGTTTAGATTTAATCTAAAAATTAAGGAAAGCCATCAGATGATTTTATGGAAAGCAGATATATTATACACGATCTGATGAACATGTAGAGGATGTTTTCAGAGAACAGTAGGACTAAAGGCACAGAGACATTTAAGGAGATATTACAATAGTGCAAGAAAAAATTATTACATGAACTGGGGCAGTGGGAGTAGAGATCAAGAGGAGGGGCTGGGCTGACTAGAAATTTAGGAGAAAGAACTGAAAAGATTTGATGATACTGTTTGTGGGGAAAGGGTGGTGAGCTGGGAATGATAAGCAGGCTTTGGCTTGAGTGTCACTTGTAAGTAAGATATGGAATATTCAAGAAGAGGAGTAACTTTTTTACTTGCTTCTTTGTGAAAGAGGGAAAAGGTAGTATATAATAATGAATCACTTGGGACATGTCACTTGAGTTGTCTGTGAGATATTCAAGTGAAGATGACCAGGGGCCAATGGATATACAGGCTTACCGTTCAAAAGAAGTGGAAATATAAATGTGTTTGTCATTAGCATACAAGTTGGTAAATGAAATCTTGAATGTGAATGCGATTCTCAGTAAGTACAGAACAACACAAGAAACAGTAAAGGAGAGAGCATTAATACAGTTGTAGCTCTCCTAATTTCTTAAGCCTTACACTAACAATTACCTAAATGTTTTTTTGTTTGTTTGTTTGTTTGTTTTTGCTGTACACGGGCCTCTCACTGTTGTGGCCTCTCCCGCTGCGGAGCATAGGCTCCGGACGCGCAGGCTCAGCGGCCGTGGCTCACGGGCCCAGACGCTCTGCGGCATGTGGGATCTTCCTGGACTAGGGCACGAACCCAGGTCCCCTGCATCGGCAGGCGGACTCCAAACCACTGCGCCACCAGGGAAGCCCAGATTACCTAAATTTTGATGAGCAATTAATGCACTTCGCTCCTGTCACCATTACCTATACTAACTCTTCTTTCTCATTACTATTTGACAGTGATTTAAAAATATTTCTGCTTCTTTTAACTCTGTTCTATTAATTTTCACTTAAAATGATGCTTTGAAGACATCCATAGTTACATAGTTAATTCATTTTAATTAACATGTATTGTCTGCCTGAACTTCATTTACTCATTCACCCTTTTGTAAACATTAGGTGATTTCTACTTTTTTACTCCTAAAAACAATGTTCCAATGAATGCCCTTTAACTCAGACAACGGAAGTGCTTTATGAGAAGATTTTAACTTGGAACTGGAATGGCTGGGTTCTTAGGTGGACCCACCCTTTTGATTTCAGGAGATGGTAAATGAGGCAGTGGGTTAGTAAGTGAGTACAAATGAGGAAAATATGCTATTGAAGAAAATAATGTATATAGAAATATGCTTAAGCTGCAAAATGTTATTCAGTTGCTAGTTATTATTAACATTTTGTTCTTTCTTTCTAAGCTAGCTTTGTTTTATTCAGTTCTTCTCCATGGAATATAAGGACCCAAAAAATAACTACTACTTCCCTAATGATGGTCTATCTTCTACCTTTGGAAGGTAACCATAGTTGTATGATAAAAGGGGAAAAAAAGAAATCATGGTGAAATAAATTTGGGATTGGCTCCATAATATGTTTCTTGCAGTACTGAAATGCATATTAAGTATTTTTAAAGCTGTAAGAATTGTTATTTCTGTGTTTACCCCAGTGTTTGGCAAACTTATTTTACTCAGGAACGTCTTCCAAACACACCTATGAACAATTTACGGAACTCCCGGCCTGTGGAACAGGTTGGAAGAGATAAGCTTAACTCGGTGCTCACTGTTGGGCTGATAAAACCTTCAGAAGCAGCACTGTGATTCCTGCAGGCCGCTCGGGACTTGCCCGCGAGGAATACGATGTTGACTTCCTCCTCTCGCTATTTCCCTGATCCTGCACCACATTCTGGGACTTCTGGTTCAGAATATATTCCAAAGAAAATCCATCTTTTGCATATCAAAATGCTAAATCCTAGGTGGATCTGTAGGAGGTACACATTTTCTCTGTTTTACTAAAAATAGCAACTTGTTATTCTAAATAATATTTACTTTGTATCTGACCAGCTCCTGAGATCTTTATTTATTTAACAAACGTGATGTAGTGCTTACTATGTGTCAGGCACTATTTTCTAAGTGCTTTACCAATATAAATTCACTTAAACCCCCCGAAAGACTCTACGAAAGACTCTACGGGGAAAGCGCCCTATTCTTAGTTTGTAGAAGGGCAAACGGATGCTCAGAGAGACGAAGGGAAGCCGTGGAGCCGGGGTTGAAAACCTGGCAGCCCCTGTCTCCTCCATGTTCCCACCTGCCATCTGCCTCTCAGGCAAAGCACCTGACTGCCATCTCTTTGAAAAAAAAGGATATTGCTTGTACTGGCATCACCTCATGTCTGTTTTCTGGCATTGTTATGTATTGTTTAAAATACACATTATATTATTATACATATATAAATATATATTATTTAAAATATATATCCCAATGTGCATATACACTTATACATTTTATACGTTGTAGATGTATGTTATATATATATTTGTATATTATTTATATATTTTACTATACATTATAGATATATTTTATATCGAAATCTACGTCGATATAGATATAGATTTAAGACATAAGGTAGTTGACCTGACAAGAATAATTGATTCTGAACTCTTAGAATTAAACTGTCCCTCTGTGGTGAGACTTTAGATTGATTCAGAATTGTACTAACCTAATCACTGCTACTCTTTATTTTTTTATTGTAGAAATTCAAAACAAAGCTAGGTTTTATTATGCTTTTCCCCTACAAAACGTGTGTTGTTGCCATTTACAAACCATTTGGTACGATTCTTATCATCGAGGTTTATTTGCTTTTTTTAATACACTGCATTGTTTTACTTTTAAAAAATTCAATAAAAATAATTGCAAGGAAGAGGGGAAAAAGATCAATGACCTGTAATTTATATTTCAATAGAGATACTAAAATAAGCTGCTTTTATTTTTGATTTATTTTAGAGGATGGTTTTTAAAGCCTTCTTTTGACAGCTCCTCCAACCCTATACTAAAACAGGAACTGCTTGGAAAAAAATCTCACTCTCCCAAAGTATCAATAAAATGAGCAGGAAAAATTAGCTCCACAGCAGGCCACTTTAATGAGCACAGAAGCAAATCGGACAAGGCAGATAATACAATGCCTTTTGGAATATAGTAGAGAATGGAATTAGCGAGCATAAAAGAAGTCCCATCATTGTGTAAATCGAACGCTCAGGGTGGTAGGGAAATCTTATATACCTATGAAAAGATGGGCAGGTGCGCATGTGCCTACAGATACTAGGGACTCAGTCTTCTGTACGTATTTACGTATATGGATTCAAATGTGTCCGTATGTATTATTCTATGCAGAGCCCAGTATGTATCACTGTTGTAAATAACAGCAAATAAACATTATTACTACAACCTGAATTTCCATGAAAACAAAGAGTATGTGCAGCTTTTGAATGTAATGTAACATTTCCCATGTAGACAAATTAACTTATTTCCTAACATGAAACTGAACTTTAGAGGAGAAAGAAGTGATTCTTATAATGAACAGTAACAACCACACAAAAATTAAGGATCCTTCCAAAATAAAAAGTCCTCAAGTACATAAAAGTCATTTTTATTTGTTTGTTTATTGATTGATTGATTGATTTAGGCCACACTGCTTGGCTTGCAGGATCTTAGTTCCTCGACCAGGGATTGAACCCGGGCCCTGGCAATGAAAGAGCCGAGTCCTAACCACTGGACTGCCAGGGAATTCCCTAGAGGTCATTTTTATTATGATATGAGGTTCCCAATGTTTGCTACAATCCTGCATAAAAAAATAAGGTCCTGACTTACAAAACGTATTATTTTTAAAAGTATACACCAAAAGAGACATCTTATAGAAAACTTCATGAGATTTCCTTTTTTAAGTCTCAAAAAAACTTGGCTTCAAATACATATTGTCAGAAATCATCATCAACTCTAAGGCAGACCATAAAGACTCTGAGTTATCTTGTGTCTTTAACAATTTAAGCTTTTATAGTCAATTCTTACTCAAAATCAGTTCCTCAGAAATAGTTTTTAATAAGTGATATTTTTAAATAAACACATTATACACAATAGTGTTACTTGTATATTGTCTTCACAGTGTTTCCATCTTGCCACGCCATGCATTTGATGCTGATATAAAGAGAGCATTCATTTGTTCATTCAACATTTATTTTACATCTACTACATGTCTTCAACTAAGCTAAACAGAGACAAGAAGTGAGAAATACTAGAAGTATAGGACTCTGGAGTTAGAAAGACCTAGACTAGAGTGCCAGATGTGATACTGCATAACCGTAGCCTTGGGCAAATGATTCCCCTCAAGGACTTTGGGGGTCTTATAGCTCTCTGTCTATATAACTGTCACTATAGGTATAAAGCAAGCCATAGATGTGACTGACCTAAGCCACTCTCACTCCCACGGTCCCACGGCTGCTCAAATTCATACACATCCAGCTGTCTGGAAAGCAGATAGACTGTGCCCATCAGGTGTATATTTGCCTGAACCACAAACGGGATCCTGGGAGAAAATGAGAACAGAGGCTCATATACTAAGTCTAAGGACAATGAGTTAGTTTCAGAGGAGAGTGGCACTTTTAAGTACAGCAGGTTACATGGCTTAAGATTGTTTTCTGAGCCCACAATTTCTCTCAGGGGCTCAGGTCAGAGTCCTGGGGAAAGAAAAAGACAAATACGAAATAAAAGGGCTGTTTCACAAAATTCATGGGGAACACTGAAAACACAAGGCAGCTGTCCTTTGCAGCCCATGAAACAGCAGGCAGCTCCAGTGCAAGAATAGGGAACTTGTGCCCTGTTGCAAGGAGATCATAGGGTGGAAGGTGACGTTTCTGCTGTAGTCAGAGCAAAAGGGGAGAAATGGCGCAAACACCGCACATGGCTAAGCGCCATATTTGGGAGCACGTGTGAGACGTTCTCAGCTAGGAAGAAGCTAGAAGAAATGGCGGGATTCGCTCTGCTTTTCCAGGTAAGGAAAATCTTTTTTTTTTTTTTTTTTTTTTTAACCCTCAGAGGTACATAGTGATAGGAGACATAGACTTAAAGCTTGCTCTTGATACCTCTGTCATGTGTAATTTTTCTCAGCCCACAACAAACCCCATCTCCCCACACATGTACACATGTATTGAACGTAAGCAGTACAATTTGAAAATCAATGAAGATTTATACTACTTTAGAAAAAAGATTTATACTACTTCGTTTGTGTTTAAACAAAATATCTCTATGAGTTTTTGCATACATAAATTATCAAGTGCATTATGAATACATATGGCACAAAATACTCTTCCCAATTATCAAAAATAATGGAATTTGGCTTCCATTCGTGAAGTTAATCTATTAGCCAAAGTGATGCTCTGCATTCAGAGGACACAGCATATTGGGATGCCACTAATGAGAGGCCTTTGCCAAGTAACCGCACCTCCACTGCTTCATCTACAACCTCATATGCATTCATGTAGAATCTGGGGATAATCACCCCTCCCCCTGAACCACCATAACGAAGAAATGTGTCTTGGCAAATAGCTATCCTACTGAAGCATCATTTTCAGCTCTGTTTGGTCCAGTGGGGTTCCAGAATTCAGTGACGCTTGGTAAGTCTGGTTACTAAATTAGAGTGCCTTAGAGACAGTACAAAATGGAAACTTGATAGTTTGTTCCCCATATATTTTACCTGTAAGCTTTTTCCTCTGCCCCCAAAAGATATTTTTGGGGCAACTCCTAGCCCTTGTTTTTTTTTCTTTTATTTAGTCAGCCAATAGTTTCTAAAGATTTGATTGGTATTTATTCAGCATTTTATTGAGTCATTGGAGAAAAACAAGTAAGGCCCAAAACTTGCCTTCAAAGAGCATCTCTGGGGATACAACCATGTAATGCACTACCACTGCATGATTAGTGTAGCCTATGTACTTATGCCCTCTGTAGTGTTCTATGGAGGGCATACAGAGATACCCCTGACAGGCTCTGATTGAGGGGAAAAGTTTCCATTTTTACAGAGAAAGAGGTATTTAAGTAGAGTCTTGAAGTTAGGGTTGGCATTTATGAAGTCTACTAGAGAGAAAGATAAATCTAAGAAAAAGAAGAGAATGTGGATAGACATGGAAGGATACGAGACTATGGCATTTTGAGGAATGACAATAATTCATTATGGCTGGAGAACTGTGTGTGAGTGTGTGTGTATATGTGTGTGCCCACACCGGTGTGCAAACAGGCTTGGAGGTCGGAAATAGTAACAAATTCTAGGCCCCAAACATGCCTTGTACACTGCTCTAAGTTTGGATTTAATACATCCTGCAGAATCACAGAAGGATTTCAAGCACAGGAGTAACATGGTAACATTTCCTTTCAGAAAGTTTCCGTTTGGAATGGGGGAAGCGAACGAGGGGAGCCAGTATGGAGAGAAGTTCACAGAAACAGGCAGCAGGCTCTCTCTTGGCAGGAAAGAGAAAAACATCTGAGGGAAAAGCAGAAAGATGCAGGAGGTGACTGTCCCTACTGTGAAGAGAATGCAAGATTTTAAATATCAGAAATTTCAATTCAAATAAGTTAGAAAGACACAAACAGGTCCAATAAAGTATAGTTCATTTTGCTTTGAAAGCACAGTTTTCTCAAGTTGCAGGGCACAGGGATCCTAAATCTTTATTATTACACCCTTGAGAGGACTTTATTAAAAGTACCCTAGGAATCTTTTCATAAAAATTAGGTGCTTCCCTTTGAAGTCGCACTTTCTATTTTAATGTGCAATAGCAGAAATTCCCAGAAACTAAAAATAAGGTTCACTGGGATGAGAGGAAGGAAAAAACCCCAACAAACAGAAAGAGGGATTGTGAGGTTGAAGCCCCAAAAGGGCCTGGCTCCTGATATCCTCAGGCCTTCCCTCTCCTCTCACCTCATCCAACCTGATCCAAACCGTTGCAACAACTCACCCTCACACACATGTGGACACTTGAGTTTTGAGCCATAAATCTTGCAAAGTCTGTCAACTGACAGCCTAATAACATGAAAGGAGTATCTGCAAACAAGATGGTTTTGAGCCATTGTTCCTGACCCTGAACAAATCGGGGCCTGGTTCCCTTTGCAGTGTAGAGCCTCTCCTTTAATCACTTAACCGGGCAGATTGACGTGACTCTTAAGAAATAAACTAAGAGGTCTCTATTTTCCAGCTATCTACTGGTCTCATTTACTCTTTCCCTACAATTAAGTCCAGCTTGTCATATTTTGAGACTTAATCAATGCATAAATGAGGGGCAGCTGATAACACGGCCATTTCTGCCCTGTGTTAGTTATTCACAAGGAATGCAACCTTTTCCAGCTTTCTACGTGGTAATCATTGAGGAGTATTCAAATAACAACACGGTGAGGTTAAGGGCTAAGACAATGGTTATCAATCTTGGCCACACAGAAAAAAATCACCTGTGGAGTCTGGTTGTGGGGAGAGGGGTACTTTAATATTTTAATAGAGAGACTTAGGCTGTACAGCAAACCTAATAAATCAGAATTTCTGCGTGTGAGGTCTAGGCATTTTTATAAACATCCACTGTAAATTCTGATGTTCAGTCATAGATAAGAATAAGAAGGTATCAGAGGTGGAAATGATTGCTCCATAAAGCAAAGTTTCACTAGGGAAGCATGCAAAAATGCAGATTCTCAGGAGCCACTAACACCTATGGAATCAGAATCTTGGGAAGTGGGACCCAGAATTCCGAGTTTTGACAGACTTCTTAGATGAATTTTAGACTAATCCAACTTTTGAGAACCACTCAGTAAGAATTACAAATAGCTGCTTCTTTTTTTCGATGTCAACTCTAGCAGATATTATCATTACTTGGGGAGTTCTGAGGAGCCTGGGGGAGAGTCCCTGGGACCATGCCCAATTACTATCCCAGATATTAGTGAGGAAAGGCAATAGGGGAAAAAGCCAACACAAGACAAGGAGGAAATATAAATAAGTTTCCTGCCTTAAAAGAAGACACAACTCAGTGGAGAAAATAATCACCAGGCAACCAACTAATGATTACAGATTAACAGAAAGAGAAGTGCAGAAATGCTAAGGGGATGCGTTGCAGCCAGCCTTTTTTTTTTTTTTTTTTTTTTTTTTTTTTTGCGGTACACGGGCCTCTCACTGTTGCGGCCTCTCCCGTTGCGGAGCACAGGCTCCGGACGCGCAGGCTCAGCGGCCATCGCTCACGGGCCCAACCGCTCCGCGGCATGTGGGATCCTCCCGAACCGGGGCACGAACCTGTGTCCCCTGCATTGGCAGGCGGACTCTCAACCACTTCGCCACCAGGGAAGCCCCAGCCTTTTTTTGACTAGTCACATTTCTGGACGTATCTGTGCAGAGAACTAAGAGCTACTTTTTGATTATGAAGCATTCCTTGGCCCACCCTATCTAAAACCCAAAAAGTATGGTTCACACTTGTCCAAAAACTAAAGACAGGATGTAAATATCCTCAACGTTTGCCAACTATTGTTAGAATTATACTTTAAACCCTTTACATGGCAATTAAATATCCCTCCTCTTGGGGCTTCCCAAAGGGGAAAAACAAAGGGGAAAAATAACCCCAAAGCAAAATAAAACTAGGACATATCAAAAAAGCACAGTGGTGATTTGGGTTGACAGTATTTCCCTGGAAGTAGTACTCTGCTCTCGGAAGCTCTGTTTCCACAATGGTGGATAAACCATCAATTTTCTGCACAGAAAGCACATCACTAGTTCACTGGAGGCAAAGGTGCGGTCTTTTGCATCTACAGACTATATTTTCATATACAGTCTCATATATGCCTCCCATTCATTCTCTGTTCATCCCTAGTGGGTACTGTAGATGCCACAAGATCCCTGAAGCCATCATGAGAAGGGCCAATTACCAAAGAACTGTAAGAAACATCAAATAAAGTAGGAATGGGCATATTGACATTATCTGCTGCCTATACTAGCAAAATTTTAAAATACTTTCACTGGAGAGGGCCTCCATGAAGTCACAGACCTCATTACTACGGAACTCTGGTTTCTCATCTTGGACACCCTGTCCTGGGCAATGACCCCTCTATCATAAAACTAGCTGGTTTCCCGGTTTCTTTTCCAAAGGCAAGGCCTGCCAGGTCCCATTAAAAACAATCCCAATGAGACTCCTCACACAGACAAAAACTGGGATTTTTTTTTTTAAAGCTAAAAAAAAAAAAAAAAGAGGGGAATGGAGAGTAAATTTACTGTGGAAAGCACATATGATTAAATCTTTAAAGATAAGTGGGAAAAAACTTACTAACAGTATGTTTTAAATATTATATAAACATACAGTAGTTAGTATTAAGCTAAATCACTGGCCAGGTATCAGTGCCATTCACAGCCTGCTATGGTTTAAGAAGACCCCTGATATGAGTGTGTTTCACACCAAGTGAGTGAACAGAGAGTGCAAATAAGTGTATGGCTCATAGACTATAGAAAGTTTGACTTTAAATAAAGAAGGTCCATTGCCAAATCCAAGATCATCACATCAGTGAGAGGTCTCTTCCTGTTCCCCGGTGTATGTACTGCATTAGAGTGGGGATGAGATAGAGACCAAGGAAATCTCGGACTTCAACGTCTTACGTTTCTCCTATTTTCAACTCCCCACCCCTCCTAACACTCTTAAAAGTCCCTGTTCACTGGTACCTGGATTTGCAGCTTTAGACTTTGGACAAACAGCTAATTTCTGATGATTACTTGTCGATTAGCAGACCAAATGGTTGCTTTTGGATGTGGTAATTCACAGTACCTCACACTATATTCAGAGCATCCCAGCCAAGCTTTACTTTCATTTTGTTTAGATTGGGTGACTGGATTGAACAATCACAGAACACGTCTTCATCTAAACCTGGGTTGTGTTTGAAGTGCGTCTTAGACTAAGTTAAGGATCAATAACAACTAGCATTTATTCGGCCTTTCTGTGGGCTAAGAGCTACGATCATTTGTTCTTCTCACTAACATTATTAGGAAGGAACTATTATTACCCCATTTTTTAGCTGAGGAAAGTGAGGTAATCTCGAGGTTAAGCAACTTGCTCAAGCTCCCATAACTGGCTAATAAACGTTGGAGCCTGACTTCAAATACAATCTGATTCCAAAGACCTCTTTGAACCATTGCACTGTTGTGTCTTTCTAGAGAGTATACTCAGAAAAATCATAATAAAGACCCTAGAAAAATGCAAATGTGATCTTTTGTCAAATTCACTGTGATACTTTATGGTTATTTCCTAAATATAAGGTCATGGGGACAGTAAGTGTCAGAATAATCTAGAAACAAAATTCAAGTTTTCTGTCTCCAGAATATTCTCTTCCATACATTCCACATTTTGGATTTACAGGCATGCCACTATTTCTATATTTAATGGTTGTTTCTATATTAAAGGAATGATAGTGCTTACCTCCCCGCCCCCCGTAAGTATATTCTGTGGGGGACACTTAAGATTTGCTCATATAGATAATGGTGTACACTTGTAGCCTGAGGGCTAAACAATAGGTCCTATTTTCATTAGTCTCTCGGGACAGTAAAATTAATAACACTCAGCAGAGTCACCAGACTCTTGTCAAACCAGCCACCGAGTCTTTCTCATTCAAAAGATACACTGCTATAACTGACCTAGGACTATGTTTTAATTTGTGTATCCCAATGGGATCCCCGCCGGAACATCAGATTAAAACCAATTCTAAATAGCTTTGCCATTTGTTTCAAGGATGAACATAGCACTTTAATTTTACAAATGCTGTGTAGTTGCCACCAGACTCCAGGGCATCCGGACAAGGGGGATAAAACTGTGAACACTACCTTGAAAATCCACAGTAACCAGTCAACAGCGTTAATTGGGTGTCCACGTGGTTCAGAGTCACAGTAACAAAGTTTTTTTTATGGAAGTCTCAGTTTTGAAGATTTAGTGTCATCTTCAGATGCTGAGTCAACCTAGTTTTCAATTTGGAAAGTATGACCACCTTAGATGTAGCACCAAAACAAGAGCTTGATTTTTTTTTTTTTAAATTTAAGCACTAAAATATCTATTTCTACTCAAACTTCATTTGTTCTTCTTTGGTCAAATATCATGAAATGAAGAGTTATTAGGAAAAGGATAATGTATTGAAGGAGTCCCAAATGCAAAGGCCTAGAGAGCTAATCTGAAGGACTGAAGTGGGCTGGAGGTTCTGCAATGACGTAGGCAAATGCCTCATAGAAGGGGCAGCTGATACTCAGCTTCTGCCTATTGTTCAGGACAGAAGTGGGGATGCCACATCTCAGAAGACACAGTTTTTCAAGGAAAGTGAGAAATGCAGATTTTTATATCGCAGTTACTGATGCTTAAAGTTGACAGTTACTTCAAAAATAATTTTTTTTTAAACTGTGTAGGCCATATTTGGCCTTTTGGTAAAAACTCAGGTTAAAAATATCTTAGGAATTTTTATTTCATCTTGTTTTCCTTCTAAGAACTTTTTATATAGAAAAAAAAGCCAGTTATTTAGCACCTATTATGTACCAGTTATTGTATTATATGCAACCCTATATAATAGGCTTAATTATTCCTATTTTACAGATAGAGAAACTACGAGAGAGATCAAGTACTATTCCTAACATCACTCAGCTAGTGTTTCATCTAGATCTGCCTAACTTTAAAACCTGTGTTTTTGCCACTATACCCATCACTGACAGGCCCTAAATAGAAAGAGAATTTGAGGGTAATCTCAGAGCATATAACCTTTTGAAATAAAATTTAATAAAAATCAATGTAAAAATGGACAGGCCTTACCACCTGCAGAAAAAAAAAAATGACTTCGAGAAATGGTCTGTCAACACGTAAATGGTATCAGAATGCTCCTTAAATCTAATTAAATACCTCTAATGTTATCAAGGAATCTAAAACATAAGTAATACAAGTTACTTAAGCTGTGAGCTAAATAAACATTAAATGTTACAGAGGACTCTTTATATAACTGAATGGTACCTAGAAAACCAAAATACAAAGGAGCCAAAGAAAGAGAACTATTTATTTTTTAACACTTTCCATAAAAAAAGATGCCCTGATAAGTTACCTTGACAGCTGGCTGAATAATCTGGTCTACACAGTGAGATAATGAGTTAACTCTTCTAGGAGAGAAGCAGGCATATGAGGCCTCAGAACCCAGAGACTTCAGTTAAAACCATCTTACTGCCTCCATCCAAGTTCATGAAACAAGTTCATGAAACAAGCTTCAGAAGTATATTAACAAGTGGCCCAAGGAAATCTTTCTACTGAGGAGATTTCTAGTTATCTTGGTAACTAAATATCTCAACCGTATATATCAATTTCTTGTAAATTTGGTTAACAGGAATTAGTCCTCGGGATCCAATCACTCCTAGAAGGGCTACTGCAAATAAGTTTCTATATCTTAAGTCTAAGGGCCTGTAGTGACCATACAGACCCTTCAACATCCCAGTTGGCCCAGTCTGGAAGATGGCAATCCTTTAAAAACAATGGGGCGTGCATGAGGCCCTTTTATACCTGGCATCACTGTGCCATTGTAATCTGTTCTCTCAGTCAGCATTCCCTTGGGTTCCTTCTTCATCTTTCCCTCCATCCAAAATTTTATGGAGCATAAATTCAAGCTTCACAGAAGTTAAAGCAATGCTTATGTTACAAACTATAAAATTTCCTTCATATATATATATTTCAAATTGCATGCTTGTATGTGCATTATACTTCAGTGTCACATCATACATACATTTTCTTATGAGAATTTCAATTTATTTTAATGTGTCAGAAATAGGAGAAAGTTTGTCATTTAGGTACTAGTATACCTTGCTATTCAGCTCACTCATGGCCCAGAGTAAGCATGAAATGGGAGATGGGGATCTGCCACTTTCTAGGCCTCAGATCTCCTGTGTCTCATGGTGTGAGCAGCTCACCATGAGGGTGATTCCGGTTTCTAAAGAGAAGTATTTTCATGTTGCATGGCTCCCAGCTCAAACTGTCTACTTCCCCTGCTTCTCACGTGCAGAGGCAGCAGAATGTTCTCATGCTGAAGACTGTGTTGCACCCTACGGAGGAATGGTGTTTTGGTCTCAGTGATAGGACTTACTGGGGCTTTGCAAGAATTCATGGTACCATATATATTCATCTTAAACGTTGACTCTATGACCCGACTCCTCTATATGGGTTTGGTTCCACTGAAATGCAAATTAGTGCCTAGCTAATTATGGTTCCACTCTCTTCTCTACTCTTGTAGGTTTGATCATCTTACCCTGCTGCTCCATAATCTGTCAACCAATCCCACCTCAATTTTCATTCACCAAGGTTAACCAGGACAAAATGAATACAGCTAAATTAATGACAGAGTAATAAAATACAGCTTGCTAATGACATACAAAAATATCAGACACAGATTCTGTTTTTACCTCTTTATGTTGTTTTAGTGTATGTATCTCTATTTACTAGGTAATCATGAGCAAGTTATTTAAGCTCCCTGTGCCTCAATTTCCTCTTATGTTGCTTTATGTCAAAGAGTGGAATTAAAAAAAAGTGGTACTGATGAATCTAGTGGCAGGACAGAAATAAAGACGCAGACATAGAGAATTGACTTGAGAACAGGGGGTGGGCGGGAGAGGGGGAAGCTTGGGCGAAGTGAGAGAGTGGCATTAACATATATACACTACCGAATGTAAAATAGATAGCTAGTGGGAAGCAGCTGCATAGCACAGGGAGATCAGCTCGGTGTTTTGTGATCACCTAGAGGGGTGGGATAGGGAGGGTGGGAGGGAGACGCAAGAAGGAGGGGATATGGGAATATATGTATGCATATGGCTGATTCACTTTGTTGTACAACAGAAACACAGTACTGTGAAGTAATTATACTCCAATAAAGATGAATAAAAAAAATTGTCTAATATAATGAGATGCAGAGAACAGATACCTATCACTTTCATAAGGAGATCTTTTTTCTATGCCTGTAAATAACAGTAATTTAAAAGTTCTGATATATACAATGTTATGGCAATTATATCTCAGTAAAAAAGAAGTGCAATATTAAAAAAAGAAGAAAACAGACAATGTAAAAAAAAAATTTCCTCTTACGTGAATGAGATTGTAATATGGCCTGCCTTATAGAGTTGTTATGACAATTGAATGATATAACACATGGGAAGAACCTAAACTAGTGTGTGGCACAGAGTAAGCAATTTTTAAAAATCAGAAATTATTACTATTCTATTTTTCAAAAGTACTGAATATTGTTCTAGGTTCTGAGAGGCAAAGATGAATAGGCTTTTACCCTTAGACAGCTAAAGTTCAGTGGGAAAGAAAACTAAAATAAATGCTCATAATTCAAAATAGCTTTCTATGTGTATGCCTCTTGGAAGTTGGTCTAGATTTGTCAAATGGGCTTGTTTACAACCTCCTTAGTTTCCAGCTCCATGTATGTACAACGTAAAACAAATACATTTTTTTTTTTTTTTTGCAGTACGCGGGCCTCTCACTGCTGTGGCCTCTCCCACCGCGGAGCACAGGCTCCGGACGTGCAGGCTCGGCCATGGCTCACGGGCCCAGCCACTCCGCGGCATGCGGGATCTTCCCGGACCGGGGCACGAACCCGCGTCCCCCGCATCGGCAGGGGTACTCCCAACCACTGTGCCACCAGGGAAGCCCCAAATACAATTTTTGATTCTTTTGTGGAGCCAGATTTGTTTTCTGTAAAGTACCTTCTATTTAGAATTAACTTGGAAAATAATTCATAGATTATAAAAGCGCAATAGATTTTGCAGTCAAATAACCTTTGAATATTGTCCCCCCAATTTTTAGATATAATAGTTAGAAGTCAAGGAGATTTCAGGGTATGACAAGTGAAAAAGGCAGTGAACAAATACTTTCCTAAAGAACACAAAAGCATTAATGGACCACAACAAAATGGACCAAAAAGACAAGGTATATCATTTAAAGGGAAACGTCTTTTCCAAATGCCCGGAGTCAAGGAGGCCCATTCACAGCTCTGGGCTTATTAAATAACGTTGAGCGAGAACACTTAACTACTTACAAGAAGGACTTGTGAGCATAAATCAGACATCAGTCCACATATTTCAAGATCAAAGCTGTAAAGCAAAATGATTTGTGGGAGGAACTAAACAGTTCGAATATATTATAGCTCTTTTCAGAGAATACTTAAGCATATTAGTTGTCCAAATTACGGTTTGTTGTTGTTGACAGAGCCAGAAAGAAAAATAGATGCCACTGAGATGATTTTATTCTCACCTACATGATACCTTCAATGAAAGTAAAACTTTCGCAGCACATCTTAGCAACAGATTATTTAATATAGATATGATTTACTGGGAAAGCCCTCAATGTATGATTAGGAAAAAAATCCAAATTTCCAAATGATTCATTCTTATGAAGACAGCGTCACATTTACCAGGATTGTAATTTGCATCATTATGAAATTTCTTCCACAAAGAAGACAAGAACCATATTCCAGCACCAAAACGCAAGACAACTGTATTCGCTATTGGTATTCATTTTCTAGAAGATTATGTATTTCTTTTGGGCCATACTTAGGCTATTTTTTTTTAACGTTCCAATAAAACTATACTACTCCAGTACTGGAAAAATATTTTGAGTCCTAATTTTCTTTCCATTTCACAAAGAGCTAATACTACCACAAATTTAAAAGCAAATTTAAAAGAGTATACATGAGTTTTCTTGCATTCAGTAAATGACTGCAAAGGCCTCCCTGTCATTCTCCACAGCTAAATTTATTTTGCATTTGCTACTGTGTTACCAGTGTACTAAAAGGAACAGAAAGAACTAAGCCATCCCCACATGTAATTTGTCTGAGTCAAAGTTTCTTCATCTATGTTCTCACTAGACAGCAGACACCTAGTAAGTCATTTTAAATATATAGGGTATGAATTATCTCAGGCATAAAGCAACATATTGGAAAATATTCCATATGTGAATTATTAGGGAAAAATTCTGAATTTTCAAAAATTTCCAAATAATTCTTAACCAAACTGCCACATTGTCTCACTGTTTTGATTTTGTTTTGCTATAACCTGAGTCAACATGGATTGAGCACAGAATCTGGAGTCGAACTGCAAGGGTCTGAATCCTGACTCCACCGCTTTCCAGGTACATGAAGTTGGCAGGTGACAATCTCTGTGCCTCAGTTTATTCATCTGCAAAATGTAGATAGTGATAGTACTTATTTCATTGTTTTTTGTTGTTGTTGTTGTTGTTGTTTTGCGTGAGAATTAACTGACTTAATGTATTAAATCACTCAGAAGAGTGCCTGGTACAGGGTTACAACTCTTTAGGTAGTTGTTGTTTTATTTACTCACAATATATAATTTCACACTCTCTGCATAGTCTTTGTTCAAAAGGTTTACTTAAGCCCAGGAATCAGCAAAATGATTTGATTCTGATATCCAGCAGGGCCTTTAAAGGTAAGATGAAAAATTATAGGATAGATAAATGTACAATTAGATAGATTTATAGCTAATCAAATAACATCTAGCAAAGTCAGTGGAAAGTAGAAAGAAATCTTTACTAAAACATAAGCTCTAATTTTCTCTATCTTATTTGATATCAACAACAAAACTGAAGTTGTAAAAAAGTTTATGCAAATATGTACAAAAACAGAAGCTTGGAGCAATAACTATTACACTAGATGATAGAATCACTGTTCAAGAAGATTGCAACCAAAACAATTAAATTTAAATATTGAGAAACCTGAAGTAGCCTACATGAGCTCAAACAATCCACAGCACAATTATGGGATGCCTCACTTCCAAAACACTTAATTTGGAGCTGAGGTAATTAAAATAGTCACCCCAAATAAAGACTTGATGGCCTCACTGCTTCTGAACTGGGTAGAGTACATGGGCTGTTCTGACTCTGAGTACTAGAGCTAAAGAAAGAAAGGGGCCTCAGGATGGTACACGGAATGAGGCAGAGTCTGGGTGATATATTATGTGGCTGGAGGGTCTGGAACAGAAATATTTCAAATAACTGTCTTCCATTATTTGAAGGATTACCACAGAAGAGGATTTATACTTATTCCGTCCGGGTCCAAAAGGCAAAATTAAGTAGAATTATAGGAAGTTAGCTTTTTGGCTCAAAATGAAAAAATATCTTCTCACACGTAAAGCAATTTAATGGACTGCTTGGTGTGGCACAGAGTTCCTTGTTTCTGGAAAGCTTCAAGAAACGCATAATGATCTATCAATTCATTCAGTCAATCAACAAGCATTTATTGTTTTGCTACATTTTGCAAAGTAGTATATTAGATCTGGTGGATACAGTAATGAGTGAAGAAGGACACCAGCATTTATTAAGTACTCATTGTAAGCCTGATACTGTATTAGACACTTTTAAATATATCATGTCACTTTCCCCTTTACAGGTATTATATTACCATCTTCGCTGAAAAGCCTTTTCTATGCTGTAGCCTCACAGACCTTTATAAAATGAAAATATGCTCATGAAATCCCCTCCTTAAAAACACTGAATCACTTCGCATTGCTCTTACAATAGATAAGACTTAACATGGCCTAAAGGACTCTGGGTCCCACCTAAATGCAACCCCAGCTCCTCTCCAGTCATGTTGCTGGCTCTCAGGCCCTTCCACAGGCCATATACCCTTTGACCACAGAGTTTTTCCACATTCTGTTTCCTGAACCTGGTGGCATTCTTCCTTCCCTTCCTTACCTGGTTCACTCCTACTTTTCCTTCAGATCTAAGTTCAGATGGTACATTGTTAGGAAGAAGTTAGGAAGCATAGGCTAATTCCCATACATATGTAAAATGTATTATTGTTTCTCATAGTACTGTGCATGTCCCCTTCATAGCACTTACCGTCGTAAAATTTTATATTTGCGTGTGTTATACCATCGTATAATTTTATATTTGTTGTTGCTATTTATCTGATATATGCCTCCCCTACTTGCTTGAAAGTTCCAGAAAGGCAGAGTCTGTGTCTAATTTTGTTTGTTTTACGAGGCAATAAAGCATATTGACTATGAGAACAGATTCTGCAATCAGACCACCTGGGTTTGCATCCCTGTTTTGCTACTTACTAGCTGTGTGACCTTCATAAGTGCTTAACTGCTAGGTATCCTAATTTCCTCACTCATAAAACGTGGTTAGGAACAGAACCTGTTGTGAGGACTAAATGAGTTCACACATGAAAATACTTGGAACACAACCTGGCACATATTGTATAGTAAATATTTCCCATTATTAATATTATTTGTTTGTTGTATCTCAGAGTTCCACACAAGGCCTGGCACACAGGAGGTACCTAATAGTATATATTAAATGAATGAATAAATGATGAAACTGAGATGGAGAAATTATAAGAGATGAATCTTGCCTTCACAGCCAGGATGGACTGTCGAGTCCAAAGACTACGTGCTTCTTATTATAGTACGTCCTCCCATTAGATTACACAACAGGAGCAACAACAAAATGCTCTCGGAGCACAGAGGAAGAAGCAGTTAATTTGACTGAGAGGATGACGGAGGTGAATTTGTATTTTTTTTTTTTTTTTTTTTTTCTGGCGGTACGCCGGCCTCTCACTGCTGTGGCCTCTCCCGTTGCGGAGCACAGGCTCCGGACGCGCAGGCCCAGCGGCCATGGCTCACGGGCCCAGCCGCTCCGCGCCACGTGGGATCCTCCCGGTCCGCGGCACGAACCGTGTCCCCTGCATCGGCAGGCGGACTCCCAACCACTGCGCCACCAGGCAAGCCCTATACTCACTTTTAAAGAGTGAGTGGGATATTGCCAAGAAGAAACAAAAATAAAAGGTGTTCTTGGCAAAAGAAAGAATACTGGCAAAGATATGGAAGTAGCAAAGTATTCAGGGAATCAAGAACAGTATGAATATACGTTAAATCATTGGTCCCCAACCTTTTTGGCACCAGGGACTGGTTTCGTGGAAGACAATTTTTCCACGGACCGGGGTCGGGGCATGGTTCAGGCGGTAATGCGAGCAATGGGGAGCGGCAGATGAAGCTTCGCTCCTTTCCCCGCTGCTCACCTCCTGCTGTGCAGCCCAGGGGTTGAGGACCCCTGGGTTAAATCATGACTAAATTAGAGAAGAATCAAACATAAATGCTAAGAAATGTAAACTTTATTCTGAAGAAAACTGAAAATCATCAAAGCCTTTATTCAAGCCAGTCTTACGAGTCGTTCATTTTTTTATTTTTGTTTTTTAACTTAGTATGGAAGGATTAGATAGTTCACTGGACACAAGCAATCATCTGAATTAACATTAAAATAGTCCAAGCAAGGCAGGATGAGAGCTTTGACTCTAGGAGTGGCAATGGGATTAGAAAGTAGGAAAGAGAAAGCAAAACCAGTTGCCTCCAAACAAGGGGTTTGATGTACTAACTCTGGTATATTCGCATAGTTGAATACAGAACACTACGCAGTCATTAAAATGATATATGAAGAATATTCAACTACATGAAAAGATGTTCATACTATTCAATTAAAAACTAGACTCTAAAAACATTACAGTATAAATCAGTGTCTATAAAAATTATTGTTAATATACATTGTATCTTGACTATTATACAAATTTACTTTTTAAAATAAGAGACTGTATGCCAAAGTCTTACTGGTCATCTTCTTTGGATAGCAGAATGAGAGTTGTATTTTCAATATTATTTTATTCTTTTTGCTCTTTTTTTCCCCAGCAGTGCTCCAGAGAACATGGAATGCTTTTGTAAAAAAAAAAAAATAATAATAATAAAAAGATAAAACATATTGATAAAAAGTGAAAGCAGGGGAAAATTCCAACAGTAATCTGGGAATCAGAATCATCAAAACCTGGAAACAGTTAGATAGGACCATTGTCAAGGAGGAGAAGATGGAGAAAGAGAAGAAGAAGGAGAGAGAGGATTCCGAATTGATCTCAGCATGATCAGAAGTCCATGACACTGAGACAGGAACAACATGGGAGCATGATCAATTTGTTCTATAATGCAATAATATTGTTACTTGGCAATGCTCTAATGGCTTTGTTCTCTGACTATACACCTTTCTCCCTTGCAAAGACCAGCACTGTTTTCCTTCATCACTGAATTAATGTACTTATATGAAGCAAGCCAGATATCTGCTTTCACACAAGAATACAAGAAAAAATTTTAAGTTGTATAATTGCCCGGGATCAAAGGATCTAGCAATGAATGAACCAACAGTCACAACCTGACTGTAAAATCATATTAAACTCAGATATCCCTGGGACACTGGATATTTTAAAGACTCCCGAGCATTTTAAAATAGAAATAAGTGCTGGCTTAAAAAAATCAATCCCATCCAAGGATATTACAGCCAGGACTTTTACTCTGGGTAGCTCAGAAGAGTCTGGGTATCACATGCAGTAGAAAGACAACACCAGAAAAACTAATAGTATCATATTTTGTTAGTGTAACTGATTGATCTAAGACTTGGTGATGAAAAATCACCTGAGAAAACAGGGAAACACAGCATTCTAACCCACCGAAGTTTTGCTGCCTTCTGGGCTACAGATACGACATCTCAACATTAAATTTAATTCTTAAATATCTGAGAAGACAGTAAGATGCTGAGAGCATGCTAATTTATAGCAAAGAGTATAAAGCATCACATTCAAAGAAAGGCATCAGTTTGAAAAGGCACAGACAGAAATACATTGTCTTCATATCTGCACTTTATCTGAGTGTTTCTATAAATTGGTCATTGTGATTTTTTGGTTGCTATTAATCTATAAATTAGTTTAAATTTAAATCTCTATCCTTGACCTCTCACCCCTTCTCCTGTTTCATTTTTCTCATTATCTATAGGACAACTGCTTGGACACTCTCTCTCTCTGAATCTATTATCACCCCTTCCTAGCATGTACTTTGCCAACTATCCTCATTACCACTTATCCTTGAGGTTGTCTGCTGTTTGTTAATGGAGTCTAGTATTGTTTTTCCGACATCAGAAAAGAATCAACTGTGTCTCAGTCATCTGTCCAAAATGTGATTGCATGGAATATGGGAAGCTATTCCTTGTACAGTCTTCCATGCCTTAAGAACAAGCCACGTTTGACTTTAAAATGGCCTACTAATATCACTACTTAGCAACAGAGTTTTAATGTAAAATCTTTCAGAAAAATCTTTACTACAGCAAAAGGAATATGTAACTTCTGCTGTTCTTATAGATTTTAATGGATTTTTAACCTACTGATGGTAGGCTGTAAATTCAACCTCAAAGGAAACACAAGTGCAACTCAATGGGAAGTTTTATTGGATTGCTTACAGAGACTTATAGTTATGAACAAAGGCTGAATGCCTCTCTTCTCTTTTCAAATAATTTGAATGCTTCATTTCGTCCTGTGCACTTCCTAAGGTAGAATTTAAATGAGTAAGGCAAAAAGCCTGAGTTAGGCAGCATGAGGAGGAAGCAAGAAAGGCGAGGTTTTTGGAATTCCCCGGTGGTCCAGAGGTTAGGACTCAGCACTTTCACTACCGGGGCCCAGGTTCAATCCCTTGTTGGGGAACTAAGATCCCACAAGCTGCGCGGCGAGGCCAAAGTAAATAAATACATTTTTAAAAAAAGCAAAGTTTTGGAAAATTCACAAGTGACAAAGAGTTCTCTGAATAATCAATACTTTGAGATATTTATACCCAAGCATTGTTAACAATTCATCCAATGTATTTTTATTCTTTGCAAAGGCATCTATTATGTATAGACTGCATGGAAAAACAAGATCAGTCCACTAACATATATTTATTTAATACTTAAAAGTGAAAAAAGAAAATACTGTTTTCAAAACAATGAGTTAAGATTTTATAAACAAGAAGACATTTGACCTGGGCCTTAAAGGATGGCTAATAGTTGGTTAAGCATCAAGGACAGGGCCCGAGCATGTAGGGTCTTGAAAATCAGACTAATAAGTTTGATGTCATTCAGCAGGTCATCCAGGGAGCCATTACCATATCTGAACAGGGGAGTAACAGGACCAGAGCTGTGATTTAGGAAGACCAATCCATCTGTAGTGTATACAACAGATTATCACAGGTTTATTAACCTCTTATCACAGCTAAGAGGTTAATAAAATGCTGCTGGTAATAAGAAGTGACGATGACCTACACATTCTCTTCTAATGAAGGAGATGTGTAATTATAGGACATGTTTTCCAAAAATGATTTGTTGAAAATGATATTACACTAGCTTCAGTGACACTGTATGAGTTATATTCCATCAGAAAATATTATCTACAAGGATAGAAAACCTAAAGTGGATGCCCACCCTAAGTCAAGTACACCACATCCCACCTCATTTTTGCTACAATAACTTTTCCCCATACGTGTCTCAAAGTTTCCTCTCACTCATTGGCAGTCATTGGAAACTTCCTCAATGGTCAGGACTTTGAGATGGCTGTTAGAACTTGAACTCTTATAGTCTCTCCTTGACTTCTAATTGATGAAATATATGATGAAATATATGATGAAAGCATAAGAAACAGGAACATGCCTGTTCTCTAATACTTCAAAGGCCTAAGAGCCAGAGATCCGTCCATACTAAATAAACCCTTATTTGTCTACTAACTTCATAAGTCTGAAACTCTGTGGAATTTATTTTTGTAAGAGAGTGCTTTCTCACATTCATGTTATCAGCCATATTCAGGATTCATACTCTTCCTTGGGGCGCTGTTGAGAGGTGATTTCAAATATCATTCTCTAACACTGTATGAATGCAGTACAAAATTAGTGGGTAGTTTCCAAGAAAGGACACCAAGTAAGTAAGAGTGTTTCTCAAGTCTCACTTAGGAGGTCTAATCTTAACACCTAATTCTCCCTCAGTGGAAGTTTGGTATCACCTTCAAACGAAGTCTTTGAGAAAAGCAGTGTATCAAAATCTACAATTCCTTATAAACAGCTCTTCTTTTTTACTCTATAATTCTAGCTCTTAGCCACAATCACTTCATTTCATTTTTCAAGTAAAGTCATATTGTACTTTCTTTTTCATTGGCCCTATACACTATTTTCTTCCTATGAAAACTTTATGTAAAGAATTTTATGCATACATGCTTTATAAAATCATGAAATCAAGACATTGCGAAAATATGAAGACATATTGAGATAAGTTTCCAAACTGGGCCACATTCCAAATACTCAACTTATCAATGGTAGATTTCCTACAGCTCTTACAATAGGAGAAGAAAGGCTTCTACTTATGACAGAACAAAAATATGCTAATTCAAGAGAAAATTTAAGCAATGATGTCTTTACCTTGCAAATATTTGTTTCCTTCAGGTAGGCAATGAGAAAAATTTTAAAGTTCCATGTGTTATTCAACAGTCCTAGTCGCAAATTTATGCTTCTTTTAGAGATAAAGATGAGAATTTTGGGAGAATAATGTGACCAAAGAAATCAATATTGAAAATGCAAAATTAAGCCTCAGTCTCAGGAAACCAAGCAGAATTGTGAAAACATGGTTCCTGTACTGGGACAGAATCCACCAAAGAAAGGAGATTCATTTTTATTTCCAAACACCAGGACATCACTTGTGGACACATGCAGATACGTAGATAGATGGAGAAAACAGGTATTACTGAAACACCGATTCATAAAATTCTATCAGGAGAAAGAATTCAGATACAGTAAATGCATTCCTACTCTGAAGGCAAAAGAGTTCTTAAAAACCTGTATGGTAGTCTCCTCTTTTGGAGAGTCCTCTCTGATTGCTCTTTTCCTCTATGATGAGAATGTGGCAAGATGAGGAAAAGGGGGATTTTACAAATTACTGTCAAGCCCCAGTGACAGTCAGTGTCAGTGACATCATGTGCTATCAGTGATATCATACGTCTTTATGATTCAGGTTGTCTTTGAAACCACTGTTGGCAACAATAGACTCTTAGGTAAGCTTTGTATTTCATCCAGGACTGGAGGACATCCCAAGAAAAAATCCCGTGGCAATTAAATTATGACATGCCATAGATTTAAGATGCATCACAATATCATATGTTTAAAAAGTGCTAATATGTGTCTTAAACCAATGAATTTCCTTGTAACTTTTGTACGACGATTACAGAAACTTCAAGGAGAAAAAGTTGATTGATGGCTGAGAGAAAACAGAACCAAATAAGGTAGGAAATCATCTTTTAGTTTGAGATAAAAGTGAAGACAATGAGAATCATGTTCTCTGAATTTACGTAAATTCTCTCTTCTCCTGCCCTGTGTGAATTTGGGAGTGAGACAGGAGGTGGCCAGTAGAAGAGCTTAGAGCAGGAAAGCCGAAGAGAATGATATTGATATGAGTTACTTCCCTGTCTGGTCTCAAACCAGGCAGACCTCTTAGTTCGAGATGCCAGGACCCCACTTTTTAGCACAAGTTCAGTAACTTAATGTTTGTGTTTTGCTTCCTTACTGAGTCCACACTTAGTTTCCATGATTTTTACCTCAGGTCTCTGCCATAAGGTTCTTTACCTTGTTGAAAATAGTCTCCTAGGATTGTCTGCTACTTCTGCCCAGGGTCTCTGATACTCACAGCCAGCTTATCATTTTGATCGTTTCCTACTATTTGTTGATGGAATTTCCAGTCATGACAGGCCACCCTTATTCCCAGGAACACCCCACTGCCCACAGCTAGACATTCAGTGCCTGTCCGACAAGATATTTTCCTACCCTGAGGTTACCTGATGCTTTGTATGAGCTTCCCCATATTGCTAAGATCTGTTCCAATTGCCTACTCCTTCTGGGTGATTTACTCTGATACTCAGTTTTCAAGCCTTCTGCACTCCCAATGACAACTGAGCTCTGATTCGGTCAGGTACAGATATTTTCATATGAACTTGGCATGGCAAGGAAGTATTAAAATCTTTTATTTGTTTATGTGCCCTAGATATGGTAAAAAGATGAACTAGAAAAAAAGCAAAACTATCCAGTATTGGGAAGAGAACATTTCAGAGGCTGTGACATTGCAGAAGAGAAATACTTCACCATGAAGAACCCAGAATAGCTTTAATCATAAACTAAGATTCCAGAAAATCTATGAAGAGTAATTTCTAATTGAGGAGTATATGTAAGACCAATCTGATGAAAGATGAAATATTAGTGAGGTATAAACAACAAGGTCCTACTGTATAACACAGGGAACTATATTCATTATCCTATGATAAAACATAATGGACAAGAGCATGAAAAAGAATATATATGTGTATAACTGAGTCACTTTTCTGTACAGCAGAAATTAATGCAACACTGTAAATCAACTATACTTCAATAAAATTGTAAAAAAAATAATAATATTAGTAAGGAAAGTATTATATTGTAGATTAGAGATTACTTCAAAAAGAGAATGTATTTTCTTCCATTTGGGAAAAACTGTTTCAGTAGGTAGGTCAAAATATTACAATGATTCCTATTCACAATGAAAAAACTGAGACAAGGAAGTTAAGGAACTTACCCATTTGGAAATCATAGACTTTGTAAGAGCCAGCATTAAAAAACAGCTCTTTTGACACATGAGCTTATGCTTTTTCTACTATATAATGCTGTTGGCAGGGTAGATTTTGAGATTAATGGATGAAATTTATGCTTGGGTTAGAACAAAATTACTCTGAATTTTGTTTTATCATTTTCCTTGCTGAATAAATAAAATAACAACAAAACTAAAAAAAAAAAATCACTTTCAACCCAGTAGGGACGTAATAGGATGAATACTTGGTACAGTGTTTTTTGGACCAAATAAAATATCTTCAAGAGTAATACATCAAATGCAGTTCTTTTAATATGGATGGCATCCAATAAATGTTGATTTGATAGAATTTTATCTTCCTGTAGATTATGAAAAATGATGAGTGAAATATCTAATTCAAAACATGGCCATCAAAATTATGACATATCAAAATATTGCTCTTAAAATCAGATACATATCCTTCTGCCTTACAAATCCTAATTTAACATGCTTATCAATGGGATGAAAAAATTGACATTTAACATGGAAATGAACCATGTCATTCTTGGGCTCAAATGGAACTTTACCATTTTTTAATTCGAAGTGAACTAACACTTCTCATATTCTCTTGTGATTCCCTCCTCAAACCCAGCAAGTGTCATTCATCTTCTCTGCCTTCCAGAGTTCTCCTCCAACGTAAAGGAGGTACACTTGGACCGTATCTCAAAGAGCAGCCCACGTCTATCACCATATTTGTCGCTCCTCATGCCACTATTCCTTTTCATTTGTTCTTTTATATGTGTCTCTTAAAAAATTAAACTAAAACAGAGTGTAAAAGGATGGAACACAAATCATTAATGCAGGCTGAAATAATACGCATCTAACAAAACTCTTCAGCTCTATTCTGGTATAGCCTAAAGAAGATTAAAAGCACACAGAGAGCTTAAAACCAAGGAGAGATGCACCCCCCAAAAACTATATATGCAAGCAACAATAACAATAAAAACCCCAAACAAACAAATAAGCAGAAACAGAAGCTGCAGGAAGACATTAGAAGGCAGAATACAATTACCAGATTTGGAAACTGACCAGGACACTGTGGTTAAAACCCTTTCTGCTGCAAAGGTTCTGAGGAATCTTTAATGACTACAAATGGTCAGGACTTCATGTCGGCACCTCATTTGAAAGATGGTGACAACCAGCAGCTAGTCCTGCTTGCCACTACCCAGGGACTGGACTCAATTCTGACTCAGAGAATAAAGGGCCACCTACAGAAATCACTAACAACATTTTCTATCCTTGGCTGCCTTTGCTAACAGATCTACGTGAAGCAAATTACTTAAATATCTCAAGTATCGCTGCCATATTCTAATTAAAATACACAGTGGTATCATTCTTCATCTCTGTATAGAATTATGAATTAATGCTATGCACACTCCTTGGGTGAAATGTGTTAAGTCCTACTCCTTGGCGAATACTGAGTAATGAGTACGCACCTATCAGGTAGGCATTAGATGCCTGTTTTTATATTCTCTGAATACTTACTATCACACTACCTTACTTTTGCCTCTTATATGTTTTAAGAAACTGACGCAAGTGAAGTAATTAAAATACATCACAGTAGTGCAAGTGAAATTTGGAAAACTGCCAATGTCTTCAAGAACTTATAATTTTCCTTTTCAGAGGAAAAAAGCAGTTTTGACATCTTTGTGCAAAACAGTCACTAACAGTTACTTACAATTTCAGGAAAATCACTGTTTTAATCATGACCTTTCAGCTGTCCTTGATTGAGAAATTTAGCCACCTACAGAAATAATTCTGTTGGGCCCTCATCTCTCTACTGATTGACTGATGGCCTCATGTGGTTCTGCATGTTCACAATTACAAGTAAAACTATATAAAAGCAGCAGAGCTTAGCTTCCATCTAAGCAGATAGGAATAAAATAGTTCTAATTGACAATTAAGGGGACTATCTTTAAGTGACATCTTTCCCATGTACCTGTATCAAAATCAAACAGTACATTTTTCTCTGATTAAATATCTATTCTTTTGGTCACCATTCACTACAACCACTAATTTATCATCCATTGTGTAAAAGACACTGTATTACACTCTGTTGGGAGTGATGGAATGTGGATAAAACAGTTTCTGCATTAGAGAACCTATTTTCTGATGAAACACTCAACAGGCTAACTAATATATAATAAATATGGACACTATACATACACATGTGGAGAGATCTGCTTGTATATGCATACACATAGATAAAAATTGGGTTTGGTTAAATATATTTATATAAAAATATATACTTATACTTTAGGAACAATGTATCAATATATACTTAAACTTGTATAAATATACTATGTATAAATATCTACATACTATGTTATACCAGAAAACTTTTTCTAAGATATTAGAAGTCCCTAAGTGTTGGTCCATGAGTTTTTCAGTGGAAATGAAAACAAAGACTCATCCTACTAGTTAAAGGTTTCCCACCTACTGTATAAGCAACAAAAATAGAGCTGGCATTCAGGACTCCTGTTAGAAGTTTATTGAAGCTCTGTGAGGCTGGAAAGCTTTTAGGAGTTCAGCTTCATTCAATACCCTCAAAAAAAAAAAAAAGACTTAAAAAGATTTTTCTCTTTGTATTCAATTTCTATGAGTAATCTCCAATTTACACCTTATACCCAACCCAGAAATTGAATTAATCAATACAATTATCTTTTTAGAAATCTTTTTTGTCAACTATAGGAGTTCACAGAATAGAAAGAAAGATTGAGATTCCTCAGATAGTAGACTTTATGGCAAGATTCAGCTATATTGAAGGGCTGGCATTAGAAATGGGCATGGTATAGGCTTCAATACTATGTTTTGGGCGATTACAAAAATTAAGTGAACCTTATCTCTAAAACACAAATCAGTTATCTACAGTTGCAGTATACAGTAAATTGTTTTATGGAAAACAACACTAAAATATGTATGTGATCAGATCACGAATACTGATTATCATGAGAAATTCTATACTAAAATAGTCATCTTTCCAAAACAAGTAAATTCACATTTCTGGAAGTCACCAACTTGTTCATAATCACCAATTTTTAAAACTTCACCTCACTTGCTGTTGCTGAAAAAGTCTTAGTAATGGTCTAAGGCCATAATTTCAACATATAAACTAAGAGGAACTAAGATACCTATTCAGCTAATTTAGGCCCATTTAATACTTTCACATGAAATAGTAAAATAATGAGAGCAAAAGATTTTATACTAATTAGCTTTATCATACATATTTACTTTATGCATATAGTAATCTTTGGCAAATTTATCATTAAAAAAGGAAAGAGAAGAATGTAATATACCTGCCCAATTAAAATTAAAAACTGTTAATGAGTAAGAGAGGAAGTTGTACACCTAAACGATCCTAACTGCTTATCTCTCTAGTCTATATTCACGATTGCCCAAAGTTCCTCTTGTGGAGTGGAGCCAAATTTGACAAGAATATATGCAATTGATTTCAACGTTAAAAGTCTATAAATCCTTGCTTAAAAAGAATTCAATTAACGAACATCCTCAATCAATTAGAAAACACTGATGTTAGGGATTTATTAAGAACAAATCTAAAACTCCCGAGAAATATCCTGGAGTGAGTGTAGTCAACCTAATTGTTTACATATTTTTCATACATAAAGCCACTGATAAGTATTTATTTGGTTTGGCCCAGCTTTGTACTACCTGCTTTGAAGCACATGATGCTTATACATAAAGCAGTTGAAGATCCGTTTGTTATCAAAACAATATATATATATTAACCATATTCACAATGACATAATAAAACAATAACTGTGTACTACAGACGTGTAAAAACAGAATAACATGCCGTTAGCATCGAGTTAGTCAGAATTCCTGTGAATTATCCTTCTATTGTAATACATCCTACTGACATAAACTCCACAGACAAATCCTATATATATGACAGCATTTTCTAAAGGAAGAAACTGAGGTAGCAGAGAAGACACAGGTAAGATTTTGTCAAAGCGAAGTGGATCAGGTAAAAAAAAATCCACTATATTTTACTGCAGTCTTCAACTAATACTCTCTCACTGCTTAAATGCAAACCTCTTGTTTTTATTCAAACGTTGGGATAAAGGAATAAATAAGTTCATGGAATTTTAGTCTCATGAAGTTGAAAGCATACTGCTTCCTGCGGATAATACACTGATTAGCAATTTTCGTTTCATCATGCTTGAAGAGGAACATATACAACTCAGAATGGTCTATCCTACAGGAAAACATTTCTATCCCAATAATGAACCGTTTGTCAGTTAGCATTTTGGAAGATGGAGGCAGGGTTTACTCACTTGACAGTTTCTCTAAACTTGGGTAATGTTGTCTCAGTTCCCCATTTCCAGACCAATTATTAACCTCTCCTTATAAGCAGGTGTGTGCTAAATATTTGCTAAAGATTCTATAGAATATATCCCATCAGAAGATGGATATCTTTCCATTCAAGAGGCATACATTTATACGTGTGTGTGTGTGTTTTAATAAGAATAACCATGGAGGAGACCCTAGACAAAGAAAAATTTCTGGTTTATTTTAAATAATTAAAAAAATTCCCTGTTCCTATTCTTAGGCTATAGGAAAATGCAGTATATCTGGGGGATTAAGAGCCATAACAGAGAACGCTAACTGGCCACCCAATATCCCTTCCCAATAATAAAGCAGACCAGTTAAATGTATAAATAGAATCCTACTAATAGCCCTGAGATAGAAATGGAAGTTGGGAGAAGATTCAGTGAAAACCTTCTAGAAGGGGACAGCTCTGACTGCTTTGGCCTTTCTGTTCTTTGCTGTTTGTGCCTCTCCGACTTCCTGCCTTGATATGAGACAGAGCTACCCTACTAAAGCTGTACCAGGTCTCTTGTGATCGTTAGAATGAGGATCTTCCACCATAAGTGTGGTGGAAGAGAAAACCGGAGGGAGTCTGGATCCCCAGCAGCATGGCAGAGCAGTTTGGACTGCGTCTGGCCCTCTTGTATTGTGGAAGATAAAAAAACTCCTATCTGGTTCAAACCACCACCACTCAGGTTTCTGTTACTTGAAACTGAATACAATTCCTAAGCGACAGGGACTCAGAATCTGGTGTCCGATAAAATCCTGTTGTGCCCACCTATGCGTTTGGGGATTGCCTGCTCTCACCCTGCATCAACTTGCTCATCTGTAGAACAAGGACGATAGTGATACCTTTCCCAAAGGGCTGCTCTGATAATTAAACGACATAATTCATCTAATACCATGAACCAAGGTCTATGTGTTCAATGATTGTTATTCATTATTATTATCATTAATCTTATCAGGCTATCACACTATAAGAGGGCAGCTCATCCATGATTGAAAAGTAGGCAAAAGTCAGCCAACGGGACGTGGTAGACAGGGAACGTGGACCTTCTACCAAAACAACTATCCAACCAGGGGACAGAACAATGTTACAGGAGAAAGGAAGTGGGGGGAGAGAGAGAGAGAGAAGAGTAGTGGTGTAAATTTATGGAATTCTTATCCCCTTGGGTAATGATTTTCTATTTTTCAACCAGATCTTCAGGATGTGATACACACTTCAAAGCCCTCCTTTCCATAAAACTTAAACATACTCTCTAGTTGTTTATTAGAATCTCCTATTTGTGGACATGTTTACATCTATTGTTTTGAAGAACAACAAAAACTAATAAGCTCTATGTGATCTCACTGTGTGCCCCATGAGGACAGTCTGTGTTTTGTCTCTTTACCACAGAGTCCCCCGCATGATGATATATGAAATAACCCCATATGTTAACTCTCCGCATTCCAAGCACAGTCTTTCTCCTTTGGGTCACAAGCAACCAGAGGAAAAAAATCTTCTGCTTTTACATATGGAAAACCACTGCTTATGTGAAATAATGAAAGAGTTTGAGTGTTATGGGCATTTTTAATTTAGAAGGAAGAGTCACCAGGGGGAAGAGACCTCAAATGCTACTGTGAGGGTTTCATACACCTGCTCCCGCAGGGCAAGTCCAGGGTAGGTTGGGGTGAGATGGGAAATCGTATAAACTCCTCTATGTTTATGTGGCCTGCTTTCCGAATGGCATCTTGGGAGACATCAGCCTTGCAGCAGACATCCCATGACAAACTGAAGTAGAGAGAAAGGGCTCAGGTATGGCTGCACAGAGGGTCAAGGTTGCAAAGGCTGTGATGTCCCCTCTTGACTCTCCATGGTATGGGAGCTAGCTGAGGGAGAGCGCTGATGCTCTGAAGAGGTCTCACTGAGGGTTCTGATAAAGGGGTGCAGATGGAAGCCTCAGCATGGCCGGTGTGGCTGAGGTTATGAGAGATGCCATCGGGGATGCGTGCCCATGACTAGAGATCGTGACAGGACAATTATACAGCTCATGTTCTCCAATAACGAACAGGTGAGGGCTGGTAAGCAGACATCACTTCTCACCTTTCTTCCCACCCTTGAGCAGTTAAATGTATCAATATCCATGTGCCTGAACCAAAACACTGGAGTAATTATTTCATGACCCACAATTAAAGCACACTGCAATTTTCAATCATAAGAGCCAATTCTCTCTGAGTCATACATTGAACCAATTAAACCTAGAATCTCTATTGCTGAAAGGATGGCTTCTAATGAAAAAGGTGAACGCTCCTGTCCTCTACATCCAATCATATCTCTCTCTGTTTGCTAAACCAGGGGGAGAAGTTCAACTGCGTGGCTTGGAATGGAGCCCATGCCAGCAGATTGTGCTGGGTAGAAATAACACTAGTCTGTCTAGGTAAGATCGGTGCCAATGGTTCCAACTAAAATTAGAAAAAAGGAGACAGTACCTTGGCTCATGCTTATGTTGGAGACAAGACTCTAACTCCTGCTAAAGCCAAATGATGGCAATTCAATTCCTGCCTGCCAGTTGCAAATCCCTACATTACCACCGCAGTACTATCAAAAGACATTTGTGATCCAGGGCACCTAACGAGAGAGGTGATTTCTCAGATTAGTCACTTAATGGATTAGCCGTTCAAGTGCTAGCAACTCAAAGGTATGCATGCATTTATTCTAAGAAAGGATTTTCCAAACCTATCAGCAGATTATTGGAAACAAAAAAAATTAGTAGGACCTTATTAACGTGGGGTAGATAGAGGATATTACTCATTTATTAATTGTAGTGTAAAACCAAAAAAAAAAAAACAAAATCAAGGATAGAATAAACTCACTCCCTCCACAAAACATCAACAAGAGACCCACAACGCTTTTCATGCATTTCAACAAAAATAATTTTGCTCTAATCTAATACGTGTCATAAGAAATCATGCCATAGTGGAAAGAAAGCTGGGCTAGGAATCAAGAAATCTGGGTTCTTTTTCTGGCTCTGTCGCTTATTAACTGTAAAAATGATGCAAAATTTAACCTCGCTGAGCCTCAGTTCCTTGTCTACAAAATCAGTGACTTAGATAAGCATTATCTAGCTCTTCGATTCCGTATTAATCTCTAAATTATTAGTGATTAGATAAAATTTTATATTTTATATGGTCTTTGTAACATATATTGATATTAAGTCTTTAGTAAATCCTGGGTTTGGAAGTCAAATACATATAATAGAAAAGGAACTCTTGTTTTAATGGTAAAGAATTAATAGTGTTTTTTTAAAATTTCTGTTTCTGTCATGGCAATACACACACTATAAATAGGGGCAATATTTGTGTGTCTTAGCAGATACCATAACCTTCTTGGCAAATGTCAAAGTCATATAAAAACTCTGACATCACTCAAAGCATTCTTCGAAGGAAAGAGTGTACTGCCACTGGACAGCAGGAACTTCTCCAATGTCCCGAGTAATTCACAAAGCTAAAAGTCTGGGGAGAGTTTCAGGCGCTGGATGAGATAACACATTCAGAATATTGATCCCAACGCCTCTGCTAGATTTCAACTGCTTTTCATTCTACATAGGTAAGATAATTGACCTATGGCCTCTAACTCTACTCCCAAGATTTTCAAGCAACCTACAGAATTTTATTCAAATCACCATAATGTTCAAGATGTTCATTAATGTCTCAACGCAGCGTCAGAACTCCACTGTTCAAGGCCCCTTTGGAACCAGCCTCTTCCAGTGAGTGGTACCCAGCCTGGGAAGCAGACCTCCAGTCTTCCTGGTTGGTGCTGGACTACCAAAGAACTATCTGCACTGAAGACAATTCATAATGTGGCCAACAGGATACTTTCTGCCCTGACTATGGACAACCAGAGTTCTCATTTTATTTCTGGCACTAACTCTTGGGATTCCGGGCAAGTCCTACAATCTCTGTGTTAAATACTATTGATAATGATGTTTCTTGAGTACATGCACTAGAAGAGTTATGTATTCCCAAGTTTGGCAAAAGTACTTCCACCCCATATTGTGCGCTAGTGTGGAAGGAAAATCTATATTTTATCTGACGCTAGAAGGTTAGTAAACTCAAGTGAACACTCTGGTCTAGCGTACAAATCCTTTCTGTACTTATCAGCTATAGGATTTTGGAAATGCTGAATCTGAGTTTCCTCATCTATAAAAACATAGGTAATGAAATCAGTCTCTCCACCTACATCTTACAACTATGTTAAACATTAAATTTTTGAGTATGAATGTATGTGAAACCAAGACGGTGGTACACAGAACTCCGTGCAACCGCACGTTGCTACTGATCCTTCACTCTAGTCCTTTAATGCTGTCACAAAGCATTCGCAGCACTACCACCACCTCACTGGCATCATCAAGCTCATCATCACCAGACCCTGTTTCGAACTTAAGAATCTGGACTCTCAGAGACCCACTGACTGGCTATGCTGCGTACTGTGCCCATACTTCCTTTCTAGCTTTTATCTGATTATTGATCTCTTCACACACATCCATTGGACTGAATATACCAGCTCTGTCTTCCCTCCCTGGAAATATTCTGGAGTTTTACACCTACCAGAAGATACCTGGTCATTCACAGGCATTAAGTTTTGATCTTCACTTGAGTGCTTCTTACAATTATTGTTGTCGGGCTCTGTACTTGACATGCTCGCCTCTATTGATGTGATTAATTAGAAACCATAGTGCTAAGATCATTAACTATTTTATTGACAAATAGACTAGCAAATACAAAGGCATAGTAAGTACCCTCAAGGCTTACACGGTGTATGCCAGAGGCAGTTAACAGAATAAGACCCAATTCACAAGGCAACATACATATCGCTCTATTACGACTTTTTTCTTCCTAGAGCCCAGTGATGTTACTCTCTTACATAGCAAACTTTTTCCTTTATGATAATAAAGAAGAATGGGTAATACATACATACATCTTATTTAAGGCACATGTTTTAATTTTTATTTTTCAAGTTAACATTTCATTTTGAAATAATTTCAGACTTAGAAAAAAATGCAAAAATAGTACGGAGTTCCCAGCTTCCTGGCATATTAACATCTTCAAATCCACAGTACAATGAGCAAAACTAAGAAATTAACTGAAACAACTGACTGACACACAGACCTTATCCAAATTTCAACAACTGTCCCACTCATGTCCTTTTCTTGGACCATGAGCGAATATTTAGTTATCCTGTCTTCTTAGTCTCTTTCCATTTGGGACAATTCCTCAGTCTTTCTTTGTTTTTCATGACCTTGACACTTTTTAAGAGCACTGCCCAGTTATTTTGTAATATGTCCTTCAATTTGAGTTGTCTGATATTTCCTCATGATAAAATTCATGCATTTTTGGCAAGAACATGACAGAAATGATTTTTTGTGCCTTCCTCAGTGAGTCACAGCAGTGGTACACGATGCTAATAAGTCTCATTACTGGTGATACTAACTTTGATCACTACAAGCATTCTGAGAAGAGATATCTGGACACTATGTAAATATCCTATTTATCAGCATATTTGCACCACTACTTTAGCATCCAGTCATGATTCTTGCCTGAGAAAATCATTAATGTGGTGTTTACCAAATGGTCATTTTCTATCTCCAACATTCCTTCTACAGTTATTAATTGGTATTCTACTGTTACAAAAAGAGCTTTCCTTCTCTCCCATTTATTATTTTTCAACACTTTTTATAACATCATGGACTATGTTGCGTGTAATCCATTACTATCATTATTTCCTTGCTCAAATGTCCCAGATGTGGCCATTGGGAGCCATGTCAAAATGGCTCCTGTGTCCTTTCAACCTGTTTCGATTCTTTTTAGTCATGCCTTACTTTCTTGAACCATAAGATTTTCCAGTTTCTCACCATATAATTTTTCTTCTTGCCCTAGGATCATCCATTTCTACAAGGGTTCTTGGTGTCTTTTATTGGAGAATGATATTCAGAAACCAAGATCTAGGTAGTAGGTGTGCTCATCAGTACTGAGGTATTACTGCTTTTAAGCCCTCTCAGCAGATAGAGCTAGGGAATATATAAATGGACACACACACACACACACACACTCACAACTATTTCTTTATAACACACACCATGAGTTTTTATTGATACCTCATTCCATTCAACATCACAGGGTTCACTCTAGCCCTCTTTATTTCTTTTACAGTAGGAAAATGGCTCTCATTATCCACAATCCTAGGATATGCTCAAAGCAGTTCAGAAGTGTTAACTCTCACCTCCGTGAAAAGCAGAATTATTAATCCGTATTGTGTGAAAAGCAAATTTTCTGATGAAAATACAATGGTTCATTTTTTTTTTAAATCTTAGAGTATAAAGTCAAAAATCTGTTTGGCAAAGTTACTTAAATTTGCTCTTTGCCCCCACCCCCTTCATTTGTAACTCATATGAATACCATTAATCAAATTTGTTATTTTTTGTTTTCATGTGAGGCTCCCTAAACACCCTAGCTCATTTTAATTAATTATTTGTTTTTGAGTATGCCAAACATTAACACAGTTCCAAAAATGAGATCTATACAAAAGAAAAAGGATATTCAGATAAGTGTCACACTCTCCTGTCACCACTTCTACCTTATTTTCATTCTCTCAATACCCATTTGCTGGGCCCAACCTCTGTAAGTAAAAACCAACTTCATGAGTTTCCAGCTTATCTTTCCTATTTTTTTTTGCCCCAATTAGCAGATACAAGTGTATTTTCTTATTTCCCTTTCATTCTAGATATTACTTTTCTGCACTTTTTTCACTTAGCAGTATAGACTGGAAATCACTCTGTATCCTTTCATTCTTTTTACAGCTGCACGGTACCTCATTATGTGGAGGTTCCATAGCGTTCTAACGTATTCAGTTATTCTCCTATGCATGAGCATTTAGGTAGTTTTTAATATTTTACAATTATAAACAATGCCACAATGATTAAACTTGGGCATGTGACCCTCATATTGTCAAAGATGTATCTTCAGGATAAATTCCAAAAAATGGGATTGCTGGATCAAATAGTGTGTATATGTAGATGTGTTAGATATTGCCTAATTCCTGTCCAAAGGCTTGTACTAATTTTCATGCCATTTGGCAATGTAAGAGAATAAAACCTCTGTTTTCAACTCTTCCCCCAAATCATTTTAGCAGAGATGCTGAGCGGCATTTGAGTGCTGATTTATGTTTACCTCGTCTCTGAGTACAGATATCATCTAACCATGGTGCTAACAATCAAAGAAAAAGTTTACATAAATGTAAAAGAAGAAGAATAGAAAGAACAAGGAACTGGGAAAAAATCACTGGAAAAAAAATAGTTGGCTTTGATCACAACGGCTCAGGGTGAAAATGCGTAGCATCTTTCCTTTGAAAACTTAAAAAACCAAGATTTTACAGTAATTTTTTCCATGGCCAAGATTAAGCCCTACCTCCATTTTTTTTTTTTTTTTTTTTTTTTTTTTTGCTGCACCATGCAGCTTATGGGATCTCAGTTCCCCTATCAGGGATTGATCCCGGGCCACGGCAGTGAAAGCCCAGAATCCTAACCACTAGGCCATCAGGGAACTCTCCAGTCCTGCCTCCTTTATGTCCACTAGACCTATATCAATACAACAAGTGGCACACAGCATCTGAGTTATCTGCTAAAATGTCTGTCTTGCATTAAAGATTTTAATTTTGAAGTGGAGACCATATATTGATCCACATATTTACCTCAATTTCTAGCACAAAATTTAACATGTAACCTTCCTGATAAAAGTGTGTTAGAAGTTCATTAATATAAAAACAAACATTCTCTGGGTGCTCACTCTGTGCCAGACACCATCCTAAATGTTTCACATGTATTGTCTCATTACATCCACGGAACAATCATACAAGGTTGGTTTTGTTATTATTCCCAATTTATAGATGAGGAAACAAAGACTTAGAGAAGACGCATAACTTGCCTACAATAATACATCATGCAGAAAAAGAGTTGGGACTTGAGTAGGATTTGAACTGAGGTCTGTCTCATTCCAAAGCCCATGCTTCTTTGCTTCCCCCTCAATGGCACTTAGAAATAGGAGCCTTCCTGATGTCCCACACGTCACACTTATGTAGGCTAGTTCTAACTCTGCCTACTATAAGGCCAGAGCTAATTCTATATTATGGCTCTCAGGCCAGTATGTCGCTATTAAGAAGGGAAGGAAAGGCGGTAATTTCAGTGGTTTCCAAATAGACTCTTAAAAAGCTTTCTGAGATTTTTACCTTTTGGCAAACAAAGCTTTGGCTCCTCTGATACATGCACACATTTATTACACCCTTGTGACTGTGGTTTACATATAAGCATCTTATTAAAAGAGTTTTTTAAAAACTGAAATGTGATTCCCTTCCTGACAGCAAAGGAAAAATAAAAAGATGTTCTTTGCCCTCCTGTTCTAATCTGTGTTTGGAAGTCAAGTCTGCAATTCCCAGAACTCTATCACCAGCTTGTTACATTTCCATAAATCTGTCCAAGAATACAACACTGTTCACACAAAAAAATGTAATATAAACTGTAAAACACATGCACTTGATACCTGGATCCAATTTGCCCCCATTTTGTATGTAAGTCAAAATAAGGCGATGCTTTAAGTCTTTGAAATGACAATATCACATTATTTAGATAAATGCCACCCAATCATGATTGAAATTCTGATAGCATGTGCCTTACTAGTAAAAGAAAAATACCTGTAATGCATAGTTTAAATCATTACTTTGAAACAAAAGCTTCTTTTCTACATTGCTTATTTATTTTTTGAGACCAACTCAGCAGGGCTATGTATTTTATTAAAATTGCCTTCAGACTGCTAATGGCAGGGCGTCTGTTAGCACAGGAAAAGTGATGGCAGTTTGACTCCTATTCCTAATATTGGGAGTTAGTCCAGACACTTAAGAGCCAGAACTCTGCTGTGCATTTGACTATGTTATCAACACTTTACTTGCTAATGATACTAGTGACAGCATTTCAATATGATGGGTCAGACTTAAATAGGAAAGCTTATAATTGTGCTTACAGAACGAAAGAAACTCCCTCCTCCCTCCCCACAAGAATATCCCTTTTATCAGCAGATCAGCTGGTGTTAACTTCATGACTGGGAATTATTTGGTAAGCTTCTGCTCAATATTTTTTTCTCCTTTTCCACTTCCCACCTTGAATGGAGAGCCTCCATCAGCACCTGATATCTACCCGTTCAGAAAATGACAACTGAAAGCCTTCCCGTGGTGCAGCCATGTGCCAACTACCCAGCAGAAGGTCACACTGATGACTTCCCTGTGGCTTTTATTTTCCCCAGGGAAATCCACAGCCAGGGCTGACTGCTTGCCAAATATGCCGAGTGCCACAAACCAGCAGTGCTAAGAACCCCCCATCCTTCTTGATGGGAAGCAGTAAGCAACTGTGCTGAACACCTGTGTCAGCTCCTGTTTCTGGGGACACCCCAGGCAAGCACTCATTCAGCACTCAGGGATAGGGCTCCCCTCTTCTAACTGGTACTTCTGTCCAAAAACTTCTCAGTAGTCGTATGATAATAGTTATGTTTGTCAGATCTCTATAACACCAGCGTGTTTAACTACTGTTGAGGATGATTTAAATCATTTATGAGTTAAGTATCTTACTCTAATCATCTAAAGGGAATCAGGATAATGAATGTATTTCCTATTATTATAAATGTAAAAGTAACACTCTCCATCACTTCCTCCAACCAACTTGAGGAAGAGGAGACATAGTCTGAGATTTGGATGGCATGATTCCATAGATGGACAAGATCTAAATCAATCAGTATTTTTCCTATAACTAACTGGGAATAATATGCTAAACTGAACCGGTGAAAATTCTAGTCAAGAATGGATGGAGAAAAAAAAAAAAAAAAAAAGAATGGATGGAGAAAAATCAGGCAATTTAACTAAAAGATTGCCTGCCACAGGTTAAGACTTAGTAAGAATATATGAATGAATGAATGAATGAATGAACCAATGAATGAAGGAACATCTAAACAATTTTCAATACTTCAAAAAATTCCATAATCCAGAAATGATTATATTCTAGGGAGCCAACTGAGTCTGCACTTACTGTTTATGATTTGCAGACTACTCAGGCAGGACTTGTGCAGAGATTAAAAATAAATAAATGAATAAATAAACCAAAGCCTACTTCAGGACCACATAACTTGTCAAGCAGCAAAACTACAATTCAAGCTTCAGACTTTCTTCTACTTTGACTGTTCCATTTGGTCTTCTCCAAAATTCCACATGGCATTCAGACTGTTGGTCTTTCAGGGTGTTTCCTAAGCCTGGATTGCTCTTCCACCAAGGAGGCAAATTTTGCTATTGGATGTAATCTCGCATAGCTTCATTCTTAACTCCCCTGCCTAGTTCCAGAGTCTCTGCATGGAATGCTTCTTCGATATATCAACATTGGTATTTCAAATGTACAGACTCTCAAAACAATTCACTTACCTCCCACTAATTAAAAATATGTAAATAAATACAAACAATTAAATTTTCCAATTTCCTATATCTGTGAATTGCATGGCTTTTATTTCAGTTACTTAAGGTTAAAATTCATCCCTTATTGCTCCAGAAAGTCTACCCTAATGATTCCGTCTTTGGATTTCTGCTCCTATCTGTCCCCAGGTTTTACCATCTTGGTCCTGACTTTCTGGATCTCTTGCTTAAATGACTACAATGGTCTCCTACCTTCCCCTTTTAGCTTCTTCCCTTTCAATCAACCTCATACTGCCAGCATATTGACTAATTAATCCAAGGCATAGACCTAATCACCACCCACGTTCCCTTAAAAAACAAACAAAAATTTTTAATGGCTCCCCAAGTCCTCTTAAGTCTAATCACTAGCATGAGATTCAAAGTCCTCTTTACAGATTTGAACTGTAAAGTTTCTTTATGTTGTAAACAGCCCACCATATCTTTACAGTTATTATCTCCCTTTTGTATACCCTGTGCTGAATCCAAACTTACCCAAGCCGAAAAAGACACTTAAGATACCAGGATCTTAAATATATACTAGTTAAGCCCTACCAGTATCTAACGTCTCTGCTAGGAAAATCATCCTTTAAGATCCAGCTCAAATACTGTTTTGTTTATGAAACTTTCTTTCTCTTTTCTATGAACCCTCATAGAACGTCAGGTTGTAGCTCTTTTGTAAGCTTTTTGACATTATATCTCACACTATAATATTTGGTTCATTTAGCAGAAGCTATAAGCAAAACACTTTGAAAAATATTTTAGGGATACAGTGGAGAACAAGACATTCATTCAGCAAAATGCAAAGAGAAAAAAAAAACTTTTTTAACTGGAGTGGAAAGTGGAAAGTCATTCAAGCAGTTCAAAGAACTCAAGGGCCGAATAAGATAATGACTGACAATTACCATATGGATTTAGTGTGATGGAGATAACTGATGACCTTAGCAATGGTTGGCAGGATAGAAGTAGAAGAGGACTGACGAGCAAGAAGGAAGAAAGAAAATGGAGACAGTAAGTTAAAACTTGGGGAAAATAAGTATATGAAGGGAGTGGTAGCTGGAGGGAGAAGTAAGATCAAAGGGAAGCTTTTGTTTATTTATTGTTTAAGAGGGGAAACTTAACATGTTTAACCATTAAAGTTTCCAATAAAGAAGAAGGTGAAGATACTCGATTGAAGAATCAATGTTTTTGGAACTGCCAGAGGAAGTAGGTTTAAGCATGGGGGAGGAACTGGCCCTTCCAGGAGAAGGAGAACCTCCCAGCAAAAAAGGGACTGGAATCACAGCAGATTCAACAATTTTAGGTGCATATGTGAAGCTGAGGCTGCATACCCTCTCCTTCAAAAAACAGTGTCAAAGAGTAATTTCCTTATTTCTCTGTTTAAACATAAACCTGATTCTTATTCTTATGACTAAAAGGGAAAGAATTTAGAATAAACAAGAATTTTTAAGAAAATTATACTAAGTATTCATAAGCAGATTTATATATTTGTTTATGAAAACAAAATATATATTTATTACATGAATATTCTAAAAGTCAAATAATGAAAATCTAAGCTTATATACCTACTTGTAGTTTTAAGATAGTTTTTAATGCATTGATTCAAAAGTCTGACACATTTCTAGTAAACAGTTATTGGGCAATTGGAAACTTCTGCCGTAAGACTGATAGGAGAAGGCACTCCCACCTCCTCAACTTCTTTTTCAATAATCACTTTGATTCTTTGACATGACAGTAATAATAAGTTTAGAAATAACCCTTCCTTCCAAATATCAATAATACCTTCTATAACCTAATTTTTCTGAAAATAAATATGAACATTTTCCTCTGTTATTTATATAGTATATCCCTATTTTTTCATTTATATTAAAAATGGTCACTTCTAACATAAGTGATTCCTAATTCAACCGATTTTTATTTACACATTGCACACATTGGTTTAACAAATGTAAAGGAACTGCAGAGATAACAGTAGCAATGCAATTCTCCTTACGGGAGAAGCAGGGTTCGTCATTTAGCAGGCAAACACAGGTTAAAGACCTCAAGTCGTCCTCCTGGTAAGTTTCAGAGCTGGTTCCAGAATTCACGTCCTATAAGTCCTATGAAGCCTTTTTTTTTTTTTAAACTGATCCGTGTTTCCTTCTCATAGTCTTATCAAGCATGTGATCATTACAATAAACCATAACATAATTTTCAAATATCCTCCCTTACAACTAGGAGATAAAAATTCATGACTTGTTTATGGACTTACACAAGGCTATGTAGTTTTGGTTGAAATTAAAAATGACACACAAATGGGATATTCAGCTATGCAAAGCAACTAACTGGACACACCAATTTCTAAATATTACATACCCTTGTCATTAATGTGCCTATTATGAAAAAATAAGTTATACAGAACCGAAGAACATGATTCAAAATCAAAAGAATTCTGCAAATTAAAGACATGAAAACGAAAAATGATAGCTCTACTATTTAACATGAGCTCCCTGAACACAATCATCAGTCAAAATCTTAATCAGATAATGTTGCCCTAATCATTGTTAGTCTATTTTCATTCATAATTTATATTCTGTGTATAAAGACAGAAATTTTTAATGTTTTACCCAAGCTGTAAGTCCAAGTGATCCTTAAACCTTGAGAGCCACATCATGCCCCTTTATTGGCTGAAATCCCCTTAATGATTCCCATCTCACTCAGAATAATAGTCAAGGTCCCGCCATGGTCCACCAGGCCTTATAAAATGGTCATCACAACATCCTACCCTTTCTCATCTCTGACTTGTCCACTCCATACTCTCTCTGGCCACAGTGCCCTTCTTGACGCTCCTTCAACATACCAAGCACACTCATTATTCTTGTTCTTCCCACTGAATGTAACTCTCTTCACCCATAAATCTAAATCATTCCCTCTCACTACATTCACGTCTGTGCTCCGTTCTCTCCTTTTCAGAAAGGCCTACCCTAGACATGGTATTGGATACAGTCTCCCACCATCCTGAATTTACTCTGCTTTATTTCCTCCTTAGCATGTATCCCCATTAACATATATATTAAAATCCTCGTGTTATGTTTTCCTCCACTAGAATGAAAACTCCAGAAGAGCAGGAACTTCTGTTATATGTATGAATGAATGATCATCTTATCGTTTCATCCAGCTGAATAGGGAACTTCTCCAGAGAAACAACAGTAAAAAAAATCTTAACGTTCTTGAGTTCTTCAAATATCAATACAATTCAAAGTCAAGTATGAGTATCAATGGTATTCTTTATAAAATATAAATTGGTGAAGATGACAAATGATGATGGTATTTTTTATGTGTGTGTACAATGTGGTGTGCACAATGTGGTGTGCACAGTTGTTTGTGTTCCATAACCTGTAAGGCACCTAATTCAGTGGGTCTGCATCACATCGAGAAACATAGATTAATCTCTGTTACTAATATTTCATGTGACAGTGGGAAGCAAGGTAGGTTTGTAAAATAGATGCATTAGACTGAAGTTCTTTCTATGTGTCAAGACTATAAGGGATCTATGAGGTCTCTTCCTTCTTGATCTCACTTCCAAACAGGAAAAACTCAAACAACTGTAGTCAATTTAACATCAATATATACATACAGCTGGATGCAAAGAAAATGCACTACTTTTGGCTTCAATTTATTTCTTTATAATGTTTAGTTCAATGATATTTATAAGCTGAAAATCGGGAGATGTTTACTACCAGAAAACTCTTTATACCCGTATCACCAAAAAGTGGTTCTCAACTCTGCAGGAATCAGTGCAGACATACTTACAAACCCAATTACTTGGGCATATCATTCTAAACACAGCTTTTTGCAAGACTCTTTCTTAATTTAGCCAAGAACAGAGACCCGAGTATATGCAATGCATCAAGATATACTTGAAATTATCTTTCCTTTAAGCTGGAGAGTGGTGTTCTCTCAAGATGCATACAATAATAATCTGTTTAGTCCATAATTCTAGAAAATAACTAAATCCCTGAAGCATCCTGGCAGAAGAACTTTAAGCTTAGATCCTTTCTGAATAAGCCATTTCACTTGAAGAGATGTGATGAGACTGAAGAACAAAGCTATTTATCTCTCTGTGTGATGGAACCCGAAAAGCCCACTGGTAGCTGCTCTCCAGGAGGCCTGGATGTGGACGAGCTAAGTCAAATACCAGGAGAGTTGTGGAAGTGGTAACACTAGAGGGGTAACAGAAAGGGAGAGGACTCCCAAGCTTCTATAAATAACTAAGCAATAGTAGCAAGAGTTGTAATCACTATTTAAGACAACCGGTAGTCTGCCTTGAAGCAGGAGATGAACACGAGCCATCAGTCACTCATGGTGACACACGGGGAAATGGGGACTGCAAAGGCCAGCATGGCTGCATCCAGCTTACTGAGGAGTGTGACTTACACTAAACTTTCCACAATGGCTGACAAATGCTCACAGTAGACCCTTTGACTAATTAACCTTCAATTTACATATGGTAGTCAACATTCAGTAGTTAAAATTAGCGTTGGTAAACAGATTGACTCTAAGAGCATCAAGAGCTTTTAGAGGTGTCCCTGTGCCCAGAGAACGGGGCAGAAAAGAAAGGAAACTTGACTTTCATGACCAAGTGTTCTCCCACTACAGTTACATAATTAATAACACCGTATATGTTTTAAAGTTTTGATTCTGGAAAAGTCATCAAAAAGTCTTCATTTCAAAATTGTTTACACCCTAAAAAGGATAAAAGAAATCAGGGTAACTGTGTACCATATTAGGTAAGAAATCTTCTATTCCTGAAAATCTCTTCGAATTATTTTTTCATCTTCAAATCCTAAAAAGAGAATGCCTAAATGCTGGACTTATTATCTAAAGGCTTTAGTCGTTACTTGCAAAACTGAAGACCACACCAAGTAAGCATGGATAAGAAATAAACAAGTGGCAAGAGATCAAGAACTCCAAAATTAATGACAAAAGAATGATCAGCAAATGATAATAATACAATGTTCTGACCTGCTGAGTCTGCAATCTCTCCCACTCCTGATGTCCTTGATATTATCTATTTCTTGCAATGCTAAGAAAAAAATAACAAAGAAAGACAAGTATTTAGGGAAAAAAATCAAAGCAATTCTGAAATACTTAGGTGAAAAAGAATTAAACATTATAAAGAGAGTTAAGATTTCTACTACATAACTTTGGAAGAAATATTAAGTAATTTCATTCTAAAATTTTTTTCTAGACCAGATTCATAGCCACACAACGTCAGACTCATAGGACTATGCCAGTTAATAACTGATGAATGAATAATAAATGAACACTCAAAAAACAAACTTTCATAAATGACAGGCAAGATATAATGATAGTTGAAATGTAAAAAAAATGTGAACCAATTATCTTGAAGCTGTTTCAATTAAATCACTTTAAAAATTTTTATATTATTACTTCAGTCATGTAAGCACATGTGCATGTATGTAGCCTATGATCACCCTGGGCCCAGTTTTATTGAGAGAAACAATTTTAACCATTCTTATAGTCCATAATGGTTAACTTAAAATATACTTATAATGCAACCTTACTTACAACTACAATACTTCAAGGATAACAGGCTAACAGGCACTGAAATTTATTAACTACAGACTAGCACTTACCAAAGCACAGTGCTACATTGTACTAGGATACTAAGTTGTATAAGAATAAAGGGTTTACAAACTCACTGGATAATTTCTACGTTAAAACAATAAAAACAAAAATAGCAAACTAAACCCAGAAACACTGTATTGATACTTAGTCACTTTATCTGAGCCAGACCCCAAAGACCAGGATTTAAGCATTGGTCCCATGACAGAAGAGCTTTATGTCTTTAGAAATTTATCTAACCTCTTTGAAGGTTTATTTTCTTGATCTGTAATATGGTTTCATAGCCTTGATATAAATCCAAAAATTTAAAACATTTTCAATACATGTAACTATATTATCATTATTTTATTATTTATTTATCGGTATAGAATTCTTTTTTTAAGGAGAGGTTCATTATCTATTCTCAGCTGTTTAAACTTTGGCCTCAGAATGATTATGGTTTCAAAATGGGTTCAAAATGTTTAAACATTTGTTACTGACTTTTATGATCTTGAAACATGATCATTAAAATTGTATAAATATAAATTACATAACGTTTATGCCCTAGGAGGGTACAGTTACGTGTACCATCAATCAGATTATGTGGTTAGTATTTTATTTTATTTATGTATTGTTAATTAATTAATTAATTAATTTTTGGATGCATTGGGTCTTCGTTGCTGCACGCCGGCTTTCTCTAGTCATGGAGGGTGGGGGCTACTCTTCATTGTGGGTGCGGGCTTCTCATTGCGGTGGCTTCTCTTGTTGCAAAGCATCGGTAATAGGCACGTGGGCTTCAGTAGTTGTGGCATGTGGGCTCCGCAGTTGTGGCTCGTGGGCTCTAGAGCACAAGATCAGTAGTTGTGGCACACGGGTTTAGTTGCTCCACAGCATGTGGGATCTTCCCAGACCAGGGATCAAACCCATGTCCCCTGCATTGGCAGGCAGATTCTTAACCACCATGCCACCAGGGAAGCCCTGTGGTTAGTATTTTAAATAAGACTTCAAAATGATATGCCCAGGGTAACAGAATTCTACTTCTAGGATATTGATCTAACATACTAGAGCCAGGGATTTAGAGATGATCTAGGACCAGGTTACCTGTATAACTTTTGATTATTAGTTTATATAAGACTTCTCATTTTTGAAAGAAACAATAATTTGGGGTGGTTTCTGGGGTACCTAAATTCTTTTAAAGCCTACAAAATAGTAAAAGAAATTACACACCAAGACTAAGTGGGATTTATCCTAGGAATGCAAAGTTGGTTTAACATCTAAGTATCAAATAATGTAACATATCATACTAATAAAATAAAACACAAAACCATACGATCACCTCTATAGATGCTGAAAAACATTTGACAAAATCCAACACCCTTCCATGATATAAACATTCAACAAACTAGCAACAGAAGGGAACTTCCTGAACCTAATAAATAGCATCTACAAAAACCTCACAACTGTCATACGTAGTAGTAAAAGACTGACTGGTTTCCCACTATGATCAGAAATAAGACAAGGGTGTCCACTCATGTCACTTCTATTCAAGACTGTACTGGAGGGAGACCTTCAAGATGGCAGAGGAGTAGGACGCGGAGATCACCTTCCTCCCCACAAATACATCAGAAATACATCTACATGTGGAATAACTCCTACAGAACACCTACTGAACGCTGGCAGAAGACCTCAGACTTCCCAAAAGGCAAGAAAATCCCCACATACCTGGATAGGGCAAAAGAAGAAAGAAAAAACAGAGACAAAAGAATAGGGATGGGATCTGCACCTCCGGAAGGGAGCTGTGAAGGAGGAAAAGTTTCCACACACTAGAAAACCCCTTAACTGGTGGAAACGAGGGGAGGGTTGGGGGGAAGCCTTGGAGCCATGGAGGAGAGCTCAGCAACAGGGGCGCAGAGGGCAAAGCAGAGAGATTCCCGTACAGAGGATTGGTGCCAACCAGCACTCACCAGCCCGAGGGGCTTGTCTGCTCACCCACCAGGACGGGTGGAGGCTGGGAGCTGAGGCTCGGGCTTCAAAGGTCAGATCCCAGGGAGAGGACTGGGGTTGGCTGCGTGAACAAAGCCTGAAGAGAGCTAGTGCACCACAGCTAGCCAGGAGGGAGTCTAGGAAAAAGTCTAGACCTGCCTAAGAGGCAAGAGACCATTGTTTCGGGGTGCACGAGGAGAGGGGTTTCAGAGCACCACCTAAACGAGCTCCAGACACAGGCGCGAGCCGTGGCTATCAGCAAGGACACCAGAAACAGGCATGAAGTGCTAAGGCTGCTGCTGCAGCCACCAAGAAGCCTGTGTGCAAGCACAGGTCACTATCCACACCTCCCCTCCCAAGAGCCTGTGCAGCACGCCACTGCCAGTGTCCCGTGATCCAGGGACAACTTCCCCGGGAGAACACACAGCACACCTCAGGCTGTTGCAATGTCAAGCTGGCTTCTGCCACCGCAGGCTTGCCCGCCTTCCGTACCCCTCCTTCCCCCCAGCCTGAGTGAGACAGAGCCCCCTAATCAGCTGATCCTTTAACCCCATCCTGTCTGGGCAGGAACAGACGCCCTCAGTTGACCCACACGCAGAGGTGGGGCCAAATACAAAGCTGAACCCCAGGAGCTGTGTGAACAAAGAAGAGAAAGGGAAATTTCTCAGAGCAGCCTCAGCAGCAGTGGATTAAATTTGGACAATGATGTACCCTGCATCAGTGGAATACCTGAATACACAACGAATCATCCCAAAATTGAGGAGGTGGACTTTGGGAGCAACTGTGGCCTTGGGGTTTGCTTCCTGCATCTAATTTGTTTCTGGTTTTATGCTTACCTTAGTTTAGTATTTAGAGCTTATTATCATTGGTAGATTTGTTTATTGATTTGGTTGCTCTCTTCCTCCTTTTTTTTTCTTACATATAAATATATATATTTTTTCTCTTTCTCTTTCTGTGAGTGTGTATGTGTGTGCTTCGGTGTGTGATTTTGTCTGTATAGCTTTGCTTTTACCATTTGTACTTGGGCTCTGTCTCTCCGTTGTTTTGGTTTGTTTGTTTCTTTGTTTTAGTATACTTTTTAGTGCTTGTTATCATTGGTGGATGTGTTTTTTGGTTTGGTTGCTCTCTTCTTTCCTTTTTTTAATCACTTTTTAAATTTTTTTATTTTTAATAATTTTTTATTTATTATTTTAATAATTTTATTTTACTCTTTCTTTCTTTTTTTCTCCCTTTTCATTTGAGCCATGTGGCTGACAGGGTCTTGGTGCTCCAGCCAGGTGTCAGTCCTGTGCCTCTGAGGTGGAGAGCCAAGTTCAGGACATTGGTCTAACACACACCTCCGAGCTCCACGTAATATCAAAGGGCGAAAGCTCGCCCAGAGATCTCCATCTCAACACTAAGACACAGCTACACTCAACGACCAGCAAGGTACAGTGCTGGACACACTATGCCAAACAACTAGCAAGACAGGAACACAACCGCACCCATTAGCAGAGAGGCTGCGTAAAATCATAATAACGTCACAGACACAACAAAACACACCGCCAGACGTGGACCTGCCCACCACAAAGACAAGATCCAGCCTCATCCATGAGGAAGGCACTACTCCCCTCCAACAGGAAGCCTACAAAACCCACTGAAGCAACCTTAGCCACTGGGGGCAGACACCAAAAACAACAGGAACTACGAACATGCAGCCTGCAAAAAGGAGACCCCAAACACAGTAAGTTAAGCAAAATAAGAAGACAGAGAAACACACAGCAGATGAAGAAGCAAGATAAAAACCTACCAGACCTAACAAATGAAAAGGAAATAGGCAGTCTACCTAAAAAAGAACTCAGAGTAATGACAGTAAAGATGACCCAAAATCTTGGAAATAGAATGGAGAAAATACAAGAAACGTTTAACAAGGACTTAGAAGAACTAAAAGGAAACAAACAATGATGAACAACACAATAAATGAAATTAAAAATTCTCTAGAAAGAATCAATACAAGACTGAGGCAGAAGAATGGGTAAGTGACCTGCAAGATAAAATAGGGGAAATAATTACCACAGAGCAGAAAAAAGAAAAAAGAATGAAAAGAATTCACGACAGTCTCAGAGACATCTGGGACAACATTAAACACATCAACATTCAAATTATAGGGGTCACAAAAGAAGGCAAAAAGGGACTGAGAAAATATTTGAAGAGATTATAGCTGAAAACGTCCCTAATATGGGAAAGGTAATAGTCAATCAAGTCCAGGATGTGCAGAGAGTCCTATACAGGATAAAGCCAAGGAGAAACATGCCAAGACACATATTAATCAAACTATCAAAAATTAAATACAAAGAAAAAATACTAAAAGCAGCAAGGGAAAAACAACAAATAACATACAAGGGAATCACCATAAGGTTAACAGCTGATCTTTCAGCAGAAATTCTGCAAGCCAGAAGGGAGTGACAGGATATACTTAAAGTGATGAAAGGGAAGAAACTACAACCAAGATTACTCTACCCAGCAAGGATCTCATTCAGATTCAATGGAGAAATCAAAACCTTACAGACAAGCGAAAGCTAAGAGAATACAGCACCATCAAACCAACTTTACAACAAATGCTGAAGGAACTTCTCTAGGCAGGAAACACAAGAGAAGGAAAAGACCTACAATAACGAACCCAAAACAATTAAGAAAATGGTAATAGGAACACACATATTGATAACTACCTTAAATGTAAGTGGATTAAATGCTCCAACCAAAAGACAAAGACTCATAGACTGGCTGAATGGATACAAAAACAAGACCCGTACATATGCTGTCTACAAGAGACCCACTTCAGACCTAGGAATATATACAAACTGAAACTGAGGGGATGGTAAAAGATGATGAATGCAAATGGAAATCAAAAGAAAGCTGGAGTAGCAATTCTCATATTAGACAAAATAGACTTTAAAATAAAGACTATTACAAGGGACAAAGAAGGACACTACATAATGATCAATCCAAGAAGAAGATATAACAATTGTAAATATTTATGCACCTAACATAGGAGCACCTCAATACATAAGGCAAATACTAACAGCCATAAAAGGGGAAATCAACAGTAACACAATCATAGTAGGGGACTTTAACACCCCACTTTCACCAATGGACAGATCACCGAATATGAAAGGAAACACAAGCTTTAAATGACACATTAGACCAGATGACTTAATTGATACGTATAGGACAGTCCATCCAAAACACAGAATACACTTTCTTCTCAAGTGCTCATGGAACATTCTCCAGGATAGATCATAACTTGGGTCACAAATCAAGCCTTGGTAAATTTAAGGAAATTTAAATCAAGTAACTTTTCCAACCAAAGTGCTATGAGACTAGATATCACTTACAGGAAAAATTCTGTAAAAAATACAAACACATGGAGGCTAAACAATACACTGCTAAATAACCAAGAGATCACTGAAGAAATCAAAGGGGAAATGAAAAGATACCTAGAAACAAATGACAATGAAAACACAATGACCCAAAACCTATGGGATGCAGCAAAAGCACTTCTAAGAGGGAAGTTTATAGCAATACAATCAATCCTACCTCAAGAAACAAGAAACATCTCAAATAAACAACCTAACATTATACCTAAAACAATTACAGAAAGAGAACAAAATAACGCCAAAGTTAGCAGAAGTAAAGAAATCATAAAGATCAGATCAGAAATAAATGAAAAAGTAATGAAGGAAACACTAGCAAATATCAATAAAACGAAAAGCTGGTTCTTTGAGAACATAAACAAAATTGATAAACCATTAGCCAGACTCAACAAAAAAAAAAGGGAGAAGGCTCAAATCAATAGAATTAGAAATGAAAATGGAGAAGTAACAACTGACACTGCAGAAATACAAAGGATGATGAGCGATTACTACCAGCAACTATATGCCAATAAAATGGACAACCTGGAAGAAATGGACAAATTCTTATAAAAGCACAACCTTCCGAGACTGAACCAGGAAAAAACAGAAAATATAAACAGACCAATCACAAGCACTGAAATTGAAACTGTGATTAAAAATCTTCCAACAAACAAAAGCCCAGCACCAGATGGCTTCACAGGTGAATTCTATCAAACATTTAGAGAAGAGTTAACACCTATCCTTCTCAAACTCTTCCAAAATATAGCAGAGGAAGGAATACTCCCAAACTCATTCTATGAGGCCACCGTCACTCTGATACCAAAACCAGACAAGGATGCCACAGAGAAAGAAAACTACAGGCCAGTATCACTGATGAACATAAATATAAAAATCCTCAACAAAATACTAGCAAACAGAATCCAGCAGCACATTAAAAGGATCATACACCATGATCAAGTGGGGTTTATCCCAGGAATGCAAGGATCCTTTGTGTATTCAAATCAATCAGTGTGATAAACCATATTAACAAATTGAAGGAGAAAAAACCATATGATCATCTCAATAGATGCAGAAAAAGCTTTTGACAAATTCAACACCCATTTATGATAAAAACCCTCCACAAAGAAGGCATAGAGGGAACTTACCTCAACATAATAAAGGCCATATATGACAAACCCACAGTCAACATCATTCTCAATGGTGAAACACTGAAACCATTTCCTCTAAAATCAGGAACAAGACAAGGTTGTACACTCTCACCACTATTATTCAACATAGTTTTGGAAGTTTTAACCACAGCAATCAGAGCAGAAAAAGAAATAAAAGGAATCCAGATTGGAAAAGAAGAAGTAAAGCTGTTACTGTTTGCAGATGACTTGATACTATACATAGAGAATCCTAAAGATGCTACCAGAAAACTACTAGAGCTAATCAATGACTTTGGTAAAGTAGCAGGATACAAAATTAATGCACAGAAGTCTCTGGCATTCCTATACACTAACAGCAAAAGATCAGAAAGGGACACTAAGGAAACACTCCTATTTACCATTGCAGCAAAAAGAATAAAATACCTAGGAATAAACCTACCTAAGGAGACAAAAGACCTATATGCAGAAAACTAGAAGACACTGATGAAAGAAATTCAAGATGATACAAACAGATGGACAGATATACCGTGTTCTTGGATTGGAAGAATCAACATTGTGAAAATGACTCTACTACCCAGAGCAGTCTACAGATTCAGTGCAATCCCTATCAAACTACCAATGGCATTTTTCAGAGAACTGGAACAAAAAATTTCAGTTTGTATGGACACAGAAAAGACTCCGAATGGCCAAAGCAATCTTGAGAAAGAAAAACGGAGCTGGAGGAATCAGGCTCCCAGACCTCAGACTATACTACAAAGCTACAGTAATCAAGACAATATGGTACTGGCACAAAAACAGAAATAGAGATCAATGGAACAGGATAGAAAGCCCAGAGATAAACCCAAACACACATGGTCACCTTATTTTTGATAAAGGAAGCAAGAACATACAAAGGAGAAAAAACAGCCTCTTCAATAAGTAGTGCTTGGAAAACTGGACAGGTACATGTAAAAGAATGAAATTAGAACACTCCCTAATATCTTACACAAAAATAAACTCAAAATGGATTAAAGACCTAAATGTAAGGTCAGACACTATAAGACTCTTAGAGGAAAACATAGGCAGACACTCTATAACATAAATTACAGCAAGATCCTTTTTGACCCACCTCCTAGAGAAATGGAAATAAAAACAAAAATAAACAAATGGCACCTAATGACACTTAAAAGCTTTTGCACAGCAAAGAAAACCATAAACAAGACGAAAAGACAACTCTCAGAATGGGAGAAAATATTTGCAAATGAAGCAACTGACAAAGAATTAATGTCCGAAATTTATAAACAGCTTATGCAGCTCAATATCAGAAAAACAAACAACCCAACCCAAAAATGGGCAGAAGACCTAAATAGACATTTCTCCAAAGAAGATATACAGATTGCCAACAAACACATGAAAGGATGCTCAGCATCATTAATCGTTAGGGAAATGCAAATCAAAACTACAATGAGGTGTCACCTCACACCAGTCAGAATGGCCATCATTAAAAATCTATAAACAATAAATGCTGGAGAGGGTGTGGCGAAAAGGGAACCTTCTTGTACTGTTGGTAGGAATGTAAATTGATACAGCCACTGTGGAGAACAGTATAGAGGCTCCTTAAAATACCAAAAATAGAACTACCATACAGCCCAGCAATCCCACTCCTGGGCATATACCCTGAGGAAATCATAATTCAAAAAGAGTCATGTAGCACAATGTTCATTGCAGCACTATTTACAATAGCCAGGACATGGAAGCAACCTAAGTGTCCATCGACAGATGAATGGATAAAGAAGATGTGGCACATATATACAATGGAATATTATTCAGCCATAAAAAGAAACAAAATTGAGTTATTTGTTGTGAGGTGGATGGACCTACAGACTGTCATCCAGAGTGAAGTATGTCAGAAAAAGAAAAATAAATATTGTATGCTAACACATATATAAGGAATCTAAAAAAAAAGGTTCTGAAAAACCTAGGGGCAGGACAGGAATAAAGACATAGACATAGACAAGGGACTTGAGGACACAGGGAGCGGGAAGGGTAAGCTGGGACGAAGTGAGAGAGTGGCATGGGCATATATACACTACCAAATGTAAAATAGATAGCTAGCGAGAAACAGCCGCATAGCACAGGGAGATCAGCTCGGTGCTTTGTGACCATCTAGAGGGGTGGGATAGGGAGGGCAGGAGGGAGGAAGGTACAAGAGGGGGGATATGGGGATATATGTATATGTATAGCTGATTCACTTTGTTATAAAGCAGAAACTAACACACTATTGTAAAGCAATTATACTCCAATAAAGATGTTCAAAACATAGTAAAATAAAAAATAATTTTTAATAAAAGACTGTACTGGGGCTTTCCTGGTGGCGCAGTGGTTGAGAGTCTGCCTGCCAATGCAGGGGACGCGGGTTCGTGCCCAGGTCCAGGAGGATCCCACATGCCGCAGAGCAGCTGGGCCCGTGAGCCACGGCCACTGAGCCTGTGCTCCACAATGGGAGAGGCCACAACAGTGAGAGGCCCGTGTACTGCAAAAAAAAAAAAAAAAGACTGTACTGGAGGTTACAGCCAGGTTTATTATGAAAGAACAGAAATAAAACACATCCAGATTGAAAAGGAAGAAGTAAACTATACTTGTGGACAATGTTAGTTTTATTTAGAAAATCCTAAGTAATTCACTAAAAAAAACTATTAAAACTATGAACAGGTTCAGTAATATTGCAGGATACTTGATCAATATAAAAATCAGTTGGGGACTTCCCTGGTGGTCCAATGCTCCCAATGCAGGGGGCCCAGGTTCATTCCCAGGTCAGGGAACTAGATCCCACATACCACAACTAAGAGTGCACATGCCGCAACTAAAAGATGCCGCATGCCTCAACTAAAAAGATCTCACATGCTGCAACAAAGATCCCACACATACCAGGTAAGATCCTGTGTGTTGCAACTAAGGCCTGGCGCAGCCAAATAAATAAATAAATAATTTTAAAAATCAACTGGATTCCTATATACTAGTAATAAACACTACAAAAATAAAATTAAGAAAACAATTTCATTTACAACAGCGTAAAAAAATAAAATAATTATCAATTCAATAGTGTAAGTGGAAGACTTGTACATTAAAAATTAAAACACTACTGAAAGAAATGAAAGAATATCTAAAAGAGATGAAAATGCATCCCACATTCATGGATCAGAGAACTTAATATTCTTAATATGAAATATTCCCCAAATTGATCTATGGATTCAACACAATCTCTATAAAATTTCAGCTGGCTTTTTTGGTAAAAACTGACAAACTGTTCCTAAAATTCATAAGGCAATGCAAGGGATCCAGTAGAGCTAAATCAATCCTGAGAAAGAAGAAAAAGTTGGGGAATGCATCCTTTACCACTTCAAAACTGAAGACAAAGCTACAGTAATCAATACAGTGTGGTACTTGCATAAGGATGCAAATATAGATAAATGGTATAGAATTGAGAGTACAGAAATAAACCTAGACATTTATGGTCAATTGAGTTTCGACACACTTGCCCAGACAATTCAATGGGGGAAAGAACAGTTATGATATGACAATAAATAAATAAATAAATAAAGTCTTTGTTTCTGGTTCTTTTTTTTTTTTTTTTTGTATTTTTTAATTTTATTTATTTTTTTACACAGCAGGTTCTTATTAGTTATCCATTTTATACATATTAGTGTATACATGTCAATCCCAATCTCCCAGTTCATCACACCATCACCACCACCCCCCCGTCACGTTCCCCCCTTGGTGTCCATACATTTGTTCTCTACATCTGTGTCTCAATTTCTGCCCTGCAAACTGGTTAATCTGTACCATTTTTCTACGTTCCACATATATGCGTTAATATATGATATTGGTCTTTCTCTCTCTGACTTACTTCACTCTGTATGACAGTCTCTAGATCCATCCACGTCTCTACAAATGACCCAGTTTCGTTCCTTTTTATGGCTGAGTAATATTCCACTGTATATATGTACCACATCTTCTTTATCCATTCGTCTGTCGATGGGCATTTAGGTTGCTTCCATGACCTGGCTATTGTTCCTGATTCTTGACACAGAGCTTTGAAAACCCTTGGAATTCCCTGAGTGGCATGTGTGACTTTGTTATGCTATGAGGTGACTCTTGTCAGAGTTCCCAGATAGCTTCAGGCTGGGAGAGAATGTCAGAAAAAGCAACCAAGTGATTTGAGGGATGGAACTTTGAGACACCTCCCACCCCCCAACCCCTGACCCTCCCCCACGCAACCTCTGGGGAGAAGAGATTGAGAGGCTGGAGATTGAGTTTAATGACATAGCCAATGATTTAATCAACCATGTCTATAATTATGTCAATAAAAACTCTGAACAACAAGCTCAGAGAGCTTCCTGCTTGGTGAATACATTGATGTACTAGGAGGGTGGCAACCCTGGCTCCACAAGGACAGAAACTCCCATTCCACAACCCTTTCGGCCTTGTTCTATATACCTGTTCATCTGGCTGCTCATTTGAATTCCTTACAATAAAACAGTCATCATAATTAAGCACTTACATGAATTCTGTAAGTCATTCTAGTGAATTACGGAACCTGAAGCAGTGTCATGGGAGCTTCCAAATCTGTAGCCAATTCAACCAGGCAGAAGTGCCCCTTGCCTGGGGACCCCACTTGCAGCTCTCTTCTGAAGTAAGGGCAGTCTTACTGGGGACCTTAGCCTTTGGTTCGTGGGATCTGGTGCTAACTTCAAATAGTTAGCATCAGATTGATTTGAATGATAGGACACTCAGCTGATGTCAGAGAACTGGTATTGGGACATAATCGTCTTTTCAGCAAATGGTTCTGAGAAAACTAGATATCCACATGCAGAAGAATGGAATTAGATCTTTACTTCAAAACCGTATAAAAAATTAACTCAAAATGGATGATATAACTAAATGTAAGAGCTAAAACCATAAAACTCTTAGAAGAAAGCATAAATATTTGTAACCCTGAGTTTGGCAATGGTTTCTCAAATACAACACCAACAGATAAAATGAGTAACAAAAGAAAAAAACCAATAAATTGGACTATATCAAAATACAAAATGTCTGTGTTTCAAAGTACACCATCAAGAAAGTGAAAAGGCAACCTACAGAATGAGAGAAAATGTTTGCAAATCATAGATCTGATAAAGGACTTGTATCCAAAGTATAGAAAGAACTCTTAAAACTCTATATTAAAAAGTCAAACAATCCAATTAAAAAATGGACAAAGAATCTGAATAGATATTTTACCAGAGAAGATATAAAAATGGCCAATTAGACTATGAAATATACTCAACATTAGCCATTAGGTAAATGCAAGCCAAAACCACAATGATATACTACTTCACATCCACTAGGATGGCTATTTTTTAAAAAGAGATAATAACAAGTGCTGATAAGAATGTAGAGAAATTGGAACCATCTATGTCACAGGTAAGAATGTGAAATTCTGCAGGTGTTCTGGAAAATAGTTTGGTGGTTCCTAAAATGTTACATACAGAGTTACCATATGACCCAGCAATTCCACCCCTATGTACTTACATACACAAGAGAAATGAAACATGTGTCCATACAAAAACTTGCACCCGAATGTTCATGGTAGCATTACTTATAATAGCCGAAATGTGGCAACAATCTAAATGTCCATCAACTGATGAATGGATAAGCAAAATGTGATACATCCATACAGTGGGATATTATTCAGCCATAAAAAGGAATGGAGTATGTGTTACAGCATTGATGAACCCTGAAAATATTATACCAAATAAAAGAAGCCGATAACAAAAGACCATATATTGTATGATTTCATTTATAAGTCCAGAATATTACCTATTCTATAGATTTACCATCTATAGAAACATCGAGCAGATTAGCAGTTACTTAGAATTATAGGGAAAGGAGATTTGTGGGGTAATGGGAAGCAACTGTTAATAAATATGTAGCTCCTTTTTGTTAGATGAAAATGTTCTAAAATTGCACTGTGGTGATATTGAACAACTCCTTGAATTTACTGAAAAACACTGAATTGCACACTTTCAATGAGTGGATTGTATAGTATATAAACGATAACTCAATAAAGCAGTTTTTAAAAAATTACACAGATAAAACAAAGACATGTTAACACATTATCCCCATTTTTAAAAGGAAAAGTACCCACATCTGTCTTGAAAAAGTTTATGTTAAGATGATACCAAAGAAATTTTATATTTTGATAGATTATTGCTTGACAGATAACATTAATGGCATGCCAAGATTAAATACCAATAATAAAATAATAGTAAGGTGTTCTACTTTTAAACTAGTCTTCAGAGATTAGTCTTCCAATAGAACTCAAGTATTATAATAAAACCCAAGTATAATTTTCACTTTTTCAGGGCTGGTAGTGTAGAAAAAAATCTTTTCATCCAAAGTATGGTGATAGTTCAGAATACAATTTGTTAAAAGCTGTAAATCATGTAGACACTTTTGTGATTTTAGAATTCTCTACTTAAGAATGACTGTTAAAAAGGAATACTTTAGCTGCCAAACAAAATTAGATACGTATGTGAGGAAACATATACTTTGAAAATATCAAGTTTCAGCGACATAAAATTCAAGTTTACCAATCCTATCTATTTAAACCTTCAATTTTAATATGAATTCATTTAAACAAGTACTCAGAAGCTACATTACCCTATGGGGCTATCTCATATTTACCCAATTTCAATGATATAATAAGAGTTATAAGATTAAGCAATGTGATCAATTCTAGTTACACAACCTAAAATGACTAAACTCTTTGTCAGTCAATACATGTTTGACTATTCAAGTATAATTTCTGCCACTGAAATTTATATAAGGTCTGCTGCCTTCTCTTAACTGTGCATGCACATTGCTTCGAGTTCAGCTGCAAATCTGTTGAATAGCAACCATCTATCTATTCATCTATTCATTTATTCAACAAAAAAGTTACTGAGCACTTACCATAAGATATTGCTTATATAATAAGGCAGAATGGAGAAATAAAAAGAACACGTTTTGAGATCATCTAGACTTGAGTTTAAGTTCAGGCCTCAACTTATGATAGGTGGCAAAACCTTTCTGAACCTTAGTTTTCTCATTTTTAAAGTGAGAATTAATTAAAGTAATAAATGTTACAGAACCCAATAATAAATGTTAATTTCTTTTTTCAGCCTAATTTGAAGGCTAAGAAGATTAATCAGATATGAATTCTGCCTTTTACAAATTAACAGTACAGCAGACATTATAATGTATATAAGTAAATTAAATAAGGTGAAAAATTATACAATAGAAATTTCCAGTGATAAAATAAGAAATGAGATGATCCATACCAGATGTACATAACATGGCATCATCATCATCACCAAATAGAAATAGCATTTATATAGTTGATTACCAAGCTAATTAAATAATTATCAACTGAAAAATAGAAGATCAATAATCTTGGTTTGTTCCAAGGAAATTCTGAGTAATTGCAAGTAAAGTTTAATGTTAGAAGATTATAACGTTATAGAAGATTATATATAGAAAAGATGCTTACTTATTAGTATTGTTTCTTATGGTAATGAATAAAACTGCCACATTTCCTCTATCAAGAATTTGTTAATTCTGGCTATCCCATCTCCAGCCTATATGGGTGACCACTGGCAAGTTACTTTAAGTCTTGGTTCCTTCCTTTCCTCATCTGTTAAATGGGAATTAAAATCATGCATGCTTTATTGGGTGAACAATAGAATAAAATGAGTGCATGTCAAGTGCACGAGTGCCTAGTCCATTAAGTACCTAACACTGTAGGTATTCAAACAATGTTCGACAGTCTTATCCCTCTTATTATAATCTTTCACACCACAGCAAGAACATGTACAGGCCTTTTAGCTAAATTTTAATTACCATTCAATGGGAGGTGAAATATCACAGCAGAAAAGATTTTTGCATGCATATTGGGAAAACTAGGGCTTTTTCTTTATATCATTCATAATGGCCAGCAGAATGAAGTTCTATGACTGGCCAAGACTATATCATGTGCCTTTGTGGTGGGCAGATAATGAGAAACATTTCAACCAAAACAAAGTGTATGTATATAGGTATGGGGGGATGCTCTTTCTAGAAGAAGGGAGTGGTAAGCCGTGCTGAAAGATAAAACAACATGCCTACCTACTTCTACCAAGTGAACAGGGATAGTCTTTGCCGTAAGTTATGATTTCTAATTTAACTGAACTCAGAAGATGGTAAATAAATGAGTGATTTATATAAATTTAGAACTCTTTAATTAAAAAGTCCTCATGATAATAATGGAGGGAGTCTCCTCTCCCTTACCTGTTGCATCTAATTGGCCATTGAATCATCCTCACCCAATCTCTCAAATATCTATAAAATATGTCCCTTCCTCTCTGTTTCCATAGGTATCACCCTCCTCCACACTCATGTTCTTCTCTTACCTTGACTATTATGAGTGATCCCTTCCTTAGCTGTTCTCCTTGCTTTAAGTCTCAAACCCTACATGAGACAATTTTTCCATGTTCTGCCATTCTTCTCTACCTATTCTTCCCTCAAGGCCCAATCCAATCATTGCACCTTCTCAGTGAAGTCTTTCCTAACTCTCCAAGGGATATTGAGGAACTTTTCATTTCATGGGACTTAACAAACGGCAACTTAGCATATATATGGAAGTATCCACTTATGGGTGGATACTTAACACAAGTTAAGTATCCACTTGTGTCAAATTAACACAAGTTTTTATTATAATACCCCATGCTGGAAAGGTATGGTAAAGTGGGGCCTTTCATATGTTGCTACTAAAAGTTAAAAGTGGTTCAAATTTTTTGAAAAATATTTGGATCATCTATACCAGCAGTCTTACACATGTTCCTATGTAATTTCATTTCTGGAAAATATATCCTGAGGAAAGAATTCCAAAAACAAGAAAAGTTTATCCACAAATATATTTTTCTAGAAATTATTGATAATATGAAAAAAGGAATGAGTCAAAATGGCTAACAATAGGGCATTACTCAAATAAACTACAGATCACCTCCCTACTAATCTGCTGAGGAAAAGAGGCTTAGTAATTAGCAGAGCCCAGATGCAAATACACATTCCTGTGACTCCAGCGCCTGAAAGTTCCTAAACAGTAATTCTGTTCCAAAATATTAATGTTCTAAAAGATTAATTTTGGTTAATAGAAGATCTGTAGTTTACATAACCAATGATACATACACACACACACACACACACACATTCACACACAAGATATAAAAATGACTCAAAGGATTAATGCCAAAATGTTACAATATTAATTTTAGAATTACAAAAATTGCTTAGTTTCTTTTGCTAATCTACATTTTCTAAACATTTCTCCAATAAATTATATAACTTTCATAATAACAAAAGTTTATTAAATAGAATAGCAAAACTTTTATACAAATTGTATAATGCTATTTAAGTGTGGGGATCAAAGGGTTTTGCAAAAGTTCTCAGTTGGCACTTAGTGCCCTTATAATAACCCCATCTTCCTCCTCAGAAAACAGACACCCACCGGAGCACCCCATCCAGGTCCATTTCCTATGTATTAACCAAAAATCTTTTTTAAAAAACATTTACTGACTTATTTTATTATCCATTAGACATCTCATCTACACTGACTCTTCACTAACTTCACAACCACCCTATGAAGTGTGCGTTGTTAACACATAGCAAATGAGGATACTGAGTTAAACTTAGCTGCTCATGGTCACATGGTCAGCATGTGGCAGAGGTGGGATTTGAACTCAAGACTTCCTGACATCAGCAACGAGATATCACCTCACACCTGTCAGAATGGCTATTATCAAAAAGTCTACGAATAACAAATGCTAGAGAGGGTGTGGAGAAAAGGGAACCCTCCTACACTGTTGGTGGGAATGTAAATTGATACAGCCACTATGGAGAACAGTATGGAGGTTCCTCAAAAAACTAAAAATAGAACTACCATATGAGCAATTCCACTCCTGGGTATATATCCGGAAAAAAATGAAAAGGCTAATTTGAAAAGATACATGCGCCCTGGTGTTCATAGCAGCACTATTTATAATAGCCAAAACACGAAAGCAACTCAAATGCCCAATAGACAATTGGAATATTATCCAGCCATAAAAAAGAATGAAATTCTGCCATTTGCAGCAATGTGGATAGACCTAGGGAATATTACACTTGGTGAAATAAGTCAGACAAAGACAAATAATGTATGATATCACTTATATGTGGAATCTAAAAAAATGCAAATGAATGTATACGCAAAACAGAAACAGAGTCACAGATATAGAAAACAAATTTGTGGTTACCAAAGGGGTGAGGGAAAGGGGGAGGAAGAAATTAGGGGTATAGGATTAACAGATACAAACTACTATGTACAAAATAGATAAGCAACAAGGATATACTGTATAGCACAGGGTATTACAGCCATTATCTTGTAATAACCTATAATGGAATATAATCCACAAAAATATGGAATCACTGTGCCATACCCCTGAAAGTAACACAATATTGTAAATCAACTATACTTCAATTTTAAAAAATCCATTTTCTTTCCAACAGACCACATAGATCACTTCAAAACATACTTGTCCATGTACCAATTCCCCATTTCTTTCTCGTTTCAAGTGTTTGTGAATGTATCCAATAAAGTACTTGTTACTAATATGGAAATGAGCTAGTCAGGTTACAGTGGGATAAGTACAAAAATTGGAGGTCTCTCCCCATCACCACCTGTCACACTATCCCTTCTTCCTTTTCTTTTATTTCCTGCATAGCACTTAGCATCTCTAAAACTAGTTTGTTTTAGAGATCTACAACATTTTAGGCAAAATAGACCTTGCCTATTTTGTTCATTGCTTTACCTTTAGCACCTAGAACAGTGCCTGATTTAAACTGGAGTTTAATAAATACTTAGCAGATGAATAAATAAATGTACTTATGAGAACAGGTGCAAATCCCTCTCTTTACTAAGCTATGTGTCTCGACAAATCTACTAGCCTCTCAGCTTTTAAATGCCCACTTCTTTAATGCAATACTGCCCAAGGTTGTTATGAGTAATTCATTCATTTCAAAAACTACTTATTGAGCACCTATTATATGCCAAATATTATTCTACGCAATGTGAGAGTAGCAGGGAACAAAACAGACAAAAATCTCTTACGCAGCTCAAAGTCTGGTGAGTGAAGACAGAAAAGAATGTAGCTTAATATGTTAGATGGTGACAAGTATTTTGGAGACAAAACAGCTTGTGGATAGGAATCTGAAAGGAGGATCTGCAGTTTTAAGCAGGGTAACTGAGAAAGAGGACAGTTGAGTAAGGAGGTGAGGGAGTCAGACATGCATATTGGGGAAAGAACTTTTCAGGCAGCAGGAATACCATGCTGGTGCGACTGTATTTTCAGAGTGGTTGCAATGTAGTAAGTGATGAGAGAACAGTAAGAAATGAGATCAGACAAGCGCGGCAGGGGAAAGGACTGACTATGTAAGACCTGTACACCATCGTAAGGATATTGGCTTTTGTCCTTAGAAAAATTAGCAGTCATTGGAGGGGGTTGAGCAGAAGTGGGATATTCTGTGACTTAGATTTTTAATGGGCTCAGTATTTGTCAATAGGGTTGCTATTGGCATTGTGAGTGGCCAACCTCTCTTTGTCCTGACCATCAAGCACATGGCAGGTCATCTCTAAACTCAGCTCACCAAATGCCAGTAGTAATTTCCAGAACTTTTTTTTTTTAATTTTTTAACATCTTTATTGGAGTATAATTGCTTTACAATGTTGTGTTAGTTTCTGCTTTATAACACAGTGAATCAGTTTTACATATACATATATTCCCATAACTCTTCCCTCTTGCATCTCCCTCCCTCCCACCCTCCCTATTCCACCCCTCTAGGTGGTCACAAAGCACCAAGCTGATCTCCCTGTGCTATGCGGCTGCTTCCCACTAGCTATCGGTTTTACATTTGCTGGTGTATATATGTCCATGCCACTCAACAACCAAAAATGTCCCCATTTATTTCCAGAGCTACGTTAGAAATAGACAATGGTAGGTGTAAAGGTAGAGTCTATTTTAATATTCCAGGCAATACTTTATGTCATCTTGAGCCAGAGTGGCAGTGGTGAATCAGAATATGTATCTTTTAGAGATAGGATTTGCAAATGAATTGGATATGGGTGTGAATGAAAGCTAGGAGTCAATGAAGACTCCCAGGTGTTTGGAATGAGCAAATAGAAGGATGGAGTTGCTCTTCCCTGAAAGACTGAATGTCGATGGAACAGATTTGGTGAAGAAAGCAGGCATTCAGTCAAGACACGTTAAGAACTACTACATAGGGCTTCCCTGGTGGCGCAGTGGTTGAGAATCTGCCTGCCAATGCAGGGGACACGGGTTCGAGCCCTGGTCTGGGAAGGTCCCACATGCCACGGGGCAACTAGGCCTGTGAGCCACAACTACTGAGCCTGTGCTCCGCAACAAGAGAGTAAGCGACAGTGAAAGGCCCGTGCACCGCGATGAAGAGTGGCCCCCGCTTGCCACAACTAGAGAAAGCCCTCGCATAGAAACGAAGACCCAACACAGCCAAAAAAAAAAAAAAAAAAAGAAAGAACTACTACATAAAAGCAGATATGTCTATATTTCATGCAAGAATTTTGTGAAATGAGGTAATGAGTAGTTCTGAACTGATGGATTTTGTTAGTGTATTTTATGAAAGAATAGAGTTAACAGAAATAAATGTTAGCTAAATAAATGAACAAACGATTACTAATAACTAATTGTAGGTTATTACTGGTCTAAGCAATTAGATGATATCAAGAAAAGTGATTTTTTTAAAAAAATATAACCCAAAGGAATGAATTTAATTGTGGTATTTCGAACAATAAATGGTGTGTGAGTATGCAGGCTTTTAATGCTGTTTTAATCCCACCAGGCCCACACTGCTTGGAGTAGACGTCCTACAGTGAGATTAGGCTCAGCCTTGGGAAAACAGTGAGTGCCACAACTCTCCTGTACCCCATACTGACTATGCACCACCAATTCCAACACTGTGGAGTCGATTGGTCAATACGTGCAACCTGTTCTACATTCATGGGCCATTCAAGGTTTTCAGAGAAAAGATGTGTCCAGACATTGTTTAGCCACCCTTTACAGGTAGAGTTGAGTCATTCTTCCGTGGACAGAGCAAATTAGCTGAATCAACACAGTGACTGATAGATACAAACATACAATTTAGAGCTGCTAGGAGGAAGTGTCCACTTGCATCACTGCTAGAACCTTCTCCCTAGTAGTAGCATTCTGCCTGCTCGTCAGAGTAGAAAAGCAGCATTTTGAACAGCAATGCTCATCACATAAATCGGAAGATTCTTCCCAAATGTGTTAAATAACCAAGCTCATACAGTCAGAACGCTTTCATTCTCTGGATTTATATCACATTTATGAATATTCTATCTCAGTATTTTCTACTAATATTCCCTGTGATTTATTACAGAGGAGGTATTTGTGTTCCAAAAGTAGTCCCTGTACACACGTACAAAGGAATGCACCCGGCTTCCTTCAGAACATGGCATCATTTTCCAGACTGACTTGGCCTATTGTTAGATACCCTCTTTCCCTCAGTAACATTAGTGGAGGGAAACTGGATGTAATTCTTGAGTCAAGGTGCACTTCCAATCACCAGTTAACTAAAGAAGTTAGAAGGTTCATACAAAGGTGGTCGCTTGAACTAAAGTGGGAAGGAATGTGATAAAGAAGTACTAGTGGCAGACAGATGCCCTAGGGGCTTTGCATTGTTGTTTCACTGGAAGGACATAGTGTGTCATAATGAATTACCATTAATTTGAGCCAGCAGTACTGTTAGATGAGCCTAGCAACCCAGGATGACAAACAGTGCCTGCAAGATCATCTAATGAGGGGACAAGACTGCTTCAGTAGTGCCGCTTCACTCAATTAGTGGACAAGGCTTTTAAGGCCGCTCTGCACAACTAAAGCAATTTTGATTACTTAGAGCTAAGTCTCCATTTAGGGTGTTTTGGAAGCTGAAACAGGGTTCCTTCTTTTTTTTTTTTTAATATAATTTAGCTTGAGAGTATTTGAATGGTAATAAGCTATTTGAAAGCCAATCACATTCTTATTTTTCCCTAAGTAATATTGAAATATATTTTTTAAAAGTTCAAATGATAGAATTTACTCTAGTAAATGAAATGTAAATAAGATAGCAAATGATTAAGGATATGCTGAGGGTGTGTATGTGTGTGCGTATGTGTGCGTGTGTGCACGCAGGCACTATATGTGTCTCTCGGTGCCAGAATTACAGTTGGCAAATTTCATTTCATCAGCCAACATTATCAGGAGGGTTGCATATTTATTCTATATATCCACATTTTAAAAAAATTCCAGATCTTGCCTTCTTTGGCTGGGAGCACTTATCTTTCATAGCTTTTGATACAGGGAACTGACTTTTCCACTCCATTATTTTTTTTCACTATGTCACTGCATGATGAAAAGCACTGATAAGTGCAATGGTATGACTTTCTTTAATAACGTGATCACTGACTTATCTCATAACTAAAACCTTAGCTTCCCAGAGGCTATTTAGGCTTACTAAATTCCTTTCATTCTCATTAGAAACATACAGGGTGCTCACTCCACACATCACTCTAGTCATCTAGCTTTTAATCTCCTTGGTGTGTTTAATCCTCAGAATGCTTGCACTATGTGAAATTCTATGAAATTTTGCCTTTTTAATTAGAAAGTCATTAGGTAAAAGGAATGACTCAAGTCCACAAGGAAGTACCCAAGACACATAGTAGGTGCTCATAAAATTTTATTAAATTGAACACAATTCTACAGAGACAAAGAAAGTGAACCTGAGGGTGACATACACATGCCCCCTTTTCCTTTGCTTCCCTCAGGTGAGCAGCGGTAACAGGATCAAGAGTTGAGAATGAGAATCTACAGCTACACCTACCTATTGCCAAAATCAGAGGGGGGACAATTAAAAACAAACCCATTGCCTAAAGTAGGCCCAAGACAAACCAATTTGAAAATGATACACATCTTCACACCCTTGTTTTACAAAGAAGCCCATGTGAACATGCTGAATCAGAGTCATCCAGGGCAGAAGCTAGGAAACTTTTTATAATACTTTGGGCCACTGGAAAACCCATTAGTTGAATAAATTAGAAATTATCAGACCTTTTTTTCTTCTTTTCCATAGGCATATTTCATTTCCTCAAAATAGTTTTAATAATTGTTACTTTCTTGTCTCCTAAAGGATTAACTCCTAAATGCACGTTGCACAGTCAGGGAGCTACTTACGTATTAGTAGAAAATGGTATATTATTGGCATTGTTTGTGTTGTAAGTAAAAAGTAAAGAGAAAAAACAATACGGCTCAGGAAGCAAGTAATACTTCCTATAATGTGTTATTTTTTTATAATTACAATGACTTAGAAACTGACAAAGAATAGGCACTGATTCTGTATCCTCCCCTCGCCCCTGAATACATGATATGAAATCACATCACTGACTCAAATTATTGCCAAGGTTGAGAAAACTATTAACAGTTTCATTTTTTCTCCTCTCTTGACAAAAGGAATAGCATGAGAGAAGGAAAAGGGATCCCTATTAGTTGTAGAAATTAAGCATAAATAAAATGTGAAGATTAAATTTAATAGGAAAGTACCAGTAATATACATACAATTCAATAGGTATCAATCTCTTAAATGCTTCCCTCTTCACTTCCTCTTTGTTCTTTAGTAGAGTATTTGTCCAAAGTACCACCAACAATGATTACCATTTAGCTTTCCATCAATGTTAGTAACGAACATCACAGATATTTTCCCATCCTTGTTGATTAAATTTTATTTCTTAACTATGTATGATATTTACATAGTCAAAACTATCTATAAAGGTAACTCTTAGGAGGCTTGTTTCCACCTCTATCCCTTCTCTTCATTTCCACCCACACATTATATGTAATTATTTTCATTAGTTCTGGCTTATCGTTCCTGTATTCCTTTTTGTAAAAATAAGCTTATATATGTATTTATTCTTATTTGCCCTTCTTTCTAATGCAAAAGATAGCATATTGTCTCCACTCTTTGAAGTTTCTAAAATTTTTCACCTAAATATATTCTGGAAATGTCTCCATATTAGTGCATAGAGATCTTCCTCATTATTTTTTATAACTGCGTGATACTTGTATGGACATATTTTAATTCATTCAACATGTCTTTTATGAATGGGGATTTAGGTTATTTCCAATATTTTGCAACTGTAAATAATGTTACAATTAATAACCTGAAATAATGTTTTGTAACTCCTCATGTTACTTCTCAGGAAACCACTGGTGGGTAAGGAGGTTGCCTAAGTCTCCTTGAGCTGGTGTCAACTGACTCCACATTTCTGATATGGGAGAGGAGTAGGACGGGAAGCCTGAAATACCTTTGATGCTTTCACTGGAGCTCAAATTTATTTCTAGTCTTGCATATAGATCTCTGTGAATAAAGCAATTATGAAATCGTTTTGGTTGATATTAAGGGAGAGAAAATGCATTTTAGAACTTTGCTAAATATTTCTTCATTTCACAAGATATTTTTGAAGCCCTAAACTAACCTAAACCTACTAGAAGTCCTAAAAACGTAAGAGCCAGCAAACATTCTCCTACGTACAAACATCTAGGTAGCAAGGAGCAACCCTCAACTTTCCTTAAATTTAGAACTTTAGGGGCTTGAAAATAGCGATAGAATGAATGAATAAATGAATGAATGAATGAATGAATGAATCTACTGGATGCAACAGAAGTCTGACACAAAAGCTTGCAAAGCGTTTCAAGGAAATAATATAGTATTCCGAAGGCAGGCAGGTGTGTTTAGCAATAGCTTTCTCCACTCTTCCAAAAATAAGGCAGCTTATAAATAATGCCCAGGTCACCTTTGCTGCAGTCCTGATGTAATGGATGGACGTGAATTTTGGTTTGTGGCTTGAGGTCACAGTGTGTCACATTCCCTGTTGTTGTAACGGTTAAAGGAATGATGACTAATGGCTTTGAGGAAGACTCGAGGTTAGACAGTAAGTCCAGCAAAAACTGTCAGCACCAAGAAGATGTACTCAACAAGAGCCTTTGAGGCATCACACTTTCGCTGAAGGGACCAGAGGTTCCTCAGAGGAGAAGAGGAAGAAGAGAGAGAAAAAAAGAATGGTAGTGTTAGTGTTTTCCAAAAAATAAAAGTCTGAGAAATCCCCGAGAGAACCCAAGAGGGTGGTACAATTTCCCTTTCTTAAGACTGTGGTTGATTTCACCTTTGCCCTTGGAATAGCATGAAGTAAAACTAATGCTCAGAAGAAAACCCAGGGATTCTAATAAAGATTATGGAACAGGTTAATGCTTTTCACCAAGATTTGATTTTTAATACCAGGTTTTTTATTCACTTGCATCATTTTTAATTCAACTATCTGACCCTCCTGTATTCCTTTAGGGTGAAAAAGACCTGGGTTTGGATGGCTCCCTAAGCAGCAAAATCATTGCTAATATAAGCATTTTGTTGCCTCATCATCTCATTATCACATGCAGGGCATTAATCGAAGCACCTCATTTAAGGTGGGAAAGAACTTTGCTCCGGGAAGATAATTCAGCACAGTATCTTCCGATGAGTACTGTCATCTCCAGTCCCTTTTAGAAATAGGTGGAGTGTAACTAATAATGTGAGCATTTATTATATTTATGCATCAGTAAGTTAACATGTCCCATTTTTAAAAGGTTCTGAAATCACAATCTTATCCATTTTTCTCTAAAACTGCCCTGTCACATCATGATATGTATATATACTCAACTTATTTCATTTTTAAAAGGCATCCCAGAGAGATGAGATGTGGATGGGTGTGAAGAACGGATCTGGGGAACCAAATGGGTGCAGATGCCTCCATTGACAAAAGGAAAAGGCATATGGCTTCCTTCCTTCCCGGTGTACCCGGGGCTCAGAGAGTCCTCTAGATTTCCCAGTGATAAGTTTCTGCTTGCGAGCGCCACTGGGAAGATATTTTGTATGCCACAGAAAACCAAGATGTTTGCATTCCCACCAATTCAGGGATAAGGCATTTTTCCTCATACAGACACAAAACATACAGTATATGAATGTTTAATGGGGGCTAAAACTGGGAGAGGAACAGAAAACAAGAACAGAGCAGGTTAAAAAAATATCTGGTTTCTCTCTATCAAAATACTAATTAAAATTCATCTTCATGGGGATGATTATACATATGTTTTTGAACTAAAAGTCTAACCTGGCACTATTTTTTGGCCTTATTTTTGTGACAACATTTTTGTCCATATGGCATGAAGTGAATCATTTTACATCTTTTTTTAAGCTCTATGTGTTTTTCTTGTTGTCTATTCCCTCTTCTCTCACCACACACACACTGGCAGCCGCTACCAAGTTACCAAATGCCAACTCAACCCTGCAAGCTGGCTGCGTGGAGCTATATAGTACTGGCATTTTCCTTTCTTTGCAGAAATATTCTCTCTCTGTCTCTCTGTCTCTCCTTCTCTCTCTGTCTCTCCTTCTCTCTCTCTCTCTCTCTCTCACGGGCACGCGCGCGCACACACACACACCCACACACACCCCACTGAAGCACCCTGAATATTTTTCCTTCGTTTCCATGCATGTCTCATGGTTTCTCAGATTCTTCCTGGCTCCAGTGTGCGTGTGACACTGGCTGCTGGTCTGCCTCACCAGAGTACTCAGTGCCTCTGGCCTGCTTTCTCTGTGGCCCTATGACAATTAGTGGTTCACTTAAGAACTGCTATAAATTAATGGTTAATCAAGCCCATGTAATTAGTTTAGTCACAGCAAAGCACGACAACCAGGACTGTCCAGTGGTATCCTTTTCTTTCCTTCTTTTCATCATCATAATCCATGCTCCTGCTTTTGCAGACAGACAGAAGAGTGCTTCTTACCTGCAGCCCAGCCACACTGCCTGACCAGTCAGGTCCTGGATGGCACATGTTTCCTACCTGTGCTTCCTACATCAGTATCAGGCACTGCTTGAGTTTGTTTGGAAGGGCAGCAACTCCACCTAACAAATGTAACTTTAACAACAGTAAAACAACCTAACAGCTTAGCATGCCAGGGGGCTAATGTGGAGGGCCATTTACTGCTGCACTAAATAGCCCAGGTTTGATTCTCATTGCCAAATGTTGAACTGAGATTTGCAAGGCAGGAGTAGCTCCTCATTCATTAGATAAAGGGGGTCATTGCTCATAGGGCTGGGGAAACTGTAGAAGGGTAAGAAATTGAACAAGGCAGTCCCCTTTCAAGTGACATCAAAACCTGGGCTACCTGTGATTGGAGACCTCAAAGTCACTGAAACACGACAGCTCTGTTCCTGGAACTCATATGCCAAGTTCTAACTTTGGGCAAGTTTGCTTTATTTAGCACCGTTCATCTGGAAAGAGGCTAGAAGGGGGAGAGATCTTAATACTGCAGCTATTATTTATTCTTTGTAAATCACTTTGACATTCTTGGAACAAAAGCTACAACACAAGAACAAAGTATGATTTAGCCTTGGCTGTAAAATGAGCCACTACTAAGCTGTCCTTGTCTGCTATGCCAGCAATTCTGCCTCCTGTGCTCTGGAAAAGTTGCTGTGGACAGTTGTGACCTGGCTAATAGGCTGGGCATGAAAAAGACTGCTAGCAATAAAAGGGAGACTACAATTCTTGTTAGCTTTGCTCTATCTCATAATATTGTCTCTTTCTTTTATTCCTTTTTATTTTTCTTCCAGGCAGTTATAAAGAGTTCTAAGTTGAAACTGCCCCGAATAGTCATGGTAAGGTTATGTGGGCAAAAATTCCCTTATCTTGTTTTCTTTAATAGAAAAGAAAAATAATCAAAAACTTCAAATGAGATCTCTAAAATGGGACATCTTTATTTCCTGAACATTAGCCCTAAAACAACTGATTTCTCTAATTCCTGCCATCACTCAGATTGGCCTTGAATTACCTCCCAATAGGCCTCCCATGTGCTTCTAGATGAGAGTGTGTAATGGGGGATCTGTTAATTAACTAGAAGCAAAGTTGCGCGGTGGGGATCAAACACTGGATACGTCCTAAAACTCCCACAGAGAAGATGAAATGCAGCCCAAACTTTAAAGACTTCCCGTCATTAGCTGAGACCTTGCTGCTCCTGGCCCAGACCCCTCCTGTTTCAGAGAACACTGAGAACAATGATGGCAGAAATGAAATAGTGCAGCCAGGAACAAAGGAACTAGCTATTTACCCATAGAAAAAGAAAGGAAGGGGGGAAGGGGAGAAGAAAGGAGAACTTTCTTTTTCTGTGGTTCCTGTCTACTTTTAATTAATTTATGACTGGCAGGGAATTGCACAGAGAGCACACCCAAACACACTGTACTGGAGCAGTGTTAATATACGTAACATCTCCCGTTTACATCCAGGAAAAAATGCAACGGGCTGGGGGAGAGAAAGAAGCTGAGTAAGGACAGAGAGAACAGGAGGCAGCGAATGAATAAGGACAAACTGTTGGACTGAACTTTCACTCCTAGGATCAGGGTTCAATCTGGAAGACGATAAAAACAAAAGAAAACAAAGCAAGACTGTCCCAGGAGTAACACATCCACCTAGATCAGTTCTGGATCTCAGGAAAAGATAGGAACCGTTCCCTAATACAGAGGTCACATTTTGCCATTTTCAGAGGTCTCCTAGTAACTCCCATAGAAATATACATAAATATTATATCAATAGCAAAAGCACACAGTCATGATATTGACCTGTTGTTCTTTCTTATCTCTTGACAAGATATAAATAGAAAAAATTATACTGAAAATTGAGAGAACTACTGAAGAACCTTGTGCTCATTTTGCATTATGTGTTTTTGCAGAATTCAAATCAGGAGCTTTTCCATATATCTAACATGCAAGGCTTCCACAGAACTAAGAGAACAAATAATAACATCAATAAAGTGCATAGAGAGGACATCTTGGTTCTCTCTGCTTCATGTAGAAGCTCTTGCTTTGAGAGGGACCAACAGGATGATGGGAGTCATTATTTAGAGAGGCTCATGGCCCTGCTGCCTCTCTTCAAATTTCAGATGAAAATGGCCACACTAGAATTATTTTATTTGGAAAGCTCAGTGACAAGGCGTCTTCTCTGTTTTCAAGCCACATGCTTAGAACAATCAGTGGAAACTCTGCACATGGACGAAAACAAGAAAATCCCCCAGGATTATGTTTTCTTACTGCTTCCCTTACTTCTCATGTATTTAATATAAAGTGTTTAGATTTAATAAGCTCAATCAACAAACGCAACTCTAGGAAAAAAATTCTTAAGTATATAGTTCACCCAACTGAAATCACTATATAATCAAAAAGGAGTGTAGGTTAGAGGTTTACCATTAGCTGCTTGTACATTCTAAGCAGTATTAAAAAAAAAACAAAAACAGAAAACTCTACATTGAAGTGAAATACGAATTGTCAATTATTGAGAATTCTTATCTAGTGTCCCCACATATAAACCCACAAAGAGTAAGGGATTCCCCAGTTTGCTTTACGATTGATATGACTGTGCCATCTACTAATGACGCTATAGCAGAACAGCAGAACGGCATGATAGACTAGGAAGGAAAGGGCCTAGAGTTACATTAAAGACATCTAAAAACTGTGTGTCTTAGGAAACATTATTTATTCTCCTTGGTCTCAATTTCCATGGGGATGATAATGCTCCTGATTACTCATAGGGTTGTTTTAAGTGTCTAATGTTACAACATACATCAAACATTCAAAACACCATCACTTTACTTTCACTTTGATCTCTACTATTCCAAGCACAGTGCGGGGTCCAAAATACAAGGTTTAGGACCTATACATCTACAACAGGATTAACAGGATTACCAGTTCCTTCTGGATTTCATAATTCCCTTCAAACGTTCTGAACAAGTTTGGAAATCAGTCTCAGAACAATGACTTTCTGTAATTTATCCCAGTTAACTTCATCTTGCCTTCATTCATTAATGTAAGAATCTTTTTCTCTGTATCAATTTACTGTGATACCTGTAAACCAGATTATATTTTTTACAAAGATAGCAATGACTTACCTAATTTCCACTTCATTCAAAAATGCTCACCTTGCTATTTATGCAACATTCTATTTATGCAATATTCTCTATAAGTCTTAATATCTTTCACTAATCTTTTTGTCCTTATGATAATTTGGGGGGAATTCTAGAAATTCCCTGTACACTTAACAAGAAATCTATAGGCAGTATTAAAATCAAAATAACAAAGAACAATAAAACAGGACCACACATGATGGCTGTTAATGTTTAAGGGCAATTTCTTAACACAAAGAAGACTCTACTAATACTTCATATCTTCAAAATTCAAGTAACAAAAACTTATAAAATAAATCTATTACTAAAGGAGGGAAGAATCCTGAACGCTAAGGTTATAATTGCTAGAGCAGGGCCATACGACAGAAAGGAAGGCTAAACATTGCTCATTTCTGACTCTGAGAATGACAGTAAGAGTGAACTTCTTGATTTAATTATACATGCTTTGAATTTTATTTCTTTATACAGCAGGTTCTTATTAGTTGTCTATTTTATACATATTACTGTATATATGTCAATCCCAATCTCCCAATTCATCCCCCCCACCCCGGGCACTTTCTCCCCTGGTGTCCATCCATTTGCCCTCTACAACTGTGTCTCTATTTCTGCCTTGCAAACCAGTTCATCTGTACCATTTTTCTAGATTCCACATATAAGCGATAGTATACAATATTTGTTTTTCTCTTTCTGACTTACTTCACTCTATATGACAGTCTCTAGGTCCATCCACGTCTCTACAAATGACCCACTTTCATTCCTTCTTATGGCTGAGTAATATTCCATTGTATATATGGACAACACCTTCTTTATGCATTCGTCTGTCGATGGGCAGGTTGCTTCCATGACCTGGCTACTGTAAATAGTGCTGCAATGAACACTGGGGTGCATGTGTCTTTTTGAATTATGGCTTTCTCTGGGTATATGACCAGTAGTGGGATTGCTGGGTCAAATGGTAATTCTATTTTTAGTTTTTTAAGGAACCTCCATACTGTTCTCCATAGTGGCTGTATCAATTTACATTCCCACCAACAGTGCAAGAGGGTTCCCTTTTCTCCACACCCTCTCCAGCATTTGTTGTTTGTAGATTTGCTGATGATGCCCATTCTAACCAGTGTGAGGTGATACCTCATTGTAGTTTTGATTTGCATTTCTCTAATAATTAGTGATGTTGAGCAGCTTTTCATGTGCCTCTTGGCCAACTGTAGGTCTTCTTTGGAGAAATGTCTATTTAGGTCTTCAGTGCATTTTTGGATTGGGTTGTATGTTTTTTTAATGTTGAGCTGCATGAGCTGTTTGTATATTTTGGAGATTAATCCTTTCTCCATTGATTCATATGCAGATATTTTCTCCCATTCTGCAGGTTGTCTTTTCATCCTGTTTATAGCTTCCTTTGCTGTTCAAACGTTTTTAAGTTTCATTAGGTCCCATTTGTTTATCTTTGTTTTTATTTCCATTACTCTAGGAGGTGGGTCCAAAAAGATCTTGCTGTGTTTTATGTCAAAGAGTGTTCTTTCTATGTCTTCCTCTAAAAGTTTTATAGTGTCTGGTCTTACATTTAGGTCTCTAATCCATTTTGAGTTTATTTTTGTGTATGGTGTTAGGGAGTGTTCTAATTTCATTCTTTTACATGTAGCTGTCCAGTTTTCCCAACACCACTTAATGAAGAGACTTTTTCTCCATTGTATATCCTCGCCTTCTTTGCCATAGATTAGTTGTGCATAGGTACGTGGGTTTATCTCTGGGCTTTCTATCCTGTTCCATTGATCTATATTTCTGTTTTTGTGCCAGTACCATATTGTGTTGATTACTGTAACTTTGTAGTATAGTCTGAAATCAGGGAGTATGATTCCTTCACTTCTGTTTTTTTTCCTGCAAGATTGCTTTGGCTATTCAGAGTCTTGTGCCACCATATAAATTTTAAGATTTTTTGTTCTACTTCTGTAAAAAGTGCCATTGGTAATTTGATAGCGACTGCACTGAATCTGTAGATAGCTTTGGGTAGTATACTCATTTTCACCATATTGATTCTTCCAATCCAAGAACGTCATATATCTCTCCATCTGTTTGTTTGTGTCATCTTTGATTTCTTTCACCAGTGTCTTATAGTTTTCTGAGTACAGGTCTTTTACCTCCTTAGGTAGGTTTATTCTTAGGAATTTTATTCTTTTTGCTGCAATGGTGAATGGATTATTTGCTTAATGTCTCTTTCTGATGTTTTGTTGCACGTGTATAGGAATGCAAGAGATCTCTGTGCATTAATTTTGTAACCTGCAACTTTACCAAATTCATTGATTAGCTCTAGAAGTTTTCTGGCAGCACCTTTAGGATTCTCTATGTATAGTATCATGTCATCTGCAAACAGTGACAGTTTTACTTCTTTTCCAATTTGTATTCCTTCTATTTCTTTTTCTTCTGTGATTGCAATGACTAGGACTTCCAAAACTATGTTGAATAAGTGGCGAGAGTGGAAATCCTTGTCTAGTTCCTGATCTTAGAGGAAATGCTTTCCATTTTATCACCATTGAGAATGATGTTTACTGTGGGTTTGTCATATATGGCCTTTATGTTGAGAGAGGTTATTATGTTGAGAGAGGTTCCCTCTATGCCCACTTTCTGGAGAGTTTTTACCATAAATGGGTGTTGAATTTTGTCAAAAGCTTTTTCTGCATCTATTGAGATGATCATATTGTTTCTATACTTAAATTTGTTAATATGGTGTATCACATTGATTGATTTGCGTATATTGAAGAATCCTTGCATCCCTGGGATATATCCCACTTGATCATGGTGTATGATCCTTTTAATGTGTTGTTGGATTCTATTTGCTAGTATTTTGTTGGGGATTTTTGTATCTATATTCGTGAGTGATACTGGTCTGTAATTTTTTTTTTTTTTTTTTGGAGTATCTTTGTCTGGTTTTGGTATCAGGGTGATTGTGGCCTCATAGAATGAGCTTGGGACTGTTCCCTCCTCTGCAATTTTTTGGAAGAGTTTGAGAAGGATGGGTGTCAGCTCTTCTCTAAATGTTTGATAGAATTCACCTGGGAAGCCATCTGGTCCTGTACCTTTTTTTAAAAAAATAGATAGATTGATTGATTGATTGATGGCTGCTTTGGGTCTTCCTTGCTGCACGTGGGCTTTCCCTAGTTGCGGTGAGTGGGGGCTGCTCTTTGTTGTGGTGCATGGGCTGCTCATTGTGGTGGCTTCTCTTGTTGCGGAGCACAGGCTCTAGGTGCGTGGGCTTCAGTAGCTGTGGCTCACGGCCTCCAGAGTGCAGGCTCAGCAGTTGTGGCACACAGCTTTAGCTGCTCCATGGCATGTGGGATCTTCCCAGACCAGGGCTCAAAGCCATATTCCCTGCATTGGCAGGTGGATTCTTAACCACTGCACCACCAGGGAAGTCCTTGGTCCTGGACTTTTGTTTGTTGGAAGATTTTACTCACAGTTTCAATTTCATTACTTGTGATTGGTCTCTTCATATTTTCTGTTTCTTCCTGGTTCAGTCTTGGAAGGTTATACCTTTCTAAGCATTTGTCCATTTCTTCCAGGTTGTCCATTTTATTGGCATAGAGTTGCTTGTAGTAGTCTCTTAGGATGCTTTGTATTTCTGCAGTGTCCATTGTAACTTCTCCTTTTTCATTTCTAATTTTATTGATTTGAGTCCTCTCCCTCTTTTTCTTGATGAATCTGGCTAAAGGTTTATCAATTTTGTTTATCTGCTCAAAGAACCAGCTTTTAGTTTTATTGATCTTTGCTATTCTTTTCTTTGTTTCTATTTCATTTATTTCTGCTCTGATCTTTATGATTTCTTTCCTTCTACTAATTTGGGTTTTGTTTCCTTTAGGTGTAAGGTTAGAATTTTTATTTGAGATTTTTTTCTTGTTTCTTGAGGTAGGATTGTATTGCTATAAACTACCCTCTTAGAACTGCTTTTGCTGCATCCAATAGGTTTTGGATCGTCGTGTTTTCATTGTCATTTGTCTCTAGGTATTTTTTGATTACCTCTTTGATTTCCTCAGTGATCTCTTGGTTATTTAGTAACGTATTGTTTAGCCTCCATGTGTTTGTGTTTTTTTATGTTTTCTTCCCTGTAACTGGTTTCTAACCTCATAGTGTTGTGGTTGGAAAAGATGCTTGATATGATTTCAATTTTCTTAAATTTACCAGGGCTTGATTTGTGACCCCAGATTTGATCTCTCCTGGAGAATGTTCTGTGTGCACTTGAGAAGAGAGTGTAATCTGCTGTTTTGGGATGGAATGTCCTATAAATATCAATTAAATCTATCTGGTCTATTGTGTCATTTAAAGCTGTGTTTCCTTATTAATTTTCTGCCTGGATGATCTGTCCACTGTAGTAAGTGAGGTGTTAAAGTTCCCCATTATTATTGTGTTACTGTCGATTTCCTCTTTTATAGCTGTTAGCATTTGTCTTGTGTATTGAGGTGCCCCTATGTTGGGTGCATATATATTTCTAAGAGTTATATCTTCCTCTTGGATTGATCCCTTGATCATTATGTACTGTCCTTCCTTGTCTCTTGTAACATTCCTTATTTTAAAGTCTATTTTATCTGATATGAGTATTGCTACTCCAGGTTTCTTTTGACTTCCATTTGCATGGAATATCTATTTCCATCCCCTCATGTTCAGTCTGTATGTGTCCCTCGGTCTGAAGTGGGTCTCTTGTAGACAGCATATTGACAGGTCTTGCTTTCGCATCCATTCAGCAAGGCTGTGTCTTTTGAGTGGAGCATTTAATCCATTCACCTTTAAGGTAATTATTGATATATATGTTCCTATTACCATTTTCTTAATTGTTTTGTATTTGTTTTTGTAGGTCCTCTTCCTTCTCTTGTGTTTCTTGCCTAGAGAAGTTCCTTTAGCATTTGTTGTAGAGCTGGTTTGGTGGTGCTGAATTCTCTTAGCTTTTCCTTGTCTGTAAAGCTTTTGATTTCTCCATCAACTCTGAATGAGATCCTTGCCGGGTAGAGTAATCTTGGTTGTAGGTTCTTCCCTTTCATCACTTTAAATATATTATGCCACTCCCTTCTGGCTTGTAGAGTTTCTGCTGAGAAATCAGCTGTTAACCTTACGGGAGTTCCCTTGTATGTTGTTTGTCATTTTTCCCTTGTTGCTTTTAATAATTTGTCTTCGTCTTTAATTTTTGTCAATTTGATTATTATGTGTCTTGGCGTGTTTCTCCTTGGCTTTATCCTGCCTGGGACTCTCTGTGCTTCCTGGACTTGGGTGGCTATTTCCTTTCCCATGTGAGGGAAGTTTTCAACTATAATCTCTTCAAATATTTTCTTGGGTCCTTTCTCTCTCTCTTCTCCTCCTGGCACCCCTATAATGCGAATGTTGGTGCGTTTAATGTTGTCCTAGAGGCCTCTTAGGCTGCCTTCATTTCTTTTCAGTCTTTTTTCTTTATGCTGTTCTGTGAATCCCACCATTCTGTCTTCCAGGTCACTTATCTGTCCTTCTGCCTCAGTTATTCTGCTATTGATTATTTCTACTGTATTTTTCATCTCACTTATTGTATTGTTCATCTCTGTTTGTTTGTTCTTTAATTCTTCTAGGTGTTTGTTCTTTAATTTGTCTAGGTCTTTGTTAAACATTTCTTGCATCTTCTTGATCTTTGCCTCCATTCTTTTTCCAAGGTCCTGGATCATCTGCACTATCACTTTTCTGAATTCTTTTTCTGGAAGGTTGCCTATCTCCAATTCATTTAGCTGTTTTTCTGGGGTTTTATCTTGTTCCTTCATCTGGTACATAGCCCTCTGCCTTTTCATCTTGTCTATCTTTCTGTGAATGTGGCTTTCATTCCACAGGCTGCAGGATTGTAGTCCTTCTTGCTTCTGCTGCCTGCCGTCTGGTGTATGAGTCTATCTACAAGGCCTGTGCAAGCTTCCTGATGGGAGGGACTGGTGGTGGGTAGAGCTGGGTATTGCTCTGGTGGTTAGAGCTCAGTAAAACTTTAATCTGCTTGTCTGTTGATGGTGGGGCTGAGTTCCCTCCCTGTTGGTTGTTTGGCCTGAGTCAAGCCAACACTGGAGCCTACCCAGGCTCTTTGGTGGGGCTAATGTCGGAATCTGGGAGGGCTCACACCAAGGAGTGCTTCCCAGAACTTCTGCTGCCAGTGTCCTTGTCCTCACAGTGAGCTATAGCCACCCCCCACCTCTGTAGGAGACCCTCCAACACTAGCAGGTAGGTCTGGTTCAGTCTCCTCTGGGGTCATTGCTCCTTCCCCCGGGTCCTGATGCTCACACTACTTTGTGTGTGCCCTCCAAGGGCGGAGTCTGTGTTTCCCCCAGTCCTGTTGATGTCCTGCAGTCAAATCCCACTAGCCTTCAAAGTCTGATTCTGTGGGAATTCCTCCTCCCATTGCCGGACTTCCAGGTTGGGAAGCCTGACATGGGACTCTGAACCTTCACTCCAGTAGGTGGACTTCTGTGGTATAATTGTTCTCCAGTTTGTGAGTCACCCACCACAGTTATGGGATTTGATTGTATTGTGATTGCACCCCTCCTACCATCTCATTGTGGCTTCTCCTTTGTCTTTGGATGTGGGGTATCTTTTTTGGTGATTTCCAGTGTCTTCCTGTCAATGATTCTTCAGCAGCTAGTTGTGATTCTGGTGCTTTTGCAAGAGGGAGTGAGCACACATCCTTCTACTCTGCCATCTTGAACCAATCACCTAGCTTAATTAATTATTCTATTGGCTAGCAAAATAGCCTGACTTTAATGGCCCCTTCGAGAAGTAGCTGGATACCACTGTCTCATGTTCTTTTTGACGTAGGCTGTATTAATATTTTTAAAAAATATTTTCCAGGGCTTCCCTGGTGGTGCAATTGGTTGAGAGTCCGCCTGCCAATGCAGGGGACACGGGTTCATGCCCCAGTCCAGGAAGATCCCACATGCCGCGGAGCGGCTAGGCCCGTGAGCCATGGCCACTGAGCCTGCACGTCCGGATCCTGTGCTCCGCAACGGGAGAGGCCACAATGGTGAGAGGCCCGCATACCAAAAAAAAAAAAAAAAAAAAAAAAAAATTTCCAGTATTTAGAAATTGAAAGAATACATATTTCTGACACTTTTCAAAAACTTGGAAGACCTGGCAAAGCTATTCCCACTCTCACATGGCAGCAATCTACCAGTACTAAATGGAAGCTGTGCATGTGATAGAGACACATACTTTTGGGTTTACCCCAGTCCTCACCAGTTCTATCTGGCTCCTGTGGTCAGTTGACTTTCTGACACTTGAGATTTTAGAGTACCCCTCACACTGGAGGGGTAAAATATTAAAATCTTTTCTTAGAACATACACTTTACATTTGTTCCTCTTATGCCTAGCCTTATTACAAAAGACAAAAATGTGAAAACCAACAGAAAAATATAAGCTAAGTCACACAGAAGAAATGAGTAAATGAATAATGTTTAAAATTAATGCAAAGAAAATGGGATAAGGATACAAAATCTTTACGTGAATACTAGTATGTGAATTACAATGAAAACACATAAAATACACCAAGAACATATAATCAAATATAAAAATGATAAAATAGGAAAAAATTCTATACAATTATGAAGACAAAAAAATGTAAAGAGAAATTTATATCCCAAAAGCATACCATAAAAATATAGGTTAACATGATAAAGTAAAATATATCAAGAAGATGCAGGTACAAATTACAGAACTAGGGGATCAAAGAATAAGAGTGAAAATAACATATTTTAGTTGGCAATGCAGAATCCAAAGTTTAACATTTTATTATATAAGCAAACCTTAATCTGAGGTAGCTGTGGACAAGCAGCCAATCTCCCACAAACCTTGGTTTTCTTGAAGGGACTACCTCGTTAGTAAGGTGTGAGAGTTCTCAGAATTTGAGACATTCAAAACATGAAGGCAGTAGATGGAACTGTCAACTATGTTATTTGATCCCACTTGGATGCGGTGTAGCCAGCACAAGGAAGGCCTATATGCATATTTGGCATTAAATAACCAGATAGATTTTTAAAATAGATCCCTAGAAAGAACAAGCTGGAGACTATAAGCAATCTTTTCCAATATGTTCAATTATGAACAAATTCAAAGATTGGAGCTTGTGTCATGTTTTTTATGTAGGAAAATAAACTCAGAAGAATAAACGAAAGGTACAACTTGCTTTCCAAACTATCAAGAACAATCTTCAAGGAAACTTTCTTTGTTTCATGGGCTCTTTATTCATATCCAATTTTGGCTGTCCAAATCTAAACATGGAATCCGAAGCCAACTTCCTCATACTTCCTATTGTGCTAGGGCTGTTTCCGCCTACTGTCCTATAATGTGTGCTCAGGAAACTAAAGATAATTTTAGTATCAGTTTAAGGGGTCATGCCAGAGGACCTATAATATTTGACTGCATAATTAGGCAGGCACACATTTCACAAAATAATGATATTTGAAATTTTATTTTTCCAGTGGCACTGGAATATAAAGGATTCTTTGTACCTGAATTTCTCAAATACTGACATTTATCACATAAACAATAACAATTTTTTAAAAATTCCAATCACTAGAATATCGAGCTTTCTAAAATATATCACACATTTACCTGTCATCTTAAGGACAGAGAGCTAAAGATAAACTTTTTGATGGCTTAGAGTTATAGTAAGAAATATCACAATTATACTTTGAAGGATTATCAAGGTTTATACTGTTGTTAAAAGCTACATCAGTGGTTCTCAAAGGGGTCGAGTTTGCCCCCTCCAAGGGACCTTTGGCAACTTCTGGAGACAATTTTCACAGGTGTGGGGGGATGGGGGAGGGGTCAGTTGCTACTGGCATCTAGTGGATAGAAGCCAAGATTGCTGCTAAACATCCTAAAATGCACAGAACAATTCCTCCTTCAGACACACATACTTCCCCCCCAAAAAGAATTAGCCAGCCCAAAATGTCAGCAGTGCTGAGGATGAGAAACCCTGCACTACACTAAATGCGATCAATCTATTCTGACTGCAGCACTTGCATCTAATTTTTATGTTTTGTTTTGTTTTGTTTAGCTTGTTTTGTCTCCTCCCCTGCACTCGTCTCACTCTATGATGTCTTCCGAATGGCCCTTCATCTTTCTGACTTGCTACATTATTCTGCTGTGAACTTGGGAAACATTATTTTCCAAGCTTATTACAACCACATAGCCTATAAAGGAAGACTTTAGAACTATCATATGAGTACAGCTTAGTAGCTTGGAGGCATAGATTAATTAAATAAGTTTCAGTTTTCTAAGCTTAATTTTTGTTCACATCTATTCTAATTACTAGAAATCGCTGGACTTCAAATATGTGAAGTACTGCTGTGGTTTATTCAAAACTAAGAACAAATAAGCAAACGAAAAACACATAAAACAAAATAATAACAGAATCACTGTATTAATTTGTACTCTACTCAGACAGGACTGATAATATCTTGGAAGAAGCTGAGCTAAAATGTGCCTGTTACCCTGAGTTATAGAATTATTGTAGCCAAATGAATCTCATAAACAAGACCTGGAAGAGGAAGGGCAGAATGTTTATCTTTTTAAGAGTATCCTTTATAATATGTGCTTAATTTTTTACGTATTTAATTTTAACTTGAGATTTAGGCTGATATTTTAAAATGCTAGTGACACATAATTTTCATCTAGATCTAAGTTTCCACAGTTAGTCAAACTTAGCTATTTAAGGTAGTCAAGAGTGAAAACTGATTTTTTTTTTTACTTATATACAAGATATATGTAAGGTTACTTATATACAAGACTTCCTTTAATTAGTCCAAAATTATGAAACTGTAACTAACAGATGACTTAGCATAACCCATTCTGGGGGTAATAAAGAAGTTAACTGTACTCAGATGATAGGATCTGTGCTGTTCTCATATTCTGTTCATCTGCAGAGCTAGTGCTAAGGAGCATTGCTTGGTGTTCTAACCCAATACATTAATCAATCAGACTACAGATAAAATTAATCGACTTAATGACAAAAGTTATCAACTGCAAATTTGAGAAAACTGTGAAGATGAAATTTAGAAATTCCATAGAAAGAAATTTAAAACTTCAGATTGTTTCAGGCTAGCAGGGAAAAACCGGGCCAGGAGCACAAAGAACTCAATCCTGATTCACTGTAGCTACACCCACCTCAGCAAGTCTTTGCCTGATTTATGTACACAGGGCTATTTGGCTACAGTCTCCTTATCTTCTAATTAGACCTGATCTGAAAAGCAGTAGTAGAAACCAGGGGAGGAATATAAGCAAGAGGCAGAGTTGAATAAGTTTGCAAAGCACCTGCCTGGCAATAAGAGACATTTACCAGATACCATTTCTTGTTTGGAAGTTTTCAGCCTCTAACCATAAGGACGCTAGCCTGTATTTTTCTAATTATTCAGGTAGAGTGCCATGCGGGCATCAAAGCAGGTGAAAGTAATAAACACATTGGGGAGTTCAGTGAAAGGTCAACCTCTGCCCCAAAAATAGGTCAGTATCTACAACTGCAAAAAATAATGCAGATGTGGAATGCTCAGTGAGTCCAGAAGCTTAGAACAGGGTATCAGGTGGCAAAAGTATCAAGGAACTTTGCCAAAGTCTCTTGATCATTAGAAATATCTACTGGAAAATGAAATGGCTGCGAAGAAATTGTTTATTTTCTGTGGAAATTGGTGCAGGAACTCCAGAGTGTAGCACCTGGTGGCTTATGTGTGTTCTGAATTTAGCATGTTATTGGGTCTGAATTAATGTGTTAATTTCAGGCATCCACTGGAAGTCAGGGTAGCTGAATCACTTCAGTGGTATTGGGGGCGGGGGGAAAAGGGGGTGTCCATCTAACCCTTCCTGAGGCAGAGTTCACCAGAGGTGCTCTGGATCCTGCCAAATCTAAGATTTGGGGCACTATGATGCTCCAATATTCTGCAATTGAAAAAAAAGCTGGCTAGGTTACTCTGATGTGGAAAGAAATGAACCTTAATTGATTTATTGAACTTTAATTGGTGAATACCAAACTCATCATTAAAGCAAGTTTAATTCATGCATATAGAATATTGGATACTAACAATAAACATTCTAACAATTAGAAGTCCAACTTTCTGTACTCTCCTTCAAACTAACTTACAATTTGAATAATTTAAGCTCCAAGCCTGGAAACCTTTCTTAAGCTTTGCTTTTTAGTAAGTAAACCAGGGCTTCCCTGGTGGCGCAGTGGTTGAGAGTCCGCCTGCCAATGCAGGGGACACGGGTTTGTGCCCTGGTCTGGGAAGATCCCACGTGCCGTGGAGTGGCTGGGCGCGTGAGCCATGGCTGCTGAGCCTGCGCGTCCAGAGCCTGTGCTCCGCAACGGGAGAGGCCACAACAGTGAGAGGCCCGAGTACCACAAAAAAAAATAATAATAAAACAAAAAAAAATAAGTAAACCAACAATAAAAAATAACAATTTTATTCAATATTTGAGAAAATCAAGTTGTACTTTTCAAAACATGATCTATCTAAAACTCATTTAGTATTTCATTTAATTATCTTTTTCATACGTAAAAGTCTTGTTCGCACAGCTAGCCTACAAAAGTCATTCTGGGCCGTCTTTGTCTGGTACTTCCAATAAATTCTCCGTAGCATCAAGCACAAATGATCATCATCTAATAAGTTATATAGTTAAAGTGAAATTATGTGTTTTAAGTAAAGTAAAAAGTTTTCACATTCATTCAGATTGGAATGGTGCAGAATGTATCAACAAGTTAAGTCCGCCCTAATTCGAACTTAGGATAACAAAGTCAATGCCACTATATATTTTTTAATGAAACGTACAGAATAGTTTCACATGTTTAAAATGAAGGAAGAAAGATTGCCTCTTTTCTCTTACTTTCTTTTTCCTCCTTACCTCGCCTCTCCCACTGCTACACTCACCTCTGTTGGCACAGTGCTGTCACATAGGCACATGTTTTGTACCACTGAGGACCGTGGCAGCTTTTGAGACTGTGAAGGAAAATGACCAGGGTAGGGGAAATGGAATGGCCAGCACAGTCTCTAGGCATCCCTGGTCGTTCCTCTTCACAGCCCAGAGGGGACCCTGCTGGGCAATAACAACTAAGAAGCAACACAATGGTCCTCATGTTGGCAACCTCAGCTGAAGAGGAACAATTCTCCCTGTAATCCAAGGTACAAACAATAAAAGACAAGTGGAAACTGCTCATTTTCTTATTGTTAAACTCCTTCTAGAATAACAAAGAGAGTTAAGTATAATTAATAGCTATGACACCAACACATGAAGTTTTTGGAAAACATAAGGTTAGTGGAAGAATGGATTACAGATGAGGACACTTGAAGAGTAAAACAGTACATCCTTCCCTGCCATGATAGATAGTAGAGAGGCAGAGGAGACAGGGAGGAAGAGGAGAATGGAAGGGAAAAGGAAGAGGAAGGCAAAAATAAATGATGCATTACAGGGAGCTAAGCTCTGTCCTAAGCACTTTGCAGAGTACAGTCTTACTGCCCTGAGGTGACTTATCCTGCATGAACCCCAGTGCCCGGGCTCTCAATTTCTACCTTCTTTTCTGTCCTCTTAGATCCTACATATTTTACATTGTCCAAATCCCGAACCTAGCCTTAGACACAATAGAATCCTAATTCCCATTTGTGCATGCCATCCTGAAGTGTACTCTAAAGCAGGACTTCTGCCCATCTCTAACATCCGATGACAGAACAGAAAGGCTTAATCACGTATAAACCGCCTTTCCCCAATGTTGTTTTATTTCCCAGTTGTTCCTTAGCGTGTGGACCACAGGAGCTAACGAAGGTTTGACACATGAAGAGACTTGCCTTTTATTTACAAGCATCTGTTTTTATATTACTATAATAGAAATACCAAATTTTGGTCAGGGTGAGAGAAAAAGGTAACAACCTTTAGAATCCCCACATTATAATTATTCAATATTGCATTACAATTGCTCTTCAGAAGAGGTTCTGAGTGGAATAAATATGGAAAGTGAATTACTGCACTCCACTGAAAGGGAGCATCCCTCTAAATAATAACTGCAGTAATTGATTAAACTGTTTACAAATACCCAAGAGTGTGGCTGCTTTGGCAGGAACTCATTTAAACAAAAAAGGAGACACAGCTTTCAAATTCCATACTAAATTTTTTTAAGGACAGTAAGGGGTAAAGTAGAAGCTAATGCCACAAAAATATCAAATTTGATCTTTGGTAAAAGATTTAAGATTTCACACTGTTGCCCCAAACTGCATATTCTGATGTTTTTGTCTAGACTTAACCTTGGCCTCGTGTGCCTCGTTTTCATAGGACTTCTGAAACTTGAAATCGCCAGCATGGGGAGAGACCATTAAAGGCAGAGGTGTCTCCTATAAGCACAATAGGATAATTGTGACTGGGTAATACTGTCTGGATTAGCAGCTTTACAACCTAACTAAGCCCTGGAGCTACAATTATCTGGTTGCATTAAACTGAAATCACCTGAAAAACTTCACACTGAACAAGCCCTTGGAAATGTCTAATCTTACACTCAGAAGAGAAAGTGGTTAAAGACAAGAAAACAAAGTTTTCTACTAGGAAAAGTCTCATCTTAGAGCCAGTAAATGGTTTAAAATGTCTGAAGACATTTCTGCAATTTATTTTTATGCCACTTTTAAACTTTCATTTAAAAAGCAGATTTAACCTGCCCATTCCCTTTCAAGCCAATGTCCCAAGTATATGTGTTCGATGAGGGTATAGAAGGCATAAGGAATAAAACTGCTTCGCCGCAGAGGGAATACACAGCCCCATATACGAGACCTTATGCTAATTTTAGCAAAATGTATGTATTTTTTTATACACATAAAGTTATGGCACTATATAAAGAGATCTTTAAATGTGACATGCACTGAAGTCCTATTTACTGCCTGACTATCCATTTAAAAAAATAAAAACTCCAAGTAGGCGTTGTATTCATATTAAGCTGTCTCAAACATTCATTTTATTTATCTAAGGTGTTTTCTTTTTCTTTAATTTGTAAGAGCCAAATCTTAAGCCCGAAATTAAAATTCTGATGTTAGTACGAGGTCACAGTTATCTAACGGCAGATCAAAGAAGCTGATGTTAGGCTCCAAACTGGGGGTCTCACCGTTTGTGCCGGCCCTAACACCTCTCTTGCCACCGTTTGCTTCCTGCTCTTTATTTGTCAGTATTGATGCTGAAAATTCATTGTGTCAGGCTGCAACATACTCTATAAAACTACATTTCTCCGAAGAACAACCGGTTTTCTGTACATAAACACAATGTACGGTGATTCGGTTACGCTGCATCTTGAAGACAAATGCCAAGATTTTCAGATGATAAAATTAAATCCTTAAACACGTGCAAGTATTCAAATTCTTTATCTTACACATTATTGTTTTACTGGCCAAATTCCTATTTAGAAAACAAATTAGCTACTCTTTCCCTCCTCCAATAAAATCAGTAGAAAAGCAAATTTCACTTTCCATCCCAAACTAATGTCTAACTATATATCTCAAGACTGGCCAGACTGAGAGCTGAATTTCACTCCAGAACACTTACCTTTGGTGGCAAGTAGAGGAAATTCACATGTAAAATAATGTGATTCCACTAAGTGGCTGTTACTATTAAACGACACCTCTGGTGACTGTGTTGCTTCTCATATGGTCATTCTGTCTGTCCACAAAAATTAATATGAGATGTAAAATTTTAACTTGAGATACTTATACTGTATTGATTTTTCTTAATGGCGTGATTTAAAAACAATGTATAACTCAAGTATTCACTGAGAATAGGTTATTAGATCTCTTTGATATGGCTAGAGTTTCACTTAAGTGTCATGGTTTATGTGTGGTACCACAAAATAGAAACATGATTAGATGTACTCTGAATTTTCTCTCTCAGTTTTTACAAATCTATAACAGTAGAGAATGTCCAAGCACACCTGGACATTACTGCAAAGTACATAAGGTTCATAGTCAAGATTCCCTTTATTTACAATTAAGCCAAATTATTTTGTAATTAAAAATAAAGTGTGGGCTTCCCTGGTGGGTCAGTGGTCAAGAATCCACCTGCCAATGCAGGGGACATGGGTTTGAGCCCTAGCCTGGGAAGATCCCACATGATGCGGAGCAATTAAGCCCGTGTGTCACAACTGCTGAGCCTGCGCTCTAGAGTCCACGAGCCACAACTACTGAGGCCCGCGTGCCACAACTACTGAAGCCGACACGCCTAGAGCCCATGTTCCCCAACAAGAGAAGCCACCACAGTGAGAAGCCCGCGCACCACAACAAAGAGTAGCCCCTGCTCACCGCAACTAAAGAAAGCCCATGCACAGCAATGAAGATCCAATGTAGCCATAAATAAATAAATAAATTTATTTATTTTTTAAATAAATTAAATAAAGAGTAATAGCAGGATATATCAACACACCTTAAACAACAATATATTTTCCTACTAGTTCAGTAAATGTAGATTTGGGCACAACTTAAAATAATTTCAATATAGCTAATTATATTTTAAATACATGAGTGACTTTGCCTGATTTGATTAGAAAAGCCTCTTTGTTCCTATTTTATTATTTAAAATACTTTCAATGAAAATTTAAAACACAGCATAATTTTTCACATTAAGAACAAAATTTAAGACAATTGAAAACAACCTCTCACTGTTACTGGCCATGACTATGGCAGGAGAGTCTTAAATCAGAACTAAGGTTCATATCCAGAGATTTTCTAAAATGAAACTCAGTGAAAAATAAAAGCCATCCTCTACTTTTACTATTGTTGCGTAAGGTGTGCTCTGTGGATCAAAGCTTCCTTTCTAGTTTGCAGCATTCAGATGACCAAAGATGCCTCTGGAGAAGACACTGGGAAAATTTACTTCGCTTTCAGTCTCTATAGAATATTCAAGCTCCTTAGGCTGACATTCAAAAACTTCACAGTTAAGATCTACAACATGCATGGTGTGGCAAACCGCAAAGTTACATGTGTAGGATACCAGTATTCAGGATTTCCCTTCAATTTCTGTTTCTAAAATACAGTAAGTATTGGATGATTCACGAAAATTAATCAGCTAGTAAAATCTCTGGCTGTTATTAAAGCCATAGAAAATAAAATAAGTTTTCTTACTGGACACAGTTTTAATTTTGTAATGAACTTGGACACTATAGAAACAGAAAAAATAATATTAAGAAGAGCAGAAGGGTTTGTTAAAATCTGTGAACCAGCTCTGTGAACAAAAATAATTCATTATTGTCAAGACTGCAAATTTTTCTTTGGGCCAGTCACCTGGCCATCAAAAAGTTATTTTGTCTATTTTGTAAACCTAGGTGAAGAAACCCAAAGATCTGCACAGAAAAAGAAGTGTCATAAAGATGGGGGGAGTATTAATAAAATTTGAAAACCTTAAACTGAACTAATTAATTTGGAGCTATATACTGGTTAGAAGCTATTTTCTGATATAGAAGTGGAGAAAAAGGTTTAACCTGGTTATGGCTATAAGTACTGCATCTCTTCTAAATGAAATCAATTTTCTTGATGAAACTAATTTCTTGCCTGAAAGGGATTAAAATAATTTCATTATAAAGAAGGTTTTGCTACAGTTCTGCACATTCCTCCACTTAAGCAAACGGTTCAACGTATGTGTGATGACATGCAAACTGTTTTTACAAAAAATGAGGGCCTTTTGAAAACACTGGAAGATATAAAATAGAATGATATGAAAGGCCCATTTCAACTTTCTATACCAACCTAAATCTTTCTTCCCACTGAGCTGTACAAATATAGTTTGTTTCCTCTTCTTATACCATCCTATTCTATTCCAAACATGTATATACAGTAATAATCAAAATAACGCAAATTAAAACTGCAATGAGGTATCACTTTTCTATCCAACTAATACAATTTTAAAAGAAGATCACACACAGTGCTAATAGCTGGGAGAGAAACAAATCCTCAGATACAGTTAGTGAGAGTATAAATTTGTACATTTTCTGAGGGCAATTTGGCAGTGTGTGTGAAAATTCTAAATGTGCATGAGTTTAAGCTCAGCAATTCTAGTAATTTATCCTATCTAAATAATCACCTAAATATGCTAAGATACATGCATAAAAATATTCATTTGTAGCCTAATTTGCCAAAGTAAATAATGGAAAACAACTCCAATGTCCATCAACACGGAATTAAGATTATGACACCTTTTTAAGGGGGAAAAAGGCATCTTTATATATAGTAAGAGGATATCACACAAACTATTAAAGTGGTTATCTCTGGAAAAATGCAACTGTGGAGGCTTTTGTTTTCTCCTTTGTAATTCCATTACTTTGGATTTTTTTTTTACAAGTTTTTCTTTTATAATCAGAAAGAAAGCAACAAGAGTAACGAAAAATATATGTATAGCCCTGTGAACTTGGAATCCTAGCTCATTCACTTTCATATCATAAAACATACATTATTTAGATAAATGCATGATTTACTAGAGACGTGTTATAAAGGTTTTAACAACCAAAGCTATATTTCTCTGTTGCCAGCTTATAAATAATCTCTAATATTTCCTTTGTTTCAGAGTTTATAATGTTTTCTGTACAAAATATAATTTTCTGAACATTATGAATACATAAATAATATTCCAATTTAAGGTAGTAACAGTAATTTCTATCTTATATGTATTTCAACTGTAAGCAGGACATTAAAAGTAGGAAATGCTCAACAACATGCTCTTTAGTAATTCAAAGAGAAAAAAGAATTAACACTAAACCCATTATTCCAAACGTGAACTATTTAACTTGTATATTTGTTAAATTTAATTTTTCATTTGCTATGAATGGTCCTTTTCATACAACCATTCCACGTAAGTATTACTCTTTATGTATTGTTTTCATATAATATTTAAAGTCATTTTCAAAACCCTAAGTTGCCTCATAGAATAGTAATATTATAGAATGATTTAACTGACTAACCACTTAATAGAAGAACAGGATTTTTCATTAAGTATACATGTGGTTATTATATACTTTTAAAGTATATCCATAATTATAACTGTATATACTGAAAGCCCCTTAACATAACCCCAGAGAGTAAGGTCCCAGTATTATTTAGTAATAGTTTCTCCATCTAACTATACTTGGAGCTTCCACCTGACTAGAAAGATTCGTAATTTTGAAGGAGCCAAAAATACCAACCATGGTTTTTTTTCCATTTATGATCTACATGTCTCTTGTATAATGGTTCTGAAGTTAATCTGAGCTCAAGCCATTTAACTTAGCAATTTGCAAACTGACCAAGATGACCGTCCAACGATGTTGGGAAGATTTCAATTCTGAATTGTAGCCAAGTTGGTGTAAAGGTTGATGGTTTTATACCAATCATTGTTTTCCATATCTGGGGGGAGAACCAGGGGAAGAAGAAAGCTCTCCCACTTTGCTTGTTGTATTGTACTTCCCTAATCTTGAGGCTATGGGCTTGCCGTATAATTTAGAGTAGACCGGGGTGGAAAGAAAACCCAGGTGTGCTCTGCTACAGCCTAAATAAAGATGGCTTCCCACGGGTTGATTTGAGACATGTGGGTAGTAATGGAGTCTAGAGATGCATATAAGGCAAATGGAAGCAGCTTTGTACTCTGCTGGCTTCCTCTGCCTTTAGTGACAGAGAGAGGGAAATGTCCATTTTAGATATTTTTCTCTTAACCTTTGAAAAATTCGACATTCTTTTTAACCAAAAGAGAAAATGGCTCCAATGCAGAATTATATATGTATCAAGTATTTTGTGTTTATTAGTTCATCTGCTCAACACTAATATCATTGTCTAGCATTAAGTGAACATTTCAGATTTGGGCCAAGTTCAGTCTTTGGCCATGAAATCTATGCCTTCAACATTACACAACTGGTGTGCATATATATTGAAAATTTTGGTTTTAGTCTTGTTGAACCTTGTATTTGAATAATATTTCTCATAAAATGTCTACATAGGTGTCACATCACATTGACTATTAAAAATTGCTTATTTCAATTTTTTTGAATATCATTTTTCCTGTTGATTTTCTCAAATTACATAAACACCGATTTTTCAAAAAGACTGTTGAAGTAAAACATTTTATGACGGTCGTATCAGTCATTGTCAGTCATATAAAACTTCAATGTTTCAAACTAAAAAAGGCTCAAGGAAATTAAAATAATAATTCCACATCAATGATTATCAGCCTAGCATCATACCACCTGAGTGAAACCACAAGAGACTAAGAGCCAGGAATACATTCTCATGTTATCAACTTTCTTTTTTTAATCTTGAAATTTTGGCTCTTTTTGCCTCAGTTCCTCCATATTATAAACACTGACATGTTGGCAGCTAATCAAGTAATGATTGGAAAGTGCTTAAAGCTTAAATATTCTTGGAAGAGAAGTAGTGTACAGGTGCAAAGTAAAAGATATTTTTTAAATGTTTCCCACAAATTGAGAAAAAAAAACCCATAAAATTCTTTTGGGGCCATGTTTAGTACAGGATAAAGTATTCCAACACCACTCTAATTGTAGGGAAATGGGTTTGCCTGGGCTCGATTCACCTCACTTATTTATTATCATAGAAATATTTCCAAAAAGCTTTGAGATAGCTTATAATGAAACCCAAAGTAAAAAGACCATAGGTAAATGACAAAAGAAGAGGGGATTTATGAAACAGTCATGCCAAAACCTAAGAGAAGCTCTAGCAAATGGGAATTAAAAAAATACAAGATTCCTACCAGTCATTTTCAAAACAGAAATATGATGGCATATAAAGAGAGCATTAGAAATAATAATAATAAAAAGCATGCCTGTCCCTCAAGAAAAGAGAAATGCACCAGCTAGCAACAAAAACAGTGATTTAGTTTTGGAGATGCCACAGAAGGGGCAGTCGTTAGCACAGAACGATTTACCGAGTGTCTGCTGTGTGCCAACGTTGTGCTGGGGAGTAGGGATATCCAGGGGAGAAAGGAAGCCTTGGTCTCTGCTTGGACCTCATAGTTCCAAGATAGGGAGATGAACATTAATCCACTAAACACAAAAAGATGAGTATGGAATTCCAGAGTAAGACAGTTCTGGTGGAAAGGAAGGTGCTATGAGGACGGATAGTAAGGGAACCGTATCTAGACTGCAGACTGAGGGAAGGCTCATTGAAGAAGTCAGGCTCGAAATGAAATCTGTTTGATGCCTAAGGGTTCACTCAGAACAGAGTGAGAGTGGTTAGAAAGCATGAGAGAGAGAGAGACATAGACAGGGACAGAGACAGAAAGACAAAGAGAGAGACAGAGGCCGAGACAGAAAGAGACAGAGAGAGAGACAGAGAGAGAGAAAAGACAGAGACAGACAAACAGATAGAGACAGAGACAGAGAGAGAAGATTTCGTGCTAAGGCCTGGGGCAGGAAAGAGCTTGGGGGCCCTGGAGGACTGGAAGGAAAGATCAGAGTGGTTGAAGCAGAGAGCACTGTAAGATAAGGCTGGGGAAGTCAATAGGCATCAGAGAAGCAGAGCCTTGTGGGCATATTAAGTCTTTACTGGAAAGCAATAAGGAGCTCTTGACGGCATTTCAAAAAGCAAACAAACAAAAGCAAGAGTCAGTTTCTAGAAAACCATTTCCCACACTGTCTCTTAACGTTTAGGGTCTGGGAAAAGTCTTTCTGGAGCTAATTGTTCAAGATGAAGTTTTACCGAATTTGTCAGAAAATAAATGGTTGAGAAGGAACTGTGTTGGCCCTCCCTTTCCAGGGGAGGAGGAATCGGATGAACAGAATTTTCAGGAAGCACATTTGTGGGACCTGGACAGGAGGCTTGCAGAGGAGATCCAGGTTTGGCACGTGGTGATTTGCCTCTGGAGAGCAAATTCTTAGTGTGGTTCCCCGAACACCAGGCTCAGAGAGGTATTTCTGAGGTAAGTAGATTGTAGCCATGAGGGAGCTGAGGCACAAACAGTTGGAACCCATTGCTTTGCTGTATCAGGAGGAGGAACTAGGAAGTTGATTTCTTTCCTTCTTTCTTCTTTTCTTTTGTTTAGCCTTGCAAGGCCCACTCTCCCTCTCTCCTTGACAGTCATCATTTGACTGTCGCTTCTTTATGTCTGTCTGTCTGTGTGTCTCCAGAGCCTTTCTTTCTAACTTGGTTAAGGTTGCTCGTTTATCTTTTCCAGAATATTTTGTTCTTGGTGAATGCATGGGAGCCTCAAAGGACATCATGGAGAGGATCTTTTTGTTAAAATGATCAAAGGCAGGTGGTGCTCAGAGAAAGGCTAAGACATCACACAAGAGTGATCATTTGTGGAGCTGGTAGTTAAAAACATGTCCCTTCAATAGAAAAGATGCCAAAGGATGGCTTGCACAGCCGCATGGGTCCAGGACGGCTATGCCATTGATCATCTCTCTGGATTGACAATAACATTTGTCCCAAAGCAATACTTTCACACTTGCCCATCACACTACCCTGCACAGAACAGTGCTTAGTAAACGCTTAGTCTTGAATGAAATGTCTTCTCTGTACCGAGGAGGGAAGAGTGACTACAAAGAGGTCTTTCATAGGCTTCTATTTACCCTGCAAACCAAACGCCCTCCTATGTGAATGTTCCACCGTGCAATCACTCACCCTGGCCCTTGATTTGTAAGGTTGATAAGACTTCTCCCATTCAGTTGAGAGTCAGTATTGATGAGCAAAATTTATCTTATATAGCTACAGAGAAATGGGGTCTATAGAGGAATAGGGGTATGTAAGTGATGTATCACACAAGCTCCTTTTCAAAAAAGAAGCATACCTGTTTTAGACCTTTCAGAGGCAGGTTTCAGCGTTGCTTCTTATTTCTATTCTTACATCTAATCAGACAGCAGCCTGTAACTTGACTCATCATTACATATGGCCTATTGACAGTTGACAACAACTTTACTCATCATTACATATGGCCATTTACAGTTGACAGCTGTCAACCAGGCAAGTTCACATACGTTGCTTCACAGTCACATGGCATTGCAAAGAGTGGGGGTGAGATCCCAGGCCAACATGCCATTGATCAGCCTAGAATGAACCACTGCAGCTGGAAACCACCTCTCTGACATAAAACAGATCCCACGCTTGTACATTTAACCTCAGTATCTCACCATTAAAAAACTACCAACACATTCAAATTAAATGGTCTTTTATTTCACTCAGTACTCTAAGACCACTTTTGTTCTGGTACTTACTTCTGATACTAGTGCTTTTCTTCCCTTTCTATTCAAGTTAATTTCCTACAGAAAAAAAAAAAAAAGGGAAATGGTATTGTGGTATTTAGACCACAAGGAAACCCTGTTCCTTAAGATAGAGAAGTAGGCATATGTCCAGTTTAAACTTGACCGAGCACTGCCTTTAAATTCAGTGAATTAGAGATCATAGAAGTTAGGAAACAATAGTTAAATCACAAAGATATAAGACTTCAGAAATCTATCTAAACTGCCTATTTTCAAAACCACGTCTAGTTTGAAGTATGGTAGAATGAAGTTCCTGTCAGTAGCACAAACTGAATGTTGAAAGTCTGTGATAGTAAAGTTTTGTTCTGTGTGTATATATATAAATTTATGAGGCAATGTCTTCCCCAATATAATATGCTATTCACATAGCACATCTGACATCATCATCACAGTATCTACGTCTACATATTCCAAGCGAGGCTCATGGAAGGGATTTTAGTCAAGACACAAATCACTTGCAGCTGGTGATTTCTAACCTTTATTACCCCCGTAAGAGATAGAAAACTTTTGAGACACAGCCTAAACATGTCAAAAGGTTGGTTTTCCATTAATATCAGCAGGAACAGAAAATGACACTGCAGTTGTCCTTGGAACAGAGAAGCTGACAGATTTGCTGAAAGGTTCAGCCATTGTAGGATTTTGTTAAAAATCTAAAGGCAGCAGCATTTCCCTTTGAAGTTCTGAAACATCTTGGAATTCAAAAAGCTCAAGAAAGAATAACAGGGACAATTGGATTTTTCAAAACTCCATTTTAATTTAGCTTTTAAAATATTATGCTTAGTCATTAAGGGTGTCAACTCATTCAAAGGTACAAAGTAAGTTCACTAAGAATTATCACTGAAGGTACCCAAATAGATTTACAATTCCAAGGATGTATGCCAAGGTCTAATACGTTTAATTTAAATGTCCTACCTTTCCCCTGGGCATTCCCAACAATTCGAACTGAAAGGCACTTAACAGAGGCAGGCCCACAGTTCTGCGTACAGTATACTGGCTCTCATACTGAAGGTCTTTTCCATTCAAAATGTGAAAAGTCAGATTCCATATTACTTGTCCTTTGTAATTCCTGTAATCTTTTCTAGTTAAACTTAACATCTGAGTATTACAGTAAAAATCCAGGACTAAATCTCCTGGAGTTGGCAGCTATATCGTTCTGTATTGGAAGACTCAAAAGAGAACTGTACACTGTTTGGGTAGCAGAAGGAGGCTGAGTGAGTCAGCTGAGACTCACACAAAAACTCACTTCTACTAAGATTTGTACAATTAAACATACTGTACTTCCTCAAGATAAATAACAGGCCTTAGCTATTATCCTTATAAACCTAGTATTTAGGAAATTAACTTGGTTCATTCTTATCCTAATTTTTTATGGAGCTGATAAAATTTTAATGTTTGTCTAATTAACAGCCAAAAGCATACAAACATTGAACAACAGCAGTCTCGAACTGTATGTCAGAGATATGACTTAGAATAGCAGAAAGTTCTTTTATTCCCTCGCTCAATATTTAGATGACCCCTTTGAATTCCAAAAAACAAGTACTCTCTATATTTAATAAATTGTAATAAAATAGCTACCACATGTATTGCCTTGTCTCTTCAAGTCTGACAGTCTATATTATACTCTACATCTAAATTTGAGTGAAAGTTCCAGTCTACTTTAAGGAGAGATCCCAGTCCTTATGGAACTCCACTGGTCAAATCCTTTAAAAAGGAATCTACAAGGCATATATCCTATCGGAGCGCAATATATCTCAGCATCACAAACCCAGTTCTTCAAGGAAGTACTGCTAAAAAAAGAAGTACAGGTTTTTGTTTAATTTACCAACTTAAGTTTACTATTTGTTTCCCATTCTATAAATCTCAACATTACAAAATAACAAATCTCAACAGTGAGAAAAGGGGGGGAAAAAAGAAAACGTCTCCTATATATTCATAAAAATGAACACATTCCCGAGAAAATGGACTCATTTCTCTCATATCATAGAGGAAAAAAAATGGCTATGACAAATTCCAATTGTATCAGCTCTATGAAAAATTCGGAAGACAATGAAACATGTTAATTTCCTAAATTCCAGGCTTACGAGAATAAAAACAAAGACCTATGAAATTTTACCTCTAAGTATCTAAGCCAAAAACAATTGCTGTTACAATTTGCCACACTTGCCTTAGTTTTTACATAGAGAATGTTTTTGGTTTCACAGGTAATTGGTAACCTTGAGCACAGGTAACTTAAAATCACTGAATGAAAAGATTTGCTTTGGTGAATTAAAATGGAACAACTTCTCTAAAATAAAGGGGAAAAGGCCAAAAAAAGTTAAGGGGATTAATAGGCAAGTGTTTCATCTATTTTTGCATTTAATTTTATGTTATGAAAGCTTTAGGCATCTAAAAATATACCTCTTTTATTCTTGTAAGTCTGCAAGATTTGGCTTTTGGAACAGAAACAGTTTAGGTGGAGAGGGAATTGTTGAATTCTGTGTCTATGTTTAAAAAAAAGAAGGGTTGACCATAACCCGAGGCCCTCGCTCCTGCAGAGTGCCCGTTGTTATGAAAGCAAGGTGCTCCACACGATCTAATCATAGCACTAAACCTTGTTACAAGCCCTTTTACAGCTCCAATATCTGGGTTACATGGAAACACGCTGGAGAGCCTCCTTGTACTATGAAATAAATGTCATTCTGACTGGCATCCTCTCTTCCAGCAAGTAATTTCCCTCCGCTGATAAATCGATACAGCAAAAACAAATGAGAACGCACAATGGGCATAGTGAGGATTACATTTTTATTCATTTCAGAGCCCCTGCAGCCAAGTTTTTTAAGCACAATAGCAGAAAATGATGCACTTGAGCTAGGAAACAAGACAGATACATAGAGACACTGAGATAAGAAAAGAAAGACAAAAAAAGAAAAAAGGAAAGAAATGGGAACAAAGAGAGAGCCAGGAGACAGGAGGCAAGTGTGTCCCTACCAAGCAGTTCATACACAAACTTTTGTTTGCAAGTAAGATAATTATTTGAATTTGCGCCCAGCTCCTCATAGACAGGATTGGAGAAACACAGGTACACCTTTTTTTTTACTTCTTTATTCTGTAAGGTTGCAGGTAATTCAAAAAGGATCTAAGATCTTACCTTTCTTTAATTAGTTATTTATATCAACATAGGATCCACACATGAAAACTTATCTAGAAAACCCAGAACTAGAAATGGTAGAAAAGACATAATAGATCCTTATTCATCTCTGGAAGTCCCCAAGTCATTTGATTTTCATTGCCTTTAAGGCAAAGATGGGAAGGGCAAAACGAAAGAGAAGCAAGAATACAGTGTCTATTCATAAGAGGAATGGGAAATTCCCATATGGATATCTTTTAAGATTGACTTAATAAGTCCCAAAATAATTGAATGGGTTATCATATAAAAGGAATGTGCTGCACGTTTTAAAGTAAAAATTTGAAGATATTTTGTCTTTGGAAGGGAAAATAAAAAGACTATCTCAGGGCTTCCCTGGTGGCACAGTGGTTAAGAATCTGCCTGCCAATGCAGGGGGACACGGGTTCGAGCCCTGGTCCGGGAAGATCCCATGTGCCGCAGAGCAACAAGCCTGTGCACCGCAACTACTGAGCCCACGTGCCTGGAGCCCGTGCTCTGCAACAAAAGAAGCCACCGCTATGAGAAACCCGCACACCGCAATGAAGCGTAGCCCCTGCTCGCCGTAACTAGAGAAAAGCCCATGCAAGCAACGAAGACCCAATGCAGCCAAAAATAAATACATACATTTATATATATAAAAAAAGGCTATTTCATAAAACCTTAATAACCCCATATTTCCTATGAAGAGACAGTATTATATTTTCTGTTATTTATCATGGTATTTAATCCTTCCTAAGGCAATGGAAGTAAAAATGAGGGGATTATAAAGCCCTAATAAAGCTTTATAGAGGATGTGCTATTGTAATCCTTAAACTCAAAGTTAGTTCTTGGGCAAGTTACTCAACCATCTGTGCCATAACCTCCTCATCTATAAAAATAGGGATGACGGAAAAAGTAACTACCTCAGGGTATTTGAGAGAATTAAATTTGTTAGTGTAAGTAAAATGCTTAAACAGCTCCTGACTCAGAGTTCATGCCACATAAGTATGACCAACACCGTCATCATCATCCACTGCTTCCCAAGCTACAGTTAGTTATTTGGGTGTTGTCAACATTTTCTATTTGACCTATAGGGTAACAATGTATCCATAAAACACATTCTTGGTGCCACTGCACAATACTGAACTAGATGGACTAAGGGTCTCATCTAGCCACAGTTTTTAAATATTCTTAACCGTTTTGTGATGTCCCAGAGTCGGTACACTCTCTTGGAAGAGCAAGTTAGCAAATGTATCACTATATCCAATCCATTAGTATTCTTTTAATTTTTTTCTTTAACTACTAACGTCTAAAAGATAATGTATATTTTTGCTCAAAGTATATATATAACTAATATTTCCTACTATCTTTCCAATGATAATTCTAAGTCAGGATGTAATATATTATACTCAATGTTAATGTGATCTTTCTCCTTTGGGCTTTAATTTGATTGCTCTTCCTTCTATTAAGTGCTTTCATTAGTGTATAACTCCTCAGTTATTCATTACTGTACTCCACTGGTCCAACCATGTTACTCTTTAAGAAGAGGTAAGAAACAGAGGAATAGATCACACTGGTTCTTCGTCCGTATCAAAGACTTCAATAACAAATGAAGAGAAACAAGAAAAGAAAGCAAGGCAAAAAGAATGGAGGTGGGTTCTCCTGGCCTCTGCCATTCTTCCTCTCGTACACCGTCAATAAACACAGGTGTTTACAGGCTTAAATCAGTGTCTCTCAATATTTTTTTCATTATCATCCTCCCCAGTGAACCTTTTTATAATTTTTCCCTTAAAGTCCCCCTGTGAAATTTTAAAATACCAGATATACTGTATATTTACTGTATATGTATCTGTGCTTTGTGCATCCAAAGGATAAGCTTTTCTACCTCCTAAAAACCAAGTTTTGCCCTTTTAGTGGCAATATCATCTTGAGAATTCATGGACTAATTATTTTTATGAAAACAGCTTTGCACTTAGCACACTGGGTCCCAGGTACCTGTAGAAGGTGAGTTGAAATTCAGTTAGAGTTGTGTGTTTGTGTTTTGTTTTGAGCAAACCTTTAAGTACTAATCCATGGCTGTATAATTTATCTTACCCCAAATCCAAAACAGTACTTTGTGGGTGGAAGCTCTATGGTAGTTTGTGAAAGATGTCTTAGAAGCTACAAAGCAGTTTAAGGACAAGAAGTAAGGGGGATGGAGAGTACAGTGGAATTGTTTCCAATTAAAGCAGCTAGGGAATTAGGTAGGTGGAATGTAATTATCTACATTGGAGTTTGGCCAGGCTTCTGGGCTCTTTTGGGGGAAAAAAAAAAAAAAAAAAGCTCTGTGATCTTTAATGAATAGAGAGGTAGGTCCAAGTTTAACATCTTATCCAAAAAATGAAATAAGATTTCTACATCTCATCCAAAAAAAATGAAATAAGATTTCTAAGTCCTTCTTTCCCAGAACATAAGTGGCATTCTTCTTTAACAAACGTGAAACTGCTTATACGTCCCATACTTCAATTTGAAATAATTATTTCACAAGGCAATGACCTTGGAAATGGGAGTGTTGAAGAAGAGACAGTAAAATGGCTGCAGCAGTCAAGGAAAGAAGAGGCACAATTTATAGCAAATAAACGTCAAACCTGCAGCATTCTGAGATACAAGTGTTCGCTAAGTCATAGCAACAGCTATCTAAAAGTGAACGTGGCATCAGCGTATGTTTTCTTGGTTACCTGAAGAAGTAATTCTTAAAGCAGGTTAGTTTTGCTCAAAGTGTACAAACGCTTCCCCAATGACTGGGCCGCCAAGGCAGCGTAATGAAAACTGATATCCTTTGCAAACTCAGGAAGCCCGAGACATGTGCACAATAAATGTAAGCAGACATTATATCCTTCATAATCAGGGCAGAATGAAGATGTGAACTGAATAAATGCTTGAGAAAAATCATAGCTTCTATTAGATGCAAAGATTGAAATGTTAGACACCTTTTAGCTCAACTTTCATTTAATTTACGGCTTTCCTTTCTGGAGTCTGAAGGGAGTGAAGAATTCTCTAATTTTTTTCCCCTTTCATGACTTGACCACAAAGATGAAATCGGGGTACTTTAATTACCATTCAGAGCCAAAGTCTTGCCCTTTGATATGGAAATCCCACCTCTGCGACCGCCTTTTCCCGGCCCTTCTCCTCCCAGTTGCCCACCAGGAATTTTAAGTAGCTTTGTCACCAGCTGATGCTGCAAGCTAAACTGTAGCTCTCTCCTGTTAAAGTTTTGTTTGAGTTACACTATGTTTCTTTCACCAAATTGGAAGAGCTGAAAGCAAGGAGGGAGGGGAGAGAGTAAAAAAGCAGAGAGAGGGAGAGAGCATGAATGAGAATATGACTGACTTGATCCATTAGAGTTGCTGAATTATAGTTTCTACCCTGTGAGCATGAAGTGTGGCCCATCCTGCACAAAGCCTCTCACTTTAAACACACACACAGAGCACACACCAATGAAAGCTGCCATGTACAGCTACCCCGTTATTGTCATCTGCCTGCTGCATGACTCCCGGCTTTGCTATAATTATTAATTGCACTTGTCAACTGTCATTAATTCCTCTTTAGCATCCCTGCCTTTGAGTAATTAGACAGAACAGCCTCACTGAGCTCATTGTTTAGAGTCCCTTGAAAGAGCCCACTGGGCTTTCCGTGGAGAAAACCATCAGCAGTACAGCAGAGCACTTCTCTGTTAACCCTTTGGAAGTGTGAAGAGAAGGGAAAGGGCTTTCATAAGTATGGGTGGCCGGCTTTGCTTTGTGGGTACAGAAAGTCATGGTCAGCTACCTTATACCTGGAACCATAGTCTAATTACTTCTTTCCTGCAGAGAAGGGTATTCAAGTTAATTAAAAAGTCAGAGAAAGTCCTTAGGAAAAACAAAATTTCCAAATCAGCATCTTTGAGTTTTTAATCATTTTCTCATTTGATCTTGTGCTTTGCATTTTTGGAGAAACCATGTTTCTCAAAATAATAATTTCCTATGTTTATTATATACATTTACATACACTACATATATATGTATACATAAATGATACACCAAGTTTTTCCGGGTGACTTTTGGTTTCTCTATGTTATAATTTAGATTCTAAATTTTAGATTGACAGGATTGAAGCTCCAGTATTTATTTAGTCCTTTTTCCAGCTTCCCACACAAGGAGTCAGGTGACAGTGCTTTTAATTGTACAACCGGTGGCTCTGAATATATTTTTAAATTTTATTTTTAAAGCCCATGGCCTCTAAAAGTTCCCTGAATTTAGCCAGACTCAGCTGATAAAAGGAAAATGGGCTGTACGGTTTACATTTGAGTAGTAACTATAAATGAGAATTACTATGTTAGCATTTTATAACGCGTAAGAAAGCACTTTAAAAACTGTAAAGTGCTATAAAACATCATATTAGCATTTTATCATTATTGGCTTATAAAACTAAACTCCTTTGACACTGTTAAATATATTTGTAGCTTTAACTTCTTCAGCAGTCAAAAATAAGTTGAGAATGAGGATTTAGCCATTTTCCAATAATAACACTGTTAATAATATCAAAATAGTTACATATTATTTGCTTAAGCAAATACTAGAAATATTAAACACATAGAAAGGTTAAACCAATATTAGAAAATGTCTAAACAGTAAAGTTTCTTGAACTAGCTGTTCCACTGAAAAGAAAAATCATAAGAATTTCTCTTAAAAAAATTAAGATCTATGGAGTTTTGTAAAATAACTAAAGTAAATTTGATCACTAGAGATCATTAGAGCTACTTCTTATATTATCTTAGCTACAATGTTTCTTTCAGATACTAGGTGAGTGCTTGTTAGCAGTAACACCATTTATTGAAGTCTAGATATGTGCTCTATGTACTTTATACACCAATCCATTTAATGCTCAAATCTCTACGAAATAGGTACTATTATCTCAATTTTAGAGATGGAAAAACTGAGCAACAAGAAATTGAGGAAGTTGTTCAGGATCTCACTGCTAGTTAATAGCAGTCAAGGACTGCTGAGCCCAAAAGCTCCACTCTTAACCACTCTTCTAGCCCACCTCTCCAGGAGTTAAGACACTATCTTATCTAGGTTTCCATTCAACAGGTAATGGATCTAGATTTCTAGTAGTCTTTCTTAAATAGCAAATTTTATCAAAATATCTGAAATATTTGTCATAAAATTACGATATAAAAGTGTGCTGGACACCTTAGGGACTTGGCATCCCATACATTCCAAGTGAAAACGTGTGTGTGTGTGTGTGTGTGTGTGTGTGTGTGTGTGTGTAGAGGGGGGGAGGGAGAGAGAGACAGAGAGAGAGACAGAGAGAGAGACAGAGAGAGACAATAAGTTTCACAATTGTTAGGGATTACTCTAGCTATCCTTGGGCACTATTACTATTGTGTGTAAATGCCAGGTTAACACAAAAAATCCACTTTGATTTATATAATTATACATATATAATACACACATATAAATAGGCACATATATTGAACTATTAGCATAGTTCAATGCATTGTTTATTATTTACTGTATACCTAGTCTGTGCTAAAAAGTATATAAGGCACTGAGTGAAATAGAAAAGTATAAATTATTATTTCTAACTAAAATTATTTCTAACTAAAATGGGTTTTCAGACTTACCGAAGAGACAGATCTCGAGAACCACATAATTAACATACTACAAAGTGCTAAGTGGAATACAATCAATGAAATTGATTAAATGAAAGAGCTATGATCAATAACAAGCCGTTACTGGGAGGGAAAATATGACTTGTTAAAAGGAAAAACTTTCTTTCTAAGTAACAGAGGTGTCAAACAATGAATCTGACTGATTTGAAAAGTAATGAAATACACATCATTAAAAACATTCAAATTTGATGATGATCTATAAATAATGATACAAAAGAATTTCTGCAATGGTTATGAAGTTGAACCAGCCTAAATACTGTCTAGTGTCATCTTGCATGCCTTAGATTCCATAATTCTATAAAATAAGTTTTTAGCAAGGTGGGGAGACTTTATTTTGCTTGTTCTTTACAGCGAACTCATCTTGAAGAAGTTTGGCATTAAATTCGACTTTAAAGATGAATTGGAGGTTAAAAAGTGAGATGAGAGTAAAAAAAAGAAAGAAAGAAAGAAAAATCCAAGTAGAATCACAGGTGCAAAGATAGAGAAATAGAAATAATAAACACTTAGGGGAAAGACAACTTGAAAAGACCTACCTCGCTGACACAAACAGTAACTTGGGAGAGTAGGGGTGGCAAGGGTAGTGTGACGGGGAGTGGGTAGGAAGTGACAGAGAAAAAGCTGTCTCAGCAGAAAGGAGGTAAACTCCAAAGGCATCAAGAGGTTTTCTTCGTTGATTCAATGATAAGAGATGGGGTTGCCTGAGGAGAAAGAGCATGATGGATGAAAGGTAACTCAGGAGACAGCTTGAGTTTGGTACTGCGTTGTATGGGGATAGAAATTTGGTTTTCACTATTAATTGTGAACTCAGGCAAATTACTTGACCTCCCTCTCACTCAGTATCCATATTGTTAATGAGGGTCAAAGAGTTAATCCATGGAAAGCATTAAGCATTGAAAAGTGTCAGCACATGTGAGTACTCAATAAATGTTAACTATGATTATTATTACAATACACTTACTGCTAACCAATATGTTTTAATTCATGTCTAATTGGTATAAAAATTATGTTGAAGGGGAGAAGAGATGATTTAGGGTGGTATCCTTTTCTAACAGAGCTGCTCCAAAGTAGAACGAACTTTCTTGGGACGCATTAAATTTTTCTTTTAATTTAAAGTATCTACAATGAGGAGGGGGAATTATCTATCATATTGTTGTAAAGAGGTTTTCCGCAATGAATGGTACGGTGGATCACATGCTTCTTAGCTCCTTTCTCTTTCTAAAGTGCTGGAGTTCTAACTGATGATAAATCTAGAAAGTTAATAAGGAGTCCATATTTTCAGTCTTTGGAGAGAAATTAAATTTAGGTAATAACTTCCCTCAACTTTGGGTTCATTAAATAGTATACTATTAAGAGTATAAGCTCTAGAACAAGACTGTCTAGATTCAGATACAGATGGCATCTTTTAATTCTCTTGTGTAAGCTTGAGCAAGACTTGAAAATGTTTTCGTGCCTCTGTTTCCCCAAATGCAAAATTGAGATAGTAATAAAACTTACCTCATAGAATTGTTCTGAGAGCTGAATAAGCTGAAACACGTAAAATGCTTATAAAGTGCTTATGAGTGTTCAACATATGTTAGCTATATTCTTGTCAGATTTAAAATAGAGACTGTGACAAAACAGGAAATACTACATTTTAGAGAAAAAGATTAACTGCAGTATATCTAAAGCAAGAGTACAATTTTAACTCTCTTTTTATACTTTTACTATTCACCCTCTATAAGGCTTAAATCAATAAGACTAAAATTTTTGGAAGAAAAGTTAGCTGAAGGGTATCCTTTATAACTTAGTTATAACGAAATAAATGGGGATGTAATGTACAGAATGGTGACTATAGTTTACACATAATTCTGTACTGTATATTTGAAAGTTGCTAAGAGTAGATCTTAAAAGTCCTCATCACAAGAAAAAAAAATGTAACTACATATGGGGATGGATGTTAACTAGGCTTATTGTGGTGATCATTTCACAATATATAAAAATATTGAATCATTTTGCTGTACATTTGAAACTAATATAATGTTACATGTCAATTTATACCTCAATTTTTAAAAAAATACATACTCAATACAATGACAATATCTACTTATTATAATACCATGCTTAACAGAAAAAAAGAAAAGAAAGAAAAGAAAAGAAAGAGAGAAAAGAAAAGAAAAGAAAAGAAATAAGAAAAAACTTAGCTGGTGGACTCAGGCTAAACAGTTTGGTAGTACGTAAGCCGTAAGGCTCTATAGTGAAGTATCATTAAAACAAATTTGTATTAATCAGACTTGCCATGGTTACCAACACCTACTCTCATTAAATGCATTTATACAGTTTCTATTGGGGAATTTATATTACATTTTATTTTTGGTCTTTTGAATGCCCCCATTTCCCCCTCCCCCCAAATCCATACCATACCACATACCAGAGAAAGCTTTGTTGTAGTGGACAAAGCATACTAAATATTGACATTTTTCTTACGGAAGAAAAAAAACAATGGAATCTTATTATTTATCAAATTAGATAAGATTATGCATAAGCTCCTCAGATTGAGTTAAACAATCTGAAATTTACAGACTGATTATGTCACTACTGCCTTAATATTTCTGAGCCAAATTGAACCACACAGTTTTTCTCTGAACCTTTGCTCATGCTTGTCTCAAGCTCTCCTCGTTTCCACCACTCAAGGCCCACCTCAAATATTACTGTATTTGCTATGCCTTTTGGGATTCTCACTTCTTGTCCACAGCGTGTCCCTCCTTCATTTCCTGCCCATGAAACTTCTTCCTTCTCTGATACATGAAATATAACAGAGAATATCAGTTAAAAGTATATGAGACGGTGGAAGTAAAAACAAAAAGAAGGGCACAATTATGGTAAATACATTCCATCAATGTCTATACCTTTGGCTAGGCAGATTCCAAACTTGGCACTAAGTTTTTTAGTAGTGAATGACTAAAGGAACACTGGTCAGTTACACAATACACAGGCATCATTAGATAAATATAGTCTAATAACTATAGTCACCATGCTGTATCAATACATTATATCCCCATGATGTATTTATTTTATAAGTTAATATCTTTGGACCCCCCCCTTCAGCTGACATTTCTACTAAAAAATTTAGTCACATTGATTTAAGCATTAAAGAGGATGAACAGTAAAAGTATAAAAAGAGTTTTAAAATGTATTCATGCTTTAGATATACAGCACCTACTTTTTTCTATAAATAAATAAATATTATATATCAGGAGCATTATCTGATAAGAGGAGTCAGAATTTTCTCCCAAGTAGTCTTATAGAATGGATATGCCAGGTTGCAGTGAAATACTTCTGCAATACAATTCTTGGTAGGCATAATGAGTTTTATGGGGCTCTCTCTCTCTTACAGCAGCCCTCAATCAGGGCCAATGACACCACATTAAAGCATAGGTCATAAAAGTCGCTTACTTGGGGTCTTCAGAAGGCAAGGACACAGCTCTGCATCCCTGGCTTAGTTCAGAGGTGGATTTCAGGGCATCTCAAAAGAAATGCATATCCCTCAAACCATATCTGCAAAATATCATTTGTCACCATTGGGTTTCTCCTAGACATTGCGGGGCAACAAATTTGAAATTGTTGTTTCTGAAAGAAGTGGAGTTCAGGTTCTCTACGTAGCCAAACGTTAAAGTAAACGCCTACGATTAAACTACTGGCAAGCTGACCTCATCTTGAGAACATCGGCATGTATACCAAAGACAGCATTCAGAAGCGAAGTACTCAGAAGTGAGCTATGTATCTTGGCATTCTGCCTTTCACCAGAGGGACTCATGTACTTTTGCCACACTCACCCCCAACTACACCCCAGTACTTTACCACAGTTTTTAGACGCAGGATCCCATTTTACGTATTGTTGCATCCTCTGCAACAACCAGCACCGTGCTTTGCACGTTGATGGTATAACTGCTACACAGAGATGCCTTCTGCCTCCTTCTTTTCCAACCAACTCTTGACACAACTTCTACAAAATACTGGAGTGGAAAGATGGGAGGCACATCCCAAATGGGTCTGCCAACAACAGACTTGGTGCGTATCACACATCACCTCCAAAATGCCTCATGAAGTAAATTACCAAAAAGAAGACGAACCAATATAGAATGTGTTGAACCATATTTCTGTGCATTTTGAGTAATTTTGTTCAAGGAGAGTTGAAGCAGATGGTTAAAAATCAAGAAAATAGATTAAAACCCTAGTTAATGAATGTCTTGGAGATGGCTGTGCAAGTATTTAGTATATGTTTAACTAAGACAAGCTTGCTGAGCAACATTTATCTATGTAGTATTCTTAACTTTCTCAGGACTACTGTTTCAAACCAGAGCTTCCTCAAAGAAATTTTAAATCAGATTTCACCTCTGGTCACATTCCTGCACACTTATACTTTCTAGTAGTTACACAGCCTTAACCCTCCTGAAGTTTTAGATTGTAATTCCAAGAGTTATTAGGTTGGAAAACCGCTTCTGGGCAAATGATGTTATTCAAAAAAATTTTTATACCAGAAATAATAGTTGGATTGTTTCTGCCTCACAGATAGTCTTGAGGTCTGATTTTTCATGTAATTTGGGTATTCTGACATAAAAGTTTCTTGCTCTTAAATAATAATACCCTTAAAACAGAAGAGAGAGATGAGGGGATAAATATAATAAATACAATAGTTTGCTAAACAAATACAAAGGTTAAAATTAGCTTTGACCTTCCTTTTCTGTTTAGTTTACCTATCCTTCTGTATTCCAATGGCATTACATAAATACTTTAATATTTGCTATTTAAGGGTCTATCAAAATCTTGAGTTCTGTTAAGTCTCAATAAGTGTTACTCCTTTCTAAAATTGCTAGTCTTAATGGATACATTTTCTTTTCAAAACGTATTATTTACTGTTGAAAAGTTATTCCTATTCCTAAAATTAAAATATTTGTTTATGTTTTTTAATATCAGTACAGATAGAATTTAAAAATAGAATCAATGGTCACACACCAAATTTCATGTATCCATCAGAGGTATGTTGGACAGTGGAAGAACACAGAATTCATTTTGTGAAATAATTTTTTTAATCCAAAAAGATGAGTTCATTTGAACAATCTATCAAGTATATTTTACTTTATTTTAATAAATTGCTTCATCTTCTGGATCATTTTATGGTAATAATCACTTTTTTTTTTTTTTTTTTTTTTTTTTGTGGTACGCGGGCCTCTCACTGCTGTGGTCTCTCCCGTTGCGGAGCACAGGCTCCGGACGCACAGGCTCAGCGGCCATGGCTAACGGGCCCAGACGCTCCGCGTCATGTGGGATCTTCCCGGACCGGGGCACGAACCTGTGTCCTCTGCATCGGCAGGGACTCTCAACCACTGAGCCACCAGGGAAGCCCCAATAATCACTTTTTATTGAGCGATTTGGTTATGAAAGTGAGAATAAAAAAAGGGAGAAATGCAGGAGAACTTTTTAAAAATCCAACTGCAGTTACATCTGTGAATTCATAGACATGAATTATGCTCACAACAATGAGGTAACTGCTTCATTTTTTAAAAAGGGACTATGAAAATGCTAGGTGAGCGGTAGAAGAATTTAAGGATGGTTTTCAAAAGTGAATATCTTAATAAGAAATGATACTTTTTGTCCATTATACACAAGCCAGAAATAATTTTCCAAGTATTCTAAAACTCTTATTTCTGGGTTACTGTTCTCAGTGACAGTGGGACCAAGTGGAATTCAAACGAAGGCAAACGTTGTCACAACATGAAGAACTGTCCAATGACCTGACACAGATCAACTCTGAAGCAGTACAACCCCAAATCTACCACTGGGATTTTCTGAGTAAGTCCCAGATAAACTTGTTGGCAGTGTTATAGCGTATTATCCTGGCCAAGTAGACTTTAATGTACTGAAAATTCTGCAAAACATTGTGGTCTTCCTAAATTTTTTTCCAATTAAAAAATTAGAATAAAGAATTTATAGATATGTTTATATAGCAATCCATGTATACAGAAATGCTACTATTAGAAAAACATTTATGGATTACTAATGCAATCTCTATCAAAATTCCAATGGCCATTTTTCACAGAAATAGAAAAAACAATCCTAAAATTTGTATGGAACCACAAACAAACCCAAACAGCCAAAGCAATCATGAGACAGAAAAACAAAGCTGGAGGTATCACACTTCCTGATTTCAAACTAGTATAGTACTACAAAGCTATAATAATCAAAACAGTATGGTACTGGCATAAAATGGAACAGAATTGAGGGCCCAGAAATGGAAAAAAGATAGTCTCTTTATAAATGATGTCAGGAAAACTGAATAACCACGTGCAGGAAAACAAACTTGGACCCCTATCTTACAACCACTCACAAAAATTAACTTGAAATGGATAATAACAGATTTGAACATAAGACCCCAAACTGTAAAACTAGAAGAAAACATAGGAGAAAATCTCCTTGATGTATGGATTACTATACTTATGTTTTTAGTTTAAAAAATAGTACGTATTTTTTCTTAAAATGAAAGTAAGATGTATTTCTTAAAGAAAGGTATCTAATACATGCAATTAAAAAGGTGAAGATTTTTAAAAATCAGATGTCATCCTGTAATCTAGCTTTTGAGCATTTTATTTTTTTATTTTAGCATATATTCTGTCAGTATTTTTGTCCTATGCATGATATACACCTCTGTGTGTGTGTTCAGGCACGGACACCCACATATCCATTCAACAAATATTTCTTGAATATTTATGATGGTTCTGCTTTCTCATGTCATTCCAACATTTTTACATGAAATTAATATTCTATCATACACAAACACCATAACATTTTTTAATGCAGAGCCCATTTTTGTAACAAAATCATATTTTTATTATTATTATTTTGTGTGTGTGTGTGTGTGTGTGTTGTGTGTGTGTGTGGTACGCAGGCCTCTCACTGTTGTGGCCTCTCCCATTGCGGAGCACAGGCTCCAGATGCGCAGGCCGAGCAGCCATGGCTCACGGGCCCAGCCGCTCTGCGGCATGTGGGATCCTCCTGGACCGGGGCACAAACCCGTGTCCCCCTCATCAGCAGGCAGACTCTCAACCACTGCGCCACCAGGGAAGCCCCAAAATCATATTTTTATTTTAAATTTTGTGTTACTACACACATTACATATATGTAATATTACATAACTTACTAGAAGCACACGCATCAACATTAACAAATTTTAATGTCTACTGTATGAACTGAATCTTTGGTGCAGCAATACAATGGACACTTCTAGCCTCAGTAAATGAGAGGCCTCATCTCACTGCAATCTCTTCAGCATTGGTTATTGTGCATTTTTAATCTTTGCCAATTTGCTAAATGAACTAGGTTCTCACGATTAATTTGCGTGTCTCGAATTATTACAAAAAAACATTTTATATGTTTAGTCCCCATCTCATTTCCTCCTTTTAACTGAATATTCAAATTATATCTCTATTTTTCCCTTAATTTGTAAGTAGTTGATATTTTAATTTCATAATTAACATATGAAATTGCCAACAGTCAGTTTTAACAAAAATGGCAACTTATTGTATATCATTAAACCCAATATATTGTAAATACATTTCCCAGCTCCTCATTTGTTTGTCAGTTCTATCATTTAAGATGCAAAGAAGATTTTACAATTTTGTGATCAAATCTAGCAAAATTTTTCCTTTGTGATTTCTGCCTTTGGTGTAATGCTGAAAAATAACTTCCCTCCACTTATATAAATACTCACCCTCACTTATATAAATACTTCCCTCCACTTATATAAATACTCACCAACACTCTCTCTTAATACTCTAGAGTTTCTTTTATTAAGAATTTAAAACTTTAATCCTCCTAGAATTTATATTGGCAACGGTATAGAAATTTAACTTTTTTCTAAATACTTAGAAAAGTGTTCATTCCTTTCACACGGATTTAATATGCCTAAAATGACACTGTATCAAAAAGCTTTACCATATTAAGAGGGAATGAAATTTCCTAATTACAGTTCAAACATCATATTTATATTATGTCATTTCATTTCATATTATAAAGCACCAATTATTCACTGTAAAGTATCAACTGTTTTCTAAATTCTCTAAAAGATGAATAGATATATGTATAAGTAAAGAAAATTAAAAATTATGGTTCCTAATTACTTTAAAAATTAGGAAATATTTATTACATTTTATAAAGAATCTCAGCAGTTCAACTTCACTAATTTATGCAAAATGTATTTTCATTTACAGAATGTGACCGTGGGCAAGACTTCTTCCATTGAGAAGATATATAACCTAATTATGCAAAAAGTTCTACGGAGACTGTTTGGGTTCAAGGTTTTTTTCTCAAATTAAATTATTATTGTTAGAACTGCTTCTTTGTTGCTTAGTATTCTAAAGAAAGACACAAAAATAAGCAATTGCCTGCTCACATACATTATTTTAAAGCCTTTTGGTCAACAGTTCATGCATTATTTTATTTGGAAGGAAAAATCCTCTTTATTACAAACAACTGCTGAATAAGAGAACAATGTTCAAGCAGTTGTTCTTAAAGGATTAAAACATATTATTATCATCTGACTTTTAAATAAAAGTAATAGAACTCTAATTTTTCTATGATTTTTTAAATGAATCTCTCTCGTTATTCTTTATCAATCAAGAAGCTAAGAGCCATAGCCCAGAGGAATTCTACAATACATAAACCATTATTTTCTTCCAGGCTAGTGTTTTAGGTCTCCTTCAAGTGGATCAGCATTGGCTACTCAAGTAGCAGTATCTCGTTCCGAGACCAGTACAATGGAGCATCTCTACAATGACTGCATTATGTTACTTAAGCTGATGTACATTTTGAAATGAACTCTGCAATTCAAATTGTGCTAATAAAATTCCCCCAGTGCATTATATGTACATACACTTGAAACACCCAGAAAATAAGCTTAATAACTTTATGTTAAACTATTCAGATGGAGATTAGATATTTGTAGGTAGAGCATAAAGGCAATCAAGCATAGTCAGGCATTTAAACAAATAATTTTGAGTTGAGAAGAAATTATGAATATAGTGCTATTATATTTAAATATGCATGGTGTTTTTACTTGTAAGGTTAACTTGAGAAAACTAAGCTGAAAGTATATCGAAAAAGGAGTCTTATTCAAGAGATTGAGGTGCAACAATAACAGATGATCTACAATGAGTTATAAATGGTTATGAAAGAATGAGATATAGAAATTTTAACTATTCAGGAAATATAAGATCACATAATGAGTTATTAATTAAGAAATGAGGGATTCAAATCAAAGACTGTACTTTCAGGAATGGATTATACCATATGTTAGTAAAGAACTGTGGATTAAGCTATAGAGCATGGATGGTTAGTTGTACAGGTAAGTAGCATCACAAACCCATTATCTGTATTTACTGTGAAATCACTGCCTTCTTTTTCTGTTTTTTTTTTTTTTTTCTAATAATAACCAGGGTTTTGATTTCAGAGAGTCACTGGATTTTGCCATGGCCTTTCAGTCTGGTTAATTATTATGTGTTCAGAGTAATGCACATTTTTATCCACAGGTGGCAGACCTTTTTTAAATCAACTTCAATCATATTCAGTATTTTGTTTTGGTGGTTTTTTTTTTTTTTTCTTAAACTGCCACCCACATTAAAATGTAAGAGTGTGCTGCTTGGAGTTCTCATTAATGCTGCACAATTTAGATGATAGATTTGTCAACATAGTGGCTCATTCTCAAAGGCCACTGAACCCTGTTGGGATAAATGCCTTAAAAATTGTATATTGCAGAGTAATCTTTAATTATAAAGAACTCACTTGACAATTTACAATATATTGGGATTATTCTCCTTTTGCAAGCAGTAAAGAGTTTTACTCTTTAGATAAGGTTGACTGAGGAAAAAAAAAGAAGTGATTGGATTTGACAAATAGTTAAAGCAAAGAGCTTGCTTATTTGCAAGTAAAAGAGAGGTGACCAAAAGGCGTGTACAAATAACAACCACTTAGGTTCACAAATAATTAACTGGCTAAATGGTTAAAGCAAATAATTATAAATGCAGTGACATTTTAAAAGAATGTTAACACAGAAAGAGATAAGCAAAACAAAAATAACTGCCCCAGTGGTATAACTAACCACTATCCTCAATTTACCTCTGTAAAATCTTGAATTTGCAAACCTATGTGAAGTACTTATTTTTGTTGTGTTATTTTTGGTCAGTGCAGTATAAAATCTGACATCCAACTAAGCCTTTTTGTGGGTATTGATATGTGCAAAGAATGCTTTAACATGGCAATGCATTTCAATTCATATATAAATAAAATATTTATAACTTTATAGTTCTCAAAACATTTTACTGCTATTCCATCTAATGGCAATGCCTGATAGCCTTTATTACATTTCTTAGAAAAAGAACACTGGAAAGAATAAATGCTTATTTTACTACCCTATTAGTCTTCATTTCCAAAGTGGGAAATTCTTTACAAGCATCTTAAATTATTTTACCTAATTTTGAAAGATGTATCAGTTTAATTTACACTATTTGCAATCATATTTCGCCCTCATGAAACATAATACACCCTTAAAGAAATAAATAAAACTTATCATAACTATTTGCTGTACTATTTTAACACTTATTTTGAATATATCTACACAATGTGTACACTTAAGCAAATGGTAAGAAAGCACACACCCATGTAACCACCAGCAGGGCATTAGTGTCACTCTCCCTTGGGCCAGAAGTGCTCCCTGACCCAAATTCTCCCTCCTTCAGCTCAGCCTCTTTCTTCATTCCTAGAGATCAGCACTCTCTGGCACCTATAGTAATGTTTCCTTGCTTTTCTTTATAGTTTTACCATCTATAATGCATCTCTGAAAAACATAATTGTTTGCCTGGAATCATCCTGCATGTATTCTTATGTCTTTGCTTTTCTCCGTTTAATATCAAGTAGATCACTAAAAGTCTTCCACTTCATTATTTCATTTCATTGTATGACTATTCTACCACTGTCCATAGTGTGGACGATAACTGAATTATTTCCAATTTTTGGCAAATACAAGTATTTCTCCTGTGAACATTCTTGTACATATCTCCTGATACATGGATGCCCATATTTTGATGGGATATATACATATATGCATAGGATTGCTATGCTTAAGTAGGGGCTATAAATTTTAACTTTACTATATCTAAAAGTAGTTGTTCCAATTTCTGTTCTGACCAGCACTGTATGAATGTTGCTGTTGTTCTGCATCCTTGTCATTACTTTGACCTGCTAGCCATTTTAGTTTTCCCCATTCTGAAGTATGTGTAGTGGGATCTCATTGTGTAATTATTCTGTATTTCCTTGACTATTACTGAGATTAAGCATTTTTTCATATGTTTTGACATTTGGACATATTATTGGCCATTTGGATTTCTTCTTTTGCCCATTTTTCTATTGGGTTGTGTGAAGTTTTACATTGATTTGTAGTTTTAAAAAATCTATTCTGGATATCACCTTTGTCAATGATGCTTTGAAAATTTATTCTGCCACTCCATATACTGTCTTTTCACTCTCTTTATGGTTTCCTTTGATAAACAATAAAATGATGCAGAACCTAATGTAAATGACGAACTCTTTGGTGATAATGACATGTCAGTTAAAAGTTGTAAAAAATGTACCACTCTTGTGGGGGATGTTGATATTGGGGGAGGCTGTGCATGCGTGCGTGGGTGCGTGTGTGTGTGTGTGTGTGTGTGTGTGTGTGTGTGTGTGTGTAGGGAGTGGGGGGAAGTGGTACATGGGAAATCTCTATACCTTCTCCCCATACTGCTGTGAACCTAAAACTGCTCTGAAAAATAAAGTCTATTTTAAAAAATAATGTAGAATGTGTGCTTTTTTAATCTAAGGAATCTGTCTCTACTCCCAGGTCATAAAGTTATTTTCCTAGATTCTCTTATAGGAGAATCTCTTATGACAGATTATTGTTTTACCTCTTACACTTAGTTTGTGACCAACTGAAATTGATTTTTGTGTGTGGTGTGAGGTAGGGATCCAACTTCATTTTTTTCCATAAAGAATCAATTTTCCCAATACCATACATTAAAAAGTCTGTTATTTCTCTACTGCTTTGAAGTACCACCTCTATTATAAATAAAATGTCCATATATGCAAGAGTCATTTCTGAGCGCTGTAGCCTCTCTCATTTGTCTACTTGTCTACCCCTGCAGCAATGCTGTACTTTCTGAATTAATAGAGCTTTCATATTAATAGGGCAAGTAATCCTACCCATCCCCCCTTTACAAGTCTCTTGACTCTTCTTGTCCTTTGCATTTTAGAATCAACTTGTCATATTACACACACCCACACATACACACATACACACACACACACACACACACACACACACACACACACACACACACAAACTACCCAAACAAATAACAAAGAAACAAAGACAAAACAAGCAGTTGGCATTTTGATTGTGAGTACACTGCACTTATGAATCTACTTGGGGGTAGGGGATATCTCTACAATACTGGATCTTTCAGTACATGAACATGGTTTATCTCATCATTTATTTCATTTAAAAAATATTAAAATATTTCTTAAACTTTCACAATTTTCCTTATAGAGATACTACTCATCACTTATTAATGAATGCTAGGCAAAAATTGATGCTGATCTATAGAAACACAGCTGATCTGTGTATATTGTATTGTTTGCATCAACCTGAAATGCTCATATTAATTCATATCATCTGCCAAGAATGACAACTGTTTCTTTTTCAATCCTAATAATTTTTATTTATCTTGCTTTATTGTATTGGCTAGGATCTCCAGGAAAAATGCTCAATCGCAACTATCCTGATGTTGTTTTTGATCATAGAAGGAAACTTCCAACAATTCACTATTTTAATTTATTCTTGCTATAGGTATTTCAACTAAGGAAGTTCTTCCCTGCTTTTAGTTTTCTAAGAACTTTAAAAAATAAGGAATAAATGATACATTTTATTAAATCCTTTTCTGCATTAATTGAAATAATCATGTGATACCTTCTTTTAATCTGTATTACATTGGCTGTTTATTTACATGTCAGCAAACCTTGATTTTCTGGAGTAAACAAACTTGCTCATGATTAATGATCCTTTTTATATATTGCTGAAGTCAGTTTGCTAATATTTGGTTGACAGTTTTTCCATTTATATTCATAAGAGGAATTTGCCTGTGAATATGCTTTTTCATACTATTCTTGCCAAGTTTGGTATCAAGATTATATGATCCTTATAAAATAAGTTGGGGACTATTACCTCTTCTATTTTTTGAAAAAAAAAAAAAACTTACATAGGATTAGACTTATGTCTTCCTTAAATGTGCCTGTGAAGCCATCTGGGTCTGGAAATTTTTTGTAGGAAAATTTTTGATTACCAAATTAAATTTCCTTAATGTTTATAGAACTATTCAGGTTCCCTATTTCTTTTTGAGTAAATACTGCTAAGTTATATATTTTTTAGGAATATTTTGACCACTGACATATTTTTCTAGGAATCTGACCATTGATCTAACTCTTCATATTTCCCAACATAAACTTGGTAATGTAAAGTTCATGATACTCATTATTAGCTGTTTAACATCTGCACATCTGTTGTGATGTCACTTTGTCATTTCTGATATTGGTTATTTGCCTCTTGTCACTTACTTTCTTGTTCAGTCTCATCAGAGGATTGGAAAATTTCCTCATCTTTTGCAACAATTTTTGGCTTTCTTGCTTCTCTTCTTCATACGTTTGTTTGTCACTTCATTAATTTTGCACTTTAATTCGTTTCCCCCTTTTACTACTTTGAGTTTATCTTGTTGTTTTTGAAATAAATTCTTGGCTTATTAATTTTCACTCTTTCTTTTTTCTAATACATTTAAGGTATAACTTTCCCAGCAAATGCTTCTTATAGGTATTCTATAATTGTTATATGTAAGATGTTCATTTTTATTTAATCTAAAACATTTATAATTACTATTGTGACTTCTTTTTAATTTTGAAACTTTTTTCTAGCCATACTTCTGTTATTCATTGGCAGCTTAATTTCACTGCTATGATTCAAATTCTTTGAAATTAGTTGAGACCTAATTTATGACTCAGGATATGGTGAATTTTTGTAACTGTTCCCAGTGTTCTTCAAAATAATGTGAATTTTGCAGTTGTATGCAAGGTTTTTATATATGTCTACAGGTCAAGTTTCTTAATCTTATCTTTCAACTCTACCCCCTTTGCTGATTCTTTTCTATTTTATTTCATTAATTATTAAGTTAATTTCACTGCCATTGTGGATCGTTTATTTCTCCTTGCTAGTCTGTCAAATTTTCCTTAATCTATTTTGTGGTTATGTTATTAGGGACATTTAGATTTAGTATTATTCTATCTGCCTACTGAATTGAAAATTCAATCAGTTTTAAAGTAACTTTATCTCCAGTAATGGTTTGGGCTTTAAAGTCTATTTTGTTTACTCAGTGTAGTTACACCAGTGTCCATGTGGTATTTGCATAATACAATTTATCCAACTATTTTCCATCATTATTTACATTTTACATGTGTGGAATCCGTGGTTAAGAGATGTACCCAACAGTAGATAGTCCTAAATGGTCGAGTCAGAAATTGACCTAAACAGTGTGTCTCCAAAGTTGATGCCTTTCAACATTATGCTTCCCTTACAAGTTCCAAAGAGTGGAGTCAGCTTAGGTTCAGAGGGAAAAAACACTCTCATTCTAATTTCTGCCAAGAATTTCTCATAGATTGCTATCTAATTGTGACTTTTCACTTAGCTCCGAGATAAATTCTCACTCCTTTAATATGCTAAGGCAACAAAATACTGTAAAAAATCCTTGAAAAAAAGAAAGAAAACATTCTTAATCCAGAACTGCAGCACTCAACCTCTTTCACTTATACACAAGGAAGAAGTCTTCAAAGTTTTGCCCTTTGCCTTTGAAATCTGCATGATTAACAGCAACATTCACATGCTTGTCAAATGCCACCGAACTGTATCTCAATCTGCCCTAACCTAAAAAGGTAGCCAGGATGCAATATGATCAAGATTTCTGAGTGGCTGTATGGCTCTACTGAGAAGGAAAGCTTACTGCAACCTGACTTCAGAAAAAGCAGTCAGAAAGGATGAGTGATAAGCAATTTCATCTCTTCTTGAATAGACACACATATAGTATTTTAAAAAGAGGCACTAAGCAACTTATGTAACCTTTTGGAATCCTGTACTTTTTTTTTTTTTTTTACATCTTTATTGGGGTATAAATGGTGTGTTCGTTTCTGCTGTATAACAAAGTGAATCAACTATACATATACATATATCCCCATATCCCCTCCCTCTTGCACCTTCCTCCCACCCTCCCTATTCCACCCCTATAGGTGGTCACAAAGCACCAAGCTGGTCTCCCTGTGCTATGCGGGTGCTTCGCACTAGCTATCTATTTTACATTTGGTAGTATATATAAGTCCATGCCAATCTCTCACTTCTTCCCAGCTTACTCTTCCCCCCGCCATGTGAATCCCATACTTTTTACATTTCTATAATTTTAGTACTAAGTTATACTTGTTAAAAAATGTGTAAACTGTAAAGAAAATTAAAGTTGCTCATGATTCCATAATCCAGAGCTAATTAATATTTAATGTATTTACTTTCAGCTATTTTTTCTGCTAACTTTTTATGTATTTGTAATATATATGTCCACTTGAATATGTGTGTGTGCATACATATGTGTGTACACACACACATTTGGAGATACACTGTATCTTTAGTGTGGACTCTGACTTCTTTCATTTAACATTGCATCATGCATAATTTCAAATGTCTTTCAAAAATTTTTTAAATATTTTATTGACTGTATCAGATGAATATATTCAGATTTATCCAACTATTGCTTTATTGCTGAACAATTTAGTCAATCTCAAATTATTCTGATTATAAACATATGAAAATGATCATATTTACATAAAATTTTGTCTCCTTTAATTATTTCATTAAGTTAGATTCTTGGAAGTGAAACTGCCAGATACTGTTAGTTAAGCCCTAATATCTAGTCTCTTACTCTTCCACAATAATAACTCCCCCAAATTTATCTTCCAGAATAAAAGCTACATCTTCCAAGCTCTTTTTAAGTGTGGCATGGTCATGAAACTATGTTCTAGCCAATGGAATGTAAGTGGAAGGGGTATGGACACTTTTCAAAAGATGTCCTTAAAGGGAGAGAGCATGAATCTTCTAGAAATATTTCCCTCCTCTTGCTAGAATACGGACATGATTGCTGGAATACCAATACTGGATATTCCAAAACACTAGGTAAGAGTCACATGTTCAGAGAAACAGAGCCAAAGATGAAAGATCTGGGTCCCTATTGACTGTGGAACCACCCAATCAGCTCTTAACTGCCTACAGAGACTTCACATAAGAAAATATAAAGTTCTACCTTTTTAAAACAATTTGGATTGCTTGCAACCAAACCTTTTCCAAACTAATAGAGTGAAAATGTTGCACAGAATGCCTTGGAAACATTTAAGGCTCTTAACAGAGATGGTCAAATCACTTTATGGTTGAATAAATATAATTTATTTCCAACATTATTGAAAACACCAAACTCCCCTCATTCTTGTTACAACATTATTATTCGAAGCTACTTTTTACTAGTTAGATTGTTAAGTGGAGCATAACTTTGCATTTCTTTTACTAGCATTTTGCATTAGAATTGCATGCTTTATTTAATTATTTGTTCGTATATCTTGTTATCTTTTAAATTAAAATGTTAGTGCCTTTCTTATAATAACAGCTATACTTGTGATGTTTGCTGTATTTGTTAGAAGTAGTCCCAGTTTTCCATTTGCCTTTTAATTTTATTTATACTTGTGCTTTTACTTGTAAAACTATAAAAGTTTCATATTTGCAATAATTCGTGACTTATTCCAGTTCTGTTATCATTAAAAACCATTACAATGCTTTCTTCCATATTACTCTGATTCATTCATCTGTGAATATATAAAGTCTTGTTTATAAACATTTTTTAAATATTTTTTTAGGATTTAAAAACAATTCGGTCTTTAAAGACGATAAAAACTACCACTGAACCTAAGAGTTTTCACAAATAAACTTGTATCTTGAAGTTCTAGAAGCGTAAGTCATATGACTTTTAGAGTGGATTAGTAAATAAATAAATTTTAGTTTACTCTGCAAGAATACCACTTTTTCACTATTCTCTTTAGGACTAAACAGAAAGATAATTCATTTTTCATTTTACTAGTGACAAACCTCTGAACAATAGGATCCCTTTCCTTCAACCTTTTCTGCTCTCACCCACATGACAGTCACGGGACGACAAAAGGATTTTCAACTTTAGGTCTGTGGTCAAACTTTGTTCCTGGTCCCAAGAGTATAACTTTTACAGGCATTTCACAAATGCACACATAGATAGATGCCCACTAAATTTTTCTGCCAAGCAAATTGGGAAAATATCTGTTTGGCCTCAGCAAAATTGTATTTTTGTATGTGTTTACAAAAACATACCCTGAAATACTGAATAGCCCATGGAAATTTTTATAAAATGTGTGACCTACTCATTGTGACCCAGAATATTTCTTGTTCAGCAATAATAGAAAAGTAGCAACAAATGTTTTTAAAAAAACATTTTTCAATGAAGAAAAAAAGCTTCTGAAACTTTAAGAAATGTGTATCTCATTAAGGAAATGAAAAGAAAAGAAATGTTGCTTTCATCTGCCAGTTTAGAAACATTACCTTCATAATAAGGTTGAAAATTATAATTACAAATACAGTTGTCATCTGAACATAAAAGACTATGTATTATCGCTTTATATGCATATGTCATATACTTTACTTATAAGTTGAAAATAAGAGAAGGCACATAAACTTCCATTTTTAAAGTAATCAATCTTTTCAAAGGTGTGTATCATGTGTTTTATGAATATATCTTTTTCCTACCCAGTGCAGTGCCAAAGTTCTCTGTTCAGGCTTCAGAATCTTATAAGTAGATTCAAACAGGACTCGTGTCATCAGCAAGAGGAATCTAGAAAAAATAAAAGTAGACCATTAACAGTGTACTGTTCCTTTTTAGTAAATATATAAAGATATGGCTCTTGGGAAACAGGAGATGTCTATGGTTTTCAAAATAAATTCATATACATTGATATAGATATAATAAAGTTATTATTTATTGAAAAAAGGCATTAATTTGACATTATAATACCACCAGAATTAATCTAAAAACATATATATATGTTATGCTATATGCATACATACATATTTGTTAATCACCACATAAGTTGTTCATTTTGTATAATTTTGATATAAACAACCTGAATATACTTTAGGACAGGCAACATTAAGGTAAATTCTTCTTTCTTGGAATGAGTTATGAAAGATTTTCAGGTGTCCTCATAGCCCTTTCCTTGATTCTATTCAAATGTATGACAGCAACGATCAACACAGTAACTGTTTAGTGGGAGTCATCCAACTATCTCTACATTGACATTCCTTGCTATATATCTCCATATATCTCCCAGCCCAGCTTCAAAACTATTGTTCTAGACACTTTCAGGAGTGAATAGAACTCTGGCTTTGTTAACAGTTCCTTAGACTGGACAAAAATGGCCTCTGGCAATCAGTTGAAATTCCCAAGAATCAGACTTTTGAAAGCAGGGAATCAGTACATGGTGGCAGCCAAAGCATTGTTGCCAGCTCAGTCTCTTCACAATCAGTTCAATTTATGAAGAATTGAGTAATTCTTCAGTTTCATTCTTATTATGCCATTGATATTTCACCATTTTGGTCACAAGGTTTGTGGTATTAGGGTAGTTTTATTACCATATTGTTATCCACCTGTACCATGATTGGTAGGGGGGATTTCACTTCATTCCAATATCAGATCTTTTGTTAATAAGCACAGAAATCTAAAAGTCACCACATTGACAGAGAAGATGCCACATTATTTCAACAATTCATTAATTACTCCATTGGAAAGTACTTCAAAATGAGAAAAGTTATTACAAATTTTCAACATCAGAAATTATGCCGCTGCCTGTTTATAATAGCCAAGACATGGAAGCAACCTAAATGTCCATCAACAGAGGAATCAATAAAGAAGATATGGTACATATATACAATGGAATATTACTCAGCCATTAAAAAGAATGAAACAAAGCCATTTGCAGCAATATGGATGGACCTAAAGATTGTCACACTGAGTGAAGTAAGTCAGACAGAGAAAGAGAAATATTGTATGATATCACTTATATGAGGAATCTAAAAAGAAATGATACACATGAACTTATTTACAAAACTGAAACAGACTCACAGACTTAGAGAACCAACTTATGGTTACAGGGAGCGGGGGAGGATGGGGGGAAGAGATAGGGAGTTTGGGACTGACAGGTACACACTGCTATATCTAAAATGGATAACCAGGGGCTTCCCTGGTGGCGCAGTGGTTGAGAGTCCGCCTGCCGATGTAGGGGACACGGGTTCGTGCCCCGGTCCGGGAAGATCGCACATGCCGTGGAGCAGCTGGGCCCGTGAGCCACGGCCGCTGAGCCTGCGCGTTCGGAGCCTGTGCTCCGCGGCAGGAGATGCCACAGCAGTGAGAGGCCCGCGTACCGCAAAAAAAAAAAAAAAAAAAAATTAAAATGGATAACAAACAGGGACCTACTGTATAACACAGGGAACTCTGCTCAATATTATGTAACAACCTAAATGGGAAAAGAATTTGAAAAAGAATAGATACATTATATGTATAACTGAATCATTTTGCTGCACACCTGAAACTATCACAACATTGTTAATCAACTATATTCCAATATAAAATTAAAAGTTAAAAAAAAATTATGCTGCTGCAATAAAATAAAGGTTGTCTGCACATGGTCTGCCAATTCTTTAAAAAACTTGTTTATTTTCATTAAAAATTTTTACTAAAAAGTACCCCAAACTTCACTGTTTTCAATTAAGTGAAATGTCACATCTGACCAACTGTAAAGAGACTACCATGGTAGAATTTACTTAAAATGAAACAGAAAAAATTTGCCATATCCTATATGTAGGCAACACAGAAATACACAGGTGGTAATTTTACCCACAAGAGGGAGCCTGTATTTTTATATTTTTGTCACAGAGCTTGAAAAACTTGAATTAAAATATGAAATACTAAAAAGTGTTTGTTGATACCATAATCTTTATGTCAGGTCAAGTTTTAAGCTAATCAGATTTCAGTTGGCATATTTTTCTTCAATCATAGCATAACAGTATGTCAGAAGATTGGAATGATAGTTGGAATTTTTAAAAATTTCATACCTATATTGTAATTAGGGTTTTTTTTTTTTTGGATATAATAATGAAGAGGTTAACTGCTAAAGCAGCCTAAGAGGAAATTCTTCCAGGTGGTAGTAACATTAGTTGGATGAAATTGACTGGAATTATTATGAGTGCTCTACATCCAAAATGAATAGTATAGAAGTGAAATGATATCTTGGTCATCTTCTTCTCAGAAAAGAGGTTTATATACACCAATAATTTTCCATGTATTTATGGAATAGGAAACACCCTACTTTAAAAATTATAGTGGCCATTCTCACTAATATTACCTAACACTTGTCTAAGAAAGGGTATAACTGACATGACACCAGTATGATCTTTCCTTTCTTAGAGTTGAGAAAGAGATCTTTTTATTTAAATAAAGAAATCTAAGCTTTATTCCTTCACATCGCCTAAACAGTATCTTAAATTACTAAGACTCTCTAAATAAATATGCTCTGGGTTTTGTAAAAATAAACTGTATTCATCAACTTAAAAACTACCTTATAAAAATAATTTTGGCATATCTTATCAACGGAGAGTGAAATGTTCTATCACATTCAGAGACATAGTAATAATCCAGCTGAAATTTGTTTTGTGATTCCTTGTAAAGTGCAGGGAAGACAGATGATAAATTGTCCCTTTCCCCCAGAGTCCTTAGCTTCTTGACAATATTATATAACTGGGGCAGGGAGCTGAGGAAGAAGGGGTTAATCACTGCTGCTCTTCCTTCTGGAATTCCAACCTACCCATTAAATCATTGTTTTTTCTACCACTAGGGACTGTGAATCTAATGGACCTAAAATCAATACCTTATAAATGACACAAAAAATATATTCATTTTTTGGACTAATGTACCCTAGTGTCTGAATCCTATTTACACCCTCTACTTTAAAAAGGAACAACAGACCCATTTCTGCCAGTAAAAGGTTACTCAGTCACTCTGGTGACATGCTGCAGAATGCACTGTTGTACTCAAGTGCAGCATGAGGGAAAGACTGGTGGCTGCAAATCCACCACTGCAGAAACTTTAAACCTGTTGCAGTGCACTCCTGTTAAGATACACAATCAGAAAGGAGCATGCAGGTAGCTTCCAATAGCTTTGCCATGTTCTGAGGATGGATTTACATGTCTCTGTTTTATTATCTTATTTCATAACTTACATAAAATTTTCAGTGCATCAAATATTACCTTACAATATTGAAAAAACAAACACAACTTCCACTTAATAGTGAATTCTATAATGATTGAAGAAGCTCAATAAAAAACCCTAAAAGACAGAAACGCTCACTAGCATACGAAAGAAACACTAGCCAAATTAATGTAGTATGAGATCACACCACATTAAACCACAGTCACAGGCGAGCTCTGAGGAGACTGAGGGCACTTCATCTCAGTGAAACAACCAAAAAAGATACAATGACTATCTGTCGGTTTTTTGCATATTAAGAAAATACGCTGAGAATTCCCTGGCGGTCCAGTGGTTACGACTCAGCGCTTTCACTGCTGTGGCCCGGGATTCAATCCCTGGTCAGAGAACTAAGATCCCGGCAAGCTGCACGGTGCAGCCAAAAAAAAAAAAGAAAAGAAAAGAAAATATGCTGATGAGAAGGTTTGCTATCTATATAATATTTTTATTAATCCAAAGGACCCACATACTTACCTCAGAGGCCATTCTTATCACTTTGAAAGTATTATGCTTAGTTTTAAAAAGGAAACTTCAGTTTACAATCTATTCCTAACTTCAATCTGAGAGTACCTTCTATCTTTAATATTTTTAAGATATCAGAGGTAGAGCAACGCTGTAAAATGCAAAAATACCTGCAATGAAAAGATAAAAGTATGGCTAAAAAAGAAGAAAAAGAAAGCTATAAACTAAAGGAAGACCTATTTTCCTGGAAAAAAATATCATTTGACTCACTTTTTGTTTCAATGGGTACAGACTGAAATAGAGAATAATGAATAAGGGAAAGCAACTTTAAAACAGATTTTTCTGCGAGAACTCTAGCAACAGGTCAGTATGATGTTGCTTGTTCAGTTTTATGGCTTAAAATCCGCAGAGTTATTAAAACTACAAAACAAAAAAGAAAAACTGTTGTTCTTTATTCCATTTGCCAACCAGAGTCATTTATCCCCTATTAGATAAAGTATAATAGACTCTACCGAAAGGGTCATTGGCCTTCCATTTAATGATATTGCCAACCCCAATCTGCATTTTCCCGGCAATGTCCCTCAACACAGAATAAATGGCTGATCTCTTCACAATAACAGCTGATTTCTATTTATTAAGCTAAAAAGGTCACCATTTTCTACGGCTGGGCCGCCCTGCACTATTGATAATTTTATGCATAAACAAATGGCAAATTTGTGCCACATAAATATGCATTAGCAATTACTTTTCCTCGGGTAACGCTCACCGCATGCAAATGTGTACCTCACAGGGCCTGCTAGCTTTTGTTTTAGCTCTTGAACAGTCAAACAAAAGAGCACAATAAACAATTTTAAAATTGCCAATCAATAAGCAATGCAAATGCAAAGGTAAATGGCAAGAAACTTGCTTAGAAACAACTAAACAAAAAGTGAGGGGGGGAGATGGTGGAAGAATTTTCTTTTTTTTATTATTTCATTTCTTTCTCTTTCATAGTGAAAAGGCTAAAGCCCTCTTGACACAGAACAGCTAGCTAGGCTGGTGCTAAAGCAGATGCCAGATGGGGGAAAATAGAAAATACACACATGTTGAATCAACACACACACACACATACACATACACACACCCCAAAAAAAGAGGTCTGGGGAAAACTGTGTTCCTATGTGATTTCAAATGCATCACCTATTCAGATTTCTGATTTTTCAATTTCAGAGATTCAAAGAAGTTTTAAACTGGGAGGTGCTACAGAGACACACAGCCGCATCTTAATTCCACTGCACTGTGCCATGTTGCTGTTTTCTAGAATCATCTGCCTCAGACAAAGGAAATATACATGATCAGTAAGTAGGATATTTTTAGGGACATGAGGAAAAGGAGTAAATGAGGAATATACTGAGGAGAAATAAAAAGCATCTCACAAAACATCTACATACCCAGATGTTTAATACCAAAAACCCTTATCTCAGAGCAATTCAAGAATAGTATTGGGCGTAAGGATAGAGAGATATGGGAGCTAACAAGGAAAGAGGGAACAGGGGTGAGAAAGTCTAGGGGAAAGAATGTTGAACATGAAAATGAATGATAGCTCAAGAAAAAGTTGGTATTTTTTAATGAAAAATTAACTTTAACATGAGGTTTTTTTGGTGCACTCTACCAGACACTGTTTTAAGATCCATTACCCTAGGATCTTCACAGAAACCTCTACGGGTTGGTACATTTCATAGCACAAGGCCCATGGAGGTTAGGAAACTGGACCAGTTAACTTAAAGCTGTGCTAGATCTGAGCTTTGACCCAGTCTGATGCCAGCACCTGCCACTTCACTGCCCAGTGCTGCCACCCGCTCTTGAAAACGCATCCGCTTCGACCTGATTGAAAATCTCTTCCCCAATGTGTTGGTGGCTTTGCCTTTGTATAAATAAGTCAAATTGTATTTTAAAAATGTAAATTCAGGACTCATATCAGTTTTTAAAACTAAGTTATTAAAATACTTTAAATTTTGTAAAATATGCAAATACTAATTTGTATATTAGTACGAAGATACATTAGTACATGTCCACTGAGACCATGTTGTAGTCTTAATGATCATTTGAGAAGAGAAACACACTTTGTGATCCCCATCTTGATCTTAATATAATTAAAGGTTTTACTATTACACAGAGGTCTAGCCAGCATGAACAAGAAAGTAGTAAAGATAAATAAAAGTATTCTTGGCCTAAATGCAAATAGGCAAACCTGAAAATCTAAAACCAGCAGGTAGCTCTGCCCTGTTCAAAGCCAAGATACTCTTCACAGGGGCCTCTCAGAATCCCTAAGTGGATACTAAAAGTCAAACTCATTCTTTAGAGAAGGCTGTGAAATTTCTCCTGGCAATACTTTCCCCTGATAATATCAGTGTCGGGAGATCAGGGCTGTCACTGGCATATAAAGTGCCTTTGTGTGAATAAGAGAAGATGCCCCTTAGGTGGACAATTCAGAAAATATGCTACCTGCACAACCATATAGGATGGCCCTAGAAGACACTTCATATTTTTCTTGGTTAAAAAAGTGTTATTTCTAGTATTAAACCTCACTTTTTTCAGCGTTAAAGATTTTTGAGAACCAAGTACCCACTTATTATTACAAAATCAGTACAGATGGATTCCAATATTTTAGATATTAATTCAAATAATTACATAGCTAGCATACTCCCATTTTGTTATGTTTTAATTCTTTTTGGCCTTTGCACCTGAACATATAAAAACTTGAGTATGGTTTTTCTTTATCAACTAAATGCATTAAACATGTGCTGAAGAGCATTACTACGTAATAGCCCAAGTTTTCATTATCATCATTCCTTGCCCAATGCCTCACTCTCTATGCAAGGTAAGGACTTCAAACTAAAACCACGAATATTCCAACTAATCTGGAGTTTGTCTGAAATGTATCAGTGCTTGTGCAGCCAGCTCTGTAGAATGCATGTAAATGGAAGTGCACAAGAAGTGTGCAAAAAACTTGGTGTGTTATATGGACACGCCAGTATCCAAAGGCTCAGTGTGGCAGAGGCTAGGTCAAATAATTACACTGTGTGTCCCCAATCCCACTTTGATAGCAACAAAATTAGGTTTAGGCAGAGGGTACCTTTTGAGGGACTGAGAAAGTCATAGACAGCAAGAAGAAATTCCAGCCAGGACTAGAACTTTGTGCAGAAGAAGGAGAGTCACTGCCTCATGTGTCTTGGGTGAGGGTCTGCCAGCCTCTTTGCCTTAGATCCTTCCTTCGTCCATCTCCTTCTCTGCTGCCCCTGTGGGCCAAGTTTCCCAGGCCCCTCTGGCAGTCGGCTTTGAGGTGAGTTCAGCTACTGGAAGGAGACTGGAGCTCAGTGTAAACTTGTGCGTGGGAGCATGCATGGTGTGGAGGGTGCGTGTGCCCCTGCGTCTCCTATTTCTCTCTCTCTTTCATTTACTTTTTAAAAACATTTAATTACAGACAATTACATATTCAAAATAGAGACTTTAATAAAACAAACCCTCATCAACCAACTCCAAGGTTCAACACCTATCAACCTTCTGCTGTTTGACTTTCTGCCCTTCTTTCTCTCCTTTGCCAGGTGTCTCAGGCAGCAGCTCCATTTTTACCTGGTTCCACCTCCCACCAGACAGGCCCCCATGGTTCCAGCTTACATCCAGTGCCCCTGGTAACCGTGTCTCGTCCCTTTGCCTCCAGCCTAAGGGCAGCAACAACTTCTTCCTGCTCCTGACCTCTAGGTTGCTCTTTTGCAATTTATTATTGTCAATGTGTAAGCATTTTATTACATGCCCCTTTTTAAAATAATCACAGTGAGGGCTTCCCTGGTGGCGCAGTGGTTGAGAGTCCGCCTGCCAATGCAGGGGACACGGGTTCGTGCCCCGGTCCGGGAAGATCCCACATGCCGCGGGGCGGCTAGGCCCGTGAGCCATGGCCGCTGAGCCTGCGCGTCCGGAGCCTGTGCTCCGCAATGGGAGAGGCCGCAACAGTGAGAGGCCCGCGTACCGCAAAAAAATAAAATAATCACAGTGGCTTCTGTCTTCCTGCTGACTACAAAGAGTGTTTATTTTATTTTATTTTTTACCACCTACTGGCAGAACCATTATTTATCCTTTATTCATAGTTCCCTTGAAGCAGGTCAGGCCACCTAAAGTATAAGACCCTTTCAACAGCGTGGAGCCCAGCATGCTGGTCCAATATTGTCCACACCTGAAGTACGGTTCCCAATATATAATATTCACAATGTATTCCAGTACCAGACAATCTATTCTTATTCCAAATATTCTGTCAACTGCTCGTTTATATCCTGTTTTTTATTGACTTGTCTTAATCTATGGGCCAATGAAGAATCATCAGAGACCTACTACTGCTCCTGGAAATTCTACCCCAGTGCCTAACATTTTGGGAATCTGGCCAGTCTATTTTAAGGAGGTAGCCCAATCTGTCATGAAAATACATTTTTCCAATGGTAGATGGCAGAGACTAGTTAACTAAGTTTATGTCTTAGAAAAGACATGCTTAACATGTAGGCACTTGTTTACTCATAACAAAACATGACCTTCTGATGTTAGGAATGCGCACACACATATACACACACACACACACACACACACACACACACACCATAAAAATGACTGATGTTAGATGGCTCTTACAAAATTACATTTTGAAAAATTATGGGACTATGAATCAAACATATAGATTAAATTCCCTGAAATAGACATGTGCTTAATAATTAATGGGAAAGGATACAAGTAATATTTATGATTTTATCTTACCCCAAACACTCAAATAATTATGCAGTAATCATATTGCTAGGTGAAGACATACTTATCAGATTGGAACTCTAATCTGTAAGGAAATTTTAAAACATAAAAGGAACTCAAAATTGAAATAATGGATTAAATACACACATTGCAACTTTAACCTACTTTAATACAGTATTTTGTTTATTAAAATATTAAGACAAAAAGATCTGCTTCAAGGATAGTTCACAAGACTTTGTAATTTTTTTTTTTTGATGTGGACCTTTTATTTGGTTTTTTTTGCGGACATGAACCCGTGTCCCCTGCATCGGCAGGCGGACTCTCAACCACTGCGCCACCAGGGAAGCCCTGATGTGGACCATTTTTAAAGTCTTTACTGAACTTGTTACAATATTGCTTCTGTTTTGGCCACAAGGCCTGTGGGATCCCAGCTCTCCATCCAGGGATCAAACCCGCATATCCCCCTGCACTGGAAGGTGAAGTCTTAACCACTGTACCACCAGGGAAGTCCCATTTTTAATGGCAGTGATCACAATGCAAGCAAGGATGAGATGTGGCATTGGAGAGAAGAGAATACAGTTAATAACTGTAGGGTGTCCAAATCAAAATTAGATATAACCAACGCTCCATGGTAAGGCAGTATTTTAAATATGGGTTCCAGAACTGATTTTCATCCAATAGATAGGGAACTGGATGAGTATTCAACACCCAGAAAAAGTCAGCAGGGAACACAGTTGGTATGACAACTGTGCTAAAACAGGTACAATTAGGAGGAGAAGATACATTCAACCTGAAAAAGATCAAACTTAAGAGTAAGGGAGGGCACCAATCATTAAGTTCAATCTGATATTTGAAGGGTTGCCATTTGGAAAAGTATAGACAAGATATATTGTCTCATGCTCCACATGAGAACGAAGTAGTATTTGTTTTTTTTAAGATGTTTGAGCATCACATGTTCATCTTTTTTCAATATTTATTTATTTATTTGGCTGCACTGAGTCTTTAGTTGCAGCACGTGGGATCTTCGGATGCGGCATCGGGATCTAGTTCCCTGACCAGGGATCAAACCTGGGCCCCCTGCGTTGGGAGCACGGAGTCTTAACCGCTGGACCACCAGGGAAGTCCCTCTGTTTTTGTTTTGATGGCAGGGTTATAAGGAGGTAGTAGATTTCAGTGCCTTGTGAAAAGCAACTTTCTTTAAAATGAGTTGTCCAGCAGTAGGATTTGTTGGAGGGAAGCCCAATGATTTAGAGTTTAAGCCAGGGCTCTGGATTCACGGTGAATGGGTCACCGTCTGGCTTTGCTACATACTACCCAAGTGATCCTGGACACAGTCACTTAACCTATCTATGCCTCAGTTCTCTCATCCGCATAATCTTCCAAATATATTCTATACTGAAAAGGGGGGCAGAGGTTCAAGCAGGACAAACTCTCAGAGGTCCGAGAAAAGGATTTCTGAATGGAATGTTATATTGGGTCATCCAGCTTTTAAGATCCATTCTAACCTGAGACTAAATTATTCTATTTCTCAAAGTTCAGGCATATATTTTCATATAATTTCAGGCAAGGAAGGCTAGCACCGAATATTTAAAAGGGAGAAAAGTTGCTGGCAATTCGGCATTATTAAAAAGGTTTCAGCATGAGATAGAGAAAGGATATTCATTTTTGACCAAAGATAAAGCTATTTTAAAAAAAAAGAATCTATTAAATAAAATTCACACAGTATTTTTAGTTAATAAAAAACACATAAGTCAGAAATAGGGTTACTTACATCAGCAATATCCATTTTGAATAAATTTACAATATTAACTTTATTTTCTCCTCTTCAGAGTTTCTAGTTACTCAATTTATAGATACTTCTTGGATACTGAAGAAACATGAACAAAGTACTTATGCTTTTTGAACACTGAGTGCTGCTTCCTTGCTGCTGTCAGCCCAGCCTTTCCACTACTCCTTCAACCATGCCTTCTGTCACAGCCACTCAGCACATGGCAACCAAGAACACAGAAAAGTGAGCTAAGCAGGGCTAAAGGGCAGCTTCAAAAGCAGTGATTCTCAAATCCTTTTTTGTTATGCCCCGGGGTTCCGCTAGTTATTTCAAGGAATGCTCTAAAATTTTCAAGAAATTCTTAAAACAAAATCATTCTACTTTTTCTCATCCTAACAATTATAGAGCTCTTTAGACTTTTCAAGGCATTTTCACTTAAACTATCAGATCTGATCCTCATGGCAATTCTTGAAGGTACGAATGACAGGGGATGATCCCTCTCTTACAGATTAAAAAGAAAAAAATCAGAAAAATTATGACATGACCCAAATCACTAAACTACAAAGCAACGTAAGAAAGGCAAGAACCCAAAACCTGTCTTCTTTCTTTCCCCCCCCCATGCTCTGTAACAGATTACACGCAGTATGGAGAGGTCATTTTGCAATCCCTCAAACTATGGAAGCATTAATTTACTTCTGGAGCTGTGAACGTTTACCAGGATTATACTACACTCTCTATTTACCTTCTTATTCACTGATAGATGTTCCCATTTTAAAAAACGGAAATAGCACAGTGCTTCTCAACCAAGGGTGATTTTGCCCCCGGGGGACATTTGGCAATGTCTGCAGACATTTTTTATTGTCACACTGCAGGGGACACTACTGGTAGCTAGTGGGTAGAGGCCAGGGATGCATCTACACTCTTGCAGGACATTTGAGGATAGCTCCCCACCACAAAGAATTATCCAGTCCGAAATGTACATAGTGCTGAGGTTGAGAAACCCTACTTTAGCAGTATTTTTATTTAAGCCATCTGTTTTTGTCTCTTATTTTTGTTACATAATCGCAATAATGCTTTCAGATTGTAACATTTCCTGAGTTCTAATGACTGGTTTGGCATTAGGCTATCAGCTCTTGGGTCGTCACTAATTCCACAAAATGCCCTATGCCTTAATCTTTGCTCTTTGGCAATATGTTGAACAGTGGTTCAAGTGACAGAGGTCACCATGACTGAGATAAATGCATCATAAAATAATTCGTCATGGTATTTAGAACACTTTGCTTATAAAAATGTTGAAAATAAAGTGAAGCAAATGGAGAAAGTCAGAAGCATACATTTCAATAATATGAAATGAAAATGGAAATTTATTTCAGTTAAGGGAGGAACATTTGACTTTCCTGTTATGTACAGCTTACATCAAAAAATCACAACAATTGCACATCCAATCTAAAAAATAAAGTTGGTTATCTTTTTATGTGCTAAATTATTTTAATAAGCATTATAATAAGTAATAATATCCTTTCTGCAGAGAAGGCTGTCACTCTTTGCTCTTGTCCTGTTACAATCTTTTCTGAAGCAAGGGCTCTCAAGTCTGTTTCCTCTGGATAAGGTCCAGGGTACCTTCTCCGGACTTAGTTCCAGTCTTAATATGAGCAGATAAAGGCCCTGATTCTGGGGCAGCAAGTTGCCTCAATCATAAAGAAGCATCATGGTATCTCCTACGTAGTATTTTGCTTCCTTAGTCTTTACCTTTTGGTGTCTTCAGATACGTTAGCACCTGAACGATGAATAAGGGATTTAAAAACAACCTTTTTAAGTTCACGTATCCCTTTAAGAATCTGAAGAAAGCTACAAACCCACTAGATACAAATTTCCATGTTAAAAGACCATTCTCTAAAGGTATTTTGTATTTCTGTACTTCTCGGGAGGAAAGGCACCAACTAGCTTTCTTCAGAACTACCTTTTCAAGGATATTTTAGAGAGAAAGCCTTAGAAGACAGAGGTAGAGTCTCCCTCCAGAGCGTAGGGCAGGTCTGTCTACTGTCCAGTGTCATAGGGATGATGTTCACTTAGTGGCAAAGATTAGGTATGCTTACTGCCTGATACAAAAGAGTCAGGTTCCCTGAGCTCAGATTTTCTCCCCCTGAAGTGTAAACATCACCAGTCTCTGTCTGAATCACTGAATGGGACTTAGGGTTCAGGGAACTGGTACAAATGCTAATACACTGGCTACTACTATTGCCTATTGCTGTGAGTGATAACTGCCCTTTGTCTCTGATCCAGGATTTCCGTGTTCTGCCAACATCTGTGAAACTGTGGCAGGCTAATGTATTAGCTTGCAAATAGGGTAAATACCTCAGACCCTTCACAGTTCTTAACGATGCACACAAGCAACATTAAATTTACTCTTGTAACAGATGGCCATTTTGCCCCATATCTAAATTCAGAAGGCTAAAAGGATCTGTTTTTATTTCTTAGTCAGTAAACAGAAAGAAATGACCATTAAGTTTCATTAAAGTTAAGTTTATTTCAACAAAAATGTATTTGGCTAATAATAATACTGATAGCATTAACTGAGTGCTTTCTATATGCCAGGCACTTTGTTAGGAGCTTAACAAACATTACTTATTAGTTTATTCTGACACTGGTAAGGCAGCCAGTATTATCCTCATTCTACAGGAGGAAACAAAGACCTACGCAAATTAAGTAACTTGGCCAAGGCTACATAACCAGTTGGTGTCGGAGCCAAGATCTAGTTTCAGAGATAGATAGAATGTGAACTTGGCTTGTCTTTTTAATCAACTTTCTTTTATGTGTTCCACTCTGAGCCGCATACTCGTGGTACAAAGGTATGGTCCCTGGCCCTGAGGGACCCATGCTTTAAAGAGGGAGAGAAAGTAATAAATAGATAACTTCAACAGAATGCCATATGGGCTTTGATGCACAGGGAAGGGACCCAGCCACCCCTGGGAGTCAGCAGTAACTTTCCAAACAACAGGATGACTGAAATGAATCTTGAAGGATGATTAGGGGTAGGCCAGGTGAAGAAACAGGGGTAATGCATTTCCTGATTTTTACATGTGAGGAGATGGAAGCCCAGACACAAGGCAAAAGTCACATAGCTGCTTTGAAACAACAGGGCGGCAGCTCGACAGCTAATGAACTTTTATTATCCCCTGCTGTCCTCAAAGATTATTCCTCATTTTTTATCAGGCAATAGGCAATGCTACTATTATCTCTTATTTACACATTTATTCTTCTTCTTTTATTATTTTTAAAAAATCTGAAGTCATTAAGCATTGGGCATTCAGGGACCTAATACATAAAAATAGTGTCACAAGAGTATCTCTTTGCTAAGATGGACACGGCACATCACAAAGTATTTAAAGGGTTAATAAATCACTTGGAAATTTAAATGTCATTTTCTGTTAGAGTCTATTGAAAGACTTATCATGATTATAGACAAAGTTCCAACAAGGTCAACACCAATGTTCCAAAGGCATGAGCAGGTAAGCTAAAGAGAGATCAAATAAATTGTTTAAATGTTACAGCATAGGTAGTTCTCACGAATGTCTCTGCAACCAGTCTAACTTCCATTAACATAGTTAGAAATTCTCTGATATGAAGAAAATTACTATAACTTCAGATATTACTCTAAGGAGCTATTGCTGTAGAATAGAAATGAAGAGATGTAGCTAAATGTGCTAATGTTCAGCTTACTCACATAAAGAGTGCATATACGAACTGAAAACAGAAGAAATTCAAGAAAATCATGCCCAAGATTTGAGTCCAGTTGCAACACTTTCTATGGTATATTACATTCATATACATTTTAATAGAGATTCCATATGGTTTAGTGGACAATACTCAGAACTGGGAAGTGAGGTAACAAGGAGTTTCTCTATCAAAAGAGCAAAATATTACTATAGTATTCTTGGTTGGTTAGAGTATGATTTTTAAACGACAGTAACACCACCACCACCACCACCACCACCTCTGCCGCATGTATTTAGTGTCACTAGACTAAAGACACTAGGATGGTTACTGGGAAAAATGGAGAAGAATATGCCCTATAGCTGCCAGTGGTCTAGTGGAGGTGAAGGTAGCAGTAACACACAGCTAAATAAATAACTACTGTAATTCATCCAACAAACATTTAGGGAGTGCCTGCTCTGTCTTTGGTGACAACTAAAGAAATCTAAGTAAGAGGTTCAAGTGAGGATTGGTACTAAGGAAAAGAAAAGGTGCTAATAGCTTCTTGCATTTCAAATACAGTTGTCTTCCAGTTCTCACCTGAGGGAGAAGTGAGCAGTGGGACAGGGTACCAAGATCAATGACAGTCCAGGATCAGAATCACTGACGTCAATATTATTAATATTATTGAATCTTATCAAATTGAGGGATGATTTTAGGGGTGAAAAAATGGACTTTTTTCTACAGAATTTGACTAAAAAGGAAACTAATCCTTGAGGCTTAATTACTTGAAAAACCAACTAAAGCTGCATAAATAAAATTTTCACCAGGATTTTGAAAAAGTACTCAGAATCACCCTTAGGATACTCTCTTAATTCAAACGAATCCCTAGCCATGTGGCAAGTGCTTTTCACTATTTAAAGCACATCTGAGGATATGGTTGATTCATCACACTTCTGAACCAATATAATGATCGCTAGGTATGTAGCATTTATCCAAGTGTTGCAAAATGTTTCCACATTAGGGGAGGATACAAGTTTTCTGAGGCCTGAAACTTACATGATTTGGGAAGCCTTCTTTACAGAAACACAAAATTATGATCTCTTCACAGTACCCATAATTTCACAGAGAGAATTCTGTGTACAGAGTAGAATTTTACAGAAATAATTTCATTGAGAAAATTATAGATACAAGAGAAAGATAATTTAATCTTTCCAATGGCTTTGTTGACAGAATTTTATTGTTCTCCTTGTTGTTATAGTTGAGAAAAGATCCTTTCATTTTTACAACTTGTTTTTGGTAAGGCCACGTAAAATTTTCATACTGTAGCAAATTCATGAAAACCTTTATCAAGTTTCTTATGAGATACAGGATTTGGAGGAACCTTCCACAGATTAGCCTCTGGCTCCACACATTCAAACCCGGTTTCTCTTCCACAGTCTACATATTTACAGTATCTGGTGACAGATACTATAACATGGTGTGACTTTGACCCTACAACTTCAAGTTATACTGTCAGGCGAGCCAGCAATAGGATCATTCTTAGGAGCCATTCCCATCATGGAACAGCTACGAATAACATAACCAGCAATGAAAATGACTGTGGATGATGTAAATATTTCCCACTCAACCTAAACAAAGTGTATCCCCAAATCAATTTTCCTTTACATGATCCCCAAATGCCCACATTATTCCAACATGATACATAAAGGTGAAAAGTCATGGAGAAGAAGTTGGAATACAGACCATTGGAGATTGGTTCAAAATGGCAGAAAAGAAGGACATGCTCTTACTCCCTCTTGCGAGAACACCGGAATCACAACTAACTGCTGAAAAATCATCAACAGAAAGAAACTGGAACTCACCAAAAAAGATACCCCACATCCAAAGACAAAGTAGAAGCCACATGAGACAGTAGGAGGGGCTCAATCACAATAAAATCAAATCCCATAACTGCTGGGTGGGTGACTCACAGACTGGAGAACACTTAGACCACAGAAGTCCACCCGCTGGAGTGAAGGTTCTTAGCCCCACATCAGGCTTCCCAACCTGGGGGTCTGGCAACGGGAGGAGAAGTTCCTAGAGAATCAGACTTTGAAGGCTAGCAGGATTTGATTGCAGGACTTCGACAGAACTGGGGGAAACAGAGACTCCACTCTTGGAGGGCACACACAAAGTAGTGTGAGCATCAGGACCCAGGGGAAGGAGCAGTGACCCCAGAGGAGGCTGAACCAGACCAACCTGCTAGTGCTGGAGGGTCTCCTGCAGAGGAGGGGGGTGGCTGTGTCTCACAGTGAGGACAAGGACACTGGCAGCAGAAGTTCTGGGAAGTACTCCGTGGTGTGAGCCATCCCATAGTCCACCATTAGCCCCATCAAAGAGCCCTCGTAGGCTCCAGTGTTGGCTTGACTCAGGCCAAACAACCAACAGGGAGGGAACCAGCCCCACCCATCAGCAGACAAGCAGATTAAAGTTTTACTGAGCTCTGCCCACCAGAGCAACAGCCAGCTCTACCCACTACCAGTCCCTCCCATCAGGAAACTTGCACAATCCTCTTAGATAGCCTCATCCACCAGAGGGCAGACAGCAGAAGCAAGAAGAACTACAATCCTGCAACCTGTGGAACAAAAACCACATTCACAGAAAGACAAGATGAAAAGGCAGAGGGCTATGTACCAGATCTTATCTTTATTTTTTCAAGATAAAACCCCAGAAAAACAACTACATGAAGTGGAGATAAGCCACCTTCCAGAAAAAGAATTTAGAATAATGATAGTGAAGATGATCCAGGACCTCGGAAAAGGAATGGAAGCCAAAGATCGAGGAGATGCAAGAAATGTTAAACAAAGACCTAGAAGAACTAAATAAACAAACAGAAATGAACAATACAATAACTGAAATGAAAAATACACTAGAAAGAATCAATAGCAGAATAACTGAGGCAGAAGAACGGATAAGTGACCTGGAAGACAGAATGGTGGAATTCACTGCTGCAGACAGAATAAAGAAAAAAGAATTAAAAGAAATGAAGACAGCCTAGGAGACCCTGGGACAACATTAAACGCAACAACATTTGCATTATAGGGGTCCCAGAGGCAGAAGAGAGAGAGAGAAAGGACCCGAGAAAATATTTGAAGAGATTATAGTCGAAAACTTCCCTAACATGGGACAAGAAATAGCCACCCAAGTCCAGGAAGCACAGACAGTCCCATACAGGATAAACCCAGGGAGAAACACGCCGAGACACATAGTAATCAAATTGGCAAAAATTAAAGACAAAGAAAAATTCTTCAAAGCAGGAAGGGAAAAACTACAAATAACATACAAGGGAACTCCCATAAAGTTAATAGCTCATTTCTCAGCAGAAACTCTACAACCCAGAAGGGATTGGCAGGCCATATTTAAAGTGATGAAAGGGAAGAACCTACAACCAAGATTACTCTACCAGCAAGGATCTCATTCGGATTTGATGGAGAAATTAAAACCTTTACAGAAAAGCAAAAGCTAAGAGAATTCAGCACCACCAAACCAGCTCTACAACAAATGCTAAAGGAACCTATCTAAGTGGGAAACACAAGAGAAAAAAAGGACCTACAAAAACAAACCCAAAACAATTAAGAAAATGGTAATAGGAACATACATATCGATAATTACCTTAAACATGAATGGATTAAATGCTCCAACCAAAAGACACAGGCTTGCTGAATGGATACAAAAACAAGACCCATATATATGCTGTCTACAAGAGACCCACTCCAGACCGAGGGACACATACAGACTGAAAGTGAGGGGATGGAAAAAGATATTCCATGCAAATGGAAATCAGAAAAAAGCTGGAGTAGCAATACTCATATCAGATAAAACAGACTTTAAAATAAAGAATGTTACAAGAGACAAGGAAGGACACTATATAATGATCAATGGATCAATCCAAGAAGATATAATGATTAGAAATATATGCACCCAACAGAGGAGCACCTCAATACTTAAGGCAACTGCTAACAGCTATACAAGCGGAAATCAACAATAACACAATAATAGTGGGGGACTTTCTTTAACACCTCACTTACACCAATAGACAGATCATCCAAACAGAAAATTTATAAGGAAACAGAAGCTTTAAATGACACAATAGACCAGATAGATTTAACTGATATTTATAGGACATTCCATCTAAAAAAAGCAGATTACACTTTCTTCTCAAGTGCGCACGGAACATTCTCCAGGATAGATCACATCTTGGGTCACAAGTCATGCCTTAGTAAATTTAAGAAAACTGAAATCATATCAAGCATCTTTTCTGACCACAACACTATGACATTACAAATCAGTTACAGGGGAAAAAAACATAAAAAACACAAACACATGGAGGCTAAACAATACGTTACTAAATAACCAAGAGATCACTGAGGAAATCAAAGAGAAAATAAAAAAATTCCTAGAGACAAATGACAATGAAAACACTATGATCCAAAACCAGTTCTAAGAGCAAAGTTTAGAGCAATAGAAGCATACCTCAAGAAACAAGAAAAATCTCAAATAAACAATCTAAACTTACACCTGAAGGAACTAGAGAAAGAAGAACAAGCAAAACCCAAAATTAGCAGAAGGAAAGAAATCATAAAGACCAGAGCCGAAATAAATGAAATAGAAACAAAGAAAACAATAGCAAAGATCAATAAAACTAGAAGCTGGTTCTTTGAGAAGATAAACAAAATTGATAAACCATTAGCCAGACTCATCAAGAAAAAGAGGGAGAGGACTCAAATCAATAAAATTAGAAATTAAAAAGGAGAAGTTACAACAGACACCGCAGAAATACAAAGCATCCTAAGAGACTACTACAAGCAACTCTATGCCAATAAAACGGACAACCTGGAAGAAATCGGCAAATTCTTAGAAAGGTATAACCTTCCATGACTGAACCAGGAAGAAACAGAAAATATGAACAGACCAATCACAAGCACTGAAATTGAAACTGTGATTAAAAATCTTCCAACAAACAAAAGTCCAGGACCAGATGGCTTCCCAGGTGAATTCTATCAAACATTTAGAGAAGAGCTAACACCCATCTTCTCAAACTCTTCCAAAAAACTGTAGAGAAAGGAACACTCCCAAACTCATTCTATGAGGCCATCATCACCCTGATACCAAAACCAGACAAAGATACTACAAAAAAGGAAATTACAGACCAATATCACTCACGAATATAGATGCAAAAATCCTCAACACAATACTAGCAAACAGAATCCAACAACACATTAAAAGGATCATACACCATGATCAAGTGAGATTTATCCCAGGGATGCAAGGATTCTTCAATATATGCACATCAATCAATGTGATACACCATATTACAAACTGAAGGAGAAAAATGATATAATCATCTCAATAGATGCAGAAAAAGCTTTTGACAAAATTCAACACCCATTTATGATAAAAACTCTCTAGAAAGTGGGCATAGAGGGAACCTACCTCAACATAATAAAGGCCACATATGACAAACCCACAGCAAACATCATTCTCAATGGTGAAAAACTGAAAGCATTTCCACTAATATCAGGAACAAGACAAGGATGCCTACTCTCACCACTACTATCCAACATAGTTTTGGAAGTCCTAGCCATGGCAATCAGAGAAGAAAAAGAAGTAAAAGGAATACAAATTGGAAAAGAAGAAGTACAACTGTCACTGTTTGCAGATGACATGATACTATACATAGAGAATCCTAAAGATGCCACCAGAAAACTACTAGAGCTAATCAATGAATTTGGTAAAGTTGCAGGATACAAAACTAATGCACAGAAATCTCTTGCATTTCTATACACTAATGATGAAAAATCTGAAAGAGAAATTAAGGAAACACTCCCATTTACCGTGGCAACAAAAAGAATAAAATACCTAGGAATAAACTACCTAGGGAGACAAAAGACCTCAATGCAGAGAACTATAAGACACTGATGAAAGATATTAAAGATGATACAAACAAATGGAGAGATACACCATGTTCTTGGATTGGAAGAATCAACATTGTAAAAATGAGTATACTACCCAAAGCAATCTACAGATTCAATGCAATCCTTATCAAATTACCAATGGCATTTTTTACAGAGCTGGAACAAAAAACCTTAAAATTTGTATGGAGACACAAAAGACCCCAAATAGCCAAAGCAGTCCTGAAGGACAAAAATGGAGCTAGAGGGATCAGACTCCCTGACTTCAGCCTATACTACAAAGCTACAGTAATCAAGACAATATGGTACTGGCACAAAAACAGAAATATAGATCAATGGAACAGGATAGAAACCCCAGAGATAAACCCACGCACATATGGTCAACTAATCTATCACAAAGGAGGCAAGGATATACAATGGAGAAAAGACAGTCTCTTCAATAAGTGATGCCGGGAAAACTGGACAGCTACATGTAAAAGAATGAAATTAGAACACTCCCCAACACCATACACAAAAATAAACTCAAAATGGATTAGAGACCTAAATGAAAGACTGGACACTATATAATTCTTAGAGGAAAACATAGGAAGAACACTCTTTGACATAAATCACAGCAAGATCTTTTTTGATCCACCTCCTAGAGTAATGGAAATAAAAAAAAATAAACAAATGGGACCTAATGAAACTTAAGAGTTTTTACACAGCAAAGGAAACTACAAACAAGATGAAAAGACAACCCTCAGAATGGGAGAAAATATTTGCAAACTAATCAATGGACAGAGGATTAATCTCCAAAATATATAAACAGCTCATGCAGCTCAATATTAAGAAAACAAACAACCCAATCTAAAAATAGGCAGAAGACCTAAATAGATATTTCTCCAAATAAGACACACAGATGGCCAAAAAGCACATGAAAACTGCTCAACATCACTAATTATTAGAGAAATGCAAATCAAAACTACAGTGAGGTATCACCTCACACCAGTTAGAATGGGCATCATCAGAAAATCTACAAACAACAAATGCTAGAGAGGGTGTGGAGAAAAGGGAACCCTCTTGCACTGTTGGTGGGAATGTAAATTGATACAGCCACTATGGAGAACATTATGGAGGTTCCTTAAAAAACTAAAAATAGAATTACCATATGACCCAGCAATCCCACTACTGGGCATATACCCAGAGAAAACCATAATTCAAAAAGACACATGCACCCCAACGTTCATTGCAGCACTATTTACAATAGCCAGGACATGGAAGCAACCTAAATGCCCATCGACAGACGAATAGATAAAGAAGATGTGGTACATATATACAATGGAATATTACTCAGCCATAAAAAGTAACAAAATTGGGTCATTTGTAGATGCATGGATGTATCTAAAGACTGTCATACAGAGTGAAGTAAGTCAGAAAGAGAAAAACAAATATTGTATATTAATGCATATATGCGGAACCTAGAAAAATGGTACAGATGAACCAGTTTGCAGGGAAGAAATAGAGACAGAGATGTAGAGAACAAACGTATAGACACCAAGGGGGGAAAGTGGCGGTGCGGGGGGGGGGGGGTAGGATGAATTGGGAGATTGGGATTGACATATGTACACTAATATGTATAAAATGGATAACTAATAAGAACCTGCTCTATAAAAAAATAAAATAAAATTCAAAAAAAGTTGGAATACAAATAGTGATACTAATCATTTGGCAAATCTAACAAAAACACATGTCCATGTGATCACTTAACTAGGACTCAACCAACACCATGGAATGGACTTAAGCTTCCCTCACGTCAAGGTAAAACTACCTCTGGTTCTCAACAAAACTTCTTAATTTTTGTGACCTGAAAGTTCAGGTGGTTGCACTGGCCATCAGTTAACCTAAACTATTATGTTCTGTAAATCTAGTATAACAGTTCTTTTAAAACTTACATGGTAATGGCTGTATGTACAAAATGAATCTTCAGCACAATGTACGAACACCTCTGGACACTCCGTCAGAGACGAAAGAAGGGTCCGAACACATGGAGGGCTGCTAAGTGGCCAAAAACACCAACTTATGAACCAAAAAATTAGAAGAAAAGAAACTTCACGGATTTTGTAATTTAGAGACATATATTAATATCCCATAAAGTGGGCTGGCAGGACTGTGAAGCTTTACTGATTTTCGACTTTCATTCTAATTTTTTTAAGCCAAGGGGAGTCATACCACCACCCTGCTGACACAGCATATTGATCCCAGTTCTTGAAAATTAAATTATACTGTTCTACTTTACTATGAATACTGGGTGGTTTATTAGGTTCTTTAACATGTATCCTCCCAAAATGGCATACATTATCAAACTTCATTTATCTCTTATGATTGTCTTATAGTGTGCTTAGTGAAATAAATCACCATGACACAACAACAAATAGTAACACAATAGAAATAGCTGCATTAAATAGTAAAGCGCCATTTTAACATTATCCCAACAACCTTAAGTCCCACCAAAAAAATAAGACATGGAAGATGCTCCTGCAAAAGCATCAGAAATACATGCGTTTGTAACTGCAGATTCAGCATGCTAAACAGAATTCTGATGTAGGGACCTCACAGAATTTGATCAAACATATCCATCTGCTTGCCTTCGTGTACATAATGCTCAGGCAAGCAACACCAGGACCTCTTCTACGACAGGCCCTGAGACTTTCATTACATCTGTCACTTCCCCTGTTTACAGCTGCCTCATCAGTAACTCACGGGGTTTTCTTCCAAAACATTCCAACAGCATCCTGACTAAACGGCACCAGGATAAAGCTCTTTTTCTATCTCTTCTCTCTCTACCTGATTTCTGCCTCAGTCACTAATGTTAATAGCCAAGGTAATGCCCTCTTCTTGGAAGCATGGAAACACTTTAAGAAAACCCTTTTGGTTTCTCATTTCTGCCTCTTGAACCCCGAGGGGACTATTTCACAAGCAAATGTGAGCACCTCCCAGCAAGTGCTCACACTCTGAGAAGCAAGAGGCTCTCCCAGTTTCTACAGCTCACATGTGGCTCACGAAATGCAGTCATCAATGCTCGGCATCCAACCATTTGAAACAGTCTGTACTATTGATGCCGCTAACAAAATCTCTGAGGGAAAGAGCAGTACACGTTAACCCTTATCTGTAGGTGCATTAGGCTGTTTCTGTGGCTGCATCTTACTTACTGGCTGCAAAGTAGCTCTGACCTGACAGAGGGATGAAGCCGGCAGCAGTCAAGTAGGGAAATCTGATCTCCAGAAACTGGAGGATGCGTTGCTGCTGGTCATGCCATTGGCCTATTGCTCCATTTTCTGGGCTCTTTCCTCTTCCCGTGAATATGTCAGGTCTTCACATCCGTGAAAGGTAAAATATGGAATTCCACTGACATAATATATCAATAGAACTGGAAACAGGCAAACTTTCCCTAGTTTGCAGGATTTTACATTTAGTAATGATAAATCTATAGCACAGATATAGGATAAAATAAAAAATGATAAAATATAATACAGATATTTTTAATTATATATATATGTATGTGTGAACTTATAAATAAAAGTAATTACATGTATATCCACATATATGACACACACACATTTCTATTTAGTTTCTTCTACCGGCAGCAATATTTTTCAGTACTACTCTTTATTGCTGGAGGACCTTAGACCTTAGTATTCTCTACAACACACTAACACTTTTCCTCCAATTCCCTCTTGTTTAAGCACACTCATCTATTCAGAAAATTAAGTGGAGAAATGATGCACATACTGGCTATCTCAGGCACCTCCAAACACAAATCCTAAAAATTTAAACTGCATGCGTGGGGAATATAGTCAATAACATTGTAATATCTTTATATGGTGAAAGACGGTAACTAGATTTATTATGGTGATGATTTTGTAAAGTATAGAAATATCAAACAAGTGTGTTGTGCACCTGGAACTAACATACTGTTGTAGGTCAATTATACTTAATTTTTTAAGAAGAAAAAAATAAAATAAAACTGCACGCGTGGTGTATCTAGCCTGAAGAAATTCAAAGAGAAAGTGTGTGAACACTAAACTTTCTCTGCATCATTTGTGTCTACTAAAGGATATTTTGCTCTTTGAAACTGTTTTTTATATAGTACTTTTCATTTACTGCATCTAATATGTAGCCTTTACACTCTATGAATCAGGACCTGTGTGTGGTACCAAGCAGACTGACTTTGTTAATGAACATTAGATATAAACTTCCTTTTATGGTGTATTACTTTGGAATATGTCTCATCTTTGAAATCTGAGCCACTCGTGAAAACAATAAAGGAAAATTACATCTGAGAAATAACACATCCTAAAATGATGCTGGGAAAACTTCATAATATCCTTCACTACAACACTGGACAAAAGTTTATCCGAGACTCCATGACAAGACATTTAGCTTCTGAAGAGCAGAAATAGCTCTTTATAAGCTGATTTTATTTCTTGAAGAAATAATCATCAACATTTACCTGCTTCATCGTTTTTCATGCATTTTTCAGTAGCAACGCTGCAAAATAACTTCATGGGAAAAGTTAACTCTGTTACCACATGATTGTGAGATCTCCTCGCTGATAAATTAGGGAAGTCACAAACATTTAAGACTATATTACACTTCAGTCACAATGCCCCTTCTCCAGCACTGTCTCCAAAGCTTTGTGTCCTTGGTCAGGACATGAGAATTCTGAACAGACCCAGCCATGCTCTACAACAATCAGGCCCTGGACAGGTGTTTTTCATGCTAGTTTCTCCCTTCACCTTTGACACAGTTGTCAGGTATAAGCATGACCTGGATATTTAAATACTTACTCAGTCAAACTCATGAATAAGTGAGGAAAATATCTTTTGAGAAGCAACAGTTGCGGCATTCTCTGTGATTTCTGATGATCCAACTTTCTGACTGAGCAACCACATGAAAGGACAGGGCAGTAAAAGCAACATGAAATCACTCTCCTATGCAACCTTGTTCTCTAGATCTCTTCACCTAACGAAGGTGTTATTACTTCACAGTTCTAGAAGGCAAATCTGTACTCATCAGATACTGTGATCTTAAGAAGGAACAGTTCAAAAAAGGCTAAACCTTTTTATTTCCTAGATAGTATAATTTTTGCCACCTGGGACACCCATACAACCCCCACATGGGCCTACACAGACAGACACACGGACGAACACATATACACCAACTGCTGTTGATCCCTAACCTACTCATCACCCCAACTTCCAGACAATTCATTAATCATTTTTTAATATTTTAATGGTCACAGTCATAAAGGTAGTTTCGCAAAGTAGTTTACAGTTTTTACTTAGAGGAGACTAAAATACAGTTTAGAATCTTTCTTATTCATCTGCTTAAGTTTCTTCCTTGTAATTAAAACTGTGGATCTAACCTATAATTCGGTCAAAATCTTAAAGTGACTGATGCTTATTACCAAGGAGGCTTATCTAACGTGATGTACATTTCGGAGGACAGCACTGATGGTTTTTAAATCACTGGGTCTTTCTGTTCAAAATAATCAGGGGCTGAGCTTCATCTTCTGCAGCCTTCCCATTCTCAAAAGGCTGTTTTCTTTCTTTCCAATAAAACAAGCTGTTCTCCACATATCATGAGCTAAAAAGCAGCCCAAGAATACAGCAAGGGTATCTGGAAATGGGATTGCCTTAACTCCTACACAGGCTAAATCAATTAACCAAAATAGGTAAAATGTCCACGCTCTCCCTTAAACATTGCTAAAGCTATAATACTGCTTAAAATAATGAACAGATCCTTCATAGCAGGCAAATGACTCAATAAGCCAAGAAGATATGATTCCTTTTAAGACTGTCTTTTGCATTCTCACTGCATTCCCGGTGCTTCAGGTCAGGGCAAGAACTTCAGGAACTACGGCGCTGTGGAAACACAGCGTCTGTGGGTCTGGAACTGTGCGTGACTGCTCAGAACACTTCCCTAAGGAAAAGAATTGCACAAGGGCATAGTGTACCAGCTGCTGGCTCAGAACCAGCACAGCCTGCTCCACGGGGGTAACGGTGCTTCTCCCGACACTACCACAGAGGTACTCCTCAGCCAGCTTCCACTGTCTTTTCCCTTTTCTACTCCTCTTTCTTCCAATTCTCACTTCCACATGGATTTTGGATGACAGCTTTGAATATATACGCATGTTAACTCTCAGTGAAAAGTCGTTCACCACCAGCCCGCCATAAGCATCCCTCCTGTTTTCAAAATGACAGTGTCTTCAATAGTGGCAATTTTAAGTTAAAAGAAACTGGATTTTAAAAGATCTTAACAAAACATTCTCAAAGTTCCTTTCCAATTTCAAGTCTATGAAAATGTATACGGATTCTTAATATTTAAAAAATAGTGTCAAGTATTTTATTCAATGGAGGTGAGTAATAAAGTAAAAATCAGCTACATAGAAATGTTGTATTAAAAGATTCCTTAGTTGTACTAGTGGCAGTAGTATTAATAGTACTAGGAGAGCAGTTGCTATGTGCAAAACATTATTTCCAGTATTTAACATGGTTTTTTTTTTTCATTTAAATCTCAGAAAAATACTGTGAGGGAAGTGCTTTGACTCACCCACTTTTTACTACCCCACACAGAGGTACCTTGTTAGCTTCTGTGTTTCTGGTAAATCTTTACCCTCTTGTGCTAGCTCCAATATTCTCCTACCACTAGTCCAGGAAAAAATCACATTTCAATCATTGGCCTGAGTACCTTTGACTCTCAATTCCTCCAGAATATGAAAGAGTAGTTAGTAATTTACAACATGCTTCATATTTGAGGTTAAATCCCTAATTTCAAATGTCAGAATAAGTAGAAAAAACAGACCTAAATCTAAAAGAATGAACATTTACACAAAGTATCTCTCATTCTTGGTATCCAGCCAGGTGAGAATCTCATATTTTAAGTATTTTTCCTTTTTAACTGGAAGTGCTTATATCTGGGTACATTAAAAAGCCTTAGAGATTATAACCTATCCAGGCAGGGGTTCACGTTTTACGATTTATTGTCTATTGCTTAAAAGATTTAAAATTTTCTGCACAGCGTCTTCAAATCTCTGGAGAAAAGAGGCTATATAAAGTCAAAATAAACAAATCCTAGACAGTTTATGTGGTAGCACTTTTGATTTTCCCAATATGCCTTTCCAACTGACTCATGGACATGATTTCATTTAATAAATTAATTTCAAAAAAAGAAAACAAATGTATCCCTAGTGAATGTCATTGTTTCCTACTATGTCAACTAAGTGCTTCCAAAGTTCTGCTTCAAACAAAGGTTTATTTTTAGCAGCTAAAATTTATCTCCTCTGATTTGATACTTATCATCTTTGCCTCCCTTGATTTTATGAACCCTTATTCTACCTTCCAGCAGTATTTAATTTGCTAAGACTAAAGAGGGCATAACAACCCTTCATTTTCCCAAGACGATCTCAAAGGTAAATAAAATTCTAGAGGCACTTTCCTAAAGGAACAAAGGTTAGTACAAACTTTTCCTTAAGCACTCCGATGAGAAAGAAACAATGCTGGAATTTAGAGAACCAAGTAAAACACTGCTGTTGTCAACAATATAAAACTTATTTTAAAATAATTTTTTCAAAAGGCACAACGCTGTATCTAAAGGCTGACAAAATTCTGAGACTGAAATCCTGCCAGTGGTAACTTCTGGGTTCAGAAAAAATAGAAAAACATGCCAAAAAGAGAAAACCCTGAGGAAAGATGTAGGGGAGACCCTACATATAAGAATTAAAGTATACTGGAATTCAGATATATCTGCATTAACTATACATGTTAGCTAGTCACAGGAAGGCTTAAAAATGGTGTTAAATGTACCATCTGGAATCCTGTAAAATGAACTTTTACCTGATGGTTAGTGGCAATTTATTACTAAACACAAGAGAGATGTGTGAGCTATTCTGGACTCAAACAGGACATTATCCTTGCAGCAAGACCAATATTCACTAAGCAACGTATCCACTGAACAGTAAAGCAGACCACTGAAATCGTGGTAAAGATCCCATAGCATAATGGATTTCAGTCTAGGAACTGAGAGACTTTTCATTCCTTCTGTTAATCTCTCCTTACAACTTCTTTCTTCCAGGAAGCCATCCAGTAAGAGTTCTTCCAAAACTTTCAACTTTCATATTTTGTGTCTTAAAAACAGTATACTGCCTATTCATATAGTCCCAAATTCCTGGGTAACTGAGAGCCTACACGTCACCACAAGCTGTGAGAACCCAGAGTTAGGATTTTAACGCTGGGGGGGGAATCAGGCACTCATTTAAAAATTTCTGTCTATACCATCTTGTCTCTGTGTATATTTTATATATGTGTACATTAACTGAAATTTTATCTGTGTTTATCTAGCATGCTGACCTCCACCTTTCAAATGATCTTTGCATAGTTTTGTATAGAAAATGTTCCTCCTCCAGCACTGCCGCTACAAATGCCACGAGTAGCAAAACCCCAGGGTCTCCGGACTCTTAGCGCCACCCTGAGGTTGCCTCAGTGCTTCCTGCCATGAGGTAGCAGCTGCCGTAACCTTCCACCATGCAGAAAACCCAGACACAAGAAACCTGCAAGCTCTGCTTCCTAATTTGCCCCCAAATGAACGCATGAAGTCACTGATGATCCTGACACTTTGATGCCAATATTAGTTATTGAAAAAAGTATTCCACTTCAAGAGGCAATTTAATTCTCTGAGACCTAGTCCACTTTGTACTGAAATGCCATGACAGCTGGCATTCTTAAATGGGCATCTTAAAAAGTTGCCCAAAATGCCCTAAGTGTCTGGATTATTGTCAGAAAGCATCAATCTCAGTGGATCTATCTTATAATAACTGTGAATATATCTTATGATAATGATGAATATATCTTATGATATATTCTGCTAACCATGAATTATGCACATTCCACATCTCCACAATTAAATAAAAGAGCAGGGACCAAAATGTAACATCACAGAAAGTTTCTCCATCACTGCTAGAACTGACTAGCTAGTTAATAAAATATTGTTATAAAGCAAAGCAAAAGAATATTCCAAATTCTTCAGTCCCTTACTACACTTTCTAACAATGTATGGTTCTGACCAAAACATATTTACTTCTGAAGTTATCCTTTTTCTGTTATTTTTTAAACAAGTGTGAGTGAGCAAATATACGCTTGTGCAGTCCTGGGTGGAGGACGGAGAAAGAAGCATTTTTCTGTCTCTGGCTACAGGAAGTCGATAAGCCTACAGGTATCAGGGATAAAATGATTGTGATCAAAGCTGATTTTAACACATTGGAAATGTTTTTCCTCAGTGCTGTTCTTTGCGCAATATATATCAACTGGATCGGTTTGGGTACGACAAGAAGCAAGAGTAGTTTTTGCTACAAATTATATACATTAAGTTAGTCATATTCACATGCTTAAATATACATTCATAAGGTCTTCATAAAATCTCAGTAAGTTTAGCACAATAAATTTTTTCCTCTAAGTTTCTCTTTGTTATTTTATCCCAAAAATAAAATATTAAAATCCAACTGGCAGAAAGTTTTTGACATGATTCCAGCCAGATGCAAGAGGATTCAGACATGTCCTAAAATATCCCCTAAGGTATTTCTATATCGTATGTATGCATTCCCATTCTCTCTCACACCTCTCTCTCTGTCTTTCTCTCTCTCTCTCCCTCTCTCTCTCTCTCTCTCTCTCTCTCTCTCTCTCACACACACACACACACACACACACACACACACACACACACACACACTCACACACACTCCTACCTATGCGCCTCTTTAGGGTTCGTTTGATTAAAAGAAGATATAACAAAATAACAATACGTGTATGCTTGTGTGAATTTAGTCTCATTTTTTATTTATATATGAGTAACTTGATTTCTTGGACTGCTGAATATATCTGCAAAGGCCCATAGAGAATAGTTTTATACAAGTATTTCTCACTATAATTTGTACTAAAAGCACTTTGTAAGTTAGAACCTGGAAAATGTTTTCAAAGAACTTCAAGGTGTTGCTTCTTTTCTTACAAAACATGGGGAAAGCAGGTTCTAAAACAGTATAAAGATAAGTCATATGGAACTTGGAAATGTTTTCTAAGTATTGCAAGGTCCCAGGCAATTGGTGCAGTTAAGAGAACTCCCTCAGGGTAATCAGAAAAGAGGCACTGCCAACTCTACTGAGAGTTTTAATGTGTCTGGGTGTTCAAGTTACAGCCCACAGAAAACGGTAGAGTAAAAAGAACTGCCAAGGATTTTAACACCGAAAGTGAACAGAGAATATAATCATTGTTGTCCAGAATCGGTCTCCTAAAGTGAGTGATTATCTAGGGACAGGGTCCAATGTGTCACAGTGGGACATATCAAAAGCCATTATATAGGGACAGCTGATGACAACAGCCCTTGGCGTGGGGAAAATGAAATTGCTGACTTCACGTTAGTAATGGGGGAAAAACAACAACAGTAACAACAACAAAAAACTAAATTTCTAAAAACAACACATGTTCAGAAATTGCACCAAATCTAAAAGTACACCAAGATTCATTATGAACTAGAAGGACCAAAGGAAAGAGCAGGCATAACATAAGACAAGGCTCACAAAAGAGGCCATTTTTATACCTACTGTGATTAGAGAAAAGCCACCCAAAAAACATGGCGCACCACGAATATATATACTAAAGAGAAAGGAGGATATAAAGTATAATTCCCAGACAAATTCTGTAGCCACATACGCTTTTTTTAAATATCACCAAAAATATGTGAAATCTATACACATCCAGCATAATTCAGATATTCCTTGAAATTACTGATTTGTCTTACTCCAAAGTTATTAATAATACTATAGTATGTTATATTAATAGTATAGAGTAGAGGGGGAAAGTAAAAAGTTAGATGTGATCCTAACAGAAGGTCAGAAAGCACGTATCTATTTGCCCACTGAAGAATATCGACCAAAACATACTCTGGCCCTGATATGAGTAAAAGTCTTCTTAATCAGTGGCATTAGGGAATCCATTATATACTACAGTATCTGAACAAAACAGGTCATATTATAAAGTTAGCGTTCCTTAATATAGGTACTCCAGATATAATTCCTATAGTTTAAGAGAGCTCGAACAATGTCTCTTATTATTTGTGTAATATTAAATGGTGTGCTTTCAGCACTGCTCATTAACATCCTATGTAAGTAAATGAGGAATATCTCATCCCTTCTGCTGTATTCTATTTGTGATCATTGTTTTAAGCAAGTCAGTAAGTCCAGCCCACACTCATGGAGAGAGGGTTACACAACGGTATGAATGTCAGGAAGTGAGGATCCTGGCGGAAGACATCTTAAAGGCCGCCTATCCCAATAGGTAAACTTAAAATTCGGTAAGTTCTAGGTATTAACTTTCAGTTTTTGAAAATTGGGAAAAGTAAGCGATCATCAATTGTATGTTCCACTAAAGCAGAAATGTTGAGACTATTGAACTAAGGGAATCCTAAAGCTCTTTCCCATCCTAACATGCAGAGAATCTATGAATTTATGGCATATACCAGACAAAAATACATCAGAATACATGTGTTTAAAAAGACAGGATAAAGTGCAGGAATTCAAAAGAGAAAAATAATATATCATATAGGAAAGAATAAAGGAAAAAGGTTTGGACAGGTAGATTTTGGAGTAAAGAAAATTCCAGTGAAAGGAACAGCATGAACAAAGAAGAAAAGCACGGAGGTAGGGAAGTATAAGGTCTTGCTGAAGAAACTGAAAATGGTCTTGGTTTTAGGCTAAGGATATATCTGGTAGAGGAAGAGGGGAAAATGAAGCTGCAGTGGAAGACTGGGTTAGAATAGAGAGGAACATGAATTCTAAGCCAAAGAGACTGAACTAAACGAAACAAAGAGGAGCCACAGAAGATGTCTGAGTAAAGGGAGAACACCTGCAGAGCTGTGATTTAGAAATAGACATGTGGCGGCCACAGACGGACTCAGGGCTAGACTACCACAGAAAGGGTGAGCGGTTTGGCAGTCACTTGGTCTGAAGGAAGGTCATAGCTGCCAGGGCAGAAGGGAGAGGACATGCCCCAGCACTGGGGTTTTGCAGACTTCTCTCCTTTGCCATGCTTTCTACTTGCTCTCTATGTCCAGCTCAAATCTCTCTCCTGACCCACATTTCCAATATGTCCACTCAAGTGTCTCCCAATTTAGTTATGATGCCTCCTCTCCAACCTGCTTTCATCTCATATTCCTTCTCATTGCTCTCAGCGCCATGACTGATTCAGTGCCCCAAGACCCTCAGCCTCTCTCATGCCCACCTTTCAATCAGTCCCGCCACCATCATTACCGATTTACCTCCTACCTTCCGTTCCCAATATCCCTGGCTTATGTCAGGTCTTCAGAAAGTCTTGCTACCGCAATGTAAAGATGATTGAATTACCTGGAAGTATCTTCCACCCCAACTGACGCCTTGGTCCTGAAGAAGATCCTGGAAGACTTTTGACAATCATATCAAAGGGATGAGTCCGGAAGACCCATGAATGACAGATGTTAGATTTTCTACCAGGCTGACAGAATGGTGGCCTGAGAGTCAATAATTATGTTATTATGACTAATTATGTTAATTTAAGATAATGATGTCAATAATTATCTTAAATAGTAGAAAATAAAGGAAATTATATTGCTCAAACACATGAGATTGTGTTCTCACGTTTATCCACAGTACGCATGGGGACCTTTTCAGGGATTGCTGGAAGTCCTTGAACATGCATAACTGTGACAAAAAGAGATGTCAATCCTTAGAACTGAACCCAATATGCTTTGTGACTGTGATTGTGATTGTGTTGGACATCTGGTATACAGAGATGGGGGGACACATAGTTCTGAAATATCAGTGGTTTGTGATGAAAATGAGTTCTGCTTTAAATTCCATAAGCAGATAAAGAGTGACTGGTAGATGGGAGGGAGGGTGAGGCAGTCTGGTTAAATGTGGCTGAAGAGATATATCTTTCTGCGATTCCTAGGTGAATACTTATGAGAGGGAGAGGTGAGGAAAGATGTTTTTCAGATCTCCACCTCAGACTCCAAATTTCTTAAAAAACAAAACAAGACCAAAAAAAAGAAAAAAATCAGAACACTTCCTGGAAAGGGATGGGTTCCGCCCAAGGAAGTTTAGAATCAGAAACTGTAGATCTGACCTGTTTAGAACAGGTTTTGGCAGGTGTGAACGGTGTACCATGCTCTGCTTAAGGCACTGTCGGACTGAGTCCCACACCCAGCAAAAATTCTCCTGAAGCTGGAATTCAGGGCTGGCAAGAGCTGGGGAGGGTGCGGAAAGTTGGCATTTGCCGCTCATTTCTGAGGAGCCAGGGGAACCAAGCACAGACTGGGTGACGCTCGCACCACCAGCTCTGATCCTGGAGATAAGAAGAGCCTTGGCACCGTAGTTCAAAGCTTGCCGTAGTGCTTTTGAACGCCAGTAGCAAAGTGACCCCAAAAGGAGAAAGGGGCAATACCCCTTCACCTATGATTTTTCCACCAAAGTAGCAGCCTAGGATCATGCAGAAAACTGTCATTTGGAGAACCAGATCATACCCCACAAGGAGAGCAGAGTCCTGGCCGCCTCACAGAAGGAAAATTTCTTAGACCCCCTAGAGCACTTAGGAAGTGCAGTCACTCTTCTGGCTTTGCTTGAGGAGAAGAGGAACGTTTGTTGTACCGAGATGGCACCCGTGAAGAGAAGCCACAACCCACAGGGAGAAAGCTGAGGAACGCTTGGAGAGGCAATCACTAGGAACTTCAGGGCGTTCAGAGAGTAGAGTATTTCCCCCTCACAGTTAGGACAGCTGAAACCCAGGGAAGGAAGGGAAAGAGGGAAAAATCCTTTGGAGACGGATCCCTGGTGGGAAGGTGGGCTGGGGATGGTAACTACCTTTCACTCTTACCCTTTGATGTGAAAAAATGTCAGAAAGGTGCCCAATTCTCAACCCAATTCCTAGACTCAGGGCAAGACAAGAGCTCAGAGAAAAAAGAGAACACAGCTGGATCGGTGACCTCCACCAAATTATATTCTGTCCTCCATCTTCTGCCAAAGACCAATGCTCGCCTCCCAAAGATTTCAGCACTGATTAAGGATGACAGCAATGGTCAAACTGGTGCTCAGGTTCCACAAGGATTCAGCTGTGGTAAGACCACTCTGAGGGGAACTGCCATGCTCAGAAGCTCTTGGTTGGCAAAGCTCCTCTTACAGGTATAAATACCACAAGGAAGCATCCTGCAGGGTTGCATGTGAAGAAGTTTTAGAAGTCAATCAATATTTATTGAAACTTATGTTCCATTCACCAAGTAACTGCTACGTATATTTACAAAGGAAACAAAATGATGTTTGTCTTCAAAGACAAACGTAAATATAGCCATATATTTGTCCATGAGAAGATAATACTCAAAGTAATTTTGAAGTATGATAGTGTATTTACATACTCATATAAGCATGTGTGATTTTCTGCAAATGCACAGTAACTAGAATGAATGAATGAATGAAACAAATATATAAATAACAAAGAGCTAAGCAGCAACTTCTTCATTACCTTTCCCCCAATCACCAATCTGAATTTTATTTTTTCTTTGCTCCCAGCTTCATTTCACAAATGTATAGTAAACCTTTAAGTGTGTGGGATGACATCCTAAGTTCTACAGTTTCCACATCTGCAAATAGAGATTTACACAAGAGCTTGTTGTCCATGAGTCACAATTCTATTGAGCATCTGACTGCCTGAGTTTAATTCCACACCACAAGTTAGCAGCCTCTCCAGCTTTCACTAAAGTTTGATTTTCCCACCTGATGGTCATGCTTGAGAAAAGCAAGGGCAGAATCCTAAAGCCTTGCCTGTTGATTGCAAATGCTGGGTAGTCAGTTAGGATTCCTCTCTAGTTGGTAATGAATTTGATAATACTAATGGTAGATCCCATTGACTGAGGGCTGACCACGTACCAGATACTTTATAAATTAATGATGTTATTTAGGTCATCTGTTTATGTTACAGCAATCCTCACAATTTTTTGAGACAGGCTTTATCACCCCCATTTCAGATGAAGAAGCTGTAGTTTGAAAAGACTATCCAAATGTGTGATGAAGGACTCAAACCAGGTTTTCCTGACACCAAAGCCCAGATTCGTGATGACTATGCTACACCACGTCCCCACTAGTTCCAGTCTCTGAGACTCCCAGAGCACGTTTCAGGTGTTTGCCTAGGAAAATTACACCATACAACATCACAGAGCTCCAGAGTCTAATGAGAACAGTCAAAACTATGAATGTTAATAAATAAAATCTCTTTTGTATGATGTAACTAACTTCTTGCTTGACTTTGCCCTCTTTTCTAAAATTGCAGTATTCACTGTATACAACTTCCCTGGAACAGGAGAGTTCAGTTAACTTCTTAAGCACAAACTGTGTAAGTACAAAGTGTGTAAGAACTTTCACCCACATCATCTCTACCATCATCCCCACCAGGGTCCTCTGACAGAGGTATTATTTTTCCTATTTACTAGTGAAGAAACTGAAGCTTAGAAAGACTCAGGATTTAGCCAATATACCACACTCGTTAAGGACACAGATCATGCCTTTTTTCATGTATATATTTGCATACATTTTTACGCTTGTATATACAGAACCTGTCTCAATAAATGCTGAGTAATAAATGGAACCGGCGGAAGAAATGGGATCTGGCTGGGGCAGTCGTGTCTTTCTTGTTTACCATTGTCTAGCTAGATGCTCAATAAATGCTTGCTGAGGGAAGGAAGGAAGAGAGGGAGGGAGTTCTTACTTCATACCTCACTCTCTTTTGAGCTTAGAACATGCTAGATTATTTCTCCATCATCTTCCTACTTATAACATCTAGTGCAGTACCTGGCACTCAGAGGCATTCAACAAATGAAGATTGACTGTAGGATACCTACTGAAATAACAAATTAAAAAAAAAAAAAAACACACATACACACAACTTTTTAATACAGCAAGAGACTTCCAAAGGCAAAGTAAACATAAGTCGACGATCAGGTCAACACTATAAAGAAGCAGATAAAATCAAATGGAATGGAAAATCAGAGAAATTGATTGTTGAGTGTATAGAGACACTGCCATAGAAAACTCACAAACACACGCAGCATAATATAGCCCTACAGAGACATAGTTAAGTATTTAGATTCTTCAGGTATCCAGGTCCCATACCATTTAATACCTTAAAAGTAAAGGTCAGAACAGCGAACAGAATCACCAATCAGTGTGAGAAGCAGCGTTGATAAATACATAGAGAAACCGAATTCACACATCCCCCTCCCTTTTGGCCGTGATTTTTCGAATATAAAAGGTAGAGAGCAGTAGAACGATGATATCACCGTAGATTAGATGTTCTATTTAACAAAAATGGTCATATTTTTATTTTCTTCTTCCTTGGGGAGCCTTCATCTCAAGATAACTTTTAAATAGAAACAACCAGCTTTTCAGCAGAGCCTGATTTATCAATTTGCACCTCCGGCAAAGGAAGGCCTAGAATTCTATTGTTTTGTTAATTGTCAATTTGCATCTTTGAAAGGTGTTGCATTTTCTCTTCTTTCCAGCAGGTTAAGACTAATTCTGTACGTTAATAAATATTATAAACACTTTCCACAGGAATGTAGCTTGCTAAAAAGTATGTTATTATTCTTATTCTCTATTTTCCTCTACCTAATTACACCATGGATCTTAAAGTTGATTTTACGAAAACTAGTTAAGCTCTTGTTTAAACTTTTTCTTCAAAAACACTTTTGCTTTTCAAATAAACATTTAAACAAAATGTTATTTAAAGCACCAATTACTGACAGTCATGAAAAAGTTACAAATTAATTAAGGCAAACTTTCACAAGGATATCTTAGATTTTTACCTTGAATAGACGTGAAAATATCCTTTCCTTTTCTTTCTTCTGGTACATATATAGCATAAAAAATATAGTAAGTAAAACCAAAAATCCATTTTACAAGGTAACAGAAAAGATGGAAACAGAAACTATAAAAAACGTTATCAGGAAAAGGGATACAAAGAAGATAAAGATTATTACTTACACTTGTGTTTACAAGTAGTAACTTGGAGAACTAAAAGTTCTTAACATACCCTATCAGTACTAGTTCCAGTACTTGCTTTGGAATGATATGATCTTTTTGATATGCTTGTCAAAGCAGGTATTTTTAATCCACTGCAACATTTTCCCTATCTGATTGCTAGATATAAAATACTAAGTCAAATATTATATGGTAACTCTCAAGCTTTTGAACTGAGGGAGGTGGTGTTTAAAAAGAGCTGGTGTTTAAAAAGAGCAAGTGATCATTTCCCATCAAGTCCAAGTAAGGATGCTTAAAGGCCATTTCTGTTGCTAAGAAAATGACTTCACATGTCATAAGTAACTTTAATTTACTAAATTTATTTATATTCTACCTTTTTCCTAAAGGGATTTGAGAGGGGTAATCTCTATTTGTGTTTCTCAACTTTGGTTTCTGAAGTACAAAATCACAGATGAACAATATTTATGGATCAATAACAAAGATAATATACTTAACATGTCTGTAAAGTGCTTTGTAAAATATGAATGCTACATGTGTTATTTATTACCGTCTATGGGCTTGCTCCTAAACCATGTATGTCATCACTCCAAGAAGCAGCACTTAATGATATAACCTTATTATAAATGTTTAAAAGCTTTCTTGAAAGTATCAACACCTTGAAAAGAAAATTTAACATTTTAATCAACTTCCTCAATTCAGCCTATCCCTGGCCCCAGGATACATTTGTCTCACACTCATATATATACGTACGTTTTATGCACGAATCCATTATATAATGCCTCTTAATACTGTTATACATTCCTTTTCATGAAATCTATAATATTGATCAAACTAAATCTATTTTGGGGGAAAAGCCAGGAAAAAATGATAATACAGCAACTAGAAGGAAAAGTCATTGGGTACAAAGAATTAGTGAAGTAATGAAGAATGGAGCTCTAATAATACAAGGCATTAATTCTGTATGCAAATAACTCAATCCTGTCAAATAAATGTCAGGGAAACAGACAAGACTCATTAATAGCTTAAGTGGCTCTAAAGGATTTTCAGTGGTTTTTTCTTCCCTCCTTTTTTTCTTTTTTACTTGAAAAAATATATACTTCCAATTTTTTTTTAATGGCTGGGGACAGCAGATATACACTACTGTGCTTCATAAACTTTTTATACACCATCTACTATGTGCCAAGTTTGTTGAACTTGGAAGATTCAATTTGGAAAATTTGGAAATTAAAAAAAAATTCAGATTTTGCATGTGGAATATTTTAGGAGTAGGATTGAATATAATATTACACAAATGAATTTCCAGTTTAAGTCAAACCTAATATCTTGGGCCAAAATAAGTATAATTTAGTCAGTTATCACCAGAGAATAATTTTAACCATTTTGTGTAAATACATTGGAATCACTTTCAGGTCAGGCTGTTAGTAGAAGTTTCGAAGATGGAAGTCCACATTTCTTTAATTCTTGACATCATTTAGTTCTTTCTAAAGGCTGAGGAGGTTCCTATCAGACACCTGGGCTCTTACAGAATCCCATAAGCAGCGCCTCCTTCCCTCATCAAGTGACTACCTGCTTCTTTTTTGATAATGAATAAAGCTGTGATTAGGAATATGATATCTGGGAGGTCCCTTTAAAATACATAAAACAACAACAAAAGTACATACTTTGTCCCAGGCAAATATTTAGCAGGGTATGAAGGTCATAATGTATCCAAAATATATATGGAACTTAAGAGTTTTACAAAATTCCCTTTAAAAACAAGAGATTAAAAATTCTATATAGATTCAGCTCAAAGAAATTGGTATTTGAGAAAAGAAATTAAAGACTCTGGTTTATGTAATGAATAGAATGAAAAATAACTTCTTTTCAACTTACATTGAGATCACTGGTCTTTTTCCACTCACTGATGGTAGATATACGGATATTGGATTTAAATCACAATATAAGGGTTATGAGTAATATGTGTAGAAACTTTATGAGGTTTCTGCTAAGATTTTCATCTCAACTTTTCCATTTTAGGTCTTATGGTTATGTAACTCCCTTCTTCAGAATGTTCCAAGAGTTCCTCATAATTTGCAGTAAAATCTAAAACCTTTTTCCTAAGTTAGCTGGTCCTCGAGGACTTCTTGTCGGGGTATATTTTCACTGCTTAACAATTTATTGCATTTATTTGTGCTTCAGGGTTTAGTCCTTGTATCCATATTCACATTCCTTCTCTCTCTTTCCATTTTTGTCTACGCTCATTTTCTTGCCGATGACTCTCACATTTATATTTCCATCCGCACTTCTGTTCAATATTTCTACTTGGATATATAATCAGAATTGCAAACTTATGTTCAAAACTGATCTATTCTTCATCCTCAAACCTGCTCTTCTTGTCTCCAAATCTCAGTAAATGAAAAAGGCTCTCTTCCCAGTTACTCTGGCGCAAATCCCTCAAGTTATCTTGTGACCTCTCTCTTTCTTGAATACCCCATATTCATTTGGGTCAACAAATCTTGTTAACTGAATCTTTAAAATACCCTAAATCGAGGTTTTGACCACTTTTTACCACCTCCACTGCCACTGCCTTGATTTAATCCACCACGATCTCTTGTCTCTCCATAGCCTCCCAACTGGCCTCCCAGTTTCCATTCCTTGACCAAAACCTGTGTTCTCTCCATACTAAAGCCAGAATGATCCTTTTAAAACCTAAGTCAGGGCTCCCCTGGTGGCGCAGTGGTTGAGAGTCCGCCTGCCGATGCAGGGGACACAGGTTCATGCCCCGGTCCGGGAGGATCCCACATGTCACGGAGCGGCTGGGCCCGTGAGCCACGGCCGCTGAGCCTGCACGTCTGGAGCACGTGCTCCGCAACGGGAGAGGCCACAACTGTGAGAGGTCCACACGCCGCAGAAGAAAAAAAAAAAAAAACCTAAGTCAGTTCTCTATGCCCCAAACCCCATCAAGGCTTCTCATCTCATTCAGAGTAAAAGACAAAGTCCTCACAATGTCCTACAAGGCCTAAATGATCTGGCTCCCAATTGTTCTCTGACCTCATTCCTGCTATTCACTCCTCCCTACACTCCTCTCCAGCCCCATGGACCTCCTTGCTCTTACTTACAGACATGCTCCCATTTGCTATTCCTTGTTTTATTATGTCCATTACCTGTCATCCCCATGAAGGCAGAGATTTTTGTCTGCTTTGTTCATAATCACATCCTCAGTACCTAGAAATGTGCCTGGAACATAGCAGGCATTCAGTAGTGATTTGTTGTTGGATGCTAACTTGGCTGTGTCTCTCTACTATCTCTAAATTCTTTGCTTTGTTTATCAATGAACCCTCAGTGTCAAACTCAGTTCCTGGACAGTCATAAATATTCAATAAATGCTAACTAATTAATGAGTTAATGGATTAATTAATGAACTAATGAAACACTTTAGCAAGGAACAAAGCCTTAAGATAAAGAAACCTCCTTGAAATCATGTGAATTACCTACTTACCCCCTATCTAGCATTTGTGTTCTCTCTACACCTCTGCAAGGATTTCTTCAATCTTCCTTTTATTTTAACTCATCTTCTGCACTCTTACTACCCAGGTCTAGCTAAGTTATGCAGCATGTTTACCTACTGAATAGCTGAATTGAGGTAGAATGCTTTTTCTATTTTCTCTTCTTGTTTATACCCATCTATTAAATACTAAAACCTTTTGCAATTAACATATATTGTTATTTAGTTAAAAGAAAAAAATACAAGTTAAGATTAAAATATTAAAAGCAAAAAGAAGAAAAAATACAGAAACCTCATTTAATTCTTTGAGTATTAGTATTTTAAGAAAACGCAAGCTTACCATATTTAGAAATTGTCTTCCCATCATAATAATCTACATGATTATGTAAAATGTATGTGTAAAGATGGCTGTTCTTCAAAGTTTCAAATTAATACACGTATAGGTTATGACCAACTTGATTCCTCCCCATCCCTTACTGGATTTTTTATGACTTTCATTATCAGAATCAAGAGTAGAAAAATCAAAATAAAATATAAAAGTTTCCTTTAAAATAATTGTTCAGCAAATCATTTAGACAGCTTTACTAATCTCCTCTAGTTTCAAATATAAAGGGGAAACTAGTTCAGATAAAAACCATCCTGCTGCACCTTTCCAGCAGGTGGTTCTCTTTATTCTCAAGGCCTTGGGTGCAAATGAAAGTTAAACTTTAAGTCCCACAAAGAAATCTTGAAAGCGCCAAATATCTGTTCATCTAACTCAGGCTTCAGAAAACGGAGGCATGTGACTCTGTTTTTGAACCTGCCTTCAAAGCTAAGGATCTTCAGCCGCAGGCTTCTCTTTCACATCACTTGGGGCCCACTGGTGATCAGACAACTGTGAAGCTGCCTGCATTACCTCGAAAGCTTTGTAGCCTCTGCAGGCACAGCTATTCTAGAGACCGTCCCCTGTGTCACTTGTGGTATTCTCTTGGTTGGTAATTACAGAATAAAAATCACTGGAGTCCTAACATGTGAAGGGAGTGCCAGAAAGCAGAATTCTCTCAAGACGATTTTAAAATGACTACTTTAATTTTTAGCTGTATCTTTGGAATAAGCAGAGGGGCAGAGGCAGGGGTGAGGTGGGAGGTGTGGAGGGTCTGTCATGGCACCAGTTATACCTACCAACCAAACGTGCAGAGGGATCACCACCTCTGGCACCCATATGAAACTTTACCTAATGAAATACATACATTCATGTGCCTCGTTCTGACATTTAACAACAGACCTGACAATGGCACAATTTATCTGAATGCTCTGTCACGAGAGCACGTTTCCAAACATTGCCAAATTCCCACACAATTGCAAAATTTTCAGCACTCTTTCAACTCACTCATCAGGAGTGACTGGAATTCCCTCTTCTGGCCCTCTCACTTTTGGATATGAAAGTAGGAAGGAAGCAGAAGATCTGCAGAAATACAAATTAGTGCACAGAAATTCACAAGCTTCAGTATCTCTCAGCATGTATAAAGGAATAATGAAATAGAACTGTGCCAACTACATTGAAATTCCACATGTCGTTTCAAACATATTTAGAGAGAAATTAAAAATTTTTAAGTTAAAAATAAGGCTTGCTTTAAAAAGCATTCCTTATTAGGTAGGAGGCCCTTCATTTTCCATTTTTTTTTTTTTTTCTGAAAGCATAATAGGGCTTCCATTTGTATAAACCTCTCCTATTCTGGAAGCAAGAAACTGGTGGTGGCATGAGATAATTTGGTTCTAAGACAAGGTTAAAACAAATGGAAAGTTTTTCATAAGTTTTAGTTTTTAAAATTAGAGTAACCTTTTGCCCTGGGGTCAGCATCTTACAATCCCTAATTCTAGGGAACCAGGGAGCAACCAAACTGCTAACGTGACAAAGATGAAGCCACTTCTCTAGAATCACAGAACTTCAATGCATCATAGAGGAGCTCCTATAATGAAAGAGAGGAAGAAAGAGCTGAGAGTCTTTTATTTCACTCCAGGACAATAATTGACAGTGGTATTTAACAATGAGTGTCAATCATAAAATATGTTCTGTATATTATTTAAAGAAAGGGATTTTAGGAACTTTTCTATCTGAATGGTTTGCACTGAATGAAAAGATTCAGTTATCTAAAACATTATTTATTTTAAAGACTTGCAATTTCGAACATGACAAATGTCATCTTGAACTTGACTTTGTAAAGCAAACTTGAACTTTATGACTAAGTCTTTGTATAAAATGAAGCAGTGTAATCATTATCCCAGTAATAAGAAACCGTTTTCTAAACCCTTGTTAACACTACTGTGATACGTATTGAATTAAAGCATTTGCCCCTAAGTCTCTTCAACTAATATCAGCAAAATACCAAAAGTATTTTTTCCACTGTTGCTGGGACTACTCCAACTTTGAAATCTTCAAATCTCATGTGAGATTCTTACACAATCTCCATCTTAAGGAACTATTCATGAAGTTCTCTCAGTAATGCTGACAACACCTCCTCTTTGACTTCATTAAGTCATTCAGGCTGTTCCACCCTCCTTTTCCTTCCATCCATCAGCCACCTCTTGGCCTCACTTCTTCCTTTGTTGTAATTCATCACTTAACCATACTATTTGTTAGCACCCTCAATTCTTTGTTCTCTTCTCTTTTCATCCAAAATAATCTGAAATTGTCCAAATGTAGTAAAACAAGGTAAGAGACCTCCCCACTATTTGCTCTTTTCTTATTCCAAATTTTATTTATTCTAAGTAAAAATATATCACAGCCTTCTTTGGAGCAGGATGTAGCCATGCAACCAAGTTCTAAGAGTGTATGCAAAAGTGATGTGTGTAATTTCTTGGACGGGGCATTAACTGAAAGGGAAGAGCCATGTCTTTCTTGTTCTCCTCATTTTTCTCAACATCTGAAGTATGACTGGAACGTGACTGGAGCACCAGCAGCCATACTGTATCATGAGGCAGGTTTGGAAATGGTACAGCAATCACACAGAAGAGCCGGTGTCCCTGAAACCATGGAGGGTCATATCAGTTCTAGACTGACTACCTAGGGATATTTTAAACAAAGAAAGAAACCTTTATCTTGTTTAAGCCTCTGCTTTTTTTTTGCTTGTCCTAAACTGGAATTTGAACCTAAGCTTAACCAATTATGCTGATGATCTGCCTTCTCCACTTTTAGACTTCTCAATGCCTCAGTTTCCTCTGTGTGAAAATGAGAATAATAATGATACTTAGTTCATGAATTGGTTGTGAAGATTAAGGACTTAGCAGTGCCTGGTACCTAATAAACAGTCAGAAATGTTAGTTATTATTAGTAGTGATACCCAGGCAAAACCCAGCATTGTTGGGAAAATCAGCAAAACTATAAGGATTGGTACTAATATTGAGCCTTCAGTGATAGCAACGTCTTTCATTTGCTTTTAGTAACCGCCTAGCCATTTTCTTCAATGATTATCCTGTATGCTAACAACCTTCTCAATCCTTACCCCTATTACCCAGGCTCCATCTCACCAGATGACACCTCATCCTACAAAACTGAGGCCACCAGGCATCCAACTTCCTCCATATAGAGTGACCCGCCTCCACCCCTCCCTGTCTTCTCACTCATGCTGCCTCTTTATCTTCAGCCATTCCTGAGAAGGAGGTACATTTTGTGCAGGTTCATCCCCTCTGCTTGGCTCTGTATGCAATGCTCTCCCTTTCTTATTTCACCCCTCCCTTGCATATTCAGCTTTTGCTTTCCTATTGACTCATCTCCCCCTTGTCAATAAACACGCCCCAGCTTCTACCAATATTAGCATGAATATTCATGCATCCCCCTCAAGCCGACGTATTCTCTCCCATCTCCTTTGCATCTGCATGTCTGGTAAATCACCACTGCACTTTAAACCCCCATCAATAAAGTTATGAATTATTTCTTTGTTTCAAAATCCAGTCCTTAGGTTACTTGATAACAACTGATCACCAATTTTCCCAAGCAAGAAAGTGGGGACTTTAGACTACACTTCTCCTTTTTTGCCCCATGATCAATGAATCACTAAATATTGATTCTACCTTTTAAATATCTTTAAAAGTCATTCTTCTTTCTCTGTCCCTGATGTCATTTTCTGTGTTTAAGTCTTCTTCATATCCTACCTGAATTTGTGAAATAACTATTTTCTCCCCTTGGAATCCATTCTACACATGGTTACCAGAGTGATTTTTCTAAACTACAAATCAAATTATACGATTTTCCTGCAGAATATAACACAAACTCTATAGTGTGGTGTAGAAGGCCCTTCAGTATGGAAAACCTAATTAGATTCCCTATTTTATCTCCTAAAGCCACCATCTCGCACTATCAAATTAATGCTGTGACGTGCAGTTTTGTCTTTCTTTGCAACAGTTCAGCCTTCAAACCCACACATTGCCTTCTATGAATGGCAACATTTCCTGACAAAGTTAACAATTCCATCTCCTGTGTAATAACTCAGTAGGTTGTACATGCTTATGTCACTAATGTCATGCTTTATTGTGGTGATTTATTTTTGTTTTGTCTTTTTCTATCTTTATTGAGATATAACTGACATAGAGCATTATGTAAGTTTAAGGTGTACAATGTGATGATTTGATATACTTATATATTGCAAAATGATTACCATAGTAGAGTTAATTAAAATCTCCATCACCTCACATAATTACCATTTCTTCTTTGTGGTAAGAACATTTAAGATCTATTCTCTTAGCAAATTTCAGGTACATCATAACAGTACTGTCAGCTATAATCACCATTCTATACATTAGACCCCAGAACGTATTCATCTTATAATTCAAAGTTTGTACCCTTTGACCAACATCTCCCCATTTCCTCATCCCCTAGCCCCTGTCAACCACCATTCTACTCTACGTTTCTATGAGTTCGGCATTTTTTAGATTCCACATGTCAGTGATATAACAGTATTTGTCTTTCTCTGTCTGACTTATTCAACTTAGCATAATGCCCTCGAGGTCCATCCATGTTGTTGCAAATGACAGGATTTCCTTCTTTCTCATGGCTGAATAATATTCCATTATGTGTGTGTGTGTGTGTGTCTGTCTGTGTGTGTCTGTATGTGTGTGTATACAAGCATACCTCAAAGATATAGTGGGTTCGGTTCCAGACCACCGCAATGAAGTGACTATTGCAATAAAGGAAGTTAAACAATTTTTTTTAGTTTCTCAGTGCATATAAAAGTTATGCTTACAGTACAGTGTACTCTATTAAGTATGCGATAGCATCATGTATAAAAAAGTGTACATACCAAAATTTAAAAATAATGCTTTTGTTAAAATGGTGCTGATAGAGTTGCTCCACAGAGGGTTGCCACAAATCTTCAATTTGTAACAAATGTAGTATCTGCAAAGCGCAGTGAAATGAAGCATAACAAAATGACGTATGCACATATGTGTATACACACATGCACACACACACAATCAATTAATTAAAAATAGAATTATCATATGAACCAGCAATCCCACTTCTGGTTACATATCCAAAGAAATGCAATCATGATCTCAAAGAAATACTCACACTCCCGTGTTCATTGCAGCATTATTCACAACAGCAAAGACATGGAAACAACCTAGTGTCTGTCATCAAATGAATGGATATATATAGTCACATCTTCTTTATCCATTCATTCATTGAAGAATTCAATCTCCTTACTCTTTATTGTTCTGTGGAAATCTTTTTCTTCATGATTCAGTCTTGGTAGGTTGTACTTTTCTAGGAACTTATCCATTTCTTCTTGGTTATCCAATTTGCTGGCATATACTTGTTCATAGTAGTCTCTTAAGAGCCTATGACTTCTGTACTTGTAATGTCTCCTTTTTCACTTCTGATTATTTATCTGAGTCTTCTCTCTTTTTTTCTTAGTCTTGCTAAAGGTTTGTAAATTTTGTTTATTGCTTCAAAAAATCAGTTCATATTTGCATTGATCTTTTCTATTGTTTTTCTGGTCTCTATTTGATTTGTTTCTACTCTGATCTTTGTAATTTCCTTCCTTCTGTTAATTTTGGGCTTAGTTTGTGCTTTTTCTGGTTCCTTGAGGTGTAATGTTAGGTTGTTTATTTGAGATCTTTCTTTTTTCTAAATGTAGGCATTACTGCTATAAACTTTCCTTTTAGAATTGCTTTCGCTTCATCCTATAAGTTTCAATATATTGTGCTTCCACTTTCATTTGTTTCAAGATATTCTTTACTTCCCTTTTGATTTCTTCTTTGACCCATTTGTTGCTTGGGAGTGTATTGTTTAATCTCCACATACCTGTGAATTTTCTAGTTCTCCTCCTGTTATCGATTTCTAGTTTCACACCATTGTGGTTGGAAAAGATACTTGGTATGATTTTAATCTTCTTAGATTTTCTAAGATTTTTTTTGGTGACTTATTACATGATCTCTTCTGGAGAATGTTCTGTGTACACTTGAGAAGAATGTGTATGCTGCTGCTATTGGATGGAATGTTCTGTATACTTCTGTTAGGTCTAAAGTATAGTTCAAAAGTCCCGTGTTTCTGTATTAATTTTCTGTCTGGATGACCTATCCACTGTTGAAAGTTGAGCATTATAAAATGACCTTGTCTGTCTCTTGTTAAAGGTTTGGCTAAAAGTCTATTTTGTTCAGTGTAAGTATAGCAACTCCTGCTCTCTTTTGGTTTCCATTCTGATGAAATATCTTTTCCATCTTTTCACTTCAACCCTATGTGTGTCCTTAAAGCTGAAGTAAGTCTCTCATAGGCAGCATATAGTTGGATCTCATGGGGTTATTTTTATCCTTCCAGGCATTCTATATATTTTGATTGGAGAATTTAATCCATTTACATCTAGAGTAATTAGTGATAGGTAGTCCTTAATAATGCCATCTTTTAATTGTTTTCTGCTCTTTGTAATTCCTTTGATCCTTTCTACCTCTCTTACTGCCTTCCTTTGTGGTATGCTTTGATTCCCTTCTCTTTATCTTTTGTCAGTCTACTGTAGAATTTGTGGTTACCAGGAAGCTTCCATAAAACATCTTATAGATAAAATAGTCTAGTTTATACTGATAAAAGACTTAACTTTGATCACAAACAAAAACTATATCAATTTACTACCCCCTTTTATGTTTTTGATGTCACAATATACCTTTCTACATTGCATATTCATTAACATTATTATAGGTATAGTTATTTTTAACACTTTTGTCCTTTAACCTTTATACTAGAGTTGTTAACACACCACTATATTATAGTATTAGAGTAATCAGAATTTGACTATATACTTTACCAGTGTGTTGTATATTTTCTTATGGTTTCATGTTACTAAATAGTGTCCTTTCATTTCAGCATTTCTTGTAAGGCAGGCCTAGTGGAAACACTCTCAGCTCTCATTTATATGCAAAAGTTTTTTTGTCTCCTTTATTTCTGAAGGACAACATTGCCGGACAGAGTACTCTTGGTTGGCAGTTTTTTTTTCTTTCAGCATTTTGAATATATCACCCCACTCTTTCCTGGCCTGTAGATTTCCACTGAGAAATCTGCGGATGGCCTTATTGGAGGGAGGGTTCCCTTGTAACTTATAAGCTTCTTTTCTTGCAGTTGCTGCTTTTAAGATGACCTCTTTGTCTTTGATTTTTGACAGTTTTATTAGAATATGTCTTGGAGAGAAGAATATGTCAGGAACTTGGATATCCAAATTCCTTCCCAGATGTGGGAAGTTCTTGGCCATTATTTCTTTAAATAAGCTTTCTACCCCCTTCCCCCCCCCCACACTCTCCTTTCAGAACTCTGATAATTCGCAGAATGCTTCTTTTGATGGTATCCTATAGCTCATGTAGGCCTTCTTCACTCTTTTTCGTTCTTTTTTCTTTGTTCTCATGTGACTGGATAATTTCAAAGTTCATGTCTTCTACTTCACGGATTCTTTCTTTTGCTTGATCCATTCTGCTGTTGATGCTCTCTACTGCATTTTTCATTTTATTTATTGTGTTCTTTACCGCCAGAATTTCTGGTTCGTTCTTGTCTTTGATTTCTATCAGTTTGCTCAACTTCTTATTTTGTTCAGGTATTGTTCTCCTGATTTCATTGAATTGTCTTTCTGTGTCTTCCTGTAGCCTACTGTACTTCCTTAAAACAGCTATTTTGAATTCTTTCTTAGATATAAATTGCCAATCTGCATGTCTTTGGGTTCAATTACTAGAGATCCTTCGGTGGCATCATGCTTCCTTGATTTTTCATGTTCCTTGAAGTTTTGCATTGCTCTCTTCTCATATGAAGTAGGAGTCACCTCCTCAGTCTTTACTGACTGCTTTTGGGAGAGAAATATCTCCCATCAGCCCTGCTAGGGATTCTGGGGCTTTCTCAGACCTTCTGTGGATCTGCTTGCTCCACACTTCTTGCTCCCTCTTGCTGCAGAATTCTTACACTTGTATGCCCTCTTTCAATTGTGCAAAATACCAGAACAGGTGCTGACAGCTTCCCTGCTGCTTTCTCAAGGGTGATTTTAGAACTGAAGTTTGCGATCTTTCCCTGGTCCATGGGTTTGGGCTAACTTTCTGTCTTTACTAGCTATCTGCCCAAACTCACTTTCACCACTGCCATAAGAAGCATACACACAGTGCCAGCCATGGGGTGGAGGGGGCTGTGGATGAGACGCACAAAGCCTGGGGGTGCCCATGGGCCAGCTGGAGAGATTGCAGGTGAGGAGTCCCCAGTGGTTCCTGGACAGGCTTCTTGATGAAACCCATGTCACAGTTAGTAGGATCCACATCCTTTTAATGTCCTCCAAGAGTTCTATCTGCTATTCTCCCAGCCACTCCCCATCCCTAGTCAAGTCAAGCACATGATTTAGTGCTCCTCTCCAATGTGTTCAAACTTGTATATATTTTCCCCAATGGTGTGTTCTCCCTCTGGAAACCTGCATTTCCACAAAGGCTTTCTGGTTCATGGGTAACTGAATGAGACAGTGTTCTGCAGGGGCTCCTGGACCATGGCCAAGACGGCTAGAGACAATTCATGGGCCACTGCTGGGTCTACAGCTGGGACCAAGGTCTATATGCCTATTACCGGATGCACAAGGAGGAGGGACTCCTCCTAGCTTCTTTGGCATATGATACTGGATCTACAGCTCCCACAAAAGCACTTGATCCATGGATGAATGCCAAATTGTTGTTAATGGGGGACATGATGAGGAATATCTTATTCAGCCATGCTCCTGACATCACCCCTGTGGTCATCTGTTTACATTTCTATTAGACTGCTAAACTTCTAGTAGGCAGGTACAGTTCACTCTGCATTCTCAGTGCATATCACAGCGATAAAACTCTGGGATAAGCACATAAATATATAGAAAATATCTGGGAAAAATTATACAGGTTGCACAAAAGCACCAAAGGTGGAGCAATCGGTTCTTTAATAAACAAGGATTCTCTTTCTTTCTCCTATTTTTGGCTCTTTTGGTTTTCATACAATCAAGTTAAAATTATTTTAAAAAATGTTTCCTCCTAATCTTTCCAAACAACTAGCTTCAATAGGAGCTTTCCTTCTCTATTTTTTCCTTTATAGGTCTTATTTTCAACTCTTCAACCTTGAACCCTTGTTAATATGATCTCACTATTTATGCTTTCAAAGAGTTCACACTAAAGTGGTTGTTCTACTTCACCAGATTTCTCCAATTTCCATTCTTTAGAGTAAATTCTTACTATCTAGTGTCCTTGCTCTTAGTTTTAACTTTTTTCCCTGAATTATATAGAAGCATATTTAATCCCCTCTTGCACATATATGGGCATATTTTGACTGTACGGCTAAACCAATTCACCATGAAGTCATGAAACTTTTTTCTGTGACCAATCTCATACAACATTCTTCAGATTCTAAATTTTTTACTCAGTGTATCATGTATAGGATGCAAGTTTAGCTTTTTTTTTTTTTTCCTGTCTGTGTTGTACTTAAGTCTTCCACATTCCCTTTCCCTGCCCCCTCATTAGCAGGCCTGTTTGTGTGAAAATATTAGCCAGAGTTAATGCTATAGCCAGAATTTCAGACAGGTTCACTCCTTGCAAAGCTAACTGGTTCATCAATGAATTAAAAAATCTAAAAACTCAGTTCTGATATTCACACATGATATGTGAGTAACTGATGTTTGTGAATGAATAAATTTCTTCATTAATTAATAAAATTTCATGTACTTAGGTACTGCTACTTCAATTTATGTTTGAGCAGAAAAATCTCAAGTGGGTAATCACACTGATAGAACTCTAACTAATTATATTTGTATGAAATTTGAAGATTAAACATTAAATAACTGCAATTAAAGTGACACATGAAATAAAATATTGGTATCTTCCCAAAGATAATCACCCAAAAGTGAACATCAGATTTTTTTCACATTGAACCATTTAAAGGCTTATCACATAAAAGCCAAAGAGTACAATACATTAAATCTGGATCTATATTTTTTAAATTTCAGGTCCATGAATATCACATTCTCACTTTAAATTCATACCATACTAGAGACTATCTTAGTTTTACAGTGTTGACTCAACATATTTGAACACATAATTATTTGGGCCATCTAGATAGAATATAGAAAAATAAAAAAATATACTTATAGAACAAATTTTAACATTTCAAGGAAGCATCTTCAGAGTAACTGTAAGTAGAATATTTACTGAGCACCTGCAGTAGATTGGCTAAAGAATCTTTCATTTAATTCAACATTGAATTAAAACACAAAGTGGAAAAAATAAGTTATATTATGTGAATGAACTTCAAAAGGTTCAGAAGTTGGCCCTGATATACTCACAGTCTCTTCCAAACTGGAAGTCTGAAATATTATGTTGAAAATGGCTTAAAACTGTCTTTTTTGAAAGACTACAGGACCTTTATTTTCTCCTTCCTACCAGACTATAAATGCTGGAAGAAAAACCTGTCTTATGGCATTTTGGGCATACAATTTCCCTTCCCAGCAATAAATAAAGAGTACAGAGTTTATGTCTATTTGATTCCCATCTGTCAACCAAACAGCAGTGAGATCAAACCCAATATTCAATTTCTAAGGCTGTTTATTAGTTATATGCTTGATCATGGCCTTTTAGAAATCCCATTCATAAGATGAGAAAGTCCAGGTAGCAAACTATGTCACATTGATAGTAAATTTAAGTTAGATGTACATACGTTTTGTTTTTTATTAGCTGTCACACATTGTCATTATTAGCAAAGTGTACTTAAGTACTTCCTTAAGGTGTTATTTCTGATGTTACTTATGACAAGTGAAAAAGATCACCTCTCCCCAGATGGGGACAGGCATTTAAAAAGCGTAAGAACTAAACAAGATAACAAAGCCTGTGGTAACAACTATTGCCAATAAACAATGTTCATTGTAATGGGAGGTTTTATGAATAGAGGTGATGGAAATAATGGCAGCTTTGAAGGAAAAATTGTATATGTGTGTGCATGCACGTGTGTGTGTATGAGTGTGTGTGTTGTGTGTGTTCCTGATTATCCATTCTAGTACAAGTTCTTCTTTGAGGCTGACCTAAATTTTCTTTCCTGTAAAAAGTCTGAAACCATCATGCTAGTGTCTCATTGAGCTGACATTTCTCACAGATATTATACTGAATTGTCTCACATTTTCTCTAGGTTATACCTTTGATAACAAGTTAAAAGTGTAAGAAGGAAAAATAAAACTACCTAAAAACAAGAAACCCCTGTTAATGAAATTCTGCATTGCATAGTCAACTTTTTGCTTGGGAAAGAAACCAAACTCATACTCATGAAAGGATGGGGTGCGAGTGTGAATTGGGGCAGTGTAGAACAATGGTTGATGTCATAATTTCTGAAGGCTATTTCTGTCATGATTTCTAGTCATTATTACCTCCAAAGATTCAAACAATTTCAAGATGAAGCCCTTTCCCCCATTCAAACATAAACCATGTGTTACTCTATGTTACTAAGTTGTTTTTTTTTTTTTAATCTCGTTCAATTTTATAAGATAGTGTGGTCTCTGGCCCAGCAGCATCAGTATCCTCTGGGAACCTGTTAGGCATGCATATTCACAGACTTCACATAAACCTACAGATTCAGAAACAATGGGATCAGCCCATTAATCTATTTTAATAAGCCCTCCAAATAAGCCTGTACCATTGTAATAAATGTATTAATTTTTACAATATGAATTTTTTCATTCATTCTCAAATCAGTTCAGTGAGGTTGTAGAGTAAAACAAACAGGTAAGGATATATCATTGTAGAATGGAGATATATATATATATATATATATATAAAAATATATAAATATAAAATTATTTATATATAAATAATTAAAATACAAATAAAATATATATATAATTAAATTAATTAGTGACACAGCAGTGACGGAAGTAAGGTTCAAAACTCCAGACATAAATCATATTAATTTTCTGGAACTTCAACATATCCTTTCATTACAGTAAAACATTTAAAAATTCAGTAGATATTTAATAATAGATTAGTATTAATCTCTTTATATTTAACATGTGTAAATGTTAATATATTAAAGAGGATGTTCCAAACAATTTTAAAAATCACTGCTATATTTTAAATGTTCATGAGGAAAAGAAAAATGTCCCTTCTGCTTGCTGTCAAGTTTGGGGAGCTTTATTACAGTTTTAAATATTGGAAAACTGTTAATGGTCTATTGAATTATTAAACAGTGGGTAAAAAGGTCATGTGCTCAGATATATCTGATTCCTGGTATTGGGAAATGACAGTGAAAGGGCTATGTCTGCCATGCTGTTTTTAATTTTGTTTGGGAAGGGGGGATAAAATTTAGTTATACTTCAGAGGGGAGGAAAAGTCAAAATTTTTAAAGGAGAGTGAGTTTCATTTTCCTTAACTAAGTTCCTGGAGAGTAATTTGATGGAACTTTTTGATAAAGACTGCAAAATAACCACAGGAGGGACTTCGCTGGTGGCGCAGTGCTTAAGAATCCGCCTGCCAGTGCAGGGGACATGGGTTCAAGTTCTGGTCCGGGAAGATCTCACATGCCGCGGAGCAACTAAACCCATGCGCCACAGCTACTGAGCCTGTGCTCTAGAGCCCGCGAGCCGCAACTACTGAAGCCCGCGCACCTAGAGCCCATGCTCTGCAACAAGAGAAGCCACCGCAATGAGAAGCCCATGCACCGCAACGAAGAGGAGCCCCGGCTCGCCACAACTAGAGAAAGTTCGGGCGCAGCAACAAAGACCCAACGCAGCCAAAAAAAAAAAAAAAAACAAAGGCAAAATGACTACAGGAAAATGTTCAATTAATGGAGAGGAACACCTCCATTATTAAATCAATGTAATAAATTATTATGTATAAATAAAGGCTGCCATGAATTCAGTGTATTACAGATTTTTACCTTTAAAGGAAAGATGATGACCTTAAGACTAGGAAAACACTTGGATAAAAGAGAAGTGGACTGGATAGTCCTTTGCTATTAGTTGCTCAGATTTTACGTTTTTTATTAATTTTTATTGGAGTATAGTTGCTTCACAATGTTGTGTTAGTTTCTTGCTGTACAGCAAAGTGAATCAGTCATACGTATACATATATCCACTCTGTTTTAGATTTCCTTCCCATTTAGGTCACCATAGAGCACTGAGTAGGGTTCCCTGTGCTGTACAGTAGGTTCTCACTAGTTATCTGTTTTATACATAGTAGTGTCTATATGTCAGTCCCAATCTCCCAGTTCATCCCACCCCTCCCCTCCCCCCTTAGTAACCATAAGTTTGTAGTTGCTCAGATTTTACTCTTTAACAAGCAGAAAGGAAGCAATCATTTTAGATTTGGGTTTTAAATTTCTTCAAATTACACCTCAAGTGTCTTTTTGCTTGAAGTTGATTTTGAAATGTAGCAATTAGTAATTAAAGATTATTCCTGATACTAATTCATTAAATCTTTTGTTTGGAAAAATCCCAATCATATTCATAGGGCTCTACTCTTCTGCATTAAAAAATCAAGGTTCAAACATTTCCATAAATTGCTTTTGGCAGAAGACATGGATAAATAAATTGATTCCAAGATAAGCTACCTTCTGTCTCTTATTAGAGTTCTGTAAAACTATGTCTCTTATTTGATCTTGGAATTTTTCTTTAATAAATATGTATGTTTTCCTATTCATAGTTAAATGCAAGAAAGGACTATTTTGCATGTGTAATTCTATACGTAGTTGTGACACTCATTTTTTAACAAAGAAAAGTTTTTGTAATACTGTATTACATACATTAGCAGTTCTGAAATTCCACCTGTTTTTAAATCATTATTTTAAAACTCTATATCCTCCTTATTGTGACAAATATATAGTATAGTAGTTAAAACCCCAGATAGTGAAGCCAAATTACCTAGATAATCTTTTCTACGTTTAGTAGTTATGTGTCTTTAGGCACGTTACCTAACTTCTCTGCACCTCAGGGTTGATTTTTTTTTTTTGGTATGTATGTAAAATTAAAATTATAACAATACCTAGCTTTTAGGGCTATTGTGAACTTTCAGTGAATTAATACATGTACAAGACTTAATACAATGTCTAGCTCCTGGGAAATATTCAATAAAGACTAGTTATTATTTTATCCAGTACATTTTATATTACAAACATTATTTAATCTTTTTAAGCCTCCTATTTCTCACATGTGATAATGTAAATATTTATTTCTTCCTTCCTCCTTAAAATACAAACCACAAATTAATAAACATTTGAGGTACCAAGAGTGTGGCTAATAGATAATTTTGGATATATTGTTTTCTTGAATAAAAGGCAAGATAATCCCAGTTCTAGCAGTCATATAATTGTGTAATCTTGGAAAAGTTATTTAATCTCATCACATATCAATTTTTAAAACTATCTGTAAAAATGAAATTGCAAAATAAACCATTAAAATGGACAGTATTAATTGAACATAATAAAATGTTATACACACTAACACTATTGACTTTGAGGATAAAAAAGTAGGCTTTCAGTTGGATTTATAAAAATTTTTAAGTTATATATCCATAGATATAAAATATGAGTGTGATCTTTTATAATTGATTTATGACAGATTTAAACACTTACAGCATTTTCAAACAAATCAATATTTATCATATTTCAGATATGCTAATTTAGAGATATCTCAGGTAGTCACATAAATCAGAAAGGGGAGAATCACTGAGAGGTGTAACAGGAAGACCAAGATGGCAGGATATGCAATGAGTCTTGATTAAGAAAAAGATAGGACATTGCCAATAAAATCTCAGTGTCTTCCCCTCAATGAAGAATCTAGCCATCGATAAGTATATTCTAATATATAAAGAACAGTACTGAATAACTTTAATCTGTGTCTGTGGAGGACGAAGAGCATGCATTTTCACGGTAGTAAGATGTATTTTAGGGACTTCCCTGGAGGTCCAGTGGTTAGGACTCTGTGCTTTCACTGCCAAGGGCCCAGGTTCAAACCCTGGTCGGGGAACTAAGATCCCGCACCCCACACAGCACAGCCCACTCAAAAAGATTTATTTTAGATATAATGTAAAAAAGAGGGCTTCCGTGGTGGCGCAGTGGTTGAGAGTCCGCCTGCCGATGTGGGGGACATGGGTTCGTGCCCCGGTCCGGGAGGATCCCACATGCCGCGGAGCAGCTGGGCCCGTGAGCCATGGCCGCTGAGCCTGTGCGTCCGGAGCCTGTGCTCCGCAACGGCAGAGGCCACAGCAGTGAGAGGCCCGCGTATTGCAAAAAAAAAAAGAAAGAAAAAAAATGAACATTCTCAAGCATGTGAGTTATTACATACTGAAATAAACCCCACCCCATGACTGGTAAGAACAAGGGTTCCAGAATGAGATGGATACGAATATACCATCTCTCAACTGAAGGCAATAAAATCTTCTTCATAGCCTTGCTGTAAGGATTAAAAAAGAGCACTTTATAGAAGGGTAATACTAATAGTATTCACCCCAGAGATAGGGGTGTGTGTGTGTGTTAGGTAAGGTGCTCAGTACTTGGCATTTGCTATTTGTTATTATTAAGACTTGTCAGAAAATTTTTAATTCAAGCCTCCCAAGTTTAGGCTGAAACTATATTACAGGCAATTCCAGTCCCAAGAGTCTATAATCCTACATGTTACCTTCACCTTTATCTTTATTTCCTTATATCTCCAAGTCCCCGTTTGACAATGTAACCACGAGGATAGGGAAGTACATACTGGGAGTTAGGAAGAAGACCTGAATTAGGAAACTGGTTCAACCATTTAATCACTCTGTAATTGAGGACAACTTCTTTACCTCTCAGAGCCCAAGTTTCATCATCTATAAAACAAGGACCCAAGTTCGTTCCGGTGAGAACAAAAAAAGACCACACGTACAAAGTGCCTAATATAGCACCTGGCCAGAGTGGGGTACCTAGTAAACAGCTGTTTCCTTTTTCTTACTTTCTCCCACAAAAACTAAAGAAAAACCCTCCATCATATTCATGCCATTCCTTAGATATTTAAAGCTATATCAGAGTTCTCCTTAACCTGAACATCTGCAAAGATAAAAAGGATTCAGAGCAATACGATTTGTAGGAACAGACCTGGTATGAATTCTTTCCTGACTTCCCATATACAACTGACTACTTGCTCCTTGAGCACTGTGCCCCTAGCAAAGTCTCATGATTCCTACATATTTTTATTCTATTGCTTGTGTCTATATGCTTATCTATCTCTACATCATGAGAAAAGAAAGAAGATGTGGCAAATAACTGGTGAACAGTAAATGTTTTTGAGTGAGGGCATGAAGCAGTGCTGTGCTATTCCTTACAAAGTCCAGCACGTTCCTGCTTCAGGCTTCTGCATTTGCTGTGTCCTCTACCTAGATTTCACCTCTCTCAGATATTGGCATGACTCCTTCCCTCACCTTTTTTCAGTTATTATCTCAAATTTCACTTTTTCAGCAAAGCCTTCTCTATCCACCCTATTTTAAATGTGTGTGTGCACCTGTTACACAAACACACACACAATGCACACCCAGCCTCCCTTCTTTCCATCTATCACTATCTGACATAGTATAAGTTGTATTAGTTGTGTGATCATCTGTCTTCCCCCATTAGAGTGTCAACTTCATGAAGGCAAGTTATCTTGTCTTTTTTGTTCATTACCTGACATTTAGCACAGTGTCTGGGACATAGTAGGTGCTCAGTATATATTTGTTGAATGAATGAATAAATTTCACAACAAAATAGTATTTGGAAGAGGAAAGATGAGTACTTCTGACGAATAACAATAGACACATTTAGAGAAATTTAAAATTTATGTGATGATTAAGCTAATCCCTTGATATTGCATTACCGCTCAGAACTCATTTTACGTTACTTGATATACTGCAGTTTTAATTTCTTCCACAAGCAAAGGAGCTTTGTTTCTTCTCATGGGAAACAAACTAACTAGATTTATCTAGTATTAAGTTGTCTCAATCTTTCCTTATCAACACAGATCAAAATATGCTGAAACTATCCCTAAAGACTAAAGACGATGCAGTACATCCCCTCTGATTTACAGATGAGGAAACGACGAGCTAGAAAGACGGAGATTTCTAAATGTCAGTGTTAGCACTAGAACTCAGATCTTCTAACCAAGGAGTGTTACTGAGGAGCACACTTTGAAAAGAGCTATCTTTCCAGAAGTAATTTATAACTAATAAAATCTAAGCTATCTTCATTGCCTACATGGTATTTGTGTCATTTAGAACTATGTTTAGTTGTTAATTAGCCAATCTCAACTATTCAAGGAGAAGGCAAAGATCTACCCATGATAGTAAATCCTGTTTCCTAAATAAGCCCTCCTCTCAACTTCTACATTTGAAACATTAACAATGTGTCCACCTGGACTTCTTGGAGGGCTCTGGTTTGCAGGGACAATATATGCTTTGGTTCATCTATGGAACAATCAGCTTAAGGAGTTGTATTCAGATATTATTAATGTTTTCAAAACCACTTCCTATTTTCCTGCTGCGATCCCTGCCAAGCACACACTTCAGCAGACACAAAAATAATTTGGGTAGTTGACATTCAATCCAAATTTTCTATGGAAATCTGCCAGATTTGACATCTGTGAGAAAGTGGGTAATTTGTGTTATCCATAGAGAGCAAAAGCTTGGTTTGATATTTCTCTGTCTCCACCCATCTCGCTGTAGTGGAGCTGCTACTCAGATATACACAAAAAAGTGGGTAGCAAGGAAAATTATTTAACTCTTTTTTTTAATTTATTTGTTTTATTTTTGGCTGCGTTGGGTCTTTGTTGCTGTGCGTGGGCTTTTCTCTAGTTGCGGCAGCGGGGGCTACTCTTTGTTGCAGTGCGTGGGCTTCTCATTGCAGTGGCTTCTCTTGTTGTGGAGCACGGGCTCTAGGCTTGTGGGCTTCAGTAGCTGTGGCTCACGGGCTCTAGAGAGCAGGCTCAGTAGTTGTGGCGCACGGCCTTGGTTGCTCCGTGGCATGTGGGATCTTCCCGGACCAGGGCTCGAACCCGTGTCCCCTGCATTGGCAGCCATATTCATGACTACTGCACCACCAGGGAAGCTCTATTTAACTCTTTCACTCTTGTCTGGATACTGAAAAGGCTTAACCAAAATTAATTTTAAAGGCACAATAGCCATGAATAAAACAAATTTCAGAGGTGTGGGAGATGCAAACTACGTTTATTATTGCCACTACATTTTGTCTAAAAACTATTTAACTACATTTTATCCGTTGCTTTAAAAATATTTGTCTTTAAAGCCCCCCCTCCTCACTTGGTTCAAAAGGTAAAATCAAAATTTCAAGTTGATTTTCTTTTTAGAATGTTTTTACAAACCTTAATATTTGACGCTGCAATACTATGGAAGCATGCTCAAAATCATACAAAAATATTTCTATTAATGTTAAATTTTATTTCCAAAGAGTTAAGTCTAAGACATAGGTTTAACTCTTAAGGTTTCTCTCATCTCTTTAAAAGAAAGAGACAGAACTAGATATTACCATGTTCTTATATGTTACATACTAAACTGTTACCAAGATTTATACTGTAAAGAAAGTCACCAGTGAATGAATAATGTAGAAACATTAGTTCACTACATTAAAACCCCTGCTTATCTAATAATCTAATTGTTTAGCGTGACTCAAATTTAGAAATTAAAAATGACTATGGCATCTGGTTCTATACTGACAAACGTTTAGAAGTTGGTCAGGGGAGTAGAAAGCATTTGAAATTGCTCATTTTACAAAAGTAGAATGCAAACATTGGTGGTGTGTTAACTTTTAACACAAGAGAAAATACTTTTTCAAATATGTATGTTAAAACCTAAAGATAACCAGTAACAGAATTATAAATAAGATATATAACCCCCAAATCACTAAAGAAAACATAAAATAAACATACCCTGTGTCACAAAGGACAAAAAAGAAAAGAACGCAAGAAAGGTATTAGAAATAGAAAATGCAGATCCAAAAGAAGTTTAGACAAGTAAGATTAACACACCAATTATGACAATAAATGAAAAGTTAAATTCCCTTTTGGGAAAAAAATAATTCAGGTTGGCTTAAGAAACAAATTAAACACTATGTGTCCATAAAAGGTACTCCTACAAGAAACTTTCGATGAAAAGAATAAGGAGGGGTAGACCATGTTTAAATCGGGATATGATCTGGGCCATCAGGGCAGGAAGAATGCTGCTTTCCAAGATGGTGATAGACGGACATGGTAAGCCTGTTCAGCTTGCATATCTGAAACACAATCAGGACCTTCATTTCTCTGGGATCAATCCTGCCTGGGTCTCCTTTACTTTCCTCAATAATATGTGGCCATGACATTTTGTCTCGCCTTCTCTATAGAGCAAGCTTCCTAATTCTCTATCTACAAGGCCCCATTCAAAAGAAACCTTCATGAAGTCAGGAATTTTTGTAGTTTCAGTTCAAGGCTCTATCTTTGGAAGCAGTTTAGACACATGGTAGACATGGCAAACATATATTCTGAGTGAACGAATGAAAAAAAAATGAATATGTGTGTATACAGCATGCAAGAGACCTAAACACAATCATTTGATCTGATTCATCTTCTCTCTCAAAATTCCACTGAAATGAGTAAAAGCATTTTTTTAAAGTTACAAACCCAAACACTGAAGTATAAGAGAGGAAGACTATCCATTGTCAAGAGATTTCACCAAGTCTCCAGAAGATGGAAAGCAGATGGAGAAACGACGACTGATGAAGCAGCCATAAGCTAAAATATAAATACGCAGGGCTGCAGCTGAAAAGCAAGCCTACTTCTCTATCAGAGCTCCAGTAGGAGATATTAGGTACCATGGAGAAGCAGAAGTGGGACAGAAAAGAGGGGTACTCACAGAAGCACTCAGTATGGAACAGTTGATTCCCCAAGTCTTTTATTATCCCCAGGTAGTTAAGTTCTTAACTAAAGAAATTGTCCCAACTGTCAAAAAAAGAACTAGGCCAGCTGGTATGGAAGTCAGCATCCCGCATCTTCCTCAGTTGACTTTAGCAGTCTTCCAAGGTAATGCAAGCAACTCACCCTCTATTTTCAGCACTAAATCAAGCCCCACATTTGTAACTAACCTTTGAAATGGCTTTTTTATTGACTCATTCTTAAATATGCTGGGCAGCAATGGTTCACCTAATTTCTGAGAAAAGTCTACAATACAAAAGATAAACAACAAAAGCCCTCTGGGGATTTCCCTGGTGGCGCAGTGGTTAAGAATCCGCCTGCCAATGCAGGGGACACGGGTTCGAGCCCTGGTCCAGGAAGATTCCACATGCCGCGGAGCAACTAAGCCCGTGAGCCACAACTACTGAGCCTGCGCTATAGAGCCCACGAGCCACAACTACTGAGCCCACGAGCCACAACTACTGAAGCCCGCGCGCCTAGAGCCCGTAATCTGCAACAGGAGAAGCCACCGCAATGAGAAGCTCACGCACCACAACGAAGAGTAGGCCCCACTCGCTGCAACTAGAGAAAGCCCGCGCGCAGCAACGAAGACCCAACGCAGCCAAAAATAAATAAATAAAAAAGTTTTTAAAAGCCCTCTGGAATTTATTAATATAAAGGATGAGATCTTTAAAATATTTGATTTAGAATCCACTTATTCGACTCAAGAACATATGGTACCCATAAAGCAAGTTTATGTAAGAATAATTGGAAAAATCAAAAGAACTAGGAAATTAAAATATAATTGCTAAATAAAAAGAAATTAATAGGGCTTCCCTGGTGGCGCAGTGGTTGGGAGTCCAACTGCCGATGCGGGGGAAGCGGGTTCGTGCCCCGGTCCGGGAGGATTCCACATGCCACGGGGCGGCTGGGCCCGTGGGCCATAGCCGCTGGGCCTGCGCATCCGGAGCCTGTGCTCTGCAACGGGAGAGGCCACAACGGTGAGAGGCCCGCGTACAGCAAAAAAAAAAGAAATTAATAGAAGTGTCTGAAGTAAACGAGGTGAATGTTTCCGAGAGTATAGAATAAATAGAAAGGGCTAGAATATTTGAGAGAAGATATAAAAGTTATATAGATGATCAAAACAGAAAGTCTAAGAGCTGGCCAATATCTCCAACAAACATAAAAGGAAGCATATTATTCAATAAAAAAACAGAGAATTTCCCAGAACACAAGAAAATAAATCTTATGAATGAAAAAAGATCCATACCTACAACATCCACATCAATTTCAGAACACAGGGGATAAAGAAAAGATTCAAAACACTTAAGAGGAGGGGGGAACAGGTCTTCAAAGGAACATGAATTAGCCTGGCATCTGAATTTTAGCAACACTGTATACTAGAAGACAAAAGAACATAGCTTCAAGATTCTGAAAGAAAAACTTTCTTTCCATTTTGAAAATTAAGCCCAGCCATGCTATTAATCAAATGCACAAGAAAATAATAATACTTTCAGATATACAAGATGTGTTAGGGTTTAAATGGCATGTTACCTAGAAAGTTCCTTAGGGTGGTCCCCCAATAACATTTAGGGAGTAAGTGAGAGAAACCAAGACCGAAGTAGATATGAAGTTCAGGAAATCTGACCCAGGAGAAAAGCTAAGTAGTAGTAATACAGTATGGATTTAACAGGTCCCCAGGGAAAAGGGGAAATGATTAGTGTAGATAATCTGAGGAAGAATTTGAAACACTGAGAGGATGAAGTGGAAGAGTATAAGAATGTAGTGACCATTTGAAATACACCCTAGAAATATTCTCCACAGATAATGGAATCCAGAGATCAGGAACATCCCAAATATTCTCAATTGTATACTGGTTTTACGTTTTAGAGTCAACCTATGGCCAAATCTCAGAAGACTTATGTATGGCAACTGTATGGAAAATAAATGTTGTCAACTGGGATAATATAAAAGTGTTGATAGAGCTGACGGAGGTTGGGAGGTGGAAGAGAGTTTAAGAGAGAGGTGGATAAAAGATGGGTACAAGAATATGCTCATTCTGCAAAGTGAGTCATCAGATAATTTGTCTGTCTTTGATTTAACAATAAATGGAGAATTTGTCTGAAGTCATTGGGCAATGAAAACCTATCAAAATTTAACCAATATAAAGAAAACCCAAATCGATTTAAAATAACTACAAAAAATATCAAAAGAGTTACCATGGTATGACTTAGAGTTGTACTTTTTCCACCAATAAGTTCTTCTAAACTTTCTAAGAATGAAGATATAAAACACAGAAAAACATAGGAAGCTATCATATTCATATTATTATGCTAGTTTAAAACTGATACTAAGTGGACAAAGTTACCAGCAAAAAGTATATAGAAAAAATTGATGGTCTGCACATTTTAAATAAATTTGTAACTAGAATACTTTCTTAGAATAAAATTTTTATGGAAGCTCTATATGTAAAACATTGAAATAGAAAGGTTTTGGTCAAAGGGATGACATGTAGACCAAGTTTATTTATTAATACAAACAGAAAAAAATCTAAATAAAATGTAGGCAAACTAAACTCAGTGGGATCTTAAAAGATTCATCCACTAACCCAAGAAGAATTTACTGCTAGTATATTTATTGATAAAAGAATTCACACCAGTATGATCATCTTACTAGAGGGTAAAATGACATTTTAATATTTTTAAAAATCTACTTAATGTTTAACAACAAAAAATAAACTTTTAGTAAATTAAAAATCGAAGTATATAATGCCTGAACATGATAAAGTTTATCTGTCTCAATCAAACAGGCTAACAAAAAAGGGACTATCTAAAAGATACATTATATCACTAATATTAGTAAAAATATAAGATTGCCAGCTTTCAATATTGTTAGTTAATTTTTTGATTGTTGTTAATGATGTCTTAATAATAATACAAATAGACATTTTTGGATATTTCAAAATGTGTCTGAAGTTCATCTAGTAAGAAAATAAAGGAAAATATCCTTACTAAGTTTATTAAGAAGCTGTATCAACTAAGTGAGTAATAGTAGTACTATAAGAATCAACAATCTGGGGTCGGGGTGGGGGGCACTTCCCTGGTGGCGCAGTGGTTAAGAACCCACCTGCCAATGCAGGGGACACGGGTTCCATCCCTGGTCCGGGAAGATCCCACATGCCGCGGAGCAACTGGGCCCGTGCACCACAGCTGCTGAGCCTGTGCTCTGGGGCCTGCGAGCCACAACTGCTGAGCCCACGAGCCACAACTGCTGAGCCCACGTGCCACAACTGCTGAGGCCCATGCACCTAGAGCCCGTGCTCTGCAACAAGAGAGGCCACTGCAATGAGAAGCCAGTGCACTGCAATGAAGAGTAGCCCCCGCTCGCCGCAACTAGAAAAGGCCCATGCACAACAATGAAGATCCAAAGCAGCCAAAAAAAAAAAAATCGCGGGGGAGGGAGGGGGATGGATTGGGAATTTGGGGTTAGTAGAGGCAAACTATTACATTTAGAATTCATAAACAACAAGGTCCTACTGTATAGCACAGGGAACTATATCCAATCTCCTGGGATAAACCATAATGGAAAAGAATATTTAAAAAAGAATGTCTGTATGTGTATAACTGAGTCACTTTGCCGTTCAGCAGAGATTGCCACAGCACTTAAATCAACTCTACTTCAACTAAAAAGAAGAATTAGGGCTTCCCTGTTGGCGCAGTGGTTGAGAGTCCGCCTGCCGATGCAGGGGACACGGGTTCGTGCACCTGTCTGGGAAGGTCCCACATGCCGTAGAGCGGCTGGGCCCGTGAGCCATGACCACTGAGCCTGCGCGTCCGGGGCCTGTGCTCCGCAACGGGAAAGGCCACAACAGTGAGAGGCCCACGTACGGCAAAAAAAAAAAAAAAAAGAAGAAGAATCAACGATCAGTAAATAAAAATGAGTAAAATAAAATGGAATCAATTTAATACAATACCATGACCCTAAAACAACTCTAGTATATGTAATAATTTAATAGAAAGATTATCTAATGAATAGATTGCAGAATACAGCCATTTTGGGTGAAAATTACACTAATTCCAAATTAAGCAATAAGAAAAAAAGGATTGAATGCAAAAAATCATTAAAAATAAAATTAGAAGTATATATGAGTAGTTACATTCTCTGAATACAAAAGCAACTGAAGAAACCAAAGAAATAAAAGTATAGATTTCAACGCATAAACAAAAATTAACATTGAGTACATTAAAAATTAAGTTAGGTTAAGGACTGAGAATATATTTATAACAAATATAAGAAAAAATTTAGTATATTAAGAGGATTTATAATCACATAGAAAATATATTCCAAGAGAAAAGTGGACAAAGGATGTGACCAGAAAACTCACAGACTATGAAATACAAATGGAAATAAACATATAAGAAAGATTTAGCTTCACTAAAAATCAAAGAAGTGTCAAATTAAAATAAGGGTGTATCTCATAGTGCCTATCATTCTGCAAATGCTCAAGCTTGGCAAGGGGACGGTGCGCCCGGCACTAGCTTACATCGCTCACGGAAAGGCACAAAACCCCTAAGAATAGCGCTTGTGCCCTTGTCATTTAGTAGCTCCAGTTCTGAGGATCTGTCTTTAGTAAATAATCAAAGATATAAACAAAGTTTTATGCACAGAGATGTAATTTAGAACAAACAACTTAAATGCCCACCCATAAGAGAATGGTCAGACACGGAAGAGTACATCATATACTCTAAAATATATCTACGTGGTGACAAATCATTAAGAGTCTCATTAAGAACATTTCATCTCATTGAAAACTGATCAAAATAAGTTGTGATAAATGCAATGTAGAATACCATATTTACAGTTATGATCCCAAATATGCTTAAAAAATAAGAGATCTGGATTAAATATATATTAAAAAGTAACAGTGACTTTTCTCTGTCTCTTGAATTTTACATTATGCTTTATTTTCCAAATTGTCCGAAATGTGAAAATAGTTCTTTCATTCTTAAAAAGTAGACGTAACTATTTTGAAAAAGAATGAAATGATCATTAGATCTTAGCTCTTTTGTCTCCATTTCACCCATCCTAATGCTACAAACCACAGCAGTGAACTCCTCAGCATCATGAAAGAAAAGTTCCTTTTGCCACCGTCTCAAGATTCTTTGAGACTGACAAATGTACATCTTTACAAGATGCAACACATGCAGCCACCTTGTAGCTATTACAGAGATGGGGAAGCGGCCGGGGTCGGGGTGGGTGGGTGGGTAGGAAAGCCCTTCTTCCTTCCCAAATCATTCTCTATCCACTACATGATTCCAACAATTTCTAAAGAGAGGGCACTGTCTTTCGTTTTCATTTTTACTGTAATAATAGCCTTTATTGAGTGTTTAGCATGTGCTAGGCACTGTTATAAGTACATTACATGTATTAATTTACTTAATCCTCCCAACAACTATTCTTATCCCCATTTTATAGCTGAGGAAACTGAGGATGGGAGAGGTTAAGTTACCTATTTGAGGTCAGAGAGTAAGCGAGATACTGGTATTAAAACCCAGCCCCAAAGCTCCAAGGCCCACCCTCTTAACCCTATGCTGTAAGGAATATGTCCTTGTAAGAATTAAAATATTTAACCAAATTTACAGTAAGGTGTGAAAGGCTTATCCTTTTTTAGGGGCAGGTTCCGACTGGGAAGAGAGTACTGGCATTTTGAAGGACAGGCAGGTGACACCAGGAAGTGTATAGAAAATTTAAATTGGGATATTGACTATAAACATATAAAAAGGGTTCCCATTGGTCACATTCTCCATAGATGCTATTTACAACTGTCTGCTTTCATTAGCCAAATTTTCAATATAATTTCAAGAATTAGAAATTGGAATGTTTTATCAAGTATATTTTCAATAGCTGCTGGTTCCAGGTTAGGAATATTACCTTTTATGTATCTGTAAAATTAAATTTTTCTTTGCACAAACATGCAATTGACTACTCTTTCCTAAATTTAGACTCAGAAATAAAATATGGGGATGTGAATTTTTTTGTGGCAAATGGTTCAACCATTCAAAGCTGTACCAAGAATGTTCTGAAATCAAGGGGGACAAGACCAAAAAGACACTATCCTAGCCATTGAAGAACTCCCATTTATGGCATCCATTGAGAGGCAAGAAAATCAAACAGACCATTTTGCTTTACTATCTAAATAAAATATGCCAAAAAGAAAAGAAAACCTTCCTCCCTGTTAGAAGCATAAGACATAAGAATAAAACTAAAATATCTGAGAGGCAGTATAAGAGAGAAGAGGGAACAACCTGTAGGCACAGCTGTCACTACAGAGCAGTGAGTCTGATCCTCTTTCATTAACGAGAAACCAAGTTGAGCAGAGAATGAAGATGGGGCCCAGACACTTCACAGTCAAATGAAAACCTCTGGGCATTTTCCAAGCAAATAAACTCTATAAAAGGAGATATGTTAGCCAAAATAAAATTTTTTGTGTAGTTACGCACCAGATGCATGCAATATAAGTTAAGCCGCACTTGGATATGTACTGAAAGGAGAGTCAAAGGGTCTGAGATCTCCGAATTCTCTGCTGCAGTTAACAATTTAGATGACAAGGTCACAGTCACAACTGCAAAGCATAACCAATAATCACCCACTTAGTGTTTTTAGAAAATTCAAAGAGAGTAACATCTCCAGAGAGAATATTAGCAGAGTTTCTTTTCTCGACATGGCTTTCAAAACCTGAGCATATGAACAACAGTCACCTTACTTCTTGTAAATTCTTTAATCAGACATTATTTACAGTTCACGATTCTCAGATGTATTAACACCGTTATCCAGTTTATTGGCTTTCTATCACTCTGAATCTGACTTAAAACATGGGGGCTCTCACATTACCTCTTTTTGGTTTGGGAGACACATACTGCTTGAGTTCTTAAAAATGACGTTGCCACTAGGGCTTCCCTGGTGGCACAGTGGTTAAGAATCCACCTGCCAATGCAGGGGACATGGGTTCAAGCCCTGGTCCAGGAAGATCTCACATGCCACGGAGCAACTAAGCCCGTGTGCCACAACTACTGAGCCTGAGCTGTGGAGCCCACGTGCCACAACTACTGAAGCCTGTGAGCCACAACTACTGAGCCTGCGTGCTGCAACTACTGAAGCCTGTGTGCCTAGAGCCCATGCTCCGCAACAAGAGAAGCCACCACAATGAGAAGCCTGCGCACTGCAATTAAGAGGGGCCCCCTCTCGCCGCAACTAGAGAAAGCCCTCGTGCAGCAACGAAGACCCAGCACAGCCAAAAATAAATAATATAAAAATTTTTTAAATGACATTGCCACTAGAGCAGGAAAGGAAATTTTTGCTAATGGGTAAACCTTTAAGGCACTGAAACTTTATTAAACATGGTTTTTATCAAACAACTGCCTTCCCCAGGTAATATCCTCTCTGGCACTAGCCAATACCCAATGTCTGGATGTGAGGGGATGGGGCAGGGTGGTACAGGAGCTCAGCGCCCTCACCTCAATTAGGGATGATGATGAAGGGATTACCTTGCAGATTACCACCAGCCTCTGCCTAATTCCATTTGCCTCATCTCTTACAGGTGTTCCCAGAGCCTCCTCCATAAACTGTCTGGACATAATCTCCCTCTCAGTGTCTATTTTCTGGGGAACCCAGCCTAAGACAGCATACAAGGAGTTTTTCTGTTTGTTTATTTTTAAATCATCATATTAGTTATTTAACACTGTTTACTTAACAGTAATAAATATTATCTAATAAACTGCTTTGAAAAGAAGTGTATTTACAGAATGGATATTTTAAGATCATCTTAGACCCAGTATTAGACTGAACCAAATAAATGCTATTCAATATGATAATATTATAGCAAAGCTTTGGCACTCAATTCACTACCCAGGGAATTAAAATCCAAGCAAGAAACTAGCCTGACCCAGTTAATCCACCTACAGATTTTTCGTTCATTGGTTTCCCACTAAAACTGGTAAACACTACCATTAAAATATCTGGGAGCTAAAGCTGGTGAACAAGTATCTGACTCTGTGTGAGCCAGTAGACACTAAACGGGCTTGTCTGATCTATACAACAGAGCGTTCAACCCAGCGATTTGAGCACATCCTTTCTGCTTCATTGGTCACCAATGGATTTTCTGTTAAGTTCAATTGAGTCTGGCACTCTTTTTAGCCTTTCTCTTTTGAGGGAAAGGCTGATGCTGTTTAAAGGTCTTACTAAAAAGCAGAGCCCTTTGATTGAGAACCTCAAAAAAGAGTATATAAGAGCATACCTTTTAATACCGAGCTACACACTCCCTTATTTTAAGCCCAGTAAGGGAAGCCTAATTGTCAGCAAGATTTTTTATTAGTTCATTTTTATGAAGTGCACATCCCCACCGAGGCAGCTGAATCTGGGGAGAAGACTCAGTGAGAACAGTGACCCATTGTATAAATTTAGTGTACCCAGTGGTTCTGGCTTTAATAGCCATTTAGGCAATCGAATATCAGCTTTTGCTTTTTTTTTTTTTTTTTTTTGCTTAGTCCCTACTAACCTAGGAAAAAGGCACAGCCTTACAGAAATGTCACAATATAAAAGTCCTTATGTTGTGAGGTAATTTTAAAAGATGATTAGTCATCTACTTGCAGTAGAATTTTAGTTTCATAAGGTAAGTGGAAGCAAAAGCACCTGATTAATAATTTTAAAATATCAAACATCGTATCTTACTGGTTCTCTACTTTTATAATCATGATTTTTAAAAAAAAAAAATCTATTTAGAGATATGCCTGGCAATTGTCTGTTTGCTCTCAGACCAGGCTAACCCTTGCCCTGCTCTGTATGACAGGGGGTTAAATCTCACACATAATATTTCTCCAGGCTCCACTGCTAGCTAGCTTTAAATCAGATTTGTCCAATGAGACGAACTGGCAGAATAGAATAAGTGGGAGGAGAGAGAAGCCTTCTCTCTGCTTCAGGAAGTATCCCTTACCAATATAGCTGCATTCCCTTGAGAGGCTAGTTCCCACAAGACAGCGCCTCCCTCTGAGGGTAGCTGCTGCTTGGGTCCAGTTCCCACTGGACAGCCTGCGCTCCTGAGTTCTGGTAACGTTGCCTCTTCCCTTGGTTATTCCAGCTCTACAGGTAGTAGTTGCTTCCTGTTATTGATAATCTCCAATTTTAACTAATTCACTCAGTTAAATTCCCTCTGTAGAACTATCTGATGTGGATTCTGTTTTCCTGACTGGTCCCCAAGTGACACACAAACTTGTCCAAATTATTCTAAAACCAGGTCCTAACTTACTACCCCATATTGTTCTGAGGTTTGTTTTTTTAATTTTTTTGTTGCATTATGGCTGGTGTATAATATCATATAAGTTTCAGGTGTATAACACAGTGATTTATAATTTTTAAAGGTTATATTGCATTTAGGGTTATTATAAAATATTGGCTATATATCTAAGGTTTGTAATTCATTCTGCTCAGAAATTGTTGGAACTCTCAAATTATAAACAACAACAAACATTGTGAGTAGATTCTCATATCAGCCCATAAACTTTGCTTGATATTCTTTTTTTAAAATTTTGTCTCATTTTTATTTTACTTTTTATTTTTTTCAGCTTTATGGAGGCATAGTTGACAAATAAAATTGTAAGATATTTAAAGTGTACAATGTGATGATTTGATATATGTTAACATTGTAAAGGATTCCCCACATCAAGTTAATTAATACACGTATCACCTCACATATTTACCTTTTTCTCTTTTTTTTTAGTGGGGGGCTGGATGAGAACATTTAAGTTCTACTCTCTTAAATTTCAATTATACAATACAGTGTTATCAACTGTAGTCACCATGTTATATATTAAGTCTTCAGACGCTATTCATCTTACATTCTTAACATAACTGAAAGGCAATATTTCTTAGATCTCTAGTCTCCATTCTCTTCTCTTCTCACTCCATGCAGTAACTCTTAGTGACATCAACCAAAATCTTTAATTACCAATTTCTAACCAAATCTACCCCTCCAACCTAGCCCTCTCTGCTGAGATCCAGACCTAAACATCTCCATTTTATTACTAGATATCTCCAACTGAATGCCTTACATGCATCACAAATTTACTCTGTCCTCAATTGAACCAGTTACATTATCCTGTCAAACTCGTTCCTTTACTTACTATTAAAATACTCCGAGTTACCAAGATCAGAAACTTTGACATAATCCTAGCACTTCCCCCTTTCCTTCATATCCAATTGGTCACTAAATCTCACAGATTATAGATCTGTACTATGTCTTATGTATCTTTCCCATTATCTATTCCTCCCGCCACTGCCTTAATTTAGAAACTCATGTCTTTTTGTTTGGGCCACTTCAAACAGCCTCCTAACTGAGCTTCCTGACCTCAGTCTTTCCATCCTTCCATTCAGCCCCTCAATGCAACCAGAGTAATCTATCTAAATTGTAAATCTGACTGTCATTCAAATGATTTGTGTTTATTTAAAGGATCCCCCATTGCATTCAGAATAAAGTACTAAATCGTATATAAAAAGCTTTCTTCTCTAAGTCCTACTTAATTTTCCAGCCTCATCACTTCCCCGTGCCTACACTTCCTTCGACCCACATCAAACTCACTTCACCCCATGTGTTCACCTAATACTACTTAATATCCTTTATGCCTGTGGCTTAGGATGCCCACGTGGGCTCACCTTTCTAAACTAGTAACTCAACTGTTCTGGACAGCAAGTTTAAAACTCATCCGCTCTCATTTCACAAAGAAAATGTAGGGAAGCAAGGGGTTAACATTACGTATCTGAAGTGTCATATGAAGTAAGTGCCAGACCAATGGCTTGTAGAGTCTCCTGGAGGTCTGGAGTGGCTTCCTACTCACCATCTTTGTCATCTTCTACTCCCTATGGTAGGTCGGCCTGCATCACTTCTCTACTGGTTCTTCTCTCTAAAATTTATCCCCTATCCTTTACAATCTTTGAATCAAGGTCATTGTAACATAAGGAAAGAGATGCAGGATAAATCAGCTTGCTCCTTGGCTCTCCCGACCCCAACTCACGCCCTTTTCTATCTGAACTGTAGTCCATTAGGAGAAGACAAAAGGGGGACACAAAAGGCATATATATCTTTTGAACTAGAGCTGCGCCAGGGTATCATAACATTCAGTCTATGTTTTCAATCTGCACTGAGCTTCACATTTGGTAGATTCCATCTTATTCACACTTATATCCCCTGTCCTAAGGACAATATAGGCAGATACTTAATAAATATTTGCTAAAGAAATTGTTGAATGAACGTTCCTGCCAAACAAAAAACAAAAAAACAAACTGCTCTTGGTCACAGGTAAAAAGTTAGAGGGGCTGTTTGAGGGGAAGGATCCAAGGCAGAAATAGGCAATGGGGAAAGGGAAACACTGATGGGAGCAGAGGAAGCAATGCTGTGGCCAGAAAGCCAACTGTACCCTGTGTAAATTGCTACCTTGGCTATTATTGGCAAAACGTTTTTAGTACTACTTTATAGCTTTGGAGGATTTAAAAATTTAGACACTTGAGAATAAGTTGCCATGGTCATCAAGCTTCAAGCAGGACTCAGTGGTGTCTTTAAAATCCCTTTACGTTCCTTATCCTTTCCAGCCTCATTGCTCCTTGGCCAGCTTGTGATTTGGTATTTGAAATAAATAGAAACAATATAAGGGAGCAGATCTGGCATTACCAAGGACTACTGCTTCCTCTGAACAGCACTGGGCCAAGTTTCCAAACTGGAGACGAGCGCAGATGACCACTGTGTCACACCGGTTAACGTGATGACACAAAGCCAAAGAGACCAGCCTCTGTGAGCTGACGAAAGAGATGTAGCCTTTTTCAAACATTCAAATAACTCTATAGTTATCAGTTATAGAATGCTTCTGTGCTTCTCATCCTAAGTGGAATTTGCCAACTGAAAGGGATGTGCTTGGGTGGTCTTTTTTTAGAGCACTCCAATGTGCTCTGAATAACTGAAAAATATTTTTGACAAAGGTCAAAAAGGCTTCAGGCGGAAATACAAAACAAAGGCTTGTACTTTAAAAGCAAAACTTGGAGGATGTTGATTTTGCACCCAATCATACAGCGTATTATTGAAAAGTACTCTTATCAGCAAATGGAACCATCTGGGCCCCAGTTATACTTGTAAAAAGGAAACCTAGGCTGCTTAGAAAGCCCACCAAACTTGTACAAAAGAATGTGTACACATACCATATGGTATGAGAGTCTTTTAATGGCTAAAGAAACTCTTATTTACTCAGCCTGATCACATGCTAATGGCCAAGCAAAGGCTCTTCTGTTTAAATGCGCTGTGATCCTGTACAGCCACAGTTCTCCAACCAGGGTGTCAGTCATACTCCTGAGGATGTGTGGAGCTGGGATGGGGTAAGAGAATATCTTGGGTGAGACGGGCCATATCTTCCTGGCATATCAGACTAGGAAAACAAAATTAAATAATCTGAACGTAATGCAAACATCATTTTATTTTAGCATGGACACAGTTATATTGCAGGACAGAATGCAAAATTCACAGACAAGTTATAAATACTAAAAGTTCACAGAGCTTTCACTTTCTTTCCAAGACTTCAGGGGACCAAATCCTCAGGGCCCACCTCTGACCACACAAACTCCAAGGCCCAGCTCAAGTTCCAAGTGCCTGAACCCTTTCCAGGGACTCCAGCCCACTAAGCCCGTTTTCTCAGCTGGTTTTCCTCTGTACAGCCACTCAAAAAGTGCTTCCTTTAAAAAAAAAAAAAAAAAAAAAGTGCTTCCTTGTTCTATTGTTTCATGTTTCAGTTGGATCTTCCAAACTTAAAAATCTCATTAAGAACAGGGTCATGGTCTTCATAACCCTTTACTTATTACTGACTATGTGAATTATTACCAGAAGTAGTTTCAAAAATAAAACTATAATATTGACACTCCAAATGAAAAAGTACAAAATTAATAATTCTAAAAGAATTATGATAATGATTATTGCATTTAACCACTCATCCTAGAATCTCAAAGCACCTTAAAATATTAAATATTTTCATCCCCATTATTTCTTTTGAAATACTTAAGTTCTGAAATTGCATATGGATAAACTATGATGTTTATCCCTACTTCACGGAAGACATTAATAGAATTGTCATGAAGGAGGGCGTATAACCCTCAGGTACTACTGAGTTGATGTGGGGCTTACTCACATTCGTTGCACACTTGTTCTGTTGCTCTTTAAGCCCACCTATTCCTTCTGCTCCGCTCTTGCACATTTAGTGTAAACAAGGCAGCCCAGGAAGGTATCCTTCTCATTTAGCTCCATAAATCACTCACACTGCCCTGTCTCAGTGTTTGGTCCAAACACACTTACACTTCATCAACTTTAAGATTCAACTGACATGTCATCCCATTACGAATATATTTCTGCTTTTCTTCAAAGTCATATTTCCAATCTCCCAGATTCAGGTCCCTCTATTGAAATGTGGGGGAATGAACATCATCAATGCATTTGGGTTAATCTTCCCAGATTCGTTCCACATTACAGATAATCTGAGACAACTGTCAGGTGAGAAGTGGGTAAGAAATTTCAGATGAGAACTTTCAGTACTGCTTTGCTATTTTGAACCTTGAACGGTAGAGAACAATATTCCGAAGTAGGATAAAATTTCCAGATTTATTTGAAATAGAAAAAAATAGGTACGATGCAGAATACAGTATAAATGTATTGTTCTATTAAAGCAGATAAACATCTTTTTTTAGGGTTATGAATACTTTAAAGAATGGTATTTCCATCAAAGAAAATTGATGTATAAGGGGTATTTAACAATAAACCACGTTTTAATTTTAGCAACTTTTGCTTTCACGTAAGAAAACGTATTTAAATGATGACAGTTGCCATTTTGATAAACCTTTAAATTCTGTATGTTAACACTTCTAGGATGTGACTACACTATTAAACTATTTGTCATGAATTGACACTGCTAAGTGCAGTGCTAGACAATTTTCAGCAAAGTGAGCAATACTAACTGCTTATATTAGGGCCTCCAGAGTCTCTAAAATCACTGTAGTGAGGATTGATGAACTGACCTGGCCTGGGAAAACTTCCAGAGACACTGTGAAGTAGTTTGAAGTATAAAATGAATGCAGTGCTTTAAGTAATGGTTCACTGGTATTTACCAAGGTACACAGATAAAAAGGGAATTTCTTTCAGGTTGCAATTGCTCCAGAAATAATGTAGTTGATAAATAAAAATGAAACCCCACCAAGTTAACACACCACTTCTGGTGATTTTTTTTAAATTGTGCAATAAGAGGTCCTTGAATCATGACACTACTAAGTATGCTGATTAAAAAAAAAAAAAGTATGCCAATTACTATTTTTGAAACAAAATGAGTACTCTGAAGTTTGTGATCTCCTAAAGTACAAAGAGCCCTTGCAAATGAAACTAAAACGTAACGATAGTAATGCAGTCCAAAATAATTCCATGTCCACCGGTTCTTCCATGACCAGCCCCAAGTATATCACCTGCCACTATGTTCCTGTCACACTGACTTCCTTTTCATTCAACATACCTCTTCTTTGGCCCAGGAATTTATACGTGCAGATCCCTCTGCCTGGAGAGCTCTCTCCTTGGCTTTGGGCAGAACTGGCTCCACGGCATTGTTCACGTCTCAAACATGTCTTTGTCAAACAACTTACCTAACGAGCTCCTCTCCTATCCCCAGGTCCTCTCTGTCACCTAACCCTCCAAAGTTTCTTCTGTTTAATGTTTAATGTGGTAAAGTACACATAACATAAAATTTACCACCTTAACCATTTTTCAGAGTGCAGTTAAGCAGTGTTAACTACATCCACGATGTTGCACCTGCCATCTCCGGAACCCTTTGCATCTTACAAAACTGAAACTCTATGCCCATTAAACAACAAATCCCCTTTCCCCCCTTGCCCCAGGCCCTGGAAACCACCATTCTACTTTCTGTCTCTATGTTTTTAACTACTCTAGCTACCTCACCTAAGTGGAATCCTATAGTATTAGTCTTTTTGTTACTGGTTTATTTCATTTAGCATAATGGCCTCAAGGATCATCCATGTTGTAGCATATGTCAAAATTTCCTTCCTTTTTAAAGCTGATGATAATTCATTATATATACATGCCACATTTTGCTTATCCATTCATCTATCGACGGACACTTCGGTTGCTTCCATCTCTTGGCTGTTGTGCTTAATGCTGTTATAAACATGGGTGTACAAATATCTCTAGGAGACCCTACTTTCAGTTCTTTTGGATATATACACAGAAGTGGAACTGCTGGATCATATGGTAAATCGTATGCTTAATTTTTTGAGGAATTGCCATACTGCTTTTCATAGCAACTATGCCATTTACATTCTCACAAATGTTCCAGTTTCCATATCTCTTTGCTGCCACTTGTTATTTTCTGGTTTTTTGATAGTAGTCATCCTAATGAATGTGAGGTGGTTCTATACTTCCTTTATAGCATGTATCTACCTCTGTTCATTTATTCTTTTTGTAAAAAATTGCTACCCTCAGAATGGGAGAAAATATTTGCAAACGAATCAACTGACAAAGGATTAATCTCCAAAATTTACAAGCAGTTCATGCAGCTCAGTATCAAAAAAACAAACCACCCAATCCAAAAATGGGCAGAAGACCTAAACAGACATTTCTCCAAAGAAGACATACAGATTGCCAACAAACACATGAAAGGATGCTCAACATCACTAATTATTAGAGAAATGCAAATCAAAACTACAATGAGGTATCACCTCACATCAGTCAGAATAGCCATCATCAAAATATCTACAAACAATAAATGCTGGAGAGGGTGTGGAGAAAAGGGAACCCTCTTGCACTGTTGGTAGGAATGTAAATTGATACAGCCACTATGGAGAACAGTATAGAGGGTCCTCAAAAAACTAAAAATAGAACTACCATACGACCCAGCAATCCCACTACTGGGCATATACCCTGAGAAAACCATAATTCAAAAAGAGTCATGTTCCACAATGTTCACTGCAGCTCTATTTACAATAGCCAGGACATGGAAGCAACCTAAGTGTCCATCAACAGATGAATGGATAAAGAAGATGTGGCACATATATACAATGGAATATTACTCAGCCATAAAAAGAAACGAATTGAGTTACTTGTAATGAGGTGGATGAACCTAGAGTCTGTCATACAGAGTGAAGTAAGTCAGGAAGAGAAAAATAAATACCGTATGTTAACAAATATGTGTGGAATCTAAAAAAAAAAAGAGAAAAGTTCATGAAGAACCTAGGGGCAGGACGGGAATAAAGACGCAGACCTACTAGAGAATGGACTTGAGGACACGTGGAGGGGGGAAAGGTAAGCTGGGACAAAGTGAGAGAGTAGCATTGACATATATACACTACCAAATGTAAAACAGATAGCTAGTGGGAAGCAGCCGCATAGCACAGGGAGATCAGCTCGGTGCTTTGTGACCACCTAGAGGGGTGGGAGGGAGACGCAAGAGGGAGGAGATATGGGGGTATATGTATATGTATAGCTGATTCACTTTGTTATAAAGCAGAAACTAACACAGCATTGTAAAGCAATTATACTCCAATAAAGATGTTAAAAAAGTTTTCTTACTGAGACAGTTTTCTGAGATATAATTGCCAGAGAAGATTGAAATGCCAATCTAAAAGATGTGATAGATTCTTTCTGACACGGTTTTGGTATAGTCTAGATTCAAACAAAAAACAGAATCAATTAAAATTAAATACTCTATTCAGTGAGCAGTGGCTTTGCATGCCAGAATTGAAATGACTCTCGATTATTCTTTCTGCAGAAACCCTAGAACTTAGTAGAGCCCAGCCCAGACTGCAGTCTGTTCTTTCACTTACTTGCTCAGATGACCTCTGGTCAGCTATTTAACCCTAGTTTCTCCATGTGAAAATGGAGATAAAAGAATTCACTTATGGGGAATTCCCTGGCTGTCCAGTGGTTAGGACTCCGCGCTTCCACTGCAGAGGGCACTGGTTCGAACTAAATGAAAACTAAAAACTGTACAAACTTGCTCATTAAGTCATGATTTCCTGCTTTATCATCTGTACCTCTATCCTTGTTTTAATTACCACTGTATTCCCAGGCCTAGCAAAAGATTTAACAGATAATAGGCACACCACCTAATACTTAGTATCCTTGGCAGTCGTTCTAAATATGTCCCTAGTTAGGACTCCACAACTTGTCCTCGTTTCCCAGCAAGGTTCTGTGGGAATATTCCAGCAACTCCTAGACAGAGACTTCAGAAATTGAAAGTTTGAAGTCTTTCTGTCTAAGGAGTAGTCCCAGATCGTTAGTAGTTTATAGATAAGCACTGAATTAGAGTGGCCTTTAGGTAACTAGGTTGAAAGAACTGCTTAATGCCTTTCCACTATACTTAAAGTATTATTTTTATTGTTATTAAAAATTGCTAATGTCAACTGAATGAACATGTTACCCAGTTTGTAGCAGCCTAAACTGCTGAGGTAAGAAATTATAATGATTAGTTATTAGAGTGAAAACCATTACATGAATGCAATGGGGAGTCACAGAGCAACAACTAGATAATTTCTAACTATTAGGTAATTAATGCAGTAAGAAAATAACATGTACATATTGAGAATGAAGAATTATAGATTATTTGCACTTATTTTCTTTCTGTGGCAATTAAATGAACTATCTTTGATTTCTCACCTGTTACCATGGTTATTTTCGGTGATGCAGGTCATTAATGTCTTGAATATAATAGTTACATTAAAATTACAGCTCTTTCAACTTTGCAAAAAGATTCTGAGGGTATTGTGAAAGAGAAAGCTGTTGGCTTATGGATAAAGAGCTGCCTGTTGAATGAAATTGTTTAATCATCTTAAAACTAAGGAATCCCACACTTTGTTCCTTCCTGATTTTCTCCAGTAGTATCACTGAGATTGTGTTTGCTTAGGACAGCAATGAATGGGCAGGTGTTTTTATGACAGTAAATTCTAACCATGCTATTAACTTCCTACTTATGTTGCTAATACTTCCTCTCAATAATTAGAATAACAAGTTTTCCCTACCTCACTCTTGAAAATTCTGGGAAAATGATATACATTAATTAGATGATGAAAAACATATACTGAAACAAAATCAACCCTTAATTCTCTAAAAAGAATGTGAATAACAGACTGAGCTCCAGGGAAGCCATGAAAACCGGTTCCAGGTTCATGACATTGTTCATTGTCATAAGCTTTCTCTTTAGAACAAACGTCTGACTATTGATGGTTTGGTGCTGACTAGACGTGAGAAAAATCCTGTAAAAATCAAGGCTTTACTTTACTAATTCTAGTTTTTCTAGTTGACTTCTCTTTTCAAAAGTTATTTTACTCAGACACTTACTGGTTTATTTACCCATCCAGTCAAGTATTAACTTGCTGTGATGTTCCTTAGGGCTTCATCCTCTGCCTTCTCTTCTTACCGTATGCCTTCTTCCTAAAGTGCCCTCCACCCTCCAGCATCTCCCTAACATTCGTGAACCCAGGACAAGAGAACAAATGGAGGTACCCCTTCTCTGAGGCCAGCCCCTCCCAAACAGCTGCCCCTTGGCCACCCTTGGGCCTACGACCACACACCCCATTAGTGCAATATGAAGGACAGACCATGGAGGAAGCCTACACAGCCCTTGTCGACAGATGTGAGGTCTTTGGAGAGAGAACTGCAAGGTATGAGGTTCCTGGAGCATGTCTAGAATAGGGCCTAGTGGATTTCTCACCACCTGGGGGCAAGGGGTACAGCCAGAGGGGGGTGAAGGAGAGGACTCTCTCATATATGAGGTACATGGCAGGGGCTCCAGTTCCTCAGATCACATTTTAAAGAGAATATGTTATCCTTGAAAAGCAGACAACAATAAATACCCTGCCTTAAATAAACTCCATGTCTTAAATCTTCTCCATCTCCAAAAGCTGTCCTCGCAATAACCTGTGTGGAGAGAGTATGTCAAGAGAGGAATCTGACACTCTGATTCACCACGTCAGATCTGAGATCTGTGTACTACCTATGGAGCAACCTCTATACCTGAATAAACAAGAGATTCCAGAAACGGAGTCTCTATTTCCTACAAAGAAGCTCTGGAGGGGCTTCTTCTCTACCCGTATTTCTTGCACTGAGCTATGCACAATTTTAGACCTCATCCCAAAAATGCAGCAACGCCTAGAGCAACTGCTTTTACACTCCTCTTTGACCTCAGTGGAGTACAGAAAAGGGCTCAAGCCAGGCGTTCAGATGTTGCTGGAACAGAGAATGAGGTGGCAGGTTGAGAAATGATCATTCCTTGCTGCAGCAAGGAGCACTGTAAGAAAAATGACGATGCTCTACATACACCACTAGAACTGGAAAGAGTATATGTGGGGATGGGGGAGGCGCTGCTGCATAAGTGAGCACTTCTCTTCTGTGGATTCATTTATTCTTTTACTCAACAAATATTTCTTAAGAACCTACTATACGCTACACACTGTTTGGCGAATTAGGAAATCAGTGGTAAACAGAAGAGTCAAGGTCCCTACTCTCACTAAGCCTACAGTCTTATAGATTAGATTAAAATTAGCCAAAACATTGTATTAATGTAAACTATAAACTGTGAAAAATGCTCTGGAGAAAATGCAAGTTATTCTACACAAGCATATAGCAAGTGGACTTGATCATATCTGGAGCATCAGAAAAGGCTCTCCTGAGGAAATGTCATTTCAGCTGATCTGAAAAGAATGAGTTGGAAGTGAAGAGCTTCGCAGACAGAAGGAAAAGAAAAATCAATGGCCCTAAGTCAGGAAGGGAGAGCACCATGTGTGGGAATCTGAAGGATGGCCAGTGTGTCAAGAGTGCAGAAAGTAAGGGGGAGAAGGACAGACTAGGTCATGCAGGGCCTTGGAGGCCAGTGAACAGATTTTGGTCTTTATTCTAAGCACAGTGGAAAGACATTGATAGGTTTGTACTAGGGAAAACCTACAGTTGGATTTGCTTTTTTTTTTTTTTGGCCATGCTGCATGGCATGGGGGATCTTAGTTCCCCCACCAGGGATTGAACCCACACCCCCAGCATTCAAGGAGCAGAGTCTAAACCAGTGGACCGCCAGAGAAGTCCAGATTTGCATTTTTAATCTCTTTGCAGTACTGAGTATTGACTAGAGCACAAGGTGGCAAGAATGGTGAAAAAAGACTCTCAGTTGGGAGGTTATTGCAGAACCCAGGAAAGATGGCACCTGGCCCAGGATGGATGGTGGTAGAGATACAAAGAAGCTGGCGATGAACAATTTTGCGGGGGTAGAATCAACCTAGGATATCAAAAATAAATAAGAGGGAGAGTGACTCTCGGTTTCTGGCTAACACAACAAGATGTGGGTGGTATCATTTGTTAAGATAGGAGCACCGATGAACAATCAAGTTTGGTTGGGTGAAGAAGAATTCAGTTTTGCATCTGAAGGTCTAAAGGACAGAGCAGAAAATTTTCATTTTCATGATTGATATCATGAAAAGAAAGGTCCAATCAAGAACTCATAAATCAAACTCAGGGTGAGAGGGGAGAATCCTGACTTCTTTTATTTGCTTATTTCTATTAACTTAAACTAAGAATAAAAACTGATAGCTCTGTGTGTGTCCATTTTAACTCAGTTTTTAAGTAAAAAATTTTTTAAACCTCATAAATGTAATGAAGTTACAGGGCTTTAAAGTTGGAAAAGACCATACACATTGTATATAGTTGAAAAACGTGCTCCCTCAAAGCTTGCAATCTGCCATAAAGTTACTCAGTGAGTGAATGATAATGTTAGAAAGCAGCCAGAAGTCTAGTGAGAACCAGAGCAATGCTCTTGCCCTGACAGGGACAGTGTGGCTCCTAGCCCGGCTGATAGCCCACATCACCTGGGGGTTGGGGGTACAGAGTGGGGGGATGGATCTTACACACACCTGCTGGGCACCCGTCCCTGAGATTCTCTTCCAGTCAATCTAGAGTGGCCTAAAGGGTCTGTACTTTTAAATGCCTTCCAGGTGATTTAATGATTGGCCAGATTCGGGAGCCAGTGCATTTAAATATACCATACCAGCTCTCCTTAGAGCATTTTATAAGATTTTTCAATTGATATCTAAAAAACAAATTGTTGGGGGGCGCCTTCAAGACGGCAGAGGAGTAAGACATGGACATCACCTTCCTCCCCACAAATACATCAAAACGACATCTACACGTGGAACAACTCTTACAGAACAACTACGCTGGCAGAAGACCTCACACTTCCCAAAAGGCAAGAGACTCCCCAGGTACCTGGGTAGGGCAAAAGATAAAAGAAAAACAGAGACAAAAGAATAGGGACGGGACCTGCACCTCTGGGAGGAAGCTGTCAAGGACGAAAGGTTTCCACACACTAGGAAGCCCCTTCGCGGGCAGAGACTGCGGGTGGCAGGGGGCGGGGGGGTGGGTAGCTTCAGAGCCACAGAGGAGAGCGCAGCAACAGGGGTGCGAAGGGCAAAGTGGAGAGATGCCCGCACAGAGGATCGGTGCCAACCAGCACTCACCAGCCCGAGAGGCTTGTCTGCTCACCCGCCGGGGCGGGCGGGGGCTGGGAGCTGAGGCTCGGGCTTCGGTCGGAGCGCAGGGAGAGGACTGGGGTTGGCTGCGTGAACACAGCCTGAAGGGGGCTAGTGCGCCACAGCTAGCCGGGAGGGAGTCTGGGAAAATGTCTGGAGCTGCCTAAGAGGCAAGAGACCATTGTTTCCGGGTGCATGAGGAGACGGGATTCAGAGCATGGCCTAAACGAGCTCCAGAGATGGGCACGAGCCGTGGCTATCAGCGCGGACCCCAGAGACGGGCATGAGACGCTAAGGCTACTGCTGCCGCCACCAAGAAGCCTGTGTGCGAGCACAGGTCACTCTCCACACCTCCCCTCCCAGGAGCCTGTGCAGCCCGCCACTGCCAGGGTCCCGTGATCCAGGGACAACTTCCCCGGGAGAACACACGGCGCGCCTCAGGCTGGTGCAACGTCACGCCGGCCTCTGGCACCGCATGCCCACCCTGCATCCGTACCCCTCCCTCCCCCCAGCCTGAGTGAGCCAGAGCCCCCGAATCAGCTGCTCCTTTAACCCTGTTCTGTCTGAGTGAAGAAAAGACGCCCTCAGGTGACCTACACGGAGAGGTGGGGACAAATCCAAAGCTGAACCCCAGGAGCTGTGCAAACAAAGAAAAAAAGTGGGGTTTATCCCAGGGATGCAAGGATTCTCCTATATATGCAAATCAATCAATGTGCTAAACCACATTAACAAATTGAAGGAGAAAAACCATACGATCATCTCAATAGATGCAAAAAAAGCTTTTGACAAAATTCAACACCCATTTATGATAAAAACCCTCCAAAAAGTAGGCACAGAGGGATCTTACCTCAACATAATAAAGGCAATATATGACAAACCTACAGCCAACATCGTTCTCAATGGTGAAAAACTGAAACCATTTCCACTAAGATCAGGAACAAGACAAGGTTGTCCACTTTCACCACTATCATTCAACATAGTTTTCAAAGTTTTAGCCACAGCGATCAGAGAAGAAAAAGCAATAAAAGGAATCCAAATCAGAAAAGATGAAGTAAAACTGTCACTGTTTGCAGGTGACATACTATACATAGAGAATCCTAAAGATGCCACCAGAAAACTACTAGAGCTAATCAGTGAATTTGGTCAAGTAGCAGGATAGAAAATTAATGCACAGAAATCTCTTGCATTCCTATACACTAATGATGAAAAATCTGAAAGAGAAAATAAGGAAACACTCCCATTTACCACTGCAACAAAAAGAATAAAATACCTAGGAATAAACCTACCTAAGGAGACAAAAGACCTGTATGCAGAAAACTATAAGACATTGATGAAAGAAATTAAAGATGATACAAACAGATGGAGACATACACCATGTTCTTGGATTAGAAGTATCAACATTGTGAAAATGACTATACTACCCAAAGCAATCTACAGATACAATGCAATCCCTATCAAACTACCAATGGCATTTTTCACAGAACTAGAACAAAAAATTTCACAATTTGTATAGAAACACAAAAGACCCTGAACAGCCAAAGCAATCTTGAGAACGAAAAAAGGAGCTGGAGGAATCAGGCTCCCTGACTTCAGACTATACTACAAAGCTACAGTAATCAAGACAGTAAGGTACTGGCACAAAAACAGAAATATAGATCAATGGAACAGGATAGAAAGCCCAGAGATAAACCCACACACATATGGCCACCTTATCATTGATAAAGGAGGCAAGAATATACAATGGAGAAAAGACAGCTTCTTCAATAAGTGATGCTGGGGAAACTGGACAGCTACATTTAAAAGAAGGAAATTAGAACACTCCCTAACACCACACACAAAAATAAACTCAAAATGGATTAAAGACATAAATGTAAAGCCAGACACTACAAAACTCTTAGAGGAAAACATAGGCAGAACACTCTATGACATAAATCACAGCAAGATCCTTTTTGACCCAGCTCCTAGAGAAATGGAAATAAAAACAAAAATAAACAAATGGGACCTAATGAAACTTCAAAGCTTTTGCACAGCAAAGGAAACCATAAACAAGATTAAAAGACAACCCTCAGAATGGGAGAAAATATTTGCAAACGAATCAATAGACAAAGGATTAATCTCCAAAATATACAAGGAGCTCATGCAACTCAATATCAACAAAACAAACAACCCAATCCAAAAATGGGCAGAAGACCTAAATAGAGATTTCTACAAAGAAGATACGCAGATTGCCAACAAACACATAAAAGGATGCTCAACATCACTAATCATTAGAGAAATGCAAATCAAAACTACAATGAGGTATCACCTCACATCAGTCAGAATGGCCATCATCAAAAAAATCTACAAAAAATAAATGCTGGAGAGGGTGTGGAGAGAAGGGAACCCCCTTGCACTGTTGGTAGGAATGTAAATTGATACAGCCACTATGGAGAACAGTATTGAGGTACCAAAAACGCTAAAAATAGAACTACCATGTGGTCCAGCAATCCCACTACTGGGCATATACCCTGAGAAAACCATAACTCAAAAAAGAGTCATGTACCAAAATGTTCATTGCAACTCTATTTACAATAGCCAGGACATAGAAGGAACCTAAGTGTCTATCGACAGATGAATGGATAAAGAAGAAAGATGTGGCACATATATACAGTGGAATATTACTCAGCCAGAAAAAGAAACGAAGTTGAGTTTTTTTGTAGAGAGGTGGATGGACCTAGAGTCTGTCATACAGAGTGAAGTAAGTCAGAAAGAGAAAAACAAATACCGTATGCTAACACATACATATGGAATGTAAAAAAAAAAAAAAATGGTCATGAAGAACCTAGGGGTTAGGACGGGAATAAAGACACAGAGCTACTAGAGAATGGACTAGAGGACACGGGGAGGGGGAAGGGTAAGCTGGAATGAAGTGAGAGAGTGGCATGTACATTTATACACTACCAAATGCAAAACCGATAGCTAGTGGGATACAGCCACTTAGCACAGGGAGATAAGCTTGGTGCTTTGTACCCACCTAGAGGGGTGGGAGAGAGTCACAAGAGGGAGGAGATATGGGGATATATGTATATGTATAGCTGATTCACCTTGTTATATAGCAGAAACTAACACACCATTGTAAAGCAATTATGCTCCAATAAAGATGTTTTAAAAAAAAAATTGTTTTTTTTCCAAAATAAATGCTTCCAGTTTATAAGGCAACTAAAAGTGTTCATTATGAAAAGTATTCATCTTTGGCGTGAACTCCAAGATTTTAAATTCATTTTGACGTAGATGTGAATGATAAGAGGTTTTTCCATTTCTGTGGAAAATAACTTATTTCCAGTATAAAAGTGATCCAATATAAATACTTCTCTTTTATAAAATAAAAATCCCTTGGCTGCACTAAGATTCTTCTAGAAATTTAAAATAGTTCTGTACTCCTAAGACTGTCTAATTTCGGTATTTCACTGTAAGTGTTTTGGGTTTTTTTTTTAAAGAAAGATACAGCAGGTTCAAATCAGTTCCAATTTATTCTTTGTGGATTATAAACCACTCAACAGTATTTCAGAAGGGATGTTTTTAGACAAGAATGAATATTTTTGCATAAACAACCTTAAGACCAGATTTTATAAACAATACAAACGATAGTAAACTCGGAAAACTGGGCAAAATTAGATACTACGAGTATAACATAAAGTGACCCCTAAAGTATTGATAATCAATCTAGACTTCAGTGAAAGGAGTCACAGAAGTCAAAGTTAAGTGAATCAATTACGTAGGACATAGAGGAAAGCACGAAAAGGGCTCGGGGACTGTAGGTAGGGAACCAGCGCATCTGGCTTTAGTAGAGAAATGAATACGGTGAGCTATTTTCGTCTGACTGACCATTATGCCATAGAAACACGCAAATGCTTTCCTGGTTTCTTTCTTTTCAGATTCCATAGTACCTTTGTTTCTCTCTGTTCCTCCTCTCTCTCTCTTTCTCTCTTGATGGCCATTAACTATACTGACAGTTTGACAGGCTGAAATAAGGAAATAAAACACTTAAACATTGTTTCCTGATGTATGTATTCATGTCTCCTGCCAAACACAGATATTGAGGAGATGCTTCACTCCTCCTGTCAGCTCACTAAATTACACCCCAAGCTCTCGGGTCTCTCAATCTCAGTGAAGCTCCATTCCTTCCAGAAGAATATGCAAGGGCTTCCGTCTTTTTGCCAAAATCCTTCCTTTATCATTTTTAATACTGAATGTTCTGAAGCTATGGGTTGGATTTCTGTATGCGAGCTGATTATTTCCCTACTTTTTAAAAGCTGTCAGAATTCAGCTTTATTTTTTGGAGTGCCTTCACCTGAGCAATGGCAAATGAATACTGAACCTGGTTAAAGCGTCTCTCTTTGTCAGAACCAAGGAAGAGTTCTGACTTTTTAAAACTAGATACTAATTAACCTAACATTGAGTCTCTTGCCAGGTCCAGCGATAGAAAAAAGCTTGATCGTATGCGTGACATCCCCATATGTTCCAGACCACAAATAATAGATGCTTCTTCCATTATTATTTGCATGTGGCAAGCAACTAAAGTCAGCCTTCTGCACAGCAAACTTTGAAAGTCTTACAAATAATTAACTTCTTCCAGCGGTAACTGCCGTGGACTAAATTTTGAGAGAATAGTAGGTGAGAGGGAGGAATTAAAGGAGAGATAATGACTTTCAGTTGGTTATTTACCTGCTTCTAACCACCATTAACATGAAGAAGAAATTTCAAAGTGAAATATTCAAGAATTTAAAACGAAAAGGATAATGAAATTAGACCTCTAAGACTTTTTCTTTGCTTCATTCGCTTAACTGCGTTTATTTAGTGCCTACTCTATGCAGTGCACAAGGAAGGGTATGTTCTCTGAAAGATGCCGAGGACAGTCCCACATCTCCTGCCTGGTTCCTAAGGAACCTGCTGCAGTCTAGAAGAGATGCCACAGTTGTAAGTAACTAGAACACAGGGGGAAGGTATTTCCAAGTGGAGCCACAGATAAAATGCGATTGAAATTCAAAGGACGAAGGAATATCACTGACGGACACAGTAGGTGGCATATAATGTGTTCCCAATAAATATCTGTTGAATGGGTGAGTGAATCATCTTGTGATAATAAGTAGTGAATGAATCTGAATCTTCTGAGGTTGGTTTTCTGAATTTCTGATTCATGTAATTCCCTAACTTATTGAAGATCACCAATAAGACAGCTCTTTTTGTAAAACTGGTGGACACCCCAATGATCATAGATACTGTATTTAATTAGCACAATTGCCAAAATATAGCCATGACCAAATGACCATTTTTGTAGACCTAAGGGTTTCCTTTTACTTAAAAGGAGCCTCTTTTGCAACCTGACAATCATTAGGGATTAGAGGATTAATCACAGAAGTGACGCACAGGAAAACTCTCTCTGCAGTGTTTCTTTCTCCTCTTTGCTTCATATTTTCCCCAAGCGATAATACTTTCTAAAAATATCTTTGCACCATCTTCCAAGAATTGTAATCCAGTTATTGCTAATATAAATTATCAATAGAAGTGAAAGGTTACTACAGTAAAGATTAGAAAAATGCAAGGATAAGTCATTCAGCAAATCCATTTGAGGACCAGCTCCACCAGACAAGATTACATTCTTTTACAATAAACTACTTAGTACCCAAATCATTGTGCTTTATCAAATGTTATCTGAAATATTAGCTACTGTTCATCAAGCATTTATTTATAGGCACAACACGTCGTATTACATAAATGTTTCTTCACTAAAGTCCCACAATTATCTTATAAAAGAGGAATTTTTATCCCTATATCACAGATAAAGAAATTGAGGCACGGAAAGATTATCTTGGAAGTTGAGAAACCCAAGTCCACTGCGGTCTGGAACCCCCAAATATTTCTATTTCAACTATTCCATGCTCCACGCCCATTATATAATGCATTATATTATGCATGAGGCCAGGGCTGGGTGAAGCTGTGACAATTGGGTCCTGCAGGGATTTCATGGGTAAGTTAGGACATAAACAATAGGACACTTTTCACTAATTTCTCCTACATGCCTCTTGGTCTTGTTTACTCCCACTGTTTTCTCAAATGTCTTGGTGACATATTAATATATTACCTTTTAAAATGTTAAAAAGAGCACCTTTGGGAAAAAATGCTCTTCTTGTTCTTCCTTAGCCATATATTTGGGGTCAGATATGAATAATTCTGACCCCCAAAACTGCACTCTTTCTATTATAATATATTGCCTCCCAATAATTTTTTCTGGTTTTAAGAGTCAAAAGAAACTCTGCTTTTGCCATGCTCCCAAACCCTTTTCTAAATTTAATTAATATATTTGATCAAGGGATAAAAGGAAGGCTAAGATTTTTGTCCTCAGTCTCAAAGACACCAAAATGATTCTATGCGTATCCTACCCTTGACCAAAAAAAGACATTTGAATAGCACTGAAACAAAAAGACTATCTCTTTTTACCACATTTACATCTTTCCTCAATTCTACTTTAAAAATAGAATCTTCACTCATAATAACATTAGCTCTTTACCTTACAATATGGAAAATGAAGGTAGTGGAATGAAAAATGGAGAGGACTAGTGGAATTGTATAGAGACAAGAAAAAGAAAGAAGAGAAGAAAAGAATTGAAGAGAAGGAGGAAGGAAGGGAAATGCTGAAAAAATAGAAGGGATAGAGACATAATCCTTTTGTCCACGCCTTTTGGTGAAGTTAGAGGTTTGCTTTAAGACAAAATTGCCTCTTTCAGTAGTCAAAGATATTTTATTTCTATGTAACTTCCTTCTCAAATAGGTTAATTACAGAGGCAATTAGTCTAGCACACACATGATGTCACTATTCCCTTATATAAACAGAACTGGCACACATGTTTCAGGCAGAGAAAAATATCTGTAAAGACTGAATTTCAAAATGTAATAGAATTCTGTGCTGCTATTTTGCCCAATTTGGGTTAAATTTCACTGTTGTCATCATCCTTATTTATTGAACAGCCTTTATGTTTTATTCTTATCATGGAAGTTCTCTACGTAGCTAGGAAGGTCTGCTCAAATCATAATGAAAAAATCCAAAATGAAGAGGTATCGTGACATAAGGTAACTGAACAGGAATGAGTAAGGCCTTATTAGCAAGGCAAATAGATAGGAAAAAGGGAGCTGGAACTGAAAAAGCTAGTTCTATATTAGTTTAAACAAATGTTCTGACCCATGCAGTCTCCTAGGTTTTTTGTGTGAACACTTTACTTTACATATTCAGAATTTGGAAATTAGTGACTACTGTCGTTCTGAGAAACAAAGGGTTCATAGCATAAGAGGTTTTTAAAGCGAGCTTTCTAAAAGCTGACTATACGTAGCACTGGGTAGCACGATCCAGTCTTGGGGACACACATGGAATTCACAGGAAAAGTTGTTAAATCACTAATAATGGCATCCATTTTAGACTGAAACTCCTAACTACTGATTATTGCTTGTATATTTATCAAAACCAAAATGATAAAGTGCTCTTCAAAAGAATAAATTGCCATATCTAGTACTAAATACATATTCATAGAGGGCACTCTGTCCTTCTTGATGGTGGCTACCCAGGATGACAAAACTGCAAGACACTGATGACACACTAACATCTACGGTTCATCAGCTCCCTGTTTACTGCGGTAACAGTGAAAGCAAGGTCTTAGGGGCAGATCCTCATATGAATCAATACATTCCCTTCTCTTCTATGGCCATAAACGATTAGACTCGTTTTGACCGGCTGTCTCACATAAGACGTGCCACTGGTAACAACAGTGTCTGAGAGAGAGATAGGGACCGTTATTAGTACAAGGAAAAACACTCAAATTTTATTTCCTACTATGTGATGGTCCCACTGCATTCTTTTCATGCACAAACCACTGCATATCGCTTACAAATCAACCTAGTACAGCATGTGCTTCAGCCATGGGGTCACTCGGCCTGGGTTTGAAAACTGGCGCCACCTCTTACTAGCTGTTGAGTCACAGCAAGTGACTCACTTTCTCTGGCTCTCAATTCCCTCAGCTGAAAAATGGGTATAGTACCTACTTCACGAGGCGCTTAGGAAGCTTAAATTAGATACTACGTGCGAAGGCCAAGAACAAAACCCGGCAAAAGAAAGTCCTCAGTAAATGATAGTTATTGTAAGAATTCTGTAACTTACAAAAAGCGATGGGGCTTTTTCTGATTTTATGTGTGTGTGTGTATTTAAATCAGGAGGTCTTGCATTTAAATTTAAGCTCCTGTAAGAAAAAGCAGAATTTTAAATGGTGGTTAAAATTCTACAGGATAAATGAAGTTAGGTTTATAAAGCCTTCTATCAGCAACAGAATCCTTCCATAGTCTAGTCTGGTACAGCAGTCTCTCTGGGATTTCAATCTGGGCTTACCTGAGTATATATATGGCAGCAGCAAGGTAGAAACAGGCTTTCTTCCTCTACAATGAATCCAAAGCTACTGCTGATGACACAGGGATGGGCAGAGAATGCAGTGATCTCCCTTCCAGAAGGTGAACAGTGGCACTGAGAACTTCTTAAAGAACTTCTTTTGTAAAAGATCATTGGCTTTACTGCTTCTATTTGACCTTTTTGCCCTATTTCCCCAGGGAGTTTGCTAGTGGGTGGGTAGGGGTAAGTCAGCTTTGCAGCTAAGCCAGTTAGGCAAATAAGTAGTTTTGACTATAGTGGCTACAAATATAGAGATATATTCATATGTATATTATTTCCCATGCATGTACCAGGATACCTCCAGAAAGTATGATAATTAAAAGTATATTACAGGGGCTTCCCTGGTGCTGCAGTGGTTGAGAGTCTACCTGCCGATGCAGGGGACACGGGTTCGTGCCCTGGTCTGGGAAGATCCCACGTGCCACGGAGCGGCTGGGCCCATGAGCCATGGCCGCTGAGCCTGCGTGTCCGGAGCTCCGCAACGGGAGAGGCCACAACAGTGAGAGGCCCATGTACCACAAAAAAAAAAAAAAAAAAAAAAAAGTATATTACAGAGATTATAAAGGAACACATCAGGATGTTTCCTTCTCGGTAACAATCAAATAAATAATATTTGTTATTACAAGTCACACACACCCACACACACACACAGTGGTTTCAAGTCTCATAATCTTTTCACTTGGGGATTGCCTGATGAGAGTTAGTCCTTTTGAGCAGGACAGGAACCTCTAGGTTTTAAAATTACTGATCTTGTATTTTCAGCCACTGTAACAGCTGATTTGGACTGACTTCACGGGTAACCAGATCAATTGTGTAGACATTAATACTTACGAGGGCGTGAGGAAAGGGAATCAACTGAAACACTTAGCCTATGAAATGGACTATAAAATCACTGTCAGAATAGACACTATAAACACAATAGAATTCTTCACAGCCCAGTTCTTCTTTACACAAATTAGGGCATAGAACAATTCAAATCAGCCTTGATGCTAGGACTGTGTGATCAGGTAAAGAGTTAATACCAGGAGTAGCAGAAAATTGCCATGAATCTGGCTGGTCAGTTATATGAGTGTGACGCTTTCCTTCTAACTCAGCATTTTAGACGACTTTGGTATTTAGCAATTACTTGGATCTAATATGACCAATTATTCAGAGACTGTTTTCAAATTCTTTAGGATCTCAGAAAGAAAATCACAGTAAGTCATCAAGGTGAAAAATGAAGGCTGTTAGTATAACAGCATTATACATATAATAAAATGTCCTGATCCACCAGCAGAACCAGGAGATTTGCAAAACTCCATTCCTCACAGAAATGCAAAAAATTGTAAGTAAATATTATTATTTATATTACACACTGAAAATAATATATCATATAAATATTGTTACAAAAGTATATACATACAATTACAGAGCTGCTATTCTATTCTTACCTTTATGTTTACTTAGTATTATTTAAATAATGAAAATTTACCTGTGAAATGGTATCTAACTATATTTTTCTGAATTGGTTCTACTAATTCTTTTCTCCTGTTTGTTTTTTACCGTTTTCTCTATCACTTGTTTTCCTGACTTTACTGAGCAAAAATTAGTAAAAATTTAGGTTCATTTTTTTGCTAGATACAGTTTCACTTTCCCCTCTCACTCCTTCTTCTTTCTGCCAACACCCCTGGAAGACAGCCAGAAACCACGATGCAGAGGTGCCAGGGTGTCCTGATCTTGTGCAGTTTGAGTGCCTCCGTGTGTATCTAGGCAAGGCTTACTTACCTAAGTCACCACTTACAATATTGAGTAGAAAGTGCAGGTTGGAAGAGTCAGCATTTATAAGTCAGCTGGTTACATGATACAAAAATATATAGCCAACTTCAGAATTTATAGCAATAACATTTATGTATCGTGTTACTCCTAGGACAATCCAATTTATAAAGTGCCTATTGTGTATACATAAGGAACAATCATAAATCATTTACATTAAACAGTGTCAACTAGCAAAACACAACTTTCCCCCTAAATTCTGCACACTGAGATTAATGAGGTTTTTGGAAGGAAGCACACTAAAAAAAAAAAAAAAAAAAAACAAAAAAAAAAAAACTCTGATTCATCCTAGGCGGATAACATATCCATATAAAGGAGCAGGTGTCTGTAGTATGATTTAGAACACCTATGGAACATCTCTGGAAAATATTAACCTTCCCTGAAGTAGAGAGCCATCCATGAAGTGAGCTGAAAATGTGGCAAGAACCCAAGTCTGTCACCATCCTCAAGATTTCTTTTATTTCCTTCTCAGTAAAGAATGGAATTAAAACAAACAGAGAACACTGTAGGCCCTAACTGACCGGTTGTGTGACGTGTTTTCATCTACAGACACTTTGAGAAAACCTGAGAAAGGGTATGTAGATTACCTGCTTTGTCTCTTGGACTCTTAGTTAACTAGGAGAAAAATCCCTATCAGTGACAAAAGCTATCAAGAGTCCTAAAGTGAAACTCAAATATGTATGGTGGATTTTCTCCCTTTGTTTACTCCCTAGCTCATCCCCTTCAGACACACAGTCTTCAGAAATCTATGCTTTAGAGTCTTGGATTAAACCTATTCCTTCTCCCTACAAAGCCTCTAAAATAAATAATATGGAATGTTTTGACTGTTCACATCTGTAAAAGCATTTAATCTTATCTGAAACTTCACACCTACACAGCTGAACTGGACATCATGTAAGAAAAATACAGTTTGAATTTCTCTTAACAGTATTTTGATTCTCTATCTTCTGTCTTTAGAAAGGATTACTGGAGTTATACTTTCCTCCTGTCTTAACTCACAGCCCTAAAAAGAACCATTGGTTTGTTTCAGCCAAAATGGAAGAATAACAACATTTTTCTTATATATAAAAATGTTTGCTCATTAAAAAACTCACTTCTCCAAACTCTATTAATGACTAATATTACTATGGAGAGAAGCAACCCCCTATCTTGGTTAAAATTAAAACTGAATCTGAAAAACAGAGACAAATATATAGCAAGAAAATCTATAAACTAGTTTTCAATGAATGAACTACCTGCTGTTTCCTGTTCACAGACAACTGACACTGTGTAAAGATAGGTTGTAATCTAGAAAGCAAAACAAAACAAAAACCATACACAGAGAGAGTGATAACAGATCTACAAACTTCTCAACTGAAATAAGAACTGATGGTCAACTGAGGTTTTCAGGAGAAGGTTTTTAAAAACAACATGCTCATCTGGAAAGCCAGATACACTATGGCCTCTGTAGAAATATTTTGAAAACTGGACCCCCCTGCAAAACAGCTGTATTTCACTGGCATTAATTAGTAGGGGAAAATATAATGTACTTCCTCACAACTGAGAGTATTAAACTTAACAAGCAGCAGTGACAATTCACTGCAGTCATAAATAGAAGATTCTGGTTGAAAACTTATCCATTCATGAAGAAGAGTGTTAAAACTTCAAAGGGTTTTGCTTCTGTGAAGAGATGAGACGGTTAAGTTTTCTTCACTTAACACGTTTATTCTCTTAAAATTATCTGGTGATCACGGAATTCTTTTCTATTTTTGAGTGGTATTTTGATTCACTTAAGAAGAAAAACTCTTAGTGCTTAGGGGAGCAATTTAAAATCCCAGGCTAACCCCTTTTTCTTGTCAATAAACTGAGAAATCTGTGTAAAAATAAAGCATAATTATGACTGCCATCTGGGCGGTTGCTACTTTAGTTTCCACATTCTTACAAAGTTGTTTTCTTCCCAATATTAATGAAAAATACACAATCACTATGTAGGCATTTTCAAAGTATTGGTATTTCCTATGACTGACCTACCTATATTTTCTACCAAGTCTCTCTAGGTATTTCAACTAAAATAATTTTTAAGAAAATAACTGATACCTCACCAAGACATTCTAAAAAATATTGCTAAAAAGAAAAAAATCAGCGAATCATAAGGTATTTTGGGTCATTATCAAAAATATATATATCCTTTACAAATTACTTTCATAGACCTGATTAATACTTTTCAAAGGAACTGACTAAATTGAAGGGATTTGGGATATATATAAACACAGGCTCCCATAGCAATAAATTGTTGAACCAACATTGAAAAGGTTCTTTTTTTCCCTAATGGAAGTCTTCTAACATAGGCAGTATAAAGTTCTTACCTTAAATAAAAGATTTTTCCTCTCTCCCTTACACAAAATAATAGTTAAAGAAATAGCTTCAGGATGAACTACTACATTTCCACTTTAGCTAATAAGAAAATATAACTTCTTTTTCTTTCTTAATTTGATAACATCATTTAAACAACTAGTTAAGGATTGAGTACAAACAAAATGAGAATATTCTGTCTCTTTTTTCAGGAAACAATGCCAGTAAGAATTAATTTTCTTACATGGCTGTGGATATCAATGCTGGGTCTTTTTCGGGGTTTTTTGTTTGTTTGTTTTGGTTCCAGAAGGCATTGATTCAATGTCACTTTTAGAGCTTCTTAACCTAAAATCCATGGATTGCTATGAAATCTATAGGTTTCTGTAATTATATATAAAATGTCATGTGTATATACCCATTGTAATTTTTCCTGCAGCCAATCTTCTTCTTTGCTACCTCGCATCCGTGAACCCTCTTTCTGTTAACAGTACCCCATTTTCCTCTGGGATACAATCCTAATGCTTAGTCCATGGAAAATGATGAAGCTCACTCCTGCTCCAAGAGAGACACACAGCATTATCCTGTGATCTAATCAAAGCAAATTAATACAAACAGACTTTGATAGGGCTTCTGGGAAAGAGATTCTCTCTTTTTCCTGTTTGATCTGAAGCTTGACAGGATATTATAGCTGAAGCAATGCCACTGCCACTGTCTTGCTCCCAAATGAAGCCAGAGACCGAAGCTGCATTAGTGGAAGCCGAGAGATGGAGAAAAAAATGAGTCTTGTTTACATTATTTTAATCCAGAAGTTAGTTCTGTGCCAAGACTCTATATTTTAATAAATAACACATGTACTTGCGCGCACATTCATACCATCTTACTCCACAAATTTGCATAGCTGACTTCTTCAGCTTAACTGCTCACTGGCTTTCTCTGACCTTTCCTACCTACTATAAATTCCCCTCTCTGTATTCGTTACTTCTCTGTCCATCCTATCTGTCTGTCATTAATCTCATTACGCATAGTCAAAATGATGTACCATATGCTATTTCTTATTTTGGTACCCAGGAAGTTGGTCCGTTTTCCAGTCCTTTTCAGTCAAAGTTTACACAGTGTAGGATTATTTTCCAGGAGAGAGACAGGGAGAGAAAAAAAAGAGACAGAGAGAGAAGGAGACAGAGACAGACAGACAGAGAGAGATACAGAGAGAGAGGGAGGGAGGGGAACAGATTTTAAAAACTGAAGATTTAAACAGAGAGCCATGTAGTAAGTTTCATCAATGGTGGAACTAATTGAAATTTTGATTACACACATACAAGAAAATATATTTTAGTTAAGCAAATAACTGTAGCATAGATTAGGAGGAAAGGATTTTCATGCATTTTGATCTCCATTCCAACCAGACTTAGCTGACATAATTATGGGGCCCCTAAAAGTAACTTCTGGGGTTTAGAAGCACCTGCCACTTCCTTTGAACTGGCCCTATAAATGCCAAGAGTGAGTGTTTTAGATTAAATGAATAGATTAATAAACATCTTTGGAATATCCATTATTAAGGTTGATTTATGTTCTCTTGCCAGCAGTAATTCAAGAAAATGCCATGCTATTCAAAAAATATTGCACGTCATTCTCACCACTTTGCCAAAGTTGACACCATGTAAGTATGACAATGACAATATCTATATTCTTTTGCGGTACTAACTGTACACAAAAGCTGATAGATATTAAACCACTCTAAGTTTGCAGGGGCATCAGCACAGGAACCACTCTTATTTATAACTCTGATAAATGACCTTTCATTTGTAAATTTATAGTGTATCTATAATTTCTTTAGGGAACCAAGAGGTTCATTCAAAAAACTGCCACAACATTTGTCTGTGCAAAGATGATGGATACGGTTTATGAAATTAAATGCTTTTAAAAATTAAAATCATATTGCCAAGAAAAAGGATATGTTCTTTCCTGGTTTGCTCACATTTTTAAATGATCACAACTGTACTCTCAGCAGTTATAATGCTTAATCTAGATAGCATATTAATATAAATATGTCCAAATATATTGTTATTATGGTTGTGTAGTATCAGTATGAACTACTGGACATCAAGTTCACTTAAATTTATTTTTTTTTCTAATTCTATTCCTCTGTAATAACCTATAAAATATATAAAGTAACATTAGAATATAATATTTCTTATTTATGTTTACTGCAATGACTGTATTTAATTTTTCAGGACTACTCCCAGCAAACTGCATGGTTTATTGTAACCATAGACTATTAGAAACTACAATTTAAATAAAATTACTTAAATAAAATACATATTTGCCAAAAATTAACATTAACAAAATAAGTCTTATTTTATCCCAATATAGACTTTGCTCAATTGGAGAAATCAAAGAAGGAGAAGATGAAAGATAATCACTAAAGTAACCAATAAAAAGCAGAGTAGTCAATGTTCTAAGTGTGAAGAAGAAATGTACATTGTTACTATGTGTGATGTATTCTGGTGGCTTTCCTACTCCTTCATCTGCCATCATTTACTGCCTAGGTAACACAAAAATCTCAGTGCTTTGGCTTTTTCTAGAGTAGTTTTACTTTTTTAATCTATCCTATTATTACGGAATCTGCAAAAGAGTGAACCTGACTTTAATTATTTGATTTGGTTATATGAACAACAATCTCCAAATTGCAACTTTCTTTAGCATTAGCTCCTCCAGCCCAAAATTGTTCCAAATGCTTGCAAAATTTCTACGCAAAATATTTCTTACATATTGAGTGTTCTATATTCTGCTTAAAACAAAGATAATATTAAAAATAAAATACAATAAGCAGTTTACATACCCCAGTGGACCGCTAGCTCCTTGCAGGCAGGAACATATTTATCATCATCTTTGGGTCACCGATGGCCAGCACAGCACCTGAGATATAATGCACACTCATAAATGTGTTTGAATGAATTAAATAAGACAGTGCTGTCTGGCATCCACTTGCAAGGTAAGAATTCAATAAAGTAACCATTCTATCTACCAACGCTCTTCCTCTATATCCTATATTATTAAAGTAGCAGTGCATATTCTTATACATTTGAATGACAACTTTATCCTGAAAACTCAATTCTCAAAAATAACTGTTTCTAAATGCTTATTACATTACATATTCTCACTGTCTTTGGTTCTGGTGGAGGCTATACAGTGCAGTGTTTGAGATCATGTACTTTGGAATCAGGCTGATACATGTTCAAATCCTGGTTCCACCACCGGCTAATTACAGTTTTGGATAAGCCACTAATCTCTCTAAATATCGAATTGCCTTCAAAATAAAGATAATTTTAGTAACTTTCTAATAATGTTCAAAGGATCCAAGGAAACAATGCTTTAGCACACTGCCTGATACACAGTATGCCCTCAATAAATGATAACCACTATTTGTATTCCTTCCTCTTTCCCTCCCTCCCCTTCTGAAGAGCTAACCTTACTCTGGCCTTTGCCTTTGGCTACTGGGAGGTAATCTCTAGGACCTCAAAACGTCATGGCTGACAGGAATGTCTCTGTTTGCCTGAGGACTCTGGCCACAAGATAGTCTAACAATGTGATTTTATGATAGGGGCCTTGAGTCATGCAATATCAATTCTGCCTCCAAAACTACCTGGAGACTAAAGGTATCAGCCCAACACTGACGTCCAGGAGGGGCTAGAGACTAACGGTCAGCCACGCGAGTGGTATGTGATCAAGTCCCAGTAAAAACTCTGGCCACCAAAGGCTCGATGAACTTCTCTAGTTGGCAATGCTCTGTGCATACCGTCACGTGTCAGTACTGGGAAAATACCATGTTCTGACTCCCTAGGGCAGGGTGATGGAAGCTCTGTGGTTGGGTCTTCTAGCCTCAGACCCAACCTTATATAACTGCTTTCCCTGGCTGATTTCAATCAGGATCTTTTCCCTGTAATAAACTGTAACCATGAATATGACAGCTTTCACTGAGTTCTCTGAGTACTTCTAGAAAATTTTCAAACCTGAGGGCAGTTTTGGAAATCCCTCAAACACACATTTGGTGTCAAAAGTGAGGGTGGGGCTTCCCTGGTGGCGCAGTGGTTGGGAGTCCGCCTGCCGATGCAGGGGACACAGGTTCGTGCCCTGGTCCAGGAAGATCCCACATGCCGCACAGTGGCCGGGCCTGTGAGTCGTGGCTGCTGAGCCTGCGCGTCCGGAGCCTGCGCTCCGCAACGGGAGAGGCCACAACAGTGAGAGGCCCGCGTACCGCAAAAAAAAAAAAAAAAGTGAGAGTGGTCTTGTGTGGAGGACTGGCTCCCTCAAACTCTGTAGCTGACTAACAACTGTACAGTTGGTTAAACTCTCACACCTTCCTTCTTTAAATCTGGAAAGCCCCAAAGCTTTGAAAGACATCTCACCTTATCACTCAAGTGAATGTAACAAAACTCTCACTTAACAGGGAAAATCACTTTGAATTGATGGTGTTTATGTATATACTATATGTTGTTTTATGTTCCCATGTACAAACAATAAAATCCTCCTCCAGTAATAGATTCAGAAATGTTTTGCTTTGGTTATACGAACAGCAGGACTGTTTAGAAGTACATGAGTCACATACAAGTAAAATTTTTAAAGATTAGTAACAGTAGATCTGTCAAGTTCAGATATGAGAAAGTTAACTTAAGAGGTACATTGGTTTTCAAACAAAATAGTAATTAAATCATATGCTTCTTCTGCATCTCCTAAAGGAAGTATGCAAGAGGCTGTTTGTAACCTTGTTTAAAAAAAAAAAGCAAACTTTTTTTTTTTTACACCTATCAGTTTGGTAAGCAGAATTTTAAGATGGTCCACACATTCCCCCCAACTTGTGAACAGGCTCCTCAGCATAATCTCCAGAGTTGTGAATATGATGGGTTTTACCCCCATGAATAGATTATATTATTTAACACACTTGACTTTAAAACAGGAAGATTATCTGCATGGGTCTAACCTCACCACATAAACCTTTTAAATCTTGGTCTAGAGGTCAAAGACTGAGGATGATGGAGATCTGAAGCATTAGAAGGATCTGACACACCACTGCGGACTTTAGGATAGAGGTGGTGGCGTGGCAAGGAGTACACACAGCCTCTAGGAGCTATGGGCGACCCCTAGCAGATAGCCCCAAGGAAACGGGACCTCAGTCCTATACACAAAAAGCTGAATTCTACCAATAAGAATAAGTCTGGAAGCAGATTTTTCCCCAGGAGTGTACAGGCAAGAACCCAGCCTGGCCAATCTTGATTCCAGCCTTGTGACACCTTGAGCAGAGAACCTAGTCAAACCATGCTGGGCTCCTGACCTGTGAGCTAATAAATGGGACTTGTATTAAGACACTACGTTTTTGATAACTTGATATATACTTGCAGAAAGCTAATAACACACAGGAACTGAGGATTCTGGATGTATTTTACTGACCTGTCTTCAGTCTTTCACTCTGAAAACAATATCAGTTATGGGCCAGGTTTCACTAACCATACAGACCCCCAGTTACCAGTTACCGTTGCCAATACTGAAAAGTCATGGACCCACTCTGAACAAGAAACAGAAAAAACAGTACTACGCCATATGCTAAAGACCGAATGTCCTCCCAAAATTCATATGGTGAAACCTAATACCCAATGTGATGATATTAGGAAGTGGGGTCTTTGGGAGGTGCTTAGTTCATGAGAGTGGAGCCCTCGTGAATGGGATTAGTCATCTTATCAAAGAGACCCCCGAGAGCTCCCCATCCCCTTCTACCAAGTGAGGTTACAGCCAAAAGGCAGCCATCTAGGAAGCAGGCTCTCACCAGACGCCGAATGTGCTGGCGCCTTGAGCATGGGCTTCCCAGCCTCCATAAATATGAGAAATAAATTTCTGTTGTGTTAAGCCACCCAGTTTATGGTATTTTTGTTATAGCACCCATATGGACTAAGACAAAAATGTAATTGTTGTCTCTTCAGTAGATCATTTGGAAAACTCGACTCTCTGCCTCCTATATGGAAGGTGTTGAGAAGGTAATGCTTAAATATGCTGTGAATTGTCTCCAAAGTTTCTGGGGCCATTTTAAGGGTAGAAGTAGGCAGTGACTGTGCCTGCTTGAGGCATATGTGGGAAACTACCATATGTTCAGTGCAGAAGACACAGAATCTCTAAGTACCTGAAGTGAGATTGGGGGTCACTTAAAAAGCATCTCTCCTAAGAGTCTTCGTAGAACATGCTACTACAATTGCTCCCTGTCTCATTCCCTTTTTACTCATTTACTACAATGCTGCCATGTTTATTTTTATAAAACACAAATTTTATCATTTTATCATGACCAGTTTCAATGGCCTTCAAGATAAAGTCATTAGTTCACTAATACATTCAATACTTAAGTGCCAAGTTCTATACTAGGTGATAGGGACACACTGATAAGTAAAACAGATAAGGTCCTGCTCTCCTCTGAGATTTGCCCTTTCAAACATATCCTTCCCATCCCCATCTTGTTCAACTAGAAAATTATGATTAATCTTGTGTGTGTGTGTGTGTGTGTGTGTGTGTGTGTGTGTGTGTGTGTGTTTTCCTTTTTTTATTTTGATCTTCAATCCCTAACTTGGGCTTCACTCCTCTGGGAAGCCCTCTTTGACCGTCTTAAGCATAATGAGGCACTCCTTCTCTGTGCTCCCATAAAATACTGTACCTAATCATATAAGAAAATTGATCACCTTGTATTAAAATTGCATGGATTGCATGTCTGCAACCTCCATAAGCAGAATATGGGAGAAAACTCCGGAAGCATGTGCACCCCAAATTCCTAGTCAATAAGAGATTATGAATGGGTAGGTCCTCTTGGGAGAAGCTGACACTAGACCTAATCCCTCCTGTGGGGCAGAATCTACAGGATACATACACGATGGAGGGAGAGTATTCTAAATTGACAGTAGAAACCAGGCTGGGCAGTAAGGACTAACCTGTGCTACCCCACACATCTTAGGTATACTGGGATGATAATTCCTCCTTCCCCTTGCACCCTCTATCTCAATCATGAGTTCCTGGACGTTCGGCCCAGAGTAGACCCTCCAGAATGCAAGGTGGGAGATCAGCTACTAGTTAGAACATAGGGGCTATTCATCAGCTTACGTAGTGAGACAACAATCTTGAATGACAGAATTTGAGAGTGAAGAGCGATTGCAAGATTTCCAAAATATTCCCGGTGAAAATGCAAAAGCAAAATGTGAATCCTAAACAGATAGAGCCAGTATGGGAACTCGCATGTATCTAGGGAGGGAGGGGGGAGAAGTCTAGGGAAAGAAGAGAGGCAGAGCTCAGAGGCGGGGGCCAGGCTCTCTCCCTATCTTGGTATTTAACCAATAAGGAGGTGGGGCAGGAGAATATCAGGTGGATAAAAGGGACCTAAGAGCTGACAGTCCTCTTTCATGGACATTACTTGTTGGGCAGGGCATGGGAGAGGTCACAGGCCTCTCAGGGAATCCCTGTTGTAAGTCTTACACCCATCTAAACTGGTGAGGGAGAAATGACAAAAAACTGGTGAAGGAAGGTGCCCAGATAGATTGAGTTAAAACTGTTTACTATACCTCACAGGTTGTGTGAATGTGCAAGGAACCTCAAAATGTCTGTACTCTGTTCCATCCTCCCCAGTTCCAACACAAACACACGCACACACACACACACACACGTACAACACAGAGGAAGACTGGGAAAGCCCTGGGCTGGGGAAAGGAAGAGGGACCTCAAATTCAAGGCAATGGTATTCAAGGCAATGGTAGGCCAGCAGCAGCCGCTCAGGCTCACATCCAGGTGGGGCTAATTACATCAGCAAGGACAGAGGGGCCCACAGGTAGAGACCCTGGCCGAGGGAAGATGCCAGGAAGGATACAGAGGGCAACCCCAGGGCCAGCATGCACACATGTGACACTCCACACCACCGTGCCAGCCGCAATGGTACACAAACTCCCCATAGTTGGTGTCTTTAGTGGGGACAGGGGCAGGGGAGGGCACAAAATGTAAGCAGTCATCCCTCTTAGGGTCAAGTAAGTGCAGGGTTGCCACCTGAGAGGGATACTTCCTTACATTTTACACCCAAGGTGCCCCTCTCACCCAACCCTACCCTGGACAGGGAAATAGAGAAACTAACAAACAGAAAGAGGTGATTTGACAGTAAAGATACTGAGTTATTTTGTGCTCTTTGGAGTTTACTTTTTATTATCTTTCAATCTGCACAGTAGGGTAGGGACTCAGGAGCAAGAATACATTATGGAAACAGCTCCATTTTCTTTGTATATTAGAGTAGAAGTGGATAAGTTTTGACCCAATTAGATGTGTCCCCAAAATTATTACAATATCTTATCAGATTATTTTCCTATTTAAATTACTCAAATTGCTATAAAAATCTTTTTTTCTTTATACCTTTATACCTTCTCAAAGCAAATCAGATCCACTTCTTCCCATACTGTTGAAAGTTACATGTTACCTCACCCAACATACAAAAGAGACCAAGAACACGAATTTTTTAAGAGTCAGTAAGGAAGATGACCACTTGTACTCCCCTGCCAGCCTCAAGCATCTTTCCTAGCGTCCTCTTGTGAAGACTGCTCAAAAGACACATGATCTAAAATCTCAAATTGCTATAAATCTGAGATACTAGGGTAATTTGACGACTTTAAACCCTTAAGATATGTGTTGTGGTTCCTTTTACAAATTTCAAGAATTTTCACATGTTCCATTTAATAACTCCATAGAAAGCAGCACTGTTTTGCCAACTGCAGTTTGGATCGTAGGCTTTACCTCCACACTCTACCTGCTGGCTGAGTGTCCTGGAACAAGTCACCTGATCTTTCAGTGTACTTTATTCATCACGTTAAAGGGTAGCCTACACAATTCCCAAAGTTCCACCCTGATCTAATATTTCTACCACAAATAGATGGTAACCTCTGATGGTATCTTATCAACCTTTCTAATTCTAATTAGAATTAGAATTTCTAATTTCTAAGGAATGCAATCACAAACAACATTAGCTGATTTGCTACCAGTTCTCCTACCGGTAGAACTGGTAGCATGAGGAACGAGAGACAGAAACGCTCAATGAGACTTGAGTGGTCAACAGTAATCATAATCAACACTGATATTCTGTAGTAGTTCCTATGAGCAGACACCATGCCAACTGCTTTACATGTAATATCTGGCTTAATTCTTACAACAGCTCTATGGGACAGGTACTTTTATTACACTCATTTTACAGATGAGAAAATTGGCACACGAGATTAGGAAATGTGCTCAAGGTCACAAAGCTAGAAAGTCTCTCATTACCTATGAAACTCCTTTTAGTTGCAACCAAAAGAACTCAACCAAACTACAGTGAAAAGTGCAAGACAGAAGAAACTCTAGAATCACTGTATATTAGAAATGTTTAACATAACCATTTCTGGAACCAAAGTTAAATAAGAATGCAGAAAACGTATTGCTCAAAAAGTTTATTTTCATGAGGTAGTAGTATCCAGATGCATGCCAAGTTGAAATCGCAAAGGACATAATCATTTCTTCATTCATTCTACAGGTGAGGAAAATCGGTTGACTAGGGAAATGGCAGGACTGTGACTGAAATCCAGATCTCCTCTTTTTCAGTCCAGGGCTCTTTCGAGTGTGTACCTAATCCTTTGGGAAAGGCAATAGTGGCTGACAGTGCTGGCTGTGATGCTCAGTGTGAATTCCTGCTTTCACTCGCCAGCAGTGCGATCTTATGTCTCAGTTTCCACATTTGTAAAATGTGAGTAATAATACCTACTGTATAGGGTTGTTGTGAGAATTTAAGTAATTAATACATAAAAAACATGCAGAACCATCCCTGGTACCCAGTCAGTTACTTAAGTGTTGGTCTTTATTATTACTACAGTAGCACATTTGGGGGGAAAAAAGGGGAAAGCCAAAACATCCATGTGCCATCCAGCGGCACAAAGACTAGAGCGGAAGAGTCGCGTTAATACCATTTGCGATAGCCCACTCTTTCCAGCTAAAAGATCTATTCCTTAACCCTCCCAAGCACACCATATAGACAACTGGGAGTGAATTTCTGTCAGGACTAGAGATACAGGAAATGCTAGAAGAAGTAATTTCCTAGCCAAGTGTTAGGGAGGACTCAGCTTCCAGACTTAGCTTTATCGTTCACAACTGGATTCTAGAAAGCCAGGTCATGTCTCCAAGTCTCAGTTTCCTTCTCAGAACTTTCCTATAGAGGGAAACCTCTGGAGGCTTCGCAAGGTTTCACTAAGAGCAGAGGCCAAAAAGGAGATTTCTGATCTTAATTTTAATCATTCTAACCTAGTGAACAATATATAACCTTTAATTACCAAATCTTTGTTTTCTTGTTTTGCATCAGACTTCCTGCCATTATTAACAGGCATGATTATAGGAAAACACGTGTAATTTGCAATTCAAACAGTCTTTAATCTTAAAAGAATTTCCATGGGTGGAAGAAATGGTGCACAAGTCCCCTAGCTCTGTCCCTCGCATAGCCCACCACTTGCTCAAGGGATCTTAACTCATAAAGGAGGAGTGCTGTACAGCTTTAAAATGACTTCATTCCCATATTTACATATTTTTAATAGGGCTATGATGAATCTCCTTCCGCTTGACTCCTATTTTGAGCTGTGATATTTTAATCTCCATTCTTGCTGCAACTTAGCAGATGAATGTGCAGTGTGACAGAGCTCAGAGGAAATAGTATAAATAAAGCAAAGTGGAGCTATGACATCTCACATTTTATAGCTTTTTTATTGTAGCCAAAGCATAAACAGAGCACAGCTGTGTTATACTTACCGCTGTGAGCACTCCCTCAATCCTCACCCCCTATTGCTTTTAAAAAGACAGTGCTCTTATTCAGAAAGCTTCGGCTGTGGGTAGCATGGCTGCACCGGTGGCAGCCTCTACCCCAAACTTCTACCTTTGACTCACTTCTCCTCTTCCAGATGTAGATTTGTGGAGTTCCGCATCATTCCTCTGACTGAAAACCAATATGCCAACAGCAGCCCATCCTGTACTGTAGCAGAAGCACCCTGTTCCTACCTATTGGAAAATGGCTCCACAGCCAAAGCTGTAATTTTCACTCCTCAACAGACACACTGCACCCAAATAATTCACAAACACTCTCTTAACAGGAGACACACAACTAGCTGGAAGTATTCAAAATAGTGCACTCTCTTAATGAAAGTCCCTTTTAGAATGCAGAAGTTGTATTTTTCACTTTCAAATTAACTCTTAGTCATGTTTGGGTGAAAGTTGTAAATGCCAAAAGGGTCAAATACAGTGAGAGTGAGAAGAGTGGTATCGACCTGTGCAAAATCACTCCACGTGCTAAAACAGTCGTCAGGTTTTAGGGTTTCTCAGGCTGGTTACATATTTCATTAAGTCCAAAGAAGACAGAGGAAAAGACAAATAGCAAGCACCTTCTACACCCTGACAAATACGCGGTTATATACGCAGGGTTGATTAGTCCAGGACAGACACCTGATCTAAGAGGAGCCAATCAGAGTTCTTCCCAGAGATAGTCCATTTAAGTAAAATGGAAAAAACAGCAAGCTATAGAATTCCTGTGCTGTCATCGATGGTGCCGTTTCCTCCAATATGGAGAAATCGCTATTGCGGCAAGAAACAGTTGACATCCAGAGTGACATGGACACAGGAGAGAGGGGTATCGAGCCCTGACGGAGTATGACTCCCTGGTCCCAAGTGTTCCTGAGGCCCATCCAAACTCCTGCCTCCCCCCAGTTCGGTTATTTGCCTTCCTTGTATTCCTTTACCCAACCAATTCCAGCTTTTTTTTCTTAAGCTGCCTCAAATTGCGTTTTATCACTTACGAAAAAAGAATCCAATTTCACCTTCCAGAAGAAAATTCTTTTTTTCAGTTGGATTAGGATTTATTTCTTTCTTTTTCAAATACCACCACACTATTTATGGGAAGGGAGGAAAACCCTCTGGGCTTGTAGAGGAATGTGTAATGAAATTCAAAAGACACGTGCATCCAAGTGAAAAGAATATAGGGGCCCAGTAGCCTATACACCAGTGAAGTGAAATGAGAGACAGGAAGATTGATTTGCATCATCATTAACATGGAAGGAGAAAAGCGGGAGAACACAATGACGGCGAGAACCACCTCCATTGACATACGTCATTGTTTCGAAACAACGGGCCCAACTGGGCTAACACAGGGGCAAAGTTGGTATCCCAAGCTTCCCAGCTATCTATCCGCCCAAAATCGCTCTTCTGCCAAGCTCATTGTCTACCAAGCTGCCAGCCCAGCCCAGGGATCTGATTAGCAATTTGCACTTTTGTGAGAGGATTAACAGAATTCCTTTGTTTTGAGGTCGGATTATCAAACTGCATCTTTAAAGAGGTGTGACCTCATCCAGATTCATAAGCCTGCTCCCTGGAGAATGGCTTGGATTTTACTCCACGTGTGCAGCATATAATTTCATAAGGGAGTTACTGTCAAAACATGGTACTCATTTCTTGATGTGTGCGAAGAAGCACATTCGTAACGTAAAAAACCTCAGACGTTTTGTGATACTTTAAAATAATCCATCTGGTGGGAAAACAAGGATTTTCAACCCGTTTGGTTCCAGCACTAGTAAATTAGTGTGCATCTAGCTCTCACAGAAGCTGGAGATAAACCCCATTCCCAAACTGAGACTCACGATGACTCTATTTTTAAGAATATTCTGAATCAACACTTACCCTCGAGAAATTTTTTAAAAAGAAAGCAGAACACACACAAGAGTAAACTGAGGCAAACCGAAGAATTTGACGGCTACGGCCCAAATGATAATGATATCAAATTGTTCACACTGCATGGTTTATATAACCAGCTTTACCCACATATAGAGATGAACGAGGAAAACACAGTAAGAGTTTTGCACTTCTAAAGTCTGTTCAGTAGTAGGGAACTCATCAGAAGGAAAGTCCCTGAAGTTTCCACCAAACTTTGAAACAAGTAAAACATCCAAGGGGGGACATCCATAGGGCAGTATGCAACAGGTTGTGAAAAATTAGCCTTCAGACTTTGCACTAGTGTAATTTTTACTTGAGATGGCCATCACAGATAAAATGCACAAAAGCAATCCGGCCTCCAGAAGGCATGCATTACTGGTGTGAGACCTGTATCCTGGAAGTACATAAATGCCCATTCAGCTACAAATGGCAAAACGGCAGTCTGGCCACAACTAATGCCCCCAAAGCCAGACACTGCTGAAGATCAAGGGGCAGCTTTATTCGTTGACAAACTAAAAATCAAAAGTTGATTTTCAGGTGCTTGTCTTGGACAAGCAATGAAAGCATCTTGTTTCATAAAGAGGAAACAAGTACATTAAATGTGTTTACTTTAAATATTAATATAGATTGTTACCCCAAAGTTGATAGATTCAGGAATCTGCCTTCAATTTAGGGAACTTTCAATTACAGTAAGAGTGTATTTACTAGGCAAGCCCTCATAAATAAGGTGTCAGGTGTGTTGGTCTGTTTGTAAGCACAATACATACACACAAGACTATTAAATCTATGGTTCTTAATGAGTGGTTGTGTCCGTTAATGAATTCACTTGGAAAATCTTTTTTAGTACAATTGTCATGTACCCCAACTTATAGCCTGTGGGTGGAATGAGGGCATATTTCTCTGAAAAATCTCGACTGGGATTCTGTGAATCCCTCTTAAACAGCCCTCTCTTATATTGGAAAATAGCCCTTCTATCTGCTGCTTGCTAGTCCTGCCTTACTAACTACATTGAAGTGTCCTTGAAAAGGTGGATCATGTCTCTTAAGAGCCTCCTACAGTGACCTGCAAACAGTCTGGTGTTCAAAAAAGTTGGATAGGGCTTCCCTGGTGGCACAGTGGTTGAGAGTCCGCCTGCCGATGCAGGGGACACGGGTTCGTGCCCCGGTCCGGGAAGGTCCCACATGCCGCGGAGCGGCTGGGCACGTGAGCCATGGCCACTGAGCCTGCGCGTCCGGGGCCTGTGCTCCGCAACGGGAGAGGCCACAACAGTGAGAGGCCCATGTACCGCAAAAAAAAAAAAAAAAAAGTTGGATAAATAAATTCGAAAGACTTTTGTTTAATGAATAGGGGTATGATAGAAGTTATCAAAGCAGATGAATACTTCAGGGAGAGTAGAAATAAAAAAAAATAACTTAACAATAACTTGACTTTAACCCTAAAGCTGCCTACACGGAATTCAAGAAGAAAACAACGTGCATTATTTATGCCTTCTCTAGCCATAAATACAGAGCACCAGCCAAAATCAACCTTGAATTATTCATTTACTCAACATATATCTATTGAATGTCTCCATTTGCCAGGAACTATCTTGGGCTCTAGAGTCAGAGCAGTAAACAAAACAGACCAAGCTCCTTGCCCTCGTGCAGCTAATATTCTAGGCAGGAAGATAAAAAATAAACAAGATAAATGAAGAGATAACATTACTATGTTAGTTACAGAAGTGCTAAGGAGAAAAATTAAAGCAAGGGACGATAGAGAGTGTTTAGAGAACTAGTTGAAATTTTAGAGGAGAAGGAAGGGCCTCACCCAGAAGGAGCCATTTGGGTCAAGACCTAAAGAAAGTGTTGGAATGAGTCACTCAGTATTTATCAGTATGCACAGCAAGAGCACTGCCGGCAGAGGGAACCTTGCAGGGGTGCAAAGGTCCTACGAGGGGCAGGGCCCAGCTTGTTAGAGAAAGAGCAATGGGCAGAGGGAGGGAGGGAGGATAGTAGTAGAAGGACAAGCCGGCAAGGAGAGGGGATGGGGACTGCCTCTGCTCTCTGAGGGTCACAGTAAGGACTTCCCTGAGGAAGAAAGCCATTGGCGTGTCCTGGGCAGAGAAGGACATAATCTGACTATTGTGCTTCACCCATTCAAGGCTCACCCTGGCTGTCATGTGAAAACAGACTGAAGGGGAATAAAGTGAGGAGCCCAATTAGGAGACTTTGGCCACAAACAGAAATGCAGTGGCTTGGACCAGACTGGAAGGTGGAGATGAGAAGAGGTGGTCAGGCCCTGGAAATATTTTGAAGGTAGGGCTGATAGAATTTTACCCAGGGACTAGATGGACTATAAGTGAAAGAGAGGAGTCACAGGTGATGAAAGGTTTGGGGTCTGAGCAATGGGAAGAACGGAGCTTCCTTTCCCTGAGCCAGGGAAGACTTCAAGGGGAGCAGGTGTGAGGCGCACATCCAGAGCTCATTTTCATGTGCTAAGTGGAGTGGCCAAGGAGCCATTTGGGTGGGTGCGTGTGGAGCTCAGGAGAGAGGTTACAATGTAAAAGGAACTTATATTCTCAGACAAAATGGTCCTAGCTCTGACCACTGAAAGTGGTTGCTTTCAAATGAGTCTTTCTTTAAAAGCTATGACACACTGCTATATTTAAAATGAATAACCGACAGGACCTACTATATAGCACAGGGAACTCTGCTCAGTATTCTGTAACAACCTAAATGGGAAAAGCATTTGAAAAAGAATAGATACAAGTATAGATATGTATATAACTGAATCACTTTGCTGTACACCTAAAACTAACACAACATGGTAAATCAACTATACTCCTATATAAAAAGTTAAAAATAATAAATAACCAAATAAATAAATACAAGCTATGACAGAATTTGCAGTATTTTTAATAACAGTCTTTCAAAAAGTATAGAAATCTGTATATAGCCATTTGATTTTAATAGAGATAATTCCTTAAAGTTCATCATTTACTGATACACCACAGGCAGCTAAATTCATACTGTCAATGTATGTAACAAATAACAACGTAATAGCCTTGGTTTGGTGGTCCGATTTGATATATGACTAGTGTTTAGATAATCCAGAAGAACAAATACGTAGTACCATCCGTGGATATGGACGTCTCACTTTTTTTTCAAGGAATGACAAGGAAATGTACACACATGCTTCTGAGGGACTGCTGATGAGACCTCATGCTGAGCACATTTTAAGTTTCATGTTTTATCTTTAAGATGTATGTAGAATTTTAAAAATGAATTTAAAAGATTAAATGTTTTAAGGTATTTGCTAAATTACCTGACTTTCCCCCAAAATCATTAGGGAAAGTTGACTTTGATAATTGTAAGGTACTTTACAACTAGTATCATCATCATAGCTATCTTTTATTAAGCCCTACTAAGTGGTAGGTATTGTGTATTAGTTTTATACTATATACCAGGCCCTGCATATTGTTTTGTATGTATTAAATCATTTAATCCTAATGTCAATCCTACTTTATTCATAAATATTCCTTACACTAAAGCCAGATGTCTCCTGACAAAAATTTAGAGAGAAATTTCTTCTCCTTCAATGTGAAACCAAAAAGCAACAGCGAAGACTAAAACAACATACATAAACATACGGTACTGGAGACAACTGGGAAAGTTGTACTCCTGTGTACTTGTAATTTAACTAGCAAATGCCTATCTGAACAATAATCCTATACCAAATGTCCTGTACCGAAACAAACGTCCCATACCAGTGAAATGCCATCCATTACAGTGAACTGACAATAATCGGAGTTGCCAGTTAACAAAAATTAAAATAGAAATATTTATTGTAGAAATAAAGAACAAGTAATCTAAAACTCTTGGCTTTTAATAAACAGTAAGGTTTACAGTACAAAATACTGGGGGAGGGGGAATAAGGTAATTTCTTAGAAAACAATAAATCTTTAATCAACTGTTTATCAGATATAAACTGGATGTCCAGAAATAAACTGAAATAAATAGAAAAATATACTTCCACAGTCTTGAGCAGTTCTTCCAAATCCTCCATCCATTTAAGTTGGCAGAGGGTATACCAGTGGTTTATTTGGATATTGTCCACAGTTGTAAATGAGCATCTTTGATGCAGTATTTGGGCACTGGACCATGTAAATGATTATACGGCTATATATTTAATGTAGTAGATGTAAAACTTGGACCCAAGTATCAACTTGAGAAAAGCAGAAGACTCATCAAATACCTTCTCTAAAGTCATCAATGTAAGTAGCCTGCAAACCACGGGGTTGCTGACTACAGCACCTCCATTACCGTGGTCATTCTAGCAACCTTCCACTCTTCTCGTATCTTGTTCATCCTATCGCTGTAGATGCCATCTCTGCAAAAGGAGTGAGAAGCGGCACAAAGCGTGCTTCTGGGTGAGCACGCAGTCAGATGTGGGTTACGTGTGTGCTCTATCCCTCACCCTATAAATTCAGAAGAGGTCCTGGTGAAACACACAGGGGAAGACAAACACACTCCTTTGACATCTTTCATACGCCATGAAAGCCGACTCTCATTTCCTTAGAAAGAATATTGAAGTGCCGCCTTTTTACCGTCATTTTAAACTAAAGAGGAAAATAGGGCTAACATACATAATCAGTGAAATTAAGTAGGCAAAGTTTATTTCTCCAAATCCTACATCTTTGATGACAAGCTTTTCTTTTTCTTCTGCCACTTCTTTCTCCAGACTGTCTCTAACCACATTAGAGTCCAATTTATTTGTTCAGTGAGGTTGAACTCAAGGTGAACAGCCCACAATTATACTATTCCCTTTGCTTTCCCACTCTCATCAAAATGCACCTACTCTATGTTCTATTAGACAATGCCCAAACCTTAAACTTCCAAGATCACCGCTGCCAAATGATAATACAATCAGTGCCAAAATGCCAGTGGTTAAAGACAGAAATCTGGAATTGCAAGGAAACCTTCAGAGGTAATTAATGCAATCCTTCACTTAAAACTGGAATCGTCTTTGCTATGTCACTATCATCATCTCGGATTTGGGCCAACTCTACAGCCAGAGATCAAAATTCACTTCATTTTGAGGCAACACATCCAACTTTAACTTTCCTCTACTGGTCTCAGTTCTCAAGTTCTACACAGAATAACTTGTGTTTTTCATACCCAGATGCACCCAGCTCTGTACCCTGAAATACTGATTTCTATGAATCACATCAAGAGACTACCTTCTGCTAAGCTCCTGGTTGGCTTTTGAAATGAGACTCACGAGCAAGAGATCAGAGAGTAAGACAAGCATAAGGTCAGGATACGTATTTCTTCAGCTCTCTCCTTGCAGGTGACTTGCAGAGTCTAGAGGTGTATATCCACTCAGGTGGGCCTCTCCACAGAGCTCCCCTCTGCTGGTCCCTCGGGCCTAGAGATGTTATCGACACCCTGCTATTACTACTCCCAGAGTATCAGTCAGTCCTGTTTAATAACAGCTTTATTGCATAGAATTTACACACCATATAATTCACCCATTTTAAGTGTACAAGTCAATGGTCTTTAACATATTCTTAAAGCTGTGCTACCAGCACCACAGGTAATGTTGGAACATTTTCATCACTCTAAAAAGAAGCCCCACACTCATTAGCGGGTCACCCCCCACACACACATTTCTTCCCAACCCCTCAGCGCTAAGGCAGTCACTAAATCTACTTTCTGCTTTTATAGATCTGGCTATCTGGACATTTCATATAAATGGAATCAGTATCTGCTCTCTTGTGACTGGGTTTTTTCTTTTAGCTTTATGCTTTCAAAGTTCATCCACGTTGAAGCATGTATCAATACTTCACTTCTTTTTATTGTCAAATAATATTCCATTGTATGAATATACCATGTTTTATTTGTTCATTCATTAGTTGACGGATATTTGGGTTGTCTCCACTTTTTGGCTATTATGAATAATTCTGCAATGAACACTGTGTACACATCTTCATGTGAACATACGTTTGCATTTCTCATGAATTAACCTAAGGAGTGGAGTTGCTGAGTCATATGGTAACTCAACCTTTTGAGAAAATGCCAGAATCTTCTAAGCAGCTACCCATTTTACATTCCCTTCAGTGATGTATGAGGGTTTCAATTTCTCCATATCCTCACCAACCCTTGTTATTATCTGTATTTTTCATAGTAGCCGTCCCGGTGCATGTGAAGTGGTATCTTATTGTGGTTTGGGTTTTTTTTAAACCCTGTTTTTTTTCCTTCTTTTTAAATAAATTTATCTATTTATTTATTTATTTTTGGTTGCGTTGGGTCTTCATTGCTGCGCACGGGCTTTCTACAATTGTGGCAAGCGGGGGCTACTCTTCGTTGCAGTGAGCGGGCTTCTCATTGTGGTGGCTTCTCCTGTTGCAGAGCACGGGCTCTAGGTGCGAGGGCTTCAGTAGTTGTGGCATGCGGGTTCAGTAGTTGTGGTTCGTGGGCTCTAGAGCGCAGGCTCAGCAGTTGTGGTGCACAGGCTTAATTGCTCCGCAGCATGTGGGATCTTCCCGGACCAGGGATCAAACTCATGTCCCCTGCATTGGCAGGCAGATTCTGAACCAATGCACCACTACCTTTATTAAATTCTCCTCCAGTCATTTCATTTAAGTCCACCATCTGTTTCCTGACAGACCCTGAATGACACAAAGGCTAATCCTTTTCCATATTTTTGAAGATTGTTCTGAATCCTTTCCAAGTTTTTTTTTTTCAGGCTAAACAACTCCTCTTTATATGAACTATTAGTTTCCAGATTATTTATCCCCCTAATTTACCAGCTTTAGACATTAAATTATCAACGTCCTTCAAATGATTTTACCCATAAGTGACATGTGTGAACTGACCAGTATACATTGTACCGTGTGATTATCTCATTGGTTATGGACATTATATTTCTTCTATCAATGTTGTTAAAGACGTCATTATATCTTGTTTCAGCAGCTATGTCCTACTGCTGGCTTACATGGAACATAAAATCAACCAGAATATCTTGACAATGGACTATCAATTCAGATATCCCATAGTTGTAATTGACTGATTGATTTAAAAATTACATGGAGAATTACTTTAACACTATTAAATTTCATCTCTTTAAGTTTTGGCCAACACTGAGCCTATCACTGACTTCTGAGTCACTTGGTCCTGAGCACCAAATGAGATAAAATGGGTTAAAGTGCCAAATATGTCTTTGCCAAAAAAAGGCAATCAAAGTGTTAGTTTCCTCTCTTTCTTACTTCATCAAAGTTCTTAATAAAAATAACAAAGAGGATAAGCCAATGAATAGAATGAGTGGTACCTGACTACAGACATCTCTTTAGATTGATAACATATACTAATCTATACCCTTTACATATGGTTCTTCAATATTAATCCATATTACCAAACTGTCAACCACACCAATTTCCTTCCTAACTTCTCAAAATTCTATAACATATTATGAAACTACATTTTATAAAAGATGATAACTGATAATAGGGTAGCTCTATTGAGAAGCATTAAGTTAATTTTACATGATTGGCTCTTAGAGAACCCATACTGGCTTCTTGTGAACACTGTTTTCCTTCTAAGTGCTCAGAAACAACTGACATTATAATGCAATCTAGGATTTTACTGAAATCCTTAAAATATAACACTTAAAAAATACAAACTTTTCTTCCACTTTAAATTCAGGGTAACATTTACCCCTCTTGAGTCTTCTGACACTTCTTGTCTTCCACATGTTTTCAAATTTTACCAACAATGGGTTTTCAAAAATAATGTCTACCACCTCCTTCCTCAATAGCTATGAGTTAATTATGGGCGCTCTGACCATTCGATACTTGAAATCAAAACATCAAAATACGTATCACCCTTGACTGTTCTCCCTTCTGCATCCCCAGCTCCCCACATCCAAACCATCAGCCAGAGATATTCAAAATACATGAAATCTATACCACTTGGTTACTTCTCACTAACTCCACCACTGTCTCTCTAGTACAAGCCAGAATCACCTCTAACTGAACTGCTACGGTGGTCTCCCCACTGATCTCTCTGCTTCCATCTTTGTGACCCTACAGTTGACTGCACACAGTAGCCAAAGTAAGTTTTTAAAAATGTGCATCTGACCAACTCACTCCCTCACTTACAACCAGCTTCTCATCACATTTAGAATAAAATCCAAAGGATTTGACCTTGCCTTCCTTTCCAGTTTCATCTCCCTAATGCTCTCTCCCACCCTCATCACCCACCACCTGCTTTAACTACAGTGGCTTTCTTGCTGTTCCCAGAACTTAACAAGTTCAGTGTTTCTGCTGGGTTCTTCCCTTTGCCATCTCCTCTCCCTAAAGTCTCCCCATAGATCTTCACATGACTTGTCATCCCTCAGGTCTCAGGTATCATCTCCTCAGAGAACTTCCCCTGTCCTCACTATCTAAAATAGCACTTCCATACAAAAAAATAAATAAATAAAAAATAAAATAGCACTTCCACAACCTAAATGTTTAACAACAGAGGAATGGATAAAGAAGATGCTGAAAAAAAAAAAAAAAAAGAAGATGCTGGACATATATACAATGGAATACTACTCAGCCATAAAAGAAAATGAAATAATGCCATTTGCAGCAACATGGATGGACCTAGAGATTGTCATACTGAGTGAAATAAGTCAGGCAGAGAAAGACAAATATCATATGATATCGTTTATATGTGGAATCTAAAAGAAGGGTACAAATGAACTTATTTACAAAACAGAAGTAAAGTCACAGATGTAGAAAACAAACCTATGGTTACCAGGGGATAAGACGGGGGGGAGGGATAAATCGGGAGATTGGGATTGACATATATCCACCACTACATATAAAATAGATAAGTAATAAGAACCTACTATATAGCACAGGGAACTCCACTCAATACTCTGTAATGGCCTATATGGGAAAAGAATCTAAAAAAAGAGTGGATATATGTATATGTATAACTGATTCACTTTGCTGTACACCTGAAACTAACACAACATTGTACATCAACTATACTCCAATGAAAATTTAATAAAATAAAATAAAACAGCACTTCCAGCCCTACTCCTTACTCTACTGTATTTCCTTCATTCCGTTTATCACTTTCTCGAGTATTGCACCTTTATTTGTTTATTTCTATCTTCACCCCTAGAACCTAAGCACTTTCAGAGCATGGCTTTTACTGTTTTGTTCAACAAATATGTACTTGGCCATCTATAATAATAACCAACACATAGTGAGCACTCAAAACAAATTTTTTACGTAAATTGAATGAGAACCCCCAAGGAACGGAGGTAACAATATAAATTCTGGAAACCAGGAGAAACACGCAGGGCTGAGGGCAGCTTTGGCAAGTCTTCCAGTCACATGGGCTACAGGAACGCCACAAGACAGCATGGTCTTCGTTCACCACCTCCATCAATCAAAAGACCAACAGGTCCAGTCTGAATCTGCTGAGATCAGGGAACCGCAGCAACGAGAGCCTTCAATCTCGAACGTGGGCCATGAGTATTTTTTTCCCTATCTCAGCCACCACTCTCCCAATTATAATAAATGAATAAAGTAGATTGAAGCTAAGGAAAAATAAAGCAAAATTAGAAGCTGGCAAAATGCAAACCCACTGCCTGGGGCTGATGGATGATGACAGCTAGCCGACAAATCCTGTTCCCCATTCTAAATTCTGTCTACTAAACAAATTAGCAAACTCATCAATATCTGCACGGCATTTACCTTCTGCGGCAACAGCTGCTGCAAAATCACGATGCTGACTTTTTGGGTTGTGGTCTTGCTCATGGGACACATTTATAGGCCAAGCAGGGTCAAAGATAACAGAATGACAACCAATATTACAGGAAACGGTGTCGTAAGGGCTTGGAAGATAAACAGCTTGGGAGTCCCCTACTGAGTCTACCACTAGCCCCTGTCCCTCCCCCAATAACTGTTTGCATGATGAGATGTGAAAAGTTCATGCTTGTGCTAGTAAGTAACTGTAAAACTTCCAATAAAGACATTAGTGATTAAACAGAAACTTGTGAGATACATAATCTTATATCTGGATTATGTTTTAAAACATGATCTTTTTCGCGAAACCTAGTATTCAGTGTGGAAATTATATTTTAAAATGGCAAAAATCTTCTATTCTTCATAAAATTATGATACAATTCTATTTTCTATTGTAGCGTAAGAGAAATTTTTTCTCTCATCTTCAAAGAAGAAAGAAGAGATAGGACCAAACACAACATATACAATATAACAAATACATCTTTCCCTAAAAGTTTCAAATGAAAATAGCAAAGGAGGAAAGAAAGGGCTTTTATGATTAAGTTTACAGGCAATGGTTTCCAGGCACTTACATGAAGTTAAGGATGGCAAAATATTCTTTTTTTTTCCTAAATAACTTTTTTTTTTAATTTTGTTTTATTTATTTATTTTTATACAGCAGGTTCTTATTAGTTATCTATTTTATACATATTAGTGTATATATGTCAATCCCAATCTCCCAACTCATCCCCCGCCCCCCTTTCCCCACCTGGTGTCCATACGTTTGTTCTCTACATCTGTGTCTCTATTACTGCCTTGCAAACCAGTTCATCTGTACCATTTTTCTAGGTTCCACATATATGTGTTAATATACGATATTTGTTTTTCTCTTTCTGACTTACTTCGCTCTGTATGACAGTCTCTAGGTCCAAAATATTCTTAAAACATCCTGCATTAGGAAAACATAAAACTATGAGTGGTTTAGTTAATGAAACACAATAGTATTTCAGAACTGAGACTCTGACCACCATTAATTAATTAGAGGAAAGGTGACTGGAAGAAAATGGGAGACACAGCATACTGCCTGAGTCTATTTCAAGCATTTTCTCATGAGGGCCCTGAAATTCTTCAAAGTGTGTTTTAACACTTACAACAATAGAAACCCTGCATCTCTCTCTGGTGAATCATGCCCGTTTGTACCAAGTGGCAACAAAGGGTAAAGACATCCCAAGAGAAGGCAAGTCTATACTCACCCGAGAAAGAAAAAGAGAAAGTCATCAAGACCCTTACTGCAGCTGAGACAAGCCAGACACAAGACAGAGAAGTGCTAGGTACAGATGAGCTTCCCACTCGCCTTCAGCAAATTCTATTGATTTCAATCATCTTGGGCTTGGGCTGCCTCCCAAGCCTTATTTGTGCAGGAACGCCACTCCCACTGGCGTTGCCATTCCTGGCTGACATCTGTTGACTGTCCAGACCAAGCTGAAGAAGTAGCAACTACTGGGGAGAGATGTCAAGGTCCTTGTCATTTTAAGAGGTCTCCCAGAGCAGGTGTGGTTATTCCCACCTCTCCTCTGCTCTCAAGCATCAGGTACCTACCTTATTAAGGCACTCACCAAGCTGTACAACTAATATTTGTACAAATGGCAGTATCCCCATCAGACTGTGAGAAAACATGTGCGATTCTTTTGGGGACACATCTGGAATGGTAAGTACCTGAAAGAGCTGATCAGTGCTCATTAAGGTGTGAGCAAAAGGGCGTCCTCTTGTTCACATTTCCCTGAAGTTAAAAATGAAGATGAAAACACAGTAGATGTACATTACGGCAAACAACAAAAAAAGTATTTTTATTTTTTTGCAACCACAATATTCTTACTGGCTTTCTACAGAAGTCTAAAGTATTTTTTTTCCCAAATTATGACAAACGTTTTCACTAGATGGTGGGCTTCCAGAGGCCAGAGATAATTTTCTCTCCCCTAAAATAAAGCTTGATGATCTCACAGATTCTCAATAAATGCCTATTGATTACTGAGTGTTCTACTAAGGCCAGCTAGATATTGATGATTCTCCCATTTTTCTTCCTGTTACTCACTATACCTTTCCTTAAAAAGAAACTTGTTTTAAATGATCAGGCCCTTTCTTCTTCAGTGAATAAGAGCTTTATCTAAAATGTACCACCACAGGGGTGGGGACTGCAGGGGTATTCACTCAGGCACAGAGGCTGGAGGATGAGAACAGAAAACACAGAACTAGACTTTTTTTAAAAAAGAGCTACTATTTTGTCAGCAGCCTCAGGTCTTTGGAACCCAGAAGCCACCAATCAGTATCTGGTATCAGCCTTCTACAAGGCTTAATCAAAGGAAATTTTAAGAGAAGAGCCATTTTAGAAACAAGAGTCTTAATGGTGACTTAAAGAAAGTAGAAATAATTGGCAAAAAAAAAAAAATTATTTCCCTTTTGCTCTCTGATTTCCTGTGTGACTTCAGGTGTACGAGCAAGTCCTCTGTGCCTGACTTTCCTATCTATGAAGCTGGTGGGAAAACCACTGAACTCCACTAACTGTCAGTAATTCTAATAGGAATTATGTTAAATATTTCTACATTTTGTGACCCTTAAAATTCCCAGAGGATGGCTAGCATGGTGAAATGATACTATAGCATCCTCCTTATGGAAATAAACCATCAATAATGCGTATTCAGGACTGCTATCTCTTTCATTACCTATTCCAGGGTGCTGGAAAGAAGTAACTTGTGTTATTTTGTGGACCCTGACAAAAGCAGGGCTGGTACCTTGTCATCTCTGCTGGTACCTTGTCACACTCCTGCTTCTAATCTTCCAGAACTCTCAAGCTGAAAACCACTTTCAAACAGGGATTTCCTGGGCACCGTTAGCACTGACATCAAACCTTCAGTTCAAAGGTCACATCTTCTCTCCCACTCCCCTGCCTTCTGGGTCTGGCCTGCCCTCACTGAACGAAATGCCCTCTTTATCTCAAAGAAGTACAGGCTGCTATGAGAAGGAGTCTGGGGAGGGAGGTTACTGACTGCAATTGTTTGGAAGATTCTCGTAATTGCAGCAAGGGATCCATCCTCTCGTGTCACCTAAGTTGGAAAATGGGTCAGACATAATGCATTTGGTTAAGTGTCTAAACTGAAAAGGTGCTATTTTATTTTAAATGGCATAGTCTTTACAAAGGCTAAGGTTACTGGTGCAATGCTCTCTCATTTTAAAACGTATCAGGGACATGCCCTCTGAGGGTCAGGCTTTCATTTGCTGATGTTAATTCTCAGCTGCCTGCTTCTCGTCCTTCATTGTACCCTGTGTCTTAGCTGGGCACGCTCCTGATTCCCTGCTACATCCAGACGGTCCATGTAAATAGTGTTTATGTTAAGGAAGTCATGTTCAGTGTGACTGGAGCACACAGAAACTGATGTTGTTGTCACTTTAGATTAAGCTCTTATTTTAGTAAAGGAGGCAATTGGAGCAGGCGGCTGAGTGGCCGAATGAAATATTCAGCTCATTTCATTTAGCGCTGCCTGGTTTCCATTGTTCATGGTGGCTAGTCTAGTTAACCATGTTGGTGCCGGCATGCAGCGGCCCCCGCTCGCTCACGCATCCTCCGGCTAACACTTTTTAAGTCATCCATCAACACACCTAGAAGTAATCAGGTGAACAATGTAGGCACAGTCATCCCTGGATGCACCTCTGTGAACTCCTGTTCATTTGTGTGCTCAAAATGGATGCTTTCAAGGTGTGCGCAGAGTCTGCCTCAATTTTCAGGTACAGCTGGAAGATGGGTGAACACAAAGATACTTAGGACACCGGGTTTTTGTGAGTCAGCTAAACTTTTAAAATGTAATTAATGTGTTTACCAAAGGAAGAGGTTGGGCTTAACTCCTTGAAACATGTTAACTACTGCCCTGAGACAAGGAGCTGTTGAAAACACAGGTAGACACCACTGTCCCAAAACAATGCACTAGCTACGTAAATTATTGTTTGAAACTTACTATTTGGAAGGACTTAGGTATAGAGAGCCTTCATAGTACTTTGCTACTTTCCTGGGAGTGCTAATTGTGTTCTGGCCATATTTTGGAATTTGAAGCACCTGTTCAGAGACTCTCCTACCAGGACAATATAATCCAATCCCACCAAAAAGTCGGCTTTCTCTTTCCTTCTCTCTCTCCCCATCTCTCTCGCTCTCTTTCTCTCCCCCACCTCCATCCTTGCTTTTTTTTTTTTGACAACTTACACCAGAAAAGGTGGTTGCAGGAAACGATAAAGTAAATATTATTTTCATATATCAAATTCCCGGTTAAGTTTTTCACCCATAAAAAAAATGCTCTATAGATGAATGATTTCATCACTTCAAGACCCTGAGAAGGTAGAAAGTCTTCTTTGCTACAACTTACAACAACTCTGCTACAACTTATATAGCTATAATATTATAGATATTACTTAATGTCCATATAAAGTACCAGTCATCACTGAACAAAAATAACTAATTGTTATTACGGAGACCCATTCAACTCCAAAAACACAGTGAGTGACAAATACATAGTAGGCTCTATGCCGGGCTAAAAGTAACCCTTAACTTCATGGTATCTAAATATTTAATAACTCTTCTGTGGATCCAGGTTTTGTGGGGACTGAGAGCTTATACAATTTCAGAAGAGAATACAAATTAAAATGTTTAATTTAACATGAAAGTGAATATTTATTTACAGTGGAAAAATCCCAACAAATTATCACTTTAAAATGCTGAGAAATATCACAAACATCACAAAATCTGGGAAAAAAACATAATATTCATCTTAACTAGCTCCCCAACCACACCTCTCTAATGCTTTTCCCCTACAGTTGTTGGCTACATACTCTGATTGCCTCTTTCTAAATATCACTTTCTATAGAGAAAATGGAAAGATAATCCATTCTTTTATCTAGTATGTTTACTCAAATTGTTTTTCTAACTATTCACAATTGGGATTCAGAAAACATGCAACTGCACAACACAAGATACTTGCTGCCTGCATTACTGCTACAAGTTTCTGCCCTAAACACACAGATATTTGAGAAATTCTATTTATGTAATATTCATCAAAAAAGAAAAAATTACATGACACATTAATAATAGCATGAACTGCGTTAGTCACTAAATTCCTAACAGGAGAGAACCTCTATTGTGACTGGGCACTGATACAAACCATAGCCTCTATTTATAACATTATACATCTAATAACAAGAAAGTTTTCCACAGAGTAGCTTCTGGCTCTGTATGTTTCAAAACTAGTTGCATTAGGTATCAGCACTGCAGGGACGTGTCCACAGGACAATACGGCCTCCGGTTCCTCACCTGCGTGTCACAAGGCTCTAGTAAATTGGCAAAGTGGAACATCATCAATAGCTCCACCACTACACGTGGAAGTTTGCAAAGAACATACCTATATCCCACTTAATTTAAAATCACTGTATCCCCAGCGTGACTCCCCACCACCTCCACCAAAACAAAGTCATGACCTCTCCAATGCCACTGCAAAACAGAAAAGGAATGGAGGGAGGTTACAGTGAAGGCACTGGTCATAAATGATTGCAGTTAAAATAGCTTAGATTGCAAATTTTACAAAATATATGATTATTTGAACACATTGCCTACAGGGTCTCTGAACTTGGGAAAGAACTCATAGGAGTGAAGGGCCCTGAAGCTTAGTTTTGCCTCTGGTGAAATAATTTACTTCTTTTCTGGTGGAACAAATGTCTTTTAAATAGTAAATATCAGATGTTTGTCAATAATTGTGATTATAAATATCTATTAAAAGGATCTTATTTTAAGACACAGTGAGTACAATTGGTAATTAACAATAATTGAAGAATTCAGAAACCATACAAAAGAATGTTTGGAGCAAATTTTGTTTTTGGAATTATAAAACTGTTAGCAACCATCTTCTAAAAAATCAAAGCCCTTCTGCAGCTAAAGTATAAAGAAAATGTGGAATTAAACAAAAATGTTTAAACTGTCACATATTTCAGCAGCTAAAATACAAGATAATTGTTGAGAAGAGCGTGCTGAGGTAGCCACTGGCAGGAAGACTGTGGAAATACACATTTGGAACCTTGTTTTCCAAAGAGCCTATGGAAATAAATAAGAGAAGAAAGTAATTCCAAAATTTAATTTTGATGGAATTTTCTCCTGTGCTGACTCTCAGAAACATACAAATTGTAATCTAATAATACATTATCTCTAAAAATTACACAAAGCTTGTGTGTGTTGTATAAATAGGTACAGCATATTTCTCCACTAAACAAAATATTAAATCAAAATATTCTATGCACTCATAATGTAAGAAAAGTTTTCTATATTTTTTAATATGAGGTTTTCATATTGAGTTCATCCATTTGAATTATCTTTGAATATGCATTAGAAAGATACTAATTCTGTGCACTCATATTGACTAAAAAGATAAAACATAAACTTGGAGTCCAACTGTCAGTTCTTAAATCCAATCCATAACTCAGCATATTTGTGAAAGTAACTAAACTTACCGAAGTTTTTACTGACTCCTCAAACTTCTCATTAAGAGTTTAAGGGAGGGCTTCCCTGGTGGCGCAGTGGTTGAGAGTCCGCCTGCCGATGCAGGGGACACGGGTTCGTGCCCCGGTCTGGGAAGATCCCACATGCAGCGGAGCGGCTGGGCCAGGAAGCCATGGCCGCTGAGCCTGCGCGTCCGGAGCCTGTGCTCCGCAATGGGAGAGGCCAGAGCAGTGAGAGGCCCACGTACCGCGCAAAAAAAAAAAAAAAAAAAAAAAAAAAAGAGTTTAAGGGAAAATTGGTCTTAGATTTAGGAATCAAATTCCAGTTGAAACTTTGGAGGTGGATATCCCAATCTCTAAAGTGGGCGAAAGGATCTGCTTATTAGCTTTTTAAATTTTCATGTCTTTCTATTTTGTTTCTTTTCTTCCTTCCTCCTCCTTTACTTTCTTGAAACCATAGGAACTGGGTGGTGCTGCCACAAGAATTCTTAGCAAATGAAATGTGAATTATAAAAAAATATTTCAAGACATCAAGTTTCTGAGGGAGGTAGAAGAAGAAATAAGACCTTTTAGAAAGTAGCTGAGCAAGAGCAAAGCTAAATCCAAAGCACAAACCCTCAATGGTTAGAAGTAGACGTTAATGCACAGAACCAATTATAGTCAACTCAAAGTCAACAACAGGGAACATTCAAAATCATTCCAATACATACACCAACAGACCAAATTTGTACCTGCCAAGTCTAGTTTCCTGTTTCACTTCTCTGGTCTCTTAATCTAAACAGACAAAATGCTTCATTGTAATAGTATTGCTACCCCAAATATATCCTAAAGTGCATTGGCTATAAAGAATAAAATGGCCCACATCACATACATGTAACACACACACACACACACACACACACACACACACACACACACATGCATTTTGATGAGTGTTTTGCAAGCTGTAGATTGCCAGAGGTTCAAATAAAGTATGCAACAGAAATGAAACTTATTATCAAACCAAATATTTTAACAGGAAAATGACATAAATGTCATTGTCTAAACCAGGAGTATGGCCTGTGATCCAGCTCACTACCTACGAAATAAGAATGGTTTAATGAATGAACATTTATAATCGATATGATGATAGAGAACATTAACACTCAACTACAATTAAGTGAAATGTCTCCCCTCCCAAAAAAGAATTCAATTATTTCTCATTATAAGACTTCTATTATTAAAAATTTCCTCAAAAAAAATTTCCTCAATTATTACTATTATATTTTGAACCATGTCAATAAAAATTTTGTGGAAATTTTTTTCCTCTCTTGAAGTACTTACATAATAGCCTCCATTTCGCCTACTAGCCTACAAAGCCTAAAATATTTACTATCTGGTCCTTATAAGAAAAAGTTTGCTGACACCTGGTCTAAAACAATCTAATCTACAAAATTGTTTTAGCCTCATATATTTCTAGTTTTTATAATATAGATATGTATGCACGCATTTAGAGTGTATAGTAATGACTGCTCTCATAAAAGACTCATGACTACCTCCTAATGCTTCCTAAATCACTACCAGGAAAAAACCACAATCACTACCCCTGAAAAACAGATTCCTATGGAGAGCTCACAACAACAGATCACATTTATCTCACCTTACAGAAAAATGAAAAGGAGGTACTGATTTTACCCAATAATTTAGTTTAAAAAAAATAAAATTATAATGTTCAATGCTAGTGGAAGTGTAGACAAGAAAACCCATGTCTACACTAACTATAGCAGTGTTAAATGGCACAGTCTATCTGGAAAGCAATTTGGTAACAGATAACAAAATGCATTAAAATACTTACACACTTTGATATAGTAAATCAACTTTTGTAAATCCAAAAATGTGAAAACATACATACACATGAAGATGTTCAATAAACTGTTACTTTCAACAGTGACCTGACTCTAGCATTTTTTTTTCTGTTAACAGCCTTACTATTCATCAAGTTATAGAAGGCAGAAATCTTGGCACTATCCTTTCCCTCACACCAACGGAGCCAATAATTTCTCCCCCTTAGTCTTCCACATCTTTTTCTACTTCATCTCTACAGCTACAATCTTGGTTTAAGAATCTGCCACCCCTCTTCTGGATTCCTTCAATATCATCTTGGGACTAGATCTGAAAAGTGAGGCCTAAGCTTATACAATTTGGGGGCTCTTTAAAGAAAAACAAGGTAAAATTGTGGATACAAAATGTGTGTTACCAATGCTACCCAACATTAAGAGAAGCATAACAGAGGGGTAGGAAATATTATAGAAAGAGGAAGCACTCATAACAAACTGAAGTTAAAAACTCACACTCTTGGCAAATTTTATAAAAACACAGGACCACAAGAACACGTTTTACAGTCTCCCCCAAAATACTGCTAGAGGCCCATGCAAGCCAAGTGGTTTTTATTTAGGCTTTATTTCAGCTTCTTGGTGTATCTCACTCCTTACCAAACCCTTAGCTCCTGAGCGTCGCAGTTTTTAAGCTGTCCATCCAATCATATTGCTGATAAACAATTTTTCTAAAATGAAATTCTAAACATATCCCTTCCCTACTTGAAAATCTTTCTTGCCAGTAGTATAATTGGTACAAATCCTTCCATGATATCACCTCCACCTACTTCTCCAACCTCATTTTCTGTGGTTCCAGACGTGCTGCAATATTTACAGTTCCTTCTGATGTTATTTCAGCAGATGTTCTTTCCTCTAACTGAAGTGTATTTTCTTCTCTTTTCTGGCTAACAGATCTCTTCTAATGTTTCTGTCCCAACTTACATGTTAAAGTCTTCCCGGACCTGACAATAGAGTTGATAGCAAGTTCTTTGGCCCACTCTCCTCCAGGATTATACTTACGACCTATTATAAGGACTCATCCGTGGTGTGTTTCCCCTGCTAAATTAAAATCTCCTTCAAGGCAGAAACCCTGTCCTAGCCATCTTTATCTCCCAAGTGCCTGCATTAAGTGCTCAGTAATCCTTAGCTGAACAAATGAACGAAAAAGGAAGAGAAGTAAATATATCAAAAGATTACTGTTATTGCTTTTGGTCACTGGTATTGTTAGTAATTTTTTACCCTTATTTTAAAATATTTTTGCTGTGTGGCTGTATTTGTTTTATAATGGGAAATCTAATTTATAATAAAATGTTTCTTTGAGGCTTACTCTAATTTTCATTAGATCTGCTATCTAATTCTCTTAAAATTCTGCATACCTGTGCCAGGTTTATTTACATGGCCAACAGTCTACTTTACTTGAAATCATGTTTAGATTCCTGTACACAATTAGCTAAATAAATATCGTTAGTGCAGCTTCATTAAAGTGTATTTTTCTTAAATATTTCTCAGTACACATATTTCTCAGTAAGTGAGCATCTATTAGAGTTTTGGCAAGGAAAAGCTTATAATGGACTTATTTCCATAGGTATATATTTCATGCACTAACTGAAAGGAATAATAAAAACGTTTTGCCATCTGGAATAGAACAGTGCTAAATACTACAAGACTCAAATTATGTTCATATGCATGAAGCCACGTTTCCAAATCACTATTACAATTTCTATCTTCCACATAGGATGCACTAAAGAATTGCTTTTACGAAGAAAATGTCCAAAATAATCTGATAATTCGCCTAAATATAATCCTCATTGAAGCTGAACGTATTTTATCCTTTTTTTAGTAAAACTATCATTATCACTCTCCAGTAAATGCCTGCAGGAACTTTATAGCAAACATTTTATTCTTTTTCCTTTGCATTCTTTAAATATTTTGTTTTATTACACATTGTTTAAATATGCTCTACATAGAGTAGACCATGTACACACAGCGTATTTAGATATGAACACAGGTCAAGAACACCAAAAATGCAAACCACAGGCCATAGGAATAACATCACCGAACTCACATTGACACCACTTTAGTAGTTTCAGAGCCAGTTGAATTCTTCATAATCTATACCTCTAGTTCAGGTATAACTTCATTTTCTAGCCTATGGTATGATGGTATTAGACTGAACCTCTCCACAAACATGTTCCTGTTCCTCCTTTGTGTTAAGACGTTATTCTGAGTTCTTGTGATAGTATGATCTATGTCTAAGTCTGAACTCCTTTGCTGTGTGGATCCATGCCCCAGCCAGTCTGGTTTGGTTGTTTAAAGGAATAACAGCATTCTCCTCATTGCACAGGGCTGCATGCAAGAGTCACCTGCGATGAAGTGCAGTACAGCAGAAAGAACGTAACTTTAAAATCACACCATCATTGTGTGGAGTCCCCACAATGGCATTTCAAGGTCTGTGTGACGTTCAAGTTATTGAGCCTTTTTGAACCCTGGTGTTACGGGTTGAATTGTGTCCCATCCCCAAATTCACATGTTGAAGTCCTAAATCCCAGTATCTCAGAGTGTAACATTTAAAAATAGGGTTATTGCAGATATAATTAGTTATGTTAAGATGAGGTCATTAGTGTGGGCCCTATTCCTATAGAACTGGTGTTCTTAGAAAAAAGGGAAACTTGAACATAGAGCAGGCACTCAGAGAGGAAAGACAGTGTGAAGAGACACGGAGAAGATGCCATCCACAAGCCAAGGAGAGGGGTCCAGAGCAGATCCTTCCTTCACAGCCCTCAGAAAGAACCAACCCTGCCAATACCTTGACTTCAGACTCCTATCCTACAGAACTGTGAGACAATACATTTCTATTGTTTAAGCCACCCCATTTGTAGTACTTTGTTACAGCAGCCCTAGCAAACTAATACACCTGGTTTCCTCAAATGTCAAATCCTTAATATAAAGGATGCAGTGCCATTATAAGGGTTAAAAATCACATCACAGATACTCAAAAGAGGGCAGGCAATATTTTTTATCATATAGGGTATAATATTTGAAGTATTTTATTTCATTTCCTTGAATCTTGCTTCTTTCTCCATTCAGTCAGCCAAGTTGCTATACTCTACACTCAATTTTCATAAGAAAATTGTTGGCAGAGCAGGGAAGCATGGGGGAAGGAAGAATGTCAATTATTGGTTTTCGAGTTTCAAAAGCCTAAGACGCTCTGAGAAATTAGAATGATTCTCATGCTTTGGAAACAGACTTAGAAGAGACCCTCCTATTTATTCTCCTATTTATTTACTAAGCTAAGAGCAGATTTAGACACCTCTGAGTGGAGAATAAGGTAGTCAAGGCATGTACGGACATTAGTGAATCTAGAAGCCAAGTTGGGGGTGGGTGGCTGAAACTTTACCCTCTCTCCACCACCCTAACTCTTCCTAGTGGGGCTAGAATGACCAGATATTAGACTGCAAGATTCAACTGAGGCACCTTCATTGAACAGGCACGAAATCCCAAAGTAAAGGGCTAGATCAAAATCCAGATTAAAAAAAAAAATCATAAGAACTGGTTGGATGGTTCTAAAAGCCAACCAGAGAATGTAAAGGATCAAAAGGATAGAGGAGAGGAAAAGCGTTGTGAAATGGTTCTTGGATTGAGCTGCTGCCCTATGGCAAGTCCCACCTCACCCCAAGCAAGAGGGATGGAAGGGACTATTTTCTCTCTCAAATCTTTAGAGAGGCTTCAAAGGAATAATTTGGACAGGCTGGACTTTGGGAAGCCCAATGGACCGCAGACTGGCTCCCACCTTGGAAATCGGGAGGACAAGAGGGTCAGGCTAGGAGCAGCTCTGGAATTTTAGAAGTACCCTCAACCCCTCCTGCCCTTGGAGGTTCATGAGATGCATGTTTTCATGAAGCTGGTGTGGGCCAGGGATGAGAGAGCCAGACTGAAGCCCAAGATGACCATCGCGAAGTATCCCTGATACACTCAATAGGAGTTCCTGTGGGATGGATTAGCTGAAGACTAGGAGCTGTGTGGGCAGTGGACAGCTGAAGGAGAAGCCTTGTCCAAGTCAGGAGAGTAGAAGACAAATGGGTCCAGCAAGGGAAGCAACCAAAGTCCCCCCAAAGTGGCCAAGTGACTATCAGTTTTAAACAACTGCCAGGCCCAGAAAGCTGAAGCCAGCTTAACATAGTACCAGGTCATGTAAGAAACAACCCCAAGCCACTCTTTTCCCTTTCCTTCCCATGTTCCAACCCCTAAGGATTTAGCAATAGCAGCTAGCAAATGGGGGAGGAGGTGACAGAGAGAGAAAGAAAACAGCACACCCTCTCCCACTGCAATAGCCCAACCCACAAAATGGGCCTCAGAGAGGGGAGGAGAGATGATTTGATATTACATGCACTTTGAAGCTACAATTATGGTCTGAGATTGGACATTCTAATTTCTGAATGTCTATGATTTAAAGTGTGGATAGAAATTTTTTTTAATCTAAGGGTAATCCCTATTAGGTATGGAGCCTACGTGAGACCTAAATTTCATCCAGAGGCATGGGAATACCCACCCCCATTCCCCAGTTCATTTTAAAGAAACAACAAGAAAAAAAGTAAACGATTTCCTAAGTTGTGCTTGTTCGAAGTACTGTTACAGAGAGAAATCCCAAATATGTTGGTGGGAGATAATGGAGGGTGGAAAGGATTTTCTTTCTTGGATGGAGTCTGGACCTTGGAAATGACCGAGTGATATGTCCAGGTAGATGGACCTGACCAGATTTGCCAAGGACCTCCCACAATAGCATGCCTCGGAAGCAAAAGAACAAGGACCACGTGCTTCAGAGTGGCAGGCAAGGAGCAAAGAGCTTTATGCCACCCCAGAGATTTCTTCCAGTTTAGCAGGAGCACACCCTCATGTGCCCAGGAAGTATCTGGAAGAAGCCAAGAGAAGGAGAGAAGACCCTCGAAGGAAGACCAAAGTGTGCCTCAGCAATGGCTCACAAGTACTGACAAAGGATGAGAGGACAAACATGACTCACAGAGAGATGACAGCCTAGGAGCAGATATGTCACCCCTCACCCTCAAAACCTTACCTAGAATTAGGATGCAACCTCCAATTGAGTCCACATGGTTAAATGAAGGGTTAAAAGAGAATTTAGATTTAACTATAGAAGAATAAATAGAATTTAGATTTAACTATAGAAGAATAGATTTAACTATAGAAGTGTGCAAGTTACATTTCTTGCACACTCAGTGTGTAGATACATACCTGCCACATGCGGGGAAGCTTGTCCAAGACTTCCAAGGATCCTCTTAAAGTGTGTCTTTACACTGTGAACTGATTAACAAGCCTAGAAGAGAATTAGAGCTAAGTCACTTAGAGGCAGATTCACAGTGTGAGGAAGTTGACTCTCAAATCTTAGCTGTTTGGAGAAATGCCAAAAGATTGTGATAGACTGAACCTGACAGAATACACAACATCCACTACCACAGAACTCTTAAATTCCATCTAGAAAGTTACAGAAGCATCAGCAGAAGGAAAGAAAATAAAATGAATCAGCGTGTTTGGTTTGATTTTGAAAAGCAAATGCTCCAAATCCCAGAAGAAAACATAGAAAAGAGTAGGCATAGTAGGGAACTTAAGGTTCCTATCCCAAAAACTTGGAATTTTTAAAAGCATCAAACCTGTTTCTAATGAGAGAAGACAAAGAAATCCAAGTAAGGGAATAGATTGTGACAGGGGTGCTACTTTAGAGAGACTATTCAAGGAAAAATCCTCTCCGATAAGGTGACTTATGAGCAGAGAGGAGGATAAAGAGAGTAAGCCAGATGGAGGAACTTTCCAGGGCAAGGGAATAGCAAGCACAAAGGTCCTGTGGTGAGAGCCTGCTGAACATGTGCAGGAACAGCAAAAAGGCCACTGTGGCTGCAGCATGATACGTCAGGGGGAGACAAGTAGGACATGAATGATGTTGGAAAAGGCCAAGGAAAGGCTCTGAATTTTAAACTAGAAGCCATTAGAAGGTTGTGTTTTTCTTTCATCAAATATTTTAGTTTGACATCATTGTAGATTTTCATGCATTTGTCAGAAGTAATACAGAGAAATCCCCTGTATCTTTTACCCTGTTTCCCCCAATGGTAACATCTTGCAAAGTTATAGTACAATATCAAAACCAAGATATTGACATTGATAGTTAAGATACAGAACATTTCCATCATCATAAGAGTCCCTCAGTTTGCCTTTTTATAGCCCTCCCATCCTATCTCCTTCTTAAACCCTGGAAACCACTAATGTACAAATTCTATAATTTTGTTATTTCAAGAATATTATACAAACAAAATTATATGAGCAACACAATTCTCTGGAGGTTCATCCAGGTTGGTGTGTGTATCAATAGTTCGTTCAGTCATATTGCTGAATAGTGTTCTATGGTCTGGATCATTTAACTATTCGCTCATTGAAGGGCACTGCTTTCTTTCTAGTTTGAGGTTATTATAAGTAAAGCTGCTATAAACATTTGTATACATGTTTTTGTGTGAGCATAAGTTTTCCTTTCTCTGAGATAAATGCCCAGGAGAGCAATTGCTGGGTTTTATGGTGGTTGTATGTAAAGTTTTCTTTAAAAACCTGTCAAACTGTTTTGCAAAATGGTTGTACCATTTTACAACCCCATTAGCAATGCATGAGTGAGCCAGTTTCTGCAATCCTTGCCAGCACTTAGTGTTGTCACTATTTCTTATTGTAGCCCATTCTGCTTTTCTCTAATGGTTAATGATGTCAAACATCTTTTCATGTGCTTAGATGATATCTGTATATATCCTTTCCCATGAAATGTTTCTTCATGTTTTTTGTTTATTTTCTGATTGGATTGTTTCATTTTTTATTTTAGAGTTTTGAAAGATTACACTCTTAATACCAATCCTTAATACAAGTCCAAATATATAGATTGCAAATATTTTCTCCCAGTCTGTGGCTTGTCTTTTCATCTTCTTAACAGGGTCTTTCATGGAGCAAAAGTTTTCAATTTTGCTCAAGTCTGATTTATCAATTTTTTATTTTATGAATCATGCTTTTGATATAAAGTCTAACAATGCTTTGCCTAGCCCTGGGTCCTGAAGATTTTCCTTTTTTTCTTTTTTTAACATCTTTATTGGAGTATAATTGCTTTACAATGGTGTGTTAGTTTCTGCTTTATAACAAGATTTTCCTTTTTTTTCATAAAAATTTTATTTTTAAATTTTACATCTAAGTTCTCTATACACTTTGAGTTAATTTCTGTAAAAGTTGTAAGACTTAGGTCAAGTTTCATTTTTTTGTTTATGGATGTTCAACTGCTCCAGTGCCATTTGTTGAGAAGGCTATGTTTCCTCCATTGAATTGGTTTTGCACCTTTGTCAAAAATCAGTTTACATCTGTGTGGGCCAATTTCTGGGTTCTCCGTTGTATTCTACTGATATATATTTGTATCCCTCTGCCCAGATCACATAGTCTTGATTACGGTAGCTATATGATAAATCCTGAAATTGGGTGTATTAATTCTTCCCACTTTATTCTTCTATTTAAAAATTCTTCTAACTATTCTGATTCATTTGCCTTTCTATAAAATTTTTAGAATAATGTGGTCTATATCTACAAAAAAATCTTGCTGGAATTTTGATAGAAATTGTGTTAAACTTGTGTATCAGTTTAGAGAGAATTGATATGTTTGTTATGGTGAGTCTTCCAATCCATTATTTAGATTTTCCATCAGTACTGTGTGGCTTTCAGCATACAAGTCCTACACATGTTTTGTTAGATTTATACCTAAGCATTTAAATTTTTGAGTGATTATAAATGGTATTGTGTTTTAATCTTTGGTGTCCAGTTGTTCACTGTTATTATATAGGAATATAGCTGATTTTTGTCTATTTATCTTATATCCTACTACTTTGCTGAACTCACCTATTAATCTTGGAAGGTTTTTTTTTTTAAGTTCCCTGGGATTTTCTACATAAACAATCATGTCACCTGCAAATAGGGACAGTTTTATTTCTTCGATTCTGATCTCTATGCTTTTAATTTCCTTCTCTTGTCTTTTTGTACTGGCTGGAAATTCTAGCACGATATTAAATAAAATTGGTGAGTGCAAACATTCTTGACCTTGTTCCTGATCTGAAGAGAACTAATTGTCTTTCATCATTAAGAGTAATGTTGTTACAGAATTTATGCAGTTTTTTTCAGATGCTTTATATCAAGTTGAGGAAGTTCTCTGTGCTTATTTTTCTGAGAATTTTTATCCTAAATGGGTGTTGAATTTTGTCAAGTGCTTTTCCGGCATGAATTGATAGGATCATGTGATATTTCTTCTTTAGCCTGTTAACATGGTGAATTGTGCAACAGTTTTGCAAGTACTGAACAAACCTTGATCCCTGGAATAAACCCTACTTGGTCATGGAATATATGTTATTTTATATATTGCTGAATTCTATTTGCTAATATTTTGTTAAGGATCTTTGTGTCTGTGTTCATGAGGGATATTTATCTCTAGTTTTCTTTTCTGTACTATCTTTATCAGGTTTTGGTATCTGGCTAACACCACTTTCATAAAATGAATGGGTTCCTGAAAATGATTGTGTAGAACTGATGTTACTTCTTTAAATGTTTGTTAGAATTCTCTAGTGAAGCCATCTGGGAGTGGAGTGGGTTTTTTTTTTTTGAAATGTTAACATTGTTCGATTTCCTTAATAGTTATAGGGCTATTCAAATTATCTATTTAATATTGAGTGAGTTGTGGTAGTTTGTGTCATTTGAGGAGTTGGTCCATTTCATCTAAGTTGTCATTTATGTGTGTAGAATTGTTTCTAGTATCCCCTATTATCCCTTTAATGTCTGCAGGATCTGCAGTGATACACTTTTTTTCATTCTTCACACTGGTAATCTGTGTCTTATCTGTTTTTCCTTTGTCAGTCTTGCTAGAGGTTTGTCTACTTTATCACTCTTTTCAAATAACTAGGCTTTTTTTGTTGATTATTTTTCTGTTTTCAATTTTATTAACTTTTGTTCTTAACATTATTTCCTTCCTTCTGCTTGCTTTGGATATACTCAGCTCTTCTTTTTCTAGATTCTTGAAGTGTGAGATAAGATTATTGATTAGAGACTTTTACTTTTTTCTAATGTATGCATTTAATGCTACAAACATGCCTCTCAGCACTTCTTTACTTGTGACCCACAAATTTTGATGTTGTATTTTTTATTTTCATTCCGTTCAATGTATTTTTTATGTTCCTTGAGACTTCTTTTGTGACCCATACATATATACGATGTATGTTACTGAATTTCCAAGTGTTCAGAGATTTACATGTTACCCATTGTTGATTTCTAATTTGATTCCATGGTAGTCAAAGAATACATTCTTTATGATTTTAATTCTTTCAAATTTGTTGAGATTTGCTTTCTGACCCAGGATATGGTCTATCGTTATATGTTCCAATGGTTACACTAAAAGAATATGTGTTCTGTTGCTGTGGGGTGGAGTGTTCTGTGAGTACCAATTAGAGTCTGTTGGTTACTGATGTTAGGTTTTCTATATTCTTGCTGATTTTCTATCTAGTTTTCTATCAATTGATGATGTAGGGGTGTTGAAGTCTTCAACTATATTTATAAATGTGTCTTTCTTTTTTCAAATATTTCATTTTTTGCAACTCAGTAATTTAGTGTACACACATTTAGTATTGCTATGTCTTTCTGATGGAGCAACTCTTTTATCATTATATAATATCCTCCTCTGTCACTAGTAATTTTCTTTGCTCCAAAGTGTACTGTATCTGATATTAATATAGCAACCCCTGTTTACTTTTTATTAATGTTTGCATGATACATTTTTATCCATTCTTTACTTTCAACCTGCCAACATCATTATATTCAAAGAGAATTTATAAAGATACAGCATTGTAGTTGGGTGCTATTTTTTAATACACTCTAACAATCTGTCTTTTAATTGCTGTATTTAGACCATTTACATTTAATGTAATTATTCATATGTTAGGCTTGAAGCGAGTAATTTTATTTTTTGTTGTCTGTTTTTCATTTCTGTTTTCTTTTTCTTTCCTTCCTTCAACATTTTTTATAATTCAATTTTGATTTATCTGTAATGTCTCTTTGTACAGCTTTTTTAGCGGTTGCTTTAGGTATGACATCAAATTACATAATTTATCACAGTCCGATGGTGTCATCATATTATCAGTTTGAATGAAAGGTGTCAGGAATCATGTCCTACTGAATATTTCTGCAAAAATGTGGGATTTGGTAAATCTAAACATCAGAATAAATGTAGCTATGTGAGATACTGTCCTGTTTCCTCCCCAAATGCTCCTGTTTTTCCCCACTTAGAACTACATACACATTCATACCTCCACTAAAACGATAACTGATATGTGAATTGGAATTAGACGGGCAAAACAATACATCACTCTGATTTGAAACACCAATATTTCTGTCATTTGATGTATACTTTTTTGGATAGACAATTTTAAAGATAATGTTTAAGAGAATGTTTTCTAATACATTAAAGTGAATAGAAATCTGAAAACTTTTTGAAGTCTGAACAAAATTTTCCTCTTATTTCATTTATCAAGAACGTGGACTAACAACCATTCATAATGTTACAATTTTCAGTAGGCTTAACAATCACCTAGGCTCTTGTTCACCTTTTATAGAAAATTCATTTCAGAGAGATGAAATTAACTCGCACATGGTCATGAGTGAGTCAGTGACAGAGTTGAGCCTAGAACTGAGGTCTGATGACACTGAACCACACATTCAGGAATAAAAATATTAATTTTTATCTGTAGTATATGAACAGTCTGCTTGGGAATGCAGTTATGCTTCATTTCCTTAAGGAAGGCAAAAAAAGAACATGGCAGATGGAATATCATCACTCATCTACATTGGAATTTAACCAAGACTCTGGTGTTTAAATGTACCCACGTGCCAAAAGTAGCAACTGGTAGCAAATAAATGGCCCAACCATGGATATTATTGCAGGCACTGGCCCACAAGAAGTTCTCAACATGAAATTGTAAAAGCTAGCATGTCCTTTTCCATTGTGTATCAGTGAGTTTTTTCCCACCTAACCATGCTATAACAGAGGGACAAATTTGAAGGACACTGACATATTTCCCACATTATGCAGTTTTTATTCACTTTAGATGTAAAAATCCTTGAGCATATACAAAAGGGACAGTCCTCAATTCCCAAATATTTTTTATACTCCCCAATTTATTTTATGAAAGATCAAACCTCTAGTTTGTAGCTCTTAGTGACAGATTTCCTCTTTTAGTCATAAAATCTTCTATGATCCAAACTTTGGAAAAAATTCTTGCTCTACATCTCCCATTTATATTCACAGTCAGCTACTATAATTAAATAATAGAGTTTCGTTTACTTGGGCTCAAATTCATGAAATTTTTTTATTTCTACTCATTTCTTTTCTCTGAAACGTCTCCCAGTATTATTATTATCCTTGAGCACACAAATACACAGATCTGTGAATCTATGATGAGGTCTTCCTATTTTTTTAGAATAGATTTTTGCTTTGATTAAATGTCTAAGTTGCCTCCACTTAGATGCTATCTAAATATGAACAAATACCTGATCCCACCGAGAAAAAAAAAAATCATCTTTTAACAGCTGAACTCCTAGCCAAATATATGTATTATGTTTACTCCAGGGAAAAACTTGGTTCACGAGCTGACCTGGGTGTTCCTTGACCTGACGCCAGCAGATGATGAATGTGCTAATGGTCTGCACCAAAGTGAGAACTCAAATTCCCTTCCATTCAAGCCCAGCGGACTGGCCAAATGATAAAGCACCGTTCAGCATCAGGTACAGAGCCAGCCATCAGCCTTCCTCCCAACCAGTGGTGCCACATGTGCTGAGGAGCAGGACAAGAAGAACTGAAGGTGCTAAACACTCCAACAGGGAAGTATTTGAATCAGAAAGAAAAACTAAGCTATACAGCTGCCACGGTGTCTAACTCTTTAACCAGACAGAACTTCCACATGCCTAGACTTTTTTTCACAAGAGGAGAGGAAACTTGCAGAATTTGTATTCACACGTCCAATGTTGTGCTCTCACCACATGCCTATGAAACTCCCTTGTCAACAGAGTTTTTACCCTTGCCTTTTTCTCTTTTTCAGGATTTCTACTCCAAATCCCCAGCACTCTTAGAGCAGTGATCTCAGAGGCATTTCTAGAGTTGATGCAAATTGTTTCTTTGTTTACCTCCTGGAGATGGGGTAGGAAAGGGAAAGAAGTGTAAAAGTTCCAAAGTGGCAGCTAAAACCAAACCAGCTAAAGAAAGCTCATAACGTTTTCCACTAGTTTGCTGTGTAAATGCCCCCTGCTAATTTTGAAACGCCTTTGTGATTTTTAAGATGAAAAAGTTAAATGGGTCAACCCCTATGCTAATGTTCACGGACCAAAGGTGAAGTTATACTTTTACCAGTGAAAACTCAGTAGGTGAACAGACCAAATACCTTCAATATAGACAGACTATGAACTGTTAAAAGAAAAACAACCTATAAATACATTTTTCATTGTTAATAGGCCACATTTCTACATAAGAGGACTTGTTTTCCTTTCCAGCCACAGTACCATCAAGGATCAAATGTATACTATAAAATAACTGACATCTAGTTTGGATAAGATAACACATAATATTTTAATACTTTTTACAACACAAAGACATTATTCCTGATTAGAAGCAAAATCCTGAGAATATACTAAATTCTAAATTCTGAAAACAGAGAGTAATCCCAAATTATCCCTTCAGCTGATATATTAAAGACTGAATGGATAAAGACAGAAGAACTACATACCAATCTGTGGATTAGGCTGGTAAACTTTGTTTCAGCCTACAGCTCTTAGCCCAAACTGAAAGTCCAGAGTGAAAACAGTATTCAGGCCTCCTCTATGAATAAGATGAAACTCCTGGCTCTGATATTAGTGTCATAAGCAGTTCAACCCATCTCTGAATACTCAGTCAAACTAAATAACTCTGTTGTTGAGCAATATCTGCAACATACTTTGTCAGATGATGGGTAAAAAACAAAGTCATTAAAACATATTAATAAAGAAGCTGTGATCTAACTACTTCAAAGACAGCAGATGATTTGACCTGAGTAGAAAATAATACTTATTCAGAGGAAAGAGAAAAAAGAACCTCAGACTGGCCTGGTCACCAAAAGGCTTCATAGACATAGTATTGAGCTGAGTTTTGAGGAACAGGAAAGATCTGGAAAGTTGGAGGGAAGAACAGACAATATTCTAGGCATGGATCTAGAAAAATATGGGGATATGGGTTGCTAGAGCCCAGGACACTCTGACCTATAACAGAGGGCTTGGGAGGAGAAGCCATGGAAAGATGGCTTAATAAAAAACTCAGTGCAGATGACAGCTCTTAAGGGCAAGTTTAATCATACTTCACAGAAGTTGGTTTTCACTGAGCTCGTCTAGAGGTACAAAGGGATAACATTAGGTTGCTCATGTAATCCACACTCAGTGAAATTTTAAAAATAATAAAAATCAGTGGGATTTTTGGAAAGATTTTTACCAGCAAATCACATCTCTTTGGATACGTTATATCAGATTGGGTTTTTTCCTCTTTTCTTTTCTTTTTTTTTTTTTAATTTATGTCATTTATTTTTTTTATTTTTGGCTGTGTTGGGTCTTCATTGCTGTGCACGGGCTTTCTCTGGTTGCAGTGAGCGGGGGCCACTCCTAGCTGCGGCGCGCAGGCCTCTCACTGCGGTGGCTTCTCCTGTTGCAGAGCATGGGCTCTAGGCACACAGGTTTCAGTAGCTGTGGCTCACAGGCCTCGGCAGCTGTGGCCCACGGGCTTAGTTGCTTCCCAGCATGTGGGATCTTCCCGGACCAGGGCTTGAACCCACGTCCCCTGAATTGACAGGCGGATTCTTAACCACTGCACCACCAGGGAAGCCCTCCTTTTTCTTACTCCAACAGTAATTGCTCATTATTTTACTCACATGCTACAGCCAAACAAATGAACATACAAATGAACAAATAAGCCCTAAGGCATAATGTAACAGATAATGGGGTTTTCTCCTCAATATCCCTTCCTCAGCATGTAAGAGCAGTGCAGTATGAAGGATTGAGCCCAACTTCTGCAGTGGGTCCTGCAAATTGAAGGCAATCATGGTAATCCCATCCTCCTTTCCATTGATGGCTTGGTGAACCCACGCCTATACTAGTCTATGAATGGCATTCCCCTGGAAACATGGTTTGAATCCAGGAATGGACATATGACACAACGTGGGCCAGTGAAACATAAGTGACATTTGCTTCTGGGAAAACATTTCCTCACTTTTAAGAGAGAACCACTGAAAGAGATGGTCACTTTCTCAAACTCTATGGTTGTCAGAGCTGGAACTGCAGATGCAATTGGCTTTAAGAATAAAGGTGACGTACAGAGGAGGTCAGAGCTCAGGCAATTGCAGAGATAAGATGCTGAAAGCAATGGACAAATTCAACCCAATAATCTGCCCTACCTCTAATGTCTATGTGAGATACCATCTTTCTTATTATTAAATTTCGTTGGGCTTTTTTTTAAAAACTACCCTAATTTCTTTAAAAATACTCCATGACACTTGTGCATCACTCACAAATGGCTGTGATCCAATAATATATCTAATTTCATGGCCCTCTGGTTAGTCTTAGAGCCTCCAGAAGACTTGAAAAAGTGGAAGCAGGACAGGTAAATAAGAGGAAGGGAGGTTCTGTATGTATCTGAAAGCACAAATCCAGGTGATCCATTTCAGATGGGCAGAACACCATCCTCTGAAAAGATGGAGTAGTTAGTTGTCAGAGTCACCAAGATTGGTCCAGGCATTCTCATCAAATGAGGGCACAAGAAAATTATACATAACCAAGGTTCTAATAAACCCCAAAACTTTAGATTTTACAACTCCACCCTTCCTCTTTCCTCCTACACAGCTGCTAAGAGTAGGGGCATTTTATTCCCTGGTCATATTAGTGAAGAGTTCCTTATGATGAGGCCCAGCCCGTAAAGGGTTTTCTGAACAAGCGAATGTTATAAACTCTGTAACTTTCTATATTTCATTGCCAAACAATGTTGTGGGCTGCAGTTTCCAGGACTACAATTAACCGTTTAAGCCAACTATGATAATGGGCTATATTAGCTCAGCAAAATGATCATGTTTACTCCCTTATTTTTTTCATTCCCTCACTTAAAAAATAATTTTAAATGCTTAACTACAGAAATATATAAGTAATATAATGTATATGACAACTTCTGAGGAAATTACAGCAGCAGATAAATATTGGTAAATGGTGATCAAGATGAAGCAATTAAGCTAAAATAATGAAAGCAGAACTCTATGTACAGGAGGCTGCAGAAACAGTAACTTGTAGCAGATTTGATCACCACTACCCAAAGGAGAGCCAAATATGAATACAAACTTGTGAAAGAAGACTCTGCCCAAAGTATTAAGCCAAAGAAATAATAAGATCAGAAACATTTTAAATGTATATGTTGTGATTGGTAGCTAGAAGATGATACTCTTCCATGGCTGAAATATGGCTCTCTAAAAACATTAGTAAAACTTCTGATAGACCTCACATATATTCTAAGTGCATAAAATAGCACTGTCTGTTTAGGCCTATAAATAATGACCAAATCAGTAGAAATGAACATACCTAGTGCTCAAAACACAAGACTGCTTAGAGAAGTAGATGGGGGCAGTATATGTACAAAATGCAGAACATCTTGACACACCAGATAGCAAGGAAGCTATCAGAGATGACAACAGTTATGTCAAAAGTACTCAGAAGCCAATTCGAAGTGGTTTCCGTTGGTCAAAAATGAGACAATCTGAGTTTCAAAAAGGGTGAGAATTGCAATTGATCAAGCTCATCAAATATGCTTAAATTCTTGAGTTCACGATGATATTTAAAAGAAATTACTTGGTTACCTTCTGAGGATGACAGGAAGCTGTCCCACCTAAGTAGTAAAACATTCCCCACCTTCAGGTCAAACACATTCCTGTTCTCTTCTTGTTTGCTACCCCCAAAAAGTTAAATAAGATACAAACGTTTATTGTTGCTAAACACCTATTAGCTCCAAATATTCTGCCTTGTTTACAAAGATGATGGGGCAGAGAATTCCCTGGCAGTCCAGTGGTTAAGACTCCATGCTTCCAATGCAGAGGGCGCAGGTTCGATCCCTGATTGGGGAACTAAGATTCCACATGCCCTGTGGTGCGGCCAAAAATAAAATAAAATAAAAATAAAACAAATGAATCTAATTATAAAACAAAAAAGACTCACAGACATAGAAAAAAGCTTATTTAAAAAAAGATAATGGGGCATTCATCATACTAAAGTGTTCTCTCTTTTCTTTGTAGATCCTATCAGAATGAGAGGAAGAATGTACTGATTCCAATGTTTCTTTCTTCTGCAAATCAAATAACCCCATTTCCAACCTAAGAAACTGTTAGCTGCATTTTATGCCACCAACCCTCATCAAACCTGGACAAAGGGCATTCTTCTATAATGTTTATCATTATTGCAGTTTGGTCACAGCTACAATTTAAAAGCTCACTATAATCCTAACTGCAAAGGTTGACTGCACAGTGACCTTAGTCAAGGTAAAACCTGTCCCATCAAACCCAAGAATAATAAGGTCTATGGAAGTCTAGACAAATGGGTACATCAATGAGTAGGGGCAAAATGTATATTGCTTTTAATGAAAATCATTCATTACACTCCTTGCTGTAAGTTTCACCCACACATCAAGAGTGGCATTTCATATTTCAAAGGTATTCTCAAAAAGTGGAATATATAAATACTGGATGTGATCAGTGTACAGTATTGATCAATATCTAGTTCTCCTCTATACTTTCCATCCCAATGACATTAGGAATGACTATATGATTAGTTCTAGCAAAGAAATATGAGAAGTGATGTTTATCATTCTGGAATAAGGCATTTAATTGGCAGTGCTCAACTCTTCAGTCCTCCCTGGCCTGGGAGTTCATGCAAGCAGGTATATATAAAGGCGTCATAAAACTGAAGTTTCAAAAGCTAAGCCAGCATATGGTAGATAAATGACCTGCAGAATCACCTAAAATCATAACAGATCTTGTAAATGAGATTTTAGGGTTGTTTATAACAGCAGCATAACTTATTCTAACCCAAGTGATGTGCTAGAATTCTGCATCTTTCCTAAATAGCCTTTTCAGGGGAATCTAATAAAAATTACCCACATACAATGATTTATTGAAGCCAACCAAATTAGCTGAATTGTAAAAACGTAAGGATTTAAAATTAATATTTTCAGGACTGTGAATTGTTTGAAAATGTTACCTATATTTTATGAATTTATTCTAAGTTTTCTCTACTGAACAGAGAATGGCAGGAATATAACGGGCAGTAGCCACTCTGAGCCTAGTTCTACCTTAAGAACTACAGAAGAACACATGGTAAAGAGCGGTTGTTGATGACCTTTTATAAAGTGTCTCACGTCTCAACTGATTCTGAAACAAACTGATAAGGCTTGCATTTTCTTGACCTCCTAATACTTGGAACCAAAAGTACTTGGTAAATGAAATTTTTCTTTCATGATTTCCTCAAATCTACTTGTTCTGATTAATCTAGTATATACTACTGAAGACCATTAAAATTACAAAAAGTCCATTGTGAGATTTCAGTAAGGCTCAGTCCAAGACTTTTGTGTGATGCTTTCCCTAGGTGGGAGTACTAGAGAACTTTTAATATGGAACTTTGTATCTTTGGTTATACAGAGAGCATTTCATATAACAAGCAGGGTGTAAAAATCGTGCAACATTCTCAGGAAATATAATCGCCTTTCACCCAAAGCCTCAGCAATCAACAGTTTGAAATACCATTCCCCCCCTGAACACACAGGTATTTACCTGGGTCATGAACCAAAATGGCAACTGTCCCAAATATTCCTATTCATTTCATGGGTGCCACAGAAGCTTAAATGGACATCGTGGTGATAGCAATGGACAGACCATTGATTTGAGGATGACTGAGGACTAATGGACTCACTTCCTCAGCCACAAAGGTGTCCTAAGAGGTCTGCTAGCCCTAAATGACCTGGTGGCTTTTGAGAGGCCTAGGTACCACCTGACACTACACAATAATGATAGAGCTGCATGGAAAGTGGAGATGAGGGCCCCAGCAAGAATCTTGGCCAGGAAAATTCACAACATTTCATTAAAAAAAAAAAGACAGTGGGCAATAATTATACACTTCAATTGTTCATTTGGGTTCCACAAAGAGCTATAAAAAATATATCAGATCACCAGCCACAGATCTGCTACCTGTGGCAGCTAGAAAACATTATAGTGGAATTTCAGGGGCACGGAGCGAAACGAACATCTCCACATTGTTTAGAAAAGGATCTTCAGTCTAAGGAGAACTGACAGCACAGCTTTAAGAATAGATAAAGGACAGCCTCAAGGATCTGTCTTGCTTCCTTACTTTTTTAAAGTAATACCTTCATTTGCATAGTAATAACCCAATTATTGTAAGATTAGGTGAAAGGAATCTCATTATTGCTATTTCCACAAAACAGTCAATATTGTATTCAATATCTTTTAATGTTACACACCTTAAAACATAATTATTTCAATATACCCTCATTCATCTTGAATGTAATTTTCTTTTTTAAAAACCTTGCCATAATTATTGGGTTTTACGGAATATATTAGTGTTTAAACAAGCACTTTTCCCCTCAGGCTGCTATGAGAACAAGCAGAAGCAACCAATAGCTTGGGAGTATCCCTGCCTCCCCCACCCAACCCCACCCCACCCCACCCCCCGTCACCCCAACCAAGAGTACACCCACCAAAAGGCCAAAGCCACAAACACTGCTATCGAAAATCTACTATAACAACCTCCGCACTCTTTCCAACACCGTAGTTTCCCCCTTTCTCTTTCACTTCATACGCCACAAAAGATGCTTCCATAATGAATTTTGGTCTTAAGGAAACTTTGAAAGTGTTAGCAAATACATTCTGTTAAATTTCAAATTGTACGATCTGGGCTCTTTTTTGTGTGTGTTTTTTTTTTCCAGAACACACTGTAGTACCCACCTCCTCCCAAAAAAAACCCCACATCCGAGACAGCTGACATACTGGGGCGACCATCTGCCTGCCATAGGTTTACCTGCCATGGGCTTTTACGGTTTCAATGACAAGATAATCAGTACAAGAAGTGGCTGGTTATTAGATTAATGGTGGAAACAAAGCAAGGAAAATAGAGGAAAGAGAGAGAGGGCTGTGTACGTTAAGAGACTACAGAGCCATACATGCTATTACATCAAAATGATATCAAAATTAATGTACAGTGAAAATAGCAGTTAGATTTTGTCAAGAGAGGAAATCACATCCAGGGGCTGTGGTTTGGAATCTGGAGGTAACACTCCTTGACTGTGGCCCTACCGACGACATATTCTTCAGGACGTTAATCTCTCTGTACTTTGTGAATGAACACTTGTTATTCATGCGTATAACAACTAGTCCGTAGAAACAAGCACTATATTCCTTGTCAATACCAACCAGGTTTTCTCAAGATGTAAACTTCAGCAACCATGAACATATTCTATGGGTACGTCCTATATGTTCTGATACGCAGAAAGCTCAACAGGCTGACGTGCTCTTGAAAGCTCACCTAACCACAACCTTACCACCACACATCCAGGCCAGCAAACCACACCCCCTCTTCCCATTCTCCATCTCTGAAAGAAAGAGCAAGGCTGGCCAAACACCCTTCCACATGTTTAATGAAGTTTAACTGCATTTTGTCATTTTTTACAACGATGGGGAAACCACCATTCTTTAAAAGGAGTTTGGTTGCTGTAGACAAGTTTTCCCCTCCAAGAGAAAATGTGAAATCACATTTCTGATTGAGTAAAGCTTTACTGGAATTAGGTTGTGTGGCTGATCTCTTTCGAGTCACTGGACTGCTCCTCGGAAACTACTCATAACAACAAGGACATGAGTCAGACAGACATTTGCTTCACACCCACGCACCTACCCCGCCACCTCAGAGAAGAAGAAACTCACAGGGCACATTCTGAGTCAAGATCACCAGTCTCAGCTTGTGGCTAAGGTAGAACCAGAATTCAGGTCTGCAAATTCCCATTCCAGAGCTCTCTCCATGTCCTCTCCCACGTCACTGAAATTCCAGACTTCTGGGAAGAACGGCAGCTACACTGCATTGACTGAATGCAGTTATGTCTTGATCCCTCAGCAAGCAGCACCACCAATAGATGGTCAATCAAAAAACCAAAGAGCGGGCTTCCCTGGTGGCGCAGGGGTTGAGAGTCCGCCTGCCGATGCAGGGGACGCGGGTTCGTGCCCCGGTCCGGGAAGATCCCACATGCCGCAGAGCGGCTGGGCCCGTGAGCCATGGCCGCTGAGCCTGCACGTCCGGACCCTGTGCTCCGCGGTGGGAGAGGCCACAACAGTGAGAGGCCCGCGTACCGCAAAAAAAAAAAAAAAAAAAAAAAAAAAAGCAATAATTAAAGTCATCATTACATACTAGGTATAAGACAATGTACTGTTTTATATGAAATATCAGAACTTCCATTTACTGTTGAAAAGCTGAGGTCTAAAGGGTGTAGAAAAGTGCTCAAGATCACAACATAATGAGTTCCAGAGTCAGGAATCAGACCACTCAAAACCTGGTCCATCTTAAAGGGAAAGCAGGTAAGTTGCCGTCATGAAAACAAAGTTTACATGGACAATCTACTTTGATTTTGGCCCAGACTTTCATAACCTGTCGTTACTGAATACTCCAGACACCCTTCCACAGTGCAGAGAGATTGTACAGGATGAGGGCGACCCCAGACCATTCAGTCTCAGGCCACCTTAGCTTTGGGCATGATATTCCCTTTTTCTGTAATGCCTCCCCTTCTACTGCCTTTATCCCTCATGATTTATTTACTAAACTCTTATTCATGCCTCAAAATCTTGATTACTCAGTACCTCTGCTGTGAAGCCCTGTTCTACTCCCCAGCACCTTCTGGGAGAGTCTGCTACTTCTGAACATTTAAATTCTATATTCAATTATTGGATGTAATTTTTAGTTTAAATGCCAACTCCCTTGAGGAAGGCTCCTTGAGGACTGGGTTCATTAATTCAACTTGGTATCCACAGTACCTATTAGCAATACACCTGAAACAGAGGTGTTGTTTTATAAATATTCAACTAACGATTATTAGTTATTGAACTAAAGATACCTGTCAAAATTGACTTATAGCAACTATCACATTCTATCTTGCATGACAAATTTCTACTTAGGCCTTTTCTATATAAGAAATAGCTCATGTCTTGTTCCCCTCACCACACCAGGAGTACCTTATACATAACAGGTGTTCCAGAAGTGTTTGTAGATTTGAATTGCTTACAGGATTAAAAAATGGGGGGGGGGAGGGCAAATAACTAAAATCTTATAGACTGCTTTAAATCTAGTTGAGGATAATAGCAAATTTTTCCCTTCCTGAGCCACCTTCAAAGAATGGGATTTTATCACATGAGGGTGTAGAATAAGTGCACTTAAAAACTCAATGACTGAGTCCATGGCTAAAATGACTTTTCGTGAGGATTAATTGAGTGCAATCTTTTATCTGTTTCTATTCAGCATATGTACTATATATCTGCTATGCATCTGAGGACAGCTGCCATTCTATTTACAGCATTATCTAAAAATGGCAACATTAAATCCATCTTCCATCTCTTTGAGATCTTTTTCAACCACAGAATCATCTCAGATGTTCTGCTTTTAGAGCAAAATATATGAGGTGTGAATGTGTGTAACAGTAAAAGACTAACAGGCAGAAATCCACGATGGTGGAATTATCCACAGGGGGTTGATACAACTTTCCTCCTTCTCCTATCTCAAGAAAAGCTAGGGCAAGGAAACATCAGGGAGCAAATTTAAAAAGTAGAAAACCCTGCCCTTACACCCCTATCAGGAGTCAGGGAGCCTAAATATTGATTTTTTTCAGGGCTTTGCTGCTGACTAGAGATTTTGAACACAGGCTGAAAAACAAACAGCAGAGCTGTGTGCTGATAAATTTTTTTTTTTGAGAAAGTTAAAATTAACCTTTCAGCTATTGTGAGGGGGGGGGGGAAGCTGTGACAATGCTAATTATTTATTGTAACTCTCCATATCACACAACTCAACACAAATCCTCTGTTAACTTCACTGACAGCTCTTCTCAGAAGAGGCAAATACCTGCTTTTACACAGGAACATAGAGTACTGACCGTCCTGACCAAGCTGAACAGCATGGGAAAGTTTAAATTCTTTTAATTTCTCTTTTACTGAAAATTTCCAAGACATGGATTCTTCTGTCTTTTCCAAGTCCATTTTTAAAATCAATGTGGCAACTATACATGACAGGACAGGAGAGCAATCCTTTAGTGGTAAGGATCAAGTAGACTTGGGAAAAAGTATAAGTTTATTTAAATCCTTCCTTTAAGAAGCTAACTTGCTCATAATGCCATTGGTCTTGTAAGTATAAAAGCCATCATTCTAACGGTCTTTTGCAACTTGGAAGCAGTACAGTGAACTGGTTAACAGTGTGGGGTGGTGGAGCCAGACTGCCTGGGTTCAAATACTGATGCTACCATCTACTAGCTGTGTGACGTTGGACAAGATAAATAACTTTCTGTGCCTTATTTGTGTGGTTTAGAGTTAGCATGTGTAAGGTTGCTGGAATAGTACATGCCATGTAGTGAAAAATCAAAAGATGCTACTTATTTTTATTATTAGAATAGTCGCTGACACTTCGTAAAAACTCAAAGATCAATTAACTGGTTTCAACATTTCTCAATAGGGATGGGGTGGAGAAGAGGCACACAAGAAGAGCTTCTATAAAAGGAATTACAATGCTTTATTCGCTAGGTGTTGCCTTCTCATCTAGCTATTTTCTTGGAACAAAAATTATATATATATGAACATGGGCACAAATCTCTCCATTTCAAAATTCGAGTCTTTATAAAAAGGCATGTTTTGTAAATCATCCAGTGTGTTCTTTAACAATGTCTGCAGCAGGTAAATACACAAATGTTTCTCTGTCAGTCAACTTCTAAATTATTTTTTTTATTAAACAAAGGAAAAATGCTAAAGGATCATCAGAATATATTCCAGTGCAGCACATTACATATATACGTTCACGGTTTGACAAACGGCAACTCAATAAAGGAGACCAGTGTGGTAATGAGACTCATACCCTATATCTGCCATTGGCATTTTCACCTATTCCACAAGTGAGGTCAAGTGAAACTAAAATTACTAGTTATCAAATTTTCACTGATATGAAATTCAAATTTTTTTTAAAAAAAATCAATGTTATTCCAAAAAGCCAAATCCATTAACAGCATTTTTTACCATGTGCTTTACTCTAAAATTTACATTATCATCATTCGTCAAGTAATTTTTGGAAATCTTGGAGGAACAATTTAAGTATACACCAACAGTTTATTTGAAACATGAGCTAAAAGTTAAAGAATTGAATATGGGAAATACATGTTATGCCTCTTTAAAGAAAACCTAATGCATAATTTTTGCAAGATGTCAACATCAACAAATCATTCCTGTTATTAATCTTGGGTGTTTTCTGACTGGCAGGGCTTCCAGAGAATCTGTCTCTAAAGGACTATAAAGCTTTCAAAATACAGTTATGAAAAGTGGTAAATCCACACTTTTATTACCACTAAGAAGGTATGCTTTCAAAAACTAGTATAAAAATTTAACCACAACAAAATTATATTTAAGGAAATTCTAAAAGTATGTGTATGATATTTATGAGTATATGTGTATTTAATATGTAAAATTCATTAAACCTAAGAGTATCAATAAAATTAAAATGAATATTCACTCTACGAGGTAAAGCAGAAAAAAAATATCAGATACACATACATACAGTAATGGTCTTTTGCTGAAGACACCTGTGCTTCATTACAAAGATCCCAGTCCTAGGGGTTAAAACAGGGGTCCCCAACTCCTGGGTCTCGGACTGCTATCAGTCCCCGGCCTGTTGGGAATTGGGCCGCACAGCAGGAAGTGAGTGACGGCCTGTTAAGAAGTGGGCCGCACAGCAGGAGGTTAGTGGCCGGCTCGCCATCACTCCCCATCGCTCTCATTACCGCCTGAATCACCCGCCCCCAACCCCCCACCCCGTCAGTGGAAAAACTGTCTTCCATGAAACCGGTCCCTGGTGCCAAAAAGGTTGGGGACTGCTAAAGGACCATCTCTGACTTTATTGCGTTCTCCTTGTTGATGCACTAGCAACTACATTTCTAAGACTCAAAATTTCATTTGGAGTATAGAGATCAGTCTTGCACATACCTTATTTCCAAGGAACACTCACAAAATAAAACTTTGTAAATTTTATCTCCTTTGTCAGCCATCATCGTAACTTTACTATTTACACCGTGATATTGGACAAGATGATGGAGTCTTGGTTCTGCCACCAATCAGCTTATTTCCCAGTTCTGAGTCTCAGATCTACTCATCTTTAAAATCAGAGTGCTGAACTGGATTCTATCTGAATTCTCCTTATGCTTGAAAATTGTATAATTAAGTTATCCTTTTCTATATAGGAATTTAACCAAATTCGGCTTCACTAAAGAAGAGATGGTCAATACGTGCTCCCCATCCCATAGAAGAACAGGTACAAAGCAGAATGCTGTCTTAGTAATTTTTAAGGAAGACTTCAGACTCGTTGGTTATCTACTGTAGACCAGACAGTGTACATCTACCTATCTCTAACTATATATCTGTATCTCAGATAAAACAGAGGGTCAGAGAGATTAAGCAATATATCCAAGATCATAGAGCTAGTAAGTGGTAAAACTGGGGTTTGACGTCAGGCCATTCTGACTATGAGGCCTGTATGCTTCCCGTCTCAGCAACAAGTTCATTGAGAATCATGGTAAGTTAGAGGCAGCTCTATTGCTAAATCTATTAAAGAGCCTACTGATGCTAGAGTCTCCACCACTCTCTACATTTCTTATGTAAGTTCCATCCATTGCTTGGTACCCAAGATGGGAGTTTATATCTTTAACAGGGAAGTAAAATTCAAGTATTCTACACAAGCTGCTGGTGGCTGGCTAGAAAGGCAGGAATTAAGATGAGCGACTTGGTAGTTGATAATGCATTTCTTGATGATAACGGTACCTCTTGAAAATGAGTCAGAGAGGTGTATGGGCTTTGGTGACTGTGCCCAATCAGAGAGAAGAAACGGAAAATGTACGTTATAGTGCTTTTCTAATAGGACTTCAGGATCTTCTCTATGAATTACCAGAGGAAAATCATTCTACTCTTTCCACTCTGCGTAAGGTTTCCTCAAGCCTTATGACAATGTTACCACACCTTGGGAATGTCAAAGATTAGCAGATTGAGCACACTGAGTGAGCAAGCCTGTTCAGCGTGACAGCTTACTATTTATATTCTAAATGCCCTCACCGTACAGTGTTGTAGTGTTCAACACAGGCTGGAGTCCAAAGATCTGGATTTGAATTCTGGTTCTGCCACTTACTAGTGCTGTGAGTTGGACGAAATAATAAACCACTGTGTGCTTCAGGTCCTTGTCCATTAGAGTTGGATACTGCTAGGAAGCCCATGGAGTTGTGGTAGGAGTCAGATGATGTATGCTAAGCACTGAGCACAGTGCCTGTTACATGAGAAGCCTCCAGTACAAGTTGAGAGTCTGATTCAATTATTCTTTTTTAAAAAACCGAAAAGTTTTAAATTCCTAAATAAAATCTTGGAAGGTCTAGATGCATTTAACAGTAGTTACTTGTGAATAAAATTTTATTTGCTTCTTTTTTGCTCACCAGTGTCTTCTAAATCTTCTACAATGATCGTGTATTTTGTAACAAAACATTTTATTTATTTTATTTTATTAAAACAGAGACTATATTCATGCTTCAAAAATTAAAATAAAATGAAAACCCGTCTCCATGAAGACAGAATGTCAGGTCATAAAATATTATGCCCTGATATGATTTTATGACTTACTGTTTAAGTAAAAGAGGGATGAGAATCAAGGCGATTATTCTCAGATGGTCAACATAATGCTTATGCCTTTCTCTTAAGCAAAATAGATGATAAAACAACACTAACACTAAATACTTTTAATATCTTGGACAGATTTATAATGTTTTTTTAATATTCAACATTCATTAGCTTCTAATGATCTTCACACAGGTGAAATATTTCAAACTCATCTTTCAGCACCAAAAGATACACTGTTTGGTTTGTAGTATACATTCGTATGGCTTATCATCTATTCAAACAAGCTGGCCACAGTGAAATATTTCTACAAAATATTGCTAAAATTGTTATCACTTGGACTGAAGAAAAGGTAATGTTAAATGGACCTTTGAAACATGTTTTCTGAAGCAGTCAACAAGTGATATTCTTTTTGACGAAAATAGCAGAAGTTAATTTGATCAGAGCACCTGCTTGACTAAAGATGAACTATGTTTATCTTGATTTGGTCACTACAGAGTGCTAAGGATGGACATTTGCCTAGAGGTAGTAAATGTGGTCTTCAACTGAATCCTTTGATGTTTCAAATGGAAGGATAATCATGCAAAGGAAACTGAGGGAGGGGAATGGCCCCAGTGGGAACTAAAGCTCATTTTGTAGCCACAGGCTTAAAAATGTAGCAGCGCACCTCATCATCTTCCTGAACCTCCGTAACCTCTCTGTAGTTCTGCCTGCCTTAGACCTTCTCTGTGAATTACGCAGACCAGGCTGTATGCCTCTTTCTCTATATACTTCCCCCAAAGTTTACTTCTCTCATTACTAATCTGTGTTGTTTCCTGTCTAAAAAACTCAAACTGAATCTGAAACCCTAGTTTCTTACACATTAAATGTGGACAAGGGCATAGTCTACGATGTCCAACGTCACTGACAGTATGGGATTATCCAGAGATAACAGCTAGAATATGGTACTGAGGCCTAAGCAGGGCTTGAAACAACATTAAATCTTTCTTAATTGTTGGCAAGATACGAATTATAAATTAAAATTTGGAGTGGCAGCAGTGAGAATAGTAAGAACAGGATAGATACAAAAATATCATAAGGTACGTGTTCAATTTGTGATCTTCATGGATCATGGAGTTTGGGATACGCGGTGAGGGATGAGAACTCCGGCAGGGCTACAGGTACAGATGAGAACAGAGGTGGTTGCAGATGCCATAAGAATGAATGGGACTGACCAGAAAAGAACATGTATGAGGGGAAGAGAGACATCTAGGAGAGGTCAGAAATACAGGGGCCAACACCAGTGACTCAGAAAGAATGCTTAGCGGGGAGAGAAAAGAACCAGGAGAGAGCAGTGTATCAGAAGTCAAGAGAGGGGAAATTTTCCAGGAGAAAGATATGAATCACAGTGTCAGAGATAACAAGTCAGGTGGTGCTGCAACGAGGCCACAGGATTTGCAGATTAAGAAGTCATGAGTGGGGCTTCCCTGGGGGCGCAGTGGTTGAGAGTCCGCCTGCCGATGCAGGGGACGTGGGTTCGTGCCCCGGTCCGGGAAGATCCCACATGCCGCGGAGCGGCTGGGCCCGTGAGCCATGGCCGCTGAGCCTGCGCGTCCGGAGCCTGTGCTCCGCAACGGGAGAGGCCACAACAGTGAGAGGCCCGCGTACGGCAAAAAAAAAAAAAAAAAAAAAAAGAAGTCATGAGTGACCTTTGCCAGGAGTAGAAATGACATGGCACGAGTGGACCGGTGACCATAGTGGGAGGGAAGGGAAACGCAGAAACTGAGGAAAATATTATAGAGAATGGATTACCTTCAAGGCGCTAAGATGTATATAGAAAGAGAGTCACAGGGCCTTGTTTGAACTGTTTTGAGCTTTGTAAATGCCATGGTTTGGCTTCTCTGTCTGAGACAGAAACTGTCCTCCACGTCCCACCAAACCCTCTACTGAAATCACAGCTTCTTGTATATCTTCTGCAATCATCAGAGAGACCCCTCCCTTCTCAGCACTGTCCCTCAGCCAGCTAATGGGAGCTGTGGGGTTTGCCTGCATACTTTCTCCACGCTCTCTCCTGGTGAAAGAACACCCCTTCCACCTCCGCTCCCAAAGAGGGCAGCTTTCAACCAAGGGTGGCTTCATCTCTTTGGCCACAGTGAGCAACTCAGGAAGCGCACAGAATCCAAAGTGCGTCAGTCACAAGAAACCTCCTGGGATGATCAGGGAAAAAAAAAAAAAAAAAAAAGCATGCACTCTTTTCTTTGGAGATACTGGTTAAAAGAGTGGCATGGACATATATACACTACCAAATGTAAAATAGATAGCTAGTGGGAAGCAGCCGCACAGCACAGGGAGATCAGCTCCGTGCTTTGTGTCCACCTAGAGGGGTGGGATAGGGAGGGTGGGAGGGAGACACAAGAGGTGCTTTGTGTCCACCTAGAGGGGTGGGATAGGGAGGGTGGGAGGGAGACACAAGAGGGAGGAGATATGGGGATGTATGTATATGTGTAGCTGAGTCACTTTGTTATATACAGCAGAAAAGAACACACCATTGTAAAGCAATTATACTCTAATAAAGATATTTAAAAAAAAAAAAAAAGAGTGGCATAGCCTAGAGCTGCTTCTGTAAGGAGAAAGCTGCCTGTGCATGAAGCTAATACAGGGACGAGCAGAGCAGAGTAGTAATGGGAAAAGGGAAAGGTACCCTGTTCTGAGGATACTAGCTATGCCTGTAGTGGGTGTCATTCTCTGCACTTTCCAGTTATACGAGCCAATAAATCTTCTCTTTGGCTAAGTTATTTCAAACTGGATCTTTATCATTTGCAGTCAAAGATTCTTAATACCATTCACATCTCACCAATCTTAGGCTTCTGAATATTGCAGTAATCTGTGGTAATGAAATCTCTCTACACTACTAGATTATACATGTCTTGAGGGCAGGAAAGACATATGTCTATCACAATGCCTTATACATAGTACCCGTCCAATAAATATTTATCAATACTAAAGACGCAAACGAGCAAAACAAGGTCTTTAACTTCATAAGATCGAGCTAAAATTAAACAACTCAGCAACTGAATGAGATCATAATGAATAATATATAGTTATCTGTTTTGCTGCTCTTTTTTTCCCTCCACCTACCTAATGAGTCTGTCCTAAGCATGCTTATTCTTGCCCCCATCTTCTGAGCTCAATCTCCTTCTCAACTTGTTCACTCAAGTGAAAGTGGGGTATTCAAATTATAAACTATGTTTACAGACCTGGAAATGATCTAGCAATGCAATTGCCAATTTTTTTTTTGAGAAGACTAAAACTGCATTAAGGATAAGAACAGGGAAAAACTCATTGGTAGACATATGCCTTGAGATCAGGAAATGCATATGCCAGCACAATACCTTCCACGTACCCGTTCAATAAACGTTTACTGAATAAGCCAACATCCTAGTCGGGGACAATCTGACGTTTTAGTCCGTACAGATCCGAGTCCAATTTTGACAGCTGACTGAGTAGAGGATGAGGGGAAGGGGAAGAAGTAAGAGGTAGAAAAGGTCTTTCTCAGCTAAGACAGTCATATTCTGCCACTGGCCAATGTTCAGACCTGGTTCTTTCCTTTTTATGTATATTTTAATTTTACTGGAGTCTAGTTGGTTTATAATGTTGTATTAGTTTCAGGTGTACAGCAAAGTGAGTCAGTTATACATATATTCCTTCTTTTTTAGATTCTTTTCTCATATAGGTTATCACAGAATACTGGGTAGCTCCCTGTGCTATACAGTAGGTCCTTGTTGGTTATCTATCTTATATACAGTAGTGTCCATGTGTTCATCCCAAGCTCCTGATTTACCCCTCCCCCCCCAGACCTAGTTCCTTCTTGCAGCGTGTGTGCTTTTGGGTTCCGCAGAGATTCGCCTCCCTGAGGTCCTCAGACTGTGATTCTTGGGCACTGGCAATGCCATAAATTCTGACTGAAGAACGTCCTCAACTTCTACATCAGATTATGAGACTCTAGTCTCTTTCTGCTGAGACTGTCTTCCTCCTGACAGGAAATGCTTCAGTGTGGGCGTGGGTGAGAGGAGGGAGGCAGTGGCGGGAGAGGAGGGAGGCGGTGGCGGGAGAGGTTACCATTGGCTCCCTTCTACAGGATCCACATCACCCTCCAGGAAACCACCACACTTTTTCCTGCTGGTTGTGGAAATGGGGCTTATTTCCACTACATCCCTGTCTCTTTGCGGTGGTCTCTTGCCTTTTGACTTTTACACGCTTATGACAAGTACCAGAACCCATGTCCCCAGAGGCCAGGCGCCACCCACCAAGCTCCCTGAGGGGTTCTCTGACTTCCCGTCCACAATCACATTTTTTTTTGAGGGGAGGGGGAGAGGAGGAGAGAACGAGAGAAACACCTCAGCACTCTTAATTCTCTCCACAGGATTCTACTAGCACACTCTTGATCAACCTTATTATAGTTTCCCTTCCTCCGCCTCTCACTCGCCTCTCACTCAAACAAACAAACAAACAAAACGGAGATTTGTCAATCTCCTAGCAAATCCTTAATCGACAGATTGATCCACATTACTCTTGGTCCTTTGGAGCTCTGCGGCAGCTCTGATGCAACACGGCAAGTCAAATGTAACAGCCTGTTATATAGGGAAAATTACTGAATATCCTGGTTTTCTAAAAAAAACATGACTTTGCTATGACTTGGGCCACATCCCACAAACAGAGTTCATGGATTCCCCCTTTCACCAAGTAATCACCTGAGGAGGCAAGAACTCGTATTGTAGGCCATTCCCATTCACTGTTATCCACCAGTAGGGCTGGGATAAGAATCCAGGATTTCTTTCCCAGTCCAGAGACCCTCTCATGACACTTTGATAGAAGGAACAATAATTTCCTAACATAACCCTGTAAGCAGAGAAATAATCAGAAATGAAAAAAGAATCCCTCCTCCCGTCCTTCTGTATAAAACAAATAATCCTCTACATCATCCTACACTGCATGTGTGATAAGTGTGTCCGTCCTCTCTCGTATCATATTTGGTATTTATGCAATCATTCTCCTCCTACAGTCCACCTAATCTTATGAAACATAATTCTTTTCCCTCGTCCTCCCCCCTACACAAACTTAATTCCTGATTCTACTCAAGTATGTGCAAACTATTACACTAATAGTCTTTTAAAGTAAGCATCATACTTCAGCCGAAAATAGCAACGGGACAAGTAAATTTACTATTTTATATTATCTGAGCTTCCTTTAGCACCTTGTACAACAAAAGTGTTGATTTTTCCCCCTTTATAAAGTGGCTGTGGCATTCTGTGGCGGCATGCTACAGGCACAAGTTCATGGTAAGTTCAGAGGAAAGGAATGTTCAAAGAAAACCGAACCCAAAGCATTGTGGGTAGTGATATGGAAAGTTGACAAAACAATGATAAACAATGGGGGGAAAAGAAATAATTAAGTGTTCTGAAGCACTGTATCAGCACTTTATGCATTGTTAACTTTTTTTAGGAAACCGTTTTACTGTGTGTGGTTTCATGGAGAGATACTAACCCAGTCTATTGGAACAACACTCTGCATATATATTGATGATAAAAATTTTTTTTTAATAAAAAAGAAAATGGGCAAATATGGCTGCCTGAGATAAGGCTTTCTGAACAAAATATAATACATGGAAATCCTTTCTTGAAGTGCTTTGTGGATTTAAGGAGGTGGGAAGCTTAAAACAGTAGAATTTCAGTAAACACGTTAAGTCTCAACAAGGTATGAAAAATTGGACAATATGCAGCAACAGGCAAAGCAAGAAGTAAAAGAAAGGCAGCTAACAGAGGAAGGTAAACACTTTAAGGATACACTTTCAGAAGGTACCTCTGAAAAACTATTTGAGCTGCTGAGATCTGGAAAAGAGACAATTTTTTTATACTGTCAGAATACAATCGTACCTCAATCATAGTTCAGTCTATATTTGATGTCTTGTTAGGTGTGTTTCAACGTAGATTACATGCTTTTATCTTACTTGTACTCATTCTTGCCACAAAAAATTTATTTAGTTTCAGGCATTATTTTAGGCACTAGCAATTCGTGGGTGGACAGAACACACAAAACTTCCTGTACCTGTGAACATTATATTCTAGTGAGCAGAGAAGACAATAAACACAACAGATAAACATATGGTATACTGGAAGATGGTACATACCAAGGAGAAAACATAAAGCAAACAAAAGAGATGGTGTTCAGGAAAGGAGTCTGCTGTATCAGAGTTTAAAAGTCATAAGAGGAGACAATAAGGAGGTTACATCTGATGAGACTTGAAGGAGGTAAGAGAGCAAATCACTGATTTAACTGAGGCGTGTATGACAAAAGAGCAAATTCAAAGTTCCTGAGGTGGGAGCTGTCCCAATAGCTTGGACAAATATGCAGGAAGCTAGTGTGGTTGGTGGGGAGGGAGCTAGAGATGGGAGACCTCATAATGTGTTAAAGAGGTAACCAGGGAACCAGAAAGATCAGGGCATCATAGGCATTGTAAGGACATTAGTGCTTATTCTAAGGCACATGGGAAGACACGGGTGTTTTCTGCAACATGACATGATCTGAGACATCATATGCTAACCACTTCTTTCCAGAAGTAGTTATAACGTGTAAGTTTTTAAAACTTTTAAATCTTTTTAAAATTTATTTTATTGAAGTATAGTTATTTACAATGTTGTGTTAATTTCTGCTGTACAGTGAAGTGATTCAGTTATACATATATATACATTCATTTTCGTATTCTTTTCCATTATGGTTTATCATAGGATAGTGACTATCATTCCCTGTGCTATACAGTTAGACCTCGCTGTTTATCAAAACTTTTAAATTTTAAAACGTCTCGTAAACCTCAAAACCTAAAATGAAAGGATGGGCCCAGGAGGTAAAGATTGAAATGAGGTTATCGTAAGATGGTTACCATGACTTCACTTGCTTTCAATGAACACCTAAGATGCTACATGAATTCAGTGATTTCCGTCATACCCTGCTGAAAATCACTGATTGGATTCCTGGTACCGGCCAATAAATGTAAACTGTTCAGCACACCACATCAATTTGATTCTGTCATATCTCAGAGAGACAATTCACTCCTTTACATACACCAGGTTCCTACAAAGAAAAAAAGGAACTCACATTCTTGACATCAGTCAAGTGTCTGCTTGTTTTGTTCCACACATGTAAGATGTTAGAACAAGAATGAGTTGTCAGAGTTTTAGAGATGTTTGATAACGAAGCAGAGACTGGTTAGCTGGAGGAAGGATAATACCACCTGGCAGACCAAGCTGTACAATAATCAGTACTGACTCGAATCAAATGTTATTGTGCATTATCGATGGAACAGGTGGAGACTTGAGTTTCCCTTGCAGGAAAAACTGTTTTGAAGGAACAAGGAAATGTAGCTTTTTCAACACCCATTCTAGTATAGTACTACGTATAATAGCTGCAAAAATGCACTGCTTTCTTGTCAACTATGAATAAAGGACTTGGTCAGTAAATCCTTAGATTATTATTCCATTACATGCTAATATTCAGAAGTCTGAGAAGCTTCCAGAAACCTGCAGTCTTTAAACAGGCGTTTAACAAGGAGGCTGATGTGAAAGAGGTGGGAGGGGCTGAGCTAGTCCTGCATAGGGGGTTGCTGATTTTTGAAAGTTCTCTAAACACATTTTATATTTCTGTGTTACATCCTTCCTGAAATGCCTACAGGATGCAAGAAAAGGGAACTATTCTGTTTCAAAGGGAGGAATCGGGGTCTATGAAACCTAATTGTTACGGCCTTAGACCAGCTGAAGATGCATTTCGTAAGTCTGACTAGAAGAAACTAACATCATATTCAGCTTTGAACTGTATGTCAGGCCACTGTAGTTGTGTGTGTATACGTATGTGTATATTTTTATCCCCACTCTAGATGAGGAAACTAAAGAAGGAGATACTCAGGGAAGATACAGAACCTTGGGCAAGAACAGGAGTGTAATAACTTGAGGGTGAATGCAAATGGCACAGAAATAGGAAGTTAGGAATGGAACATGAAATCTATTTGAATTCACCTGTAGGAGATGCTGTTGTGTACTGTCCACACAGCTGAAGATCTTCCCTTCAGTAGGGAAGCACTCACTGCCCCAGCTGCCAGCAGTACTCAACGCTAAGAGTTCACAGCTGAGCCCCTCTCTGGGCATTGCCTAAGCTGAAGGGAGCTACCTTGCCAAAGGCTACACTCCTCCCCGGGGCAGCAAACATCTAATGACTGCTAAGTGAAGAAGTACAAAGGACAGCCCCCAACTTCAATTCAAGACCATTTGGAAGGGCCATCACAGCCCTAAAGCTCCCCGCAGGATCGGCAGAGGCCCCTGTTGCAACTGCATCTCAATTCAACCTCTCCATCTGCCCATCCTGCTTCCCTCACTCCTCATAGGTATTGTTCTCAAGAGCGCACAACAGTAAACTCTGTAATTGCAAATATCAGAGTCTCCGGAGTGTGTTCCCAAAGGAAGCTGACCAAAAACAACACCACAGCAAGAGTGAATGGTACGCGATATGTTTCCTACCATCTGAAAGAACTGAGATTGAAAAGTAGTAACTGATTCTACTGCTATGGACTACCTCCATGGACTAATGTTAAGTTTCTAACGCAATTCTCATTAGAACGGGAAGCAAGTCACAAGGGCTCACATTGTTATGAAGCGCTTATCTTTAAGTTAGTTAAAAGGATTATGAATCATTGAATTACATGAGGAATTGTCAATGAGTCATTTTATAGTGACCGTAAAATGCCATATAGCCCATGTAGGCTATATGGTGGCCAAATCTGCATGGCCATATCAGACAAGTCTAATTAATTTACTCCTTATCATGGTAAAACATTATGTTTGCTTGAGAATCTTGTTAAATTTTTTAATTATGTAATTGTGTATGAGTCCAAGGAGAGTAAAAAAAGTGGTAAAAGGAAAAAGTGTATTTCACAGCAACAGACTATTGAGTTTTGTGTAGATCCAAAGAAAGACTCTCAAATGGATTATTAATGAGACGGTTTTTGAGCATAAGACCAGGAAATAGGCATTATAAGCAGTCAGAAGGGGTTAAAGTGGTCACACAAAGAACATGTCAGATATATCGTATCTGGGTTTCAGTTAAGATACTGACTTCAGGGCTTCCCTGGTGGCGCAGTGGTTGAGAGTCCGCCTGCCGATGCAGGGGACACGGGTTCGTGCCCCGGTCCGGGAAGATCCCACATGCCGCGGAGCGGCTGCGCCCGTGAGCCATGGCCGCTGAGCCTGCGCGTCCGGAGCCTGTGCTCCGCAGCGGGAGAGGCCACAACAGTGAGAGGCCCCCGTACCGCAAAAAGAGAAAAAAAAAAAAAAAAAAAAAAGATACTGACTTCATGTTGATTTTGGTGAGGTCAAGACAGAGATATAAGCTGGATAATAAAATGAAAAGGTGAGGTTATAAAATGTCGATCAAACATATGCAGAGAGAACTTCTACCTTAATTGATATTAGTTGTCAGGAAAAGTTTGGGTGGCTCCAAGTTCTGCCTCTAACTCTTTTATCTTGGTCTGGTGATCCGCAGAGGAATGGGGGCACATAGGGAGGACTTGGCTTGCCAGGATAGAAGCAAGTGTTAATGGGAACAGGGTTAGCTTTATTTTCTACAGAGTAAATTCACTATAACAGGCACAACATGTTATCTGAAGAATTACTGTAAGATCTTAATCAGTATTGCACAATACAAGCCTATAAAAATAATATGAAGTAACAAAGGTAATCACAACACAAGGGCTTACAGATTATGGAGACCCCAGATATAAGTGTTACTCAGAAGAAGTAACAGGGCCTTTAGCAATCAACATTTAAGAAATATTTATTGAGCATCTCCTATGTTCCAGGAACTGCTTTATGCACTGGAGATACAGCTATGAACATTCTCATGGTGGGAGAAGCAGAAGATAACAAAGAAGCGAATAAATTATGAAGAAAATATCCCATTATGATGATTGCTGTGAGATAAATAAAACATAGCAATGTAACAAGGAAAGGCTGAAGCAATTCAAGAAAAGGCCTCCTTGACAAGGTGGCATTGGAACTAAGGTCTGAATAGCAAGGAAAAATCAGCCATTTGAAGGTATCAGGAAAGAACATTCCAGGCAGAGGCCCAATGTTAGTCAAGCCTCACGTGGACAAGCTTGACATTTCTAAGGAACAGAAAGCATAGTCATGTGGCTAAAACAGACCAAGTGAGAGACATAAAGGTTAAGAACTGAGATCAGCGAGATAAGCAAGAGTCAGATCATGTAATTATGTACTGATACAGGGAAGAGTGACATAGTTGGTTTGTTTAGAAAAAAATCACTCTGGCTGCTTTTAAAGAAAATCAAATATAGTACAGGTAGGTGTGGTTAGAATGGAAGTTCAGAGACCAGGTAAGAGGCTACTGCTATAGTCAGCAAGAGATGATGGTAATAATGGGAGACTCCAAGAAGATGAAATTTAATAAGGACAATCATAAGACCTGTTTTTATACCCATAATCCACCCCCAAAAACAACGGCACAATATAAGATTGGAGATTCATGTGTTAGCAGTAGCACAGATTTTTAAGTACAAGCAAGAACAAAATAATGGCGGTATGTCAAAGACACACAGGAGCAACCTGATAAAGCCCCTAATGGCCAAAGCTGGAGCAATTTATGCAACAAAATAAATAACGTACTATTGGATTATAATCCAGAGTATCAAATAAATATCTAGGCGTCCACACTCATAAATATATAAATGACTGAATAGATAAATAAATGGGGGAAAGGGACAAATCTCCCATATAGAATTCCAAATAATTTATGTACAAACTCTACCTCAAGGAGGTGGAGTTTAACTCCTTACCTCTTGTGACTGTGGGCTGTTCTTCCAAAGACCACAGTGTGAAGAGGGAGAAAAAAATAAATTTACAATGGGAAACCTTAGCCAGGTGATCAAGGTCAGTGTCATCAGTGATAAGTCAGGTTGACAGCATGGGCCCCTGACATGGTATGATGAGAATGGCACTCCACCGTTAGGATCTTCTTCCCCAAAACCCATAACCCCAGTCCAACCATAAGAAAAATATCAGCAAAACACAAATTGAGGGACATTCTACAAAATACTTGACAGTCAAGGTCACAGAAAGCAAGGAAAATCTGAGAAGCTGTTACAATTCAGAAGCTAATGAAACATGACAACCAAATGTAATGTGTATCCTGGATGGGATCCCAGAACAGAAAAAGTATATTTTCCCTAGAAACTAAGGAAATCCAAATGAAGTACAGAGTTTAGTTAAAAGCAGCGTACCAACGTTGGTTCATCAGTTGTGCTGAACATGTCACAATAATATAAAATGTTAACAATAGGAGAAACTGGTTAAAGAGAACATGGGAATGCTGCACTCTCTTTCAACTTTACAATCTGAAACTATTGTAAAAATAAAGGTTTATTTTATTTAAAAAAGAAAAAAGAAAAAAGCATAGGGGCCTTGGATTGGTTCCCATCAACAGAAGTAGGGTTCCCGAAAATGAAACCCAAAGCTATCTCCATTCAGTCTTGTTGGAACATAGCCATCGTACTTAGGGAAACGCAGGAATGCCAGGTGCCATGCTTGGAGAGAGATGCAGAAAAAATGCTCTGGAAACAAGAGTAACCAGAACAGGCAGAGAGATTAAAGTCATGCCACTTGAAAAGCAACTCGGTGTACAGGAGATGCTTAACCAGGAAAACACGAAAGACGCAACTATCTCAAAATATAGAAGGGGCTGTTATAAAGAGTGAAGATCTGACCGTCTTCTAAGTCTCAATTTGTAGCATTTGGTAAAAATGGAGGGAAGATTACAAGTGGGAAATTATCTACTGAAGAAAAGGAAGAACCTATTATAAACCTAGAATCACCCACCCTGGGAGGCAACAGAGTGCCATTCCAGTACTGTGCAATAAGGCCTCTGGTGGAAAGACACTGTCCAGTACATTGCAGAGGAGACTGGTATTTGAATTCCAGGAGACCTTCCAGGTATTACATACTAAAATTTAATGTTTTCCTGCTTTTCTACTGGTACTTAATAAATGATGAGAAAACTGGTTGCGCCCCAAATCCATGCTACACTATAGTAATTTACATACTGCATTGACTTTTAACTTTTTATAAACAAATACTTTTATTTATGTATTTGGTTTTTTTTTTACCTTTTAAACGGCATTTTAACTGGGTAGACCTTCTCAACTCTGTTAATGGAAGAATGTGGAATAATATATCCCTATATCTCTAGCACAGACCTCTCACTCTTGAAATCAAGACTCACCTATTCAATTACTTATCTCACCCCTCCACTAGAATGTCTAATAGGCATTTCCAACTGAATGTGTCCAAAATAAAACTTCTGATCTTCCAGCCAGACCCGCATCTCCCTCAGTCTTCCTCATTAGCAAATACCACCAACCTGCACCTAATTTCCTTCCATCTACCCCCTACATCAATTTCATTAGCACATCCTTGAAAATCTATATGTAAAAATGTCTACTCTCCATCACCACTACCTCCCCTAACCCAAGCTAGTCCTTCCTAGACTACTGCAATCACTTCCTAACTGCCCTCCCCACCCACTTCTACTCTTTCTCCTTGCAATTTACTCTCCACAAAGCAGTCAGAGAGATTACATGTACACAAACATACACACACACACACACACACCACACACACCTGGTTAAGCACCCCCCACCACTTTTTTTTTTTTGGCCGTGCCACACAGCCTGTGGGATCTTAGTTCCCCGAAATGGGATTGAACCCGCGCCCTCTGCAGTGGAAGCACTGGAAGTGTGCAGTCTTAACCACTGGACCGCCAGAAGAGTGCCCGTTTTCTGGGGCGTTTTTTTGTTTGTTTTGTTTTTTTAAGGCCCTTTCTTTCATATCGCCAATAGTTAACCAACCCACTTAGAAAAAATTCTAACTCTTTAATCTGTGGTCTGGTTCTTATCAGTCCCTCTGAACTCTTCTTACCACTTTCCTCCTTGCCAATGCTGCAACCACATTAGCCTCGTCTCTATTCCCCAATAAGCTCAAGTTCGTTGCTCCCTTAGGGATATATTGCACCAGCTGTTCTTTCTGCCTAATATGTTTTCCCCATGATCTTCAAATGTCTGGCTCCTTCTTGCTCTTCTAAAATAGCCATTAATGCACTCTTTATCACCCCAGCCTATTTTATCTCTCTGCATAGCACTTATCACCAGTTGACATTTTCTTGTTGCCATGTTTACGTTTATATTGCTTTTGTCTGCGCATTGTCTGAGAACAGGAACCCTGTATACCTTATTTACAGCTGTAGCCTAGGCACCCAAAACAGGGCCTGGAATATATTAATAAGCAGACAGTAAATAGTTGCTCAGTGAATTAATAATTTTAATCATATGAGTGAAGATGACATCCTCTGTCATCTGACTTGAAATCTGAAAGTGAGCTTTTCTAATACTTGGAGAAATAAGACCAATATTCTGAAATATAATTAACAATAAGATTAAGACATGATAAACACCAAAATGACACTTGTCTTCGGCATTCCCCAAATACACCACCGCACATTCCTGTCTCTATGTGTACGTTTGCACTGTTCCCTCTGACTGAAATAATTTCTCCTGGAATATTTTCTAACCCTCAATATCAGCTATGTAAATATTATCATCTGTGAAAATATTATCCACTTTTAAGACTCAATCCCAAATGCTACCTTCCCTTTGATGCATTCTCTGATTGCAAATTGATATCTTTGCACCCCCAAAATACTTTACGCCTTAATGACAACTCTTATCTCAGTGAGGGGTCTGGGTGTTACAGACAAGAATTTCCCAAAGTGTGTTCTGTAGAACACTAGGACTCGAGATAATCTGTAAAGTTCCCATTAGCTTGGGAAACACTATAAAATATACCCACTTCGGGGGATTCACAATACACAGTAATATTAAAGACTACGAAAAAAGTAAGTAATGTCTGAGGTTTAACTTTCTGTAACTCAAATTTTGTTCTCCAGGGCTTCCCTGGTGGCGCAGTGGTTGAGAGTCCGCCTGCCGATGCAGGGGACACGGGTTCGTGTCCTGGTCCGGGCAGATCCCACATGCCGCGGAGCGGCTGGGCCCATGAGCCATGGCCGCTGAACCTGCGCGTCTGGAGCCTGTGCTCCGCAACGGGAGAGGCCACAACAGTGAGAGGCCCGCGTACCGCCAAAAGAAAAAAAATAAAATAAAATAAAAAAATTTTGTTCTCCATTATTTGACTATAGAATCGATTGTCCTTTTTTTAAGAAATGTATCTATTAACATCTCACAGAAGGTAGCTTGAGATACACCTGAATAGTAATGGGTTTTGGAAGTTAACAAGTCGAAGGATTTCAATTTTAACCTAGGCGCCAACATCTATTAGAAGAGAGACCATGAGCAAGTAACTGATCTTCAACGGGCCTCCACTTGCCCATCTTTAAAATAAAGTTGAATATGATCACTGCCCGGGATTAGTATAAGGACTGAATAACAGTGGCATGGTGCCTGGGACCTAGCAGCCACTCTATAATGGTTGCTGTCATTAGAATAATAATGATTTTTATTACTCTTGTACCTCTGTGAGGTCAGGAATCGTAGGTGTTCACTTGTGAATCTCCCACAAGATCCAGCAGATATCATGCAAAGAGACCTAAGGGTGTGCCAACTGAATGCTTGAGGCAGGATGTGGCCCAAACACCTGTTATGATTGGCTAGCACAGGTCTTGACTGCTTCGGGTCTCACACCATCCCTATTGCCTTATATAAGGCTCAATCCATAGATTTATGTTATTAGCCTTGTCCTCTGAGGCATCCAAGTCTGCAAATGTCTCAACAGAAGTCCTCAATTAATGTTTATTAAATTGTCTGGTCTCAGTGGATTCTGACTTCCTAAAATTCTCATCCACCGGAAGCCCCACTCCCCCTCAAAATAATACCTAGACATTTAACATAGATCTCTTTCAAAAGAGTGGCTCACTAAAGCAATGATTTATACATTAGAAATCTAGGTTAGGGGGACTTCTCTCCGGCGGTCCAGTGGTTAAGACTCCGTCTTCCAATGCAGGTGGTGCAGGTCCGATCCCTGGCTGGGGACCTAAAAATCCCACATGCCACAGGAGGTACGGCCAAAATTAAAAAAAAAAAAAAAACAGAAAACATCTAGGTTACGAAGAAAGTCAAATGTATAGTTTTTAAAATTCTCCAATCTGATATGCGCTTCATTTCCCAACTTGGTCAGTGAGATAGTCCACAGTGCCAGAGAAGTCCAGAGAAAGAAGAGGTTCCTTGGGACTCTTAACACCAACTCGCAGAAGGTGGGAGGCATTCTTACACGGAGGGAGCTGCACTGATGACCTCGAGAGGGCCATTTCACCCTCGAGTTTCTATGAAATCTTCAGAATTTAAAATAGAGCACTAAAAGGAACTTTAACAGATCATCAAGGCCATCCTCTTGTCTGTTATAATATATTTATATTTCCAAGTTCAATGTTGAAGTGTGAAGGCCCAAGCGGCAAGAGAAATTGATGGGCTAGAGGGCAGGAAAGCTTAGGGGGAGAGAAGAGAAAGGAAAAGAAAAATCTGAGGATAAAGGAAGTTATGCCCTCCCAATTAACCTTACCCAGGACCTCAAGATTCCCAAGGCCACCTTGTTTCTATGTTTCTTTCTTTTGTTTTCAAATATGGAATTTTCCCCAGGACTATTGTTAGAATTGAGCATATTCTTCCTTTGATTTATGAGAACATTCAGGGAATATAAGGTCATGAAAGTTACCAAACCAGATGGCTTCAATGCAAAGTAATTAAACAGAAAGTCTTAAAATCCTTGCTACACTTGTTTCAGAAAAAAATGTTACATTTATTTTCCTTTACATTTGAAGTACTCACTCCTTATACTTCTAAAATATTTATTCTAGATTTATATTAACCTTCCTCCTGATCATAGCAGTGGACCTCATTCAAAAAGACCTATAAAAGAACAGAAATTAGAGCATCTGTATTTGTGGTTAAAACCATTAGTAGACAACCACATTTCAGGAAATACATGGTTAAAGTAATTAGATAACCAAAAATGCCTGTTAGTTCAGAAAAGCAAAGTTAAATGCTGGAATATTTTTCTTAAAAAAAAAAAAAAAAAGCCTAACTGATTTCTTAAGAAGTTGAGCAAAAGTACATGCTTAAGTGGCTATGCTCTAAACATGAAAGCAATCTACTCAGAGCGGTATTAAGATGTGGGTTTATAAGTTATGCATATATTAGGTAAAATACCTACACCAAGCATTGTGCTGTGCTATTTATTTTTCAATTCCTTTGATACTATCCTTAAATTGTCCTTAATAATACCTTAGAGACCAGGGCCCACCCAGAGGCTTTCATGACCCTTCTACCCCAATACTGTCTTTAGGAAAAGTCAGATTCTTTGAAAAGCCGCTCAGGTTCTAGGTTTTGTGATTCCTTTGCAGTACACATATTCAGATACACGTGGTTAGTCATTTTTCTAAGGAAATTATGTTTGAAACTATATTCTTATAGGTGTAATCCTCATCACACTCACACAAGTAAATCACTCCTACATCCAGCATCTAGAAAATAGAGCCAATTTCTGGTAAATGGACATGATAGCCAATTAAAGGAAACCAAATGGTAGCAAGCTTAGATGGCGAACCATGAGCCACTTTTCTGTGACTTTTGCTTGCAGCACCAAAGCATGCTTTAATAGAGTGGCTTCAGGTGTTGATAATCTATCAGCGTCTCCATCTCTGAGCATGACATAATAGCTCTCTCATTTTTGAAAGCCGAGTGTTTCCATTTTCTTGTATCCTATAGATATCCAAGAGCAAAGAGAGTTGCCACATTACATTTCTGCAAATAAAACCATAGGGTAGTCAAATTAATCTAATTATCTGTGACCCAATTTGATAACACTGCTAAAAGCGGTTAGAGAGGACTTCTCTAGAGTTAAGCTCTTTGTTTTCTCATTCATTCTCTTGTTTTATTAATTTGGCTGAGAAAATACCCCTTCATACCAAGAACACATCTGCTTAGATAGTCCATGCATATACCTGAACTACTGAAAAAATGTACTCTGTCTACCAGCACTTGGAAAATGTAATGATGAGAGAGTCAAAATTGTCAAGACTTTCAAGAAAGCCTTGAAAAATTCTAAAGACTGATCCAGTGTCATTTTCACATTTAGCAATCTAACTCAAGCAAATAATTCTCAGGTGAATAATAAAACAGATTCAACTGTTATTTCATCAAAATCAGAAATATCACTTGCTTGTAGCTCTTGCCATGGAGTTGGACACAGTGTGAGATTTCCACTTGCTTCTTTCTTATCTCTCTTTTTTCCCTTACTCGACACTATTTGCTTTGACCTCTGCCTCAAAATTACAAACATGTAACTGGCTATGGTATTTTAGAAACTAATTTTGTGTTCCATAGGAACAGAGCTACACAATTTTTTATGGGAATCACTTTCATTCTAATTTTTCCAGTTACAAATTTACTGCATCTTTGGAAGCAAAAGACAATTCAAAACCCTTCATGTATTTTTTAAATTTCTTCTCCAACATATTGTCATTCTGAATTTTTAATGTATATAATGAGTAAAATTATATGCTTGGAATGCACCCTTCAACATAATGGTAACACAACTAAATTTTTATTTGAATTATGTTTATGGTAATAATAACTAATGTTTTTTTCACGACATAGGTTAAAAGTCTGCAGCCTCTAATTTGACAGGAACTCTATTATCACTTCCTGCAAAATTAGACAGGAAAGAATATTAAGACATCTAAAATCTGACACAAATAGAAATCGCTTTCTCTCACTCTCTTTTTTTTAAACAAGAAAGATGATTATATGCTGTTTGACATCCCATTTTCAGGCCAACTAAGGGGATACAGAAGTTCACACTTTATCTATTCCACCAAATAAGACCACTGCAAGAATGCATTGGTATATTTCAATACACTGAACTGCTTTAGATAATAGATAAAGTTAGCTTTATCTTCTTGATGGTCTTATCCATTCAGCCCCCTCTGTTTCAACTAACATAAAAATACCTTCACTGCAGGGTCTCTATCCAGAGGGCTAATCCACAGCACATCTGTAAAATATACGATCCTAAAACTTGAAAAATGATCAGCTAATTAAAGACAGGTGAAGAGTTTTGCGACAGGAAGAGTTCTCCTATTCAAAACTGAAACAAAACCTGAATAGAATCAAAAAGTTCCAAGGTAGGCTGATTTTCGCAGTGACTTGTAAGACTATCTATTATCATTTTTAAAATGTCTCATACTGTACCTGAGCATTTTTTGTGTTGGTCGTAACTACAAATGAAACTGCAAAAGCCAATGCTGTTTTATGTGGGTGCCTTTGGAGAGATTTGTATGAGAGAGATCCCTTAGAAATAGTACAAAAAGTCTATCCTTCTGCAAAGTTCAGCAAAGATTTCACATCAGAGTGAAATTTTGTTTAATTTCACTTCAGAAAATGCATAAGTGGAGCCTACGCTCAAAATAACACTCTCAAGTACACCCAGAGATTCTAAATCTTAGCACATTCCCCAAAACATCTCTGAAAAAGACAGCACTCCAATAAAGACTGGTATTCTGCTGGATCTGAGTCCTGGAATGATAGGAAACCAATCTAACCTCAGGTAGTAGAGGCTGGGTCAGATCCCCCTCCAGGATGGAGGGACTCAATCTAGCTGCCAGGAGGTCTGCCTGCTGCTAACTACCAAGTGATTCTTCTTCAGGACCTGCCCCCCCCCCCCAGAAGAAGAAGGGGGGCTGCCTTGCCCAAAGTTGTGCCCCGAGAAAGGGTCTGATAGGACATAGGCCTAGCACTCTTGCCTCAGTTGAGAACAACTCTGAAGGGCCACACAGCGCCCAAGCTCCCCCTGCGGGACGGGCTGAGGCCTGAGCTCCTGTTGTATCACAGTCCAACTGCTCACTCTGCCTACTCCTGGGGCCTTCACTCCCTCGTAGGTATTGTGAACTAAAAATGCCACCTGTCATATCAGTAAACAAAGGATGTTGCAGCCTTCAAGCCATCACATTACAGCCGCCCTGATGGTGAGCCCTGAGGGAACTCAGGATGGAGGCAAGATGCCCCCCTCACTTAGCAGTCAACTGCTGCAGCCACCCCCGATGGCGCGCCCTAAGGAGACTCAGGATGAGAAGCATAGGATACTGGCCCCAGATAGCTGAGGTGTATATCAAAGGAATGATTTCAGTGAGCCTAGACTCCTGCATCTTCCCATTCAGAGAGAAGTGCTAAATTCCTTAATTTGAGATATCTGGTTTTCCTTAATTAACAGTAGTCTTTTGATGTTCCGACTACCTGGTCTTTGTTGCAAAAACTCCTACATATCCTGGCTCCCCGCCTTGCCTCTTCAGAACAGTTTCTCAGAGCTATCTGAGATGCTGCGTCCTGGGCTTAAGGCCTCAGTTTTGTCCACCAAATAAAACATAACTCTCAACTTTTAGGTTGTGCATTTTTTTTCGGTAGACAGTGTTGATACTGACCACACTCTCAATCTCTGACCCAGCACCTCAGGAAAACCAAACCAAGAAACATTATAAAAGGAGCAAGGAGGGCAACAAAGAAATATGACAGTTCAACTCTACTTCTTTTGTAAAAGTAAAGAAACTTCAGCCAAGAATAATTAAATAATTTGCATTGAATCAAATGTCCAGTTAGTCCCAGGACCAGATGCTCTATCTTTTGATTTACAAGTGGGTGTTCTTTTTTTCATTAAAAACTGTTTTCCTCAACAGACTTTAACTAGACTTCACCTAAGAATGTCACATCTGGGGCTTCCCTGGTGGCGCAATGGTGGAGAATCTGCCTGCCAATGCAGGAGACACGGGTTCGAGCCCTGGTCTAGAAAGATCCCACATGCCGCGGAGCAACTAGGCCCGTGAGCCACAACTACTGAGCCTGCACGTCCGGAGCCTATGCTCCGCAAAAAGAGAGGCCGCGATAGTGAGAGGCCCGCGCACCGCAATGAAGAGTGGACCCCGCTTGCCGCAACTAGAGAAAGCCCTGGCACAGAAACGAAGACCCAACACAGCCAAAAATAAATATAAAAATTAATTAATTAAAAAAAAAAGAATATCACATCTGAGTTTAAATCTGGCCAAAGAACAGTTAATAGTCTATCTCTTTTCAGCATCCAACATGCCATATTATATTTCTAGAAACTCTACCAAAGAAGGAGAATGGTCCCAATGAGTTAGAGGGATTTAGGGGATCAGGGTGACTGAGGTGGAAACTAACTTTTTCCCAAATATCTACCAGCACCATACTAGGAGCTTTACATGTTACTTTACTAAGCTTCACAACTCAATGGCGGAATATTCCTTTTCTCATTTTACAAGTGAAAGAACCTCCTAAAAGGAGGTCCAGTTAGGTCATGTGAGATTTGACTATGAAGTGGTTGATGTGTCCCTTCACCAAGACTACAAAGACTACAAGTAAACAAGGTCTGTCCTCCCTTGGTTCACCATGTTTGTAAGTGTGAGGCCTTCATTATCATTTGCCTTCCTGATTCTCACTAATTAAGTAGAGCTTCACAACACAATATACCTGTTAACTTGACTCACCATAAATAAAGATCAACAATGCCACACTTTTCAGAATGTTGATTAGCATTTATGATTTCAGAGTGCCAAAATAAATCATTTATTTTGAAGGATCAATAAAGCTAAGACACATTCTTACAGTGTTTTCACCAGTTTAAAAAATTTACAGTGACATCCCTTAACTAGGCACTTAAATCATTAGGCAGTTTACTTTTTGCCAAATGCCATACATTGTTTTAATGTCAGACAGGAAGCAAAAGTTATTTATAGATTGAAATATAACACTATTAAAGCTCAATCTTATATACGGCAACACATTCCAAGTAGAGTTCTCAACACTACATTTTAAAGCACAAATCGCTCTATTAAATACCAGCATATGAATATCTTCTTAATAGAGCACCAGATATGTGACAAAGACTCCAAAAGGGGAGACAGTTAAAAGAAATATCTAATAATGCCAATGATGCATTTTTTACCTCAACCTGAAAATTAATTTTTGTAATTATACTTTTATAGCCTATTTTTTTTCAATATCTGTGATTCATCGGAGACTGCTAGTCAATAGGAACCTGTTAAATGTGAGTTTATAACAATGGATACTGTTTTTACCAGTGCTCGACTTTGACATTTTAGTTAATCTAAGTAATTTTTTAAAAGATTAGTATTTCTTCTTTGTGTACATAGACACAGCATTTTTAGCCTTGTGGGATCATAGTAAGATAAGCCTTTGGATAATTCTCTTTCTGCGGAATTCTAGTATTTGTAGTTTTATGAGCATAACCAATTATTACACTTTAGTTATAATAAGGTGGCTTCTGAATTCCATAAATAAAAGGAATTTTAAATATGTGACAATTTTTTAAATAAACTTAAGAAAAAAAAAATTTTGTAATGTAAACTATTACCCTAAAAGTGATACAGCCGTCTCTCATTCTTGCAACACAGAACAATACATCTTATTTGTTTCCAACACAGCATGACATCTTGAGGTCTATCAGCTGGTTTTATTTTCTGTTAGGCTTAAAAATCAGGAGGCTTTACAGACACAGGAAGATGAGGTGAAATGAGAGCTAAGATATTAAAAGTGTTCTCTAAACTCAGAATACTACTTTCCATTTTTATTCTGTAATGAAATAAATGTTAGTTCCTTCCTAGATAGGGGTGTGAGATAAAATACAAGGCACCGAAAAAAATTCGCATTTCAAATAAACAACAATTTTTTTAAGTGTGTCCCATGCAATATTTGCAGTGTGCGTATGAATCACCTGAGTATCTTTTTAAAATGCAGGTTCTGATGCAGCAGGCCTGGGATGGGGCCTCAGAGTCTGTATATTTACTTGCTAAATCTGGCAACCTAACCTAAATTACTCTCAAAAGAAGAAATTGCTGAAGATAATATTGTTAAATGCTCATTTGTGGACTTGTATTTGCAATTAATGAACGGAATGACAAATTTGTTTTTATTTACATATTTGTTTCAACGTTGTCTCCAGACTAGTAGCAAAACTAAAAACCCTAAGGAGGGTTTTGAAAATATTATTTGTAACATTATCATCTATGTATATTTTTTCCCCATCTTCACAGGTCTGTTACCTAACCAGCGGTATTCAACCTTTGCTGAACATCAAACTCACCTAGAGAGCTTTTAAAAATCCTACCTAGCCACACTCTACTCAATTAAGTGCTAATCTCTGAGGGTCTAATGGGACCCAGGCAGAGAGGTTTTTTAATCTTCCCAGGTGATTTCAATGTGCTGCCAAGATCAAGAACTTGCCCTAAGTCCCGACTATACAAAGTATGGTCTGGGAACCAGCAACATCAGGCTCAGCTGGTAATTTGTTAGACACAGAGAATCTCAGGCCCCACCCTAGGCCTTCTGAATCAGAACGTGCATTTTAACGAGATATCCAGATGATTCACATGCACGTTACAGTCTGACAGATACTACTCTGAATCATTTCGCGATAACAACTAAAGGGAACCAGACTTATGCCTTTCACTATATTATTAACCAGAATTCTAGAATATTCCAACAGAGCAAAACTTGTCTGGTTAAGTGCAGTTACTCTAGCAGGGACCAAAAAGGAAATCATCAGTACTCTCCCAATGCACATCACTTTGGACCTCCAACAGAAATCATATGACCCATCCAAAGGGCCCCTGGATGGAACGCTGGTATCAGTTCCCAAAGGACAGCAGACCATGGAACGCTGGTATCAGTTCCCAAAGGACAGCAGCCATAACCCCACAAACCAAGGAATCAATATCTAAATAGCAAGATTGCTTCCTTTCCCCCCCCCATTCCCATTCCTAGTCAATAAAGCTACCCTTCTTACAGAAACATGAAATTATTAAGCCCCAGTCAAGGTGCTCTGCCCTCAAAGTGCTGGCATATCTTTCGTGATCACTGACGTGTATGTTTTCAGCCATAAATTCACAGGTTTCCTGTATATGTTCCATCAAGCAACTGAGTGCTTTTTCCCAAATGATGGTACATTTAAAGAAGCCCAATAAAGTAAACTCCTAAACACAACAGAACCGAGTATCCACTTTGAGGCTGAAATCTAGGTGCTATGATTTGAAAAGTGTCCGGAAGGCTTCCTGTCAAATTGTCTTCCCCACTTGGGACTGGTGTTCTCCTATTAGCAGTAAGCTTTTTGTGTTAAATAATGTCCTCTGCTTCTCCGGTTAAATATAAATGCTATACTCCCAAGAAGTTAACGCATTTATTTTCTCAAATCTTAGTGTTGAATTAATTTACCAAATTGGGTTGTTTTTTTTTTTTACCTAAAAGGAGAGATGAATGAATTCTGGGTTACTGAAGCATTCATTATAAGCCAAGGGACGGAACAGAGAAAGAAGCAGACAGAAGCAATACAGGGTGTACCATAGAAAAACTTTGTCTACAGCATCATTTTGCTTCCAATCTGCCTTGATTAATACCTAAGGACGGTACTTCCAATCCCTATGAGCAAGAATTAATGTTTTATATTTGTATATGTAATTTCACTTTGTAACTTATTTCTAATTCATGTGAACTATAAAAGAACTATTTCAAGAGAGTGGCCAACTGCTGAGTTTAAAAAAATTTTAAGGGAAACCTAAGACATAGTCATTTTTAGTTTTCATACACTATATATCATACCTTACAGGAACATGGAGCTCAAACAGAAAAATTGAGGTTACAAAAAGTGTGCTTTTGAGTGAATAAAGATTTCTGAGCACAATTTTAGTTTTATTATGTTTCATGAAGTGAGCAAGAGAAATTGTGTCTGCATCAATGTAGCGAAGGAGTTTCTCATCTCAAAAGCCTATCTGTATTGATATCAGAAAAGGGTAGGGGTGCAAAATGACAGCAGCTGGCCTGCCCTTTCACCCTTCTAACAGGGCTGGTGGCAGCAATGAAGCTTAATCAATGCAATGGAAGTGACATTTTGCAGTCAAATCGAATTAAATGGAAATGAAAGGAAAATCTGAGGTCCAACCTAAAGGCTGTTCCTCTTACCACTGGGGTCATCTCCATGGCAACTAAATGTTACAAATGTGTAAAGTAAATCCTTAACAAATCTGCAGCAAGCATGTCCAATTGAATATGATAGTGTCTGTCACTGTACTTTGTAGCTTTCTAAAAGCTTACATTAGAAGTAACAAAAAAGACTTCAGCCAGCAAGCAAGCAGGACAGCACAATTAATCGGACCACTACTCGCTGACAGGGGTGCTCAACTTCTGAAAGACTGAACTCTAAGTGGGCAACTTAAAGACAGACCAAGTTAAGTGGATTAGGTTCAAACAGCAATGTTTTCCAGATCTGTTTTTACTTGGACTTACTCAGGTCAGAAGTCTCCCTGCTCCTTGTGAAAGCATTTTCACATCATGAGGAATAATCTGCACGGGGCTCCCCCTGACTATTCCATTTTCTTTTCTCAAGCACTCCCTCAGAGATGCATTTCCCCCTCCTCTTTCAGGATATGTTAAGAGCAGATGGATTCGTGAGAAAGCAGCGCTGTAGTGGTTACCAGCAGGAGAACAGCAGTGGTAACAGCTCTTCATGGTGGTTTCCTCCTCACAGACGCTTCCAGAAGATTCCAACTCATCCCTGTATGCCCCTAGATAATTTTCTGTGTCGTGTGGCCAGTCCAAACTGACCTGGGTAACTTGGAATTGGTTTCCTGTTATAGGTCACATTCTGTTGGAGAGAGTGAATTGGTGTCACCAAACAGACTTGCCCTATAATTGAAAAATCATTAGAGACTTGCTCTCTTGAGAAACCATGAATGTTCAGGTATCTGTATCTGCTTGTCTTGAGATTTGGGTTCCCTCTACCAAATGACAATACATTTACAAAAGAAAGGAGAAGGAGAAACATCTAAGTACACCAGATTGGCCCAGTGATACGTACTGAATTCACCGTACCAGCTGTACAACCGAAAACATTATTTTGCAGAAAGACACACTGCACTAAGTCTAACATGCTCTAAGCTGGTCATTTAAGCCATAGAAGTGGCCTCTATGAATCTTGTTTCGAACACAGTGAATCTGGAGTTTGCTTGCGATGCTGTCACTGTGCCGTACGGAAGATGTCCGCAGATTTATACCTTAGGTAAGAGAAATGGGAGGATGGCAATTTGATGTGAAGTGACAGCTTTTGCTCAAATGCATAAGACCATGGGTCATTACAGTCTATCCCTATTAAGACAGCAATTCACACTAATTAATTAACTTCAAGTGAGAAATTCCTACTTTCTGAATGGTGGTGAAAAGAGCAACAATGTCGCTAACTTGAGATAACAATAGTCCTTTACCATAAATATATCATAATTTAGCATCTTTTGGCAGGAGCGTTAATTTACTTTGCTTTGAGTGGTATGTCTGGTAATTTTTCACAATCTATGTAACAGTAACAATAAGACCTAACCTTCATTGAACACTTATTCTGGCAGTGATGACTGTCAAGCAAAATAAAAACCTGTTGTTCGTTGAGACATCGTTCTCCCACGTGGCACCAATGTTTTAAGGTTCACAATAACCACAAACCTATTTTGTTTAATATTATCAACCCCATAAAATTGTACTTCAGTTTAATATACTAGCATATTCCCTGCTCTTGGAGACTCTACTGCCAGCTCAGTTATTAATTAATAACATTTGGGGTTACATCTTTGACCTCTCTCTTGCCAATATCCTCAACTGTAAAATGAAGCTTATTCTATTGCTTCTTACCTCATAGGATTACCTGAGCACGTATTCACATTTGGAAGAGCTCTGGAGAGTATCCAACAATATACAGGCTATATATCATCATGTTATTATACTGGGAAGACTTATTGTCACTCTTTCAGAGAGTAACAGTAAGAATATAGCTAAATACCCATATTTACATTTTGGTAATATAGTAAGCCTGGGATTAATTGGAAACTTCCATTTTCCTAACTCTATACCTATAGTTCATAGTCAAAATTAATTCTCATTTAGCAATTCCATGTTTAAAATTTGAAAGAAAATATAATAACATAAATGAATACCCTGCAATTTGCTTTTCAAAAGTTGTTACCTGGTATCAGGTTATTTCCTTACGATTTGCTTCTATTCCTAAAGTCAAATGTTAAAATAGAAGAAAAAAGGCTTACTTAGGCCTTTGAATACTGAGTTCTGGTAAGTTTTTATTGCACTAGACCTTTCTGATCATTTCAATGAGACAGAATAATATATTAAAGAGGACCTCTCCCTGCCCCAAGGTTGTTTTCTCCTCTGACTACTGCATTATACACTTAAAGCTATATTTACATTTTTCCACAGAAGGCAAACAGGTACATGAAAAGGTGCTCAACATCATTAATCATTAGGGAAATGCAAATCAAAACCACAATAAGATATCATCTCACATCTGTTAGAATGGCCATCATCAAAAAGACAAATAACAAATGCTGGAGAGGGTGTGGAGAAAAGGCAACACTCTTGCACTGTTGGTGGGAATGTAAATTGGAGCAGCCACTGTGGAGAACAGTATGGAGGTTCCTCAAAAAATTTAAAAAAGAACTATCATATAATCCAGCAATTCTACTTCTGGGTATTTATCTGAAGAAAATGAAAACACTAACTAAAAGATATATGCACCCCTATGTTCACTGCAGCATTATTCACAGTAGCCAAGATATGAATGAATGGATAAAGAAAATGTGATATAGAGAGAGAATATTATTATTACTGAGCTATTAAAAAGGAATGAAATCTTGCCATTTGTGACAACATGGATGGACCTTGAGGACATTATGTAAGTGAATTAAGTCAGATAGAGAAAGACAAATACCATATGATCTCACTTATATGTAGAATCTAAAAAACAAACCAAAAAACACATTAAACAGCCAACCAAAGAAAAACAAGCTCATGGATACAGAGAACAGGTTGGTGGTTGCTAGAAGTGGCAGGGAGGCAGTGAAGGGGATTAAAAGGTACAAACTTCCAGCTATAAAATAAGTAAGTCCAGAGGGAGTAATGTAAAGAAAGCATGGTGACTATACCTAATAATACTGTATTCCATATTTGAAAGTCGCTCAGAGAGTGTATCTTAAATGTTTTCATCACAAGAAAAAAAGTATAACAATGTATAGTGATGGATGTTAACAAGACTGTGGTGATCATTTCGCAATATATATAAATACCAAATCATCACATTGTATACCTGAAACTAATATAATATTAGACATCAATTATACCTAATTTTTTTAAATAAGGCCTTATTTTTTTCTTTTGTAAAAAATTTGCCCCATCTTTATCCATAGAAGCATGTAGGGCAACTGGAGGTGTTTTACCCATTGCAGATTCTAAGTTTCAGTATTTCAATCGCTACTCTCTATGTACAGCTGAATTTGAAAACAAAGACAGGAAGCCCTGCCATAGATAATCACACATCACACACTCTCAAGGAAACAGAATGACAAGATTTAAAAGTTAGTGTGTCATATTTTCTTTGGAAATTGCCATTATAACTGAAATTTGGTTTGACAACACAGTTCTAAACTTCTCAACGCTTAGAGATTTTATCTAACTAATAAACTTGTGGCTTCATAAACCCACAAAGCTCCAGCGATACTATCTGATTTGAAAAGGGTGTGAGCTTGCCAGGTGGAAGGAAGTAGATGTGATCTATGGACTGGTGAACCGCAAAGTGTTTGTCTATTTTCAGGGATTATAGGGATGGCACTGGTGCCATTGGTTAAGATAGCAAATTGATTTCTTCAATAAACTAGTGCTCTCATTCACTCACCACAATTTTCTAAAATTGCCCTTTTGATCTGAAGCTTCCAATCCTGGTCAGGCGTCATTTTTTATTTTGGAACACTGAAATCTACACTCTTCAGCTATTTTTTTCTTACATGACCAGAAACACAAACTTTTCTCTCCTCATTCACTCCACTGGAATTGCATGTGTCTCTTTAAATTTGCTTACTTATTTATTGATTTTTTCAAATAAATAAAAACTTAAAAATGAATCTAAACTTTCATCAGTTTAAAAGTGTGCTGACAAAGAGGGGTCACCTACTTGGTAGTCGTGAACAAATTAAGGACTGCTTCAGATAAGAGGTTTAGATCTTTGGCTTTCCTCTGATGGAATTTGGAATCTGTACCCTGGGAAATGAGGGAACATCAGTATTTGCAAAAATAAACATATGTATGTGTGTTTATACTTGCTTATATGGTATGTGGGTGTAAGTACACAGGTACTGATACTCAACATTTTGGAATGTGGAGCCTGGGTTTGTTTTTTTTTCCCTTTTACTACTACTGCTACTTGTAAAAGTTAATATTTTTTGAGAACTTATTTATGCAAGCATTCTTCTAATTACTTTATGTGTATTAATAGAAACCCCATAAGATAGGAAATATTATTAGCCCCACTTTACATATGAGGAAACTGAGGTGCAGAGTTTAAATCACTTGTCCGAGTCTCACAACTAGTAAAATGGGCTAGTAATGTGGGTGTGTTTTCAAAGGGAACCATTTGACATGAACAATGAAATAAGAAGTATTTGGAAAACATTCCATTTCCGACCTTCTAGTCGATTAGGCCTTTAGGTTATGGAGCACCACTGATAATTCTAAAGTAACTTTAGGAATAGTGGTGATGCTAACAGTATTGATAGAGATGGAGGGGACGGTGTTGATGGTGACGGTGCTGATGATAACAATGACATCTACTACTGAATGAGTACATGCTGCTAGTAATTGTGCTAAGGGCTTTATATCTCATTTAATGCTCAAAAAACACAGCGTGTGGGCCCCTATACAAAACCCATTAAATCAAATCTTTAAGGATGAAGGTCAAGAAATGTATGCTTTTTAAACCCCCCCAGGTAATGTGATGTGGTCGGACGGAGACTCTAACCTACGATATTCCACAGGGCTGGTTTTTCCACAAGCCAAATGTAAATGCTTCCCATTTTTAAAGTGCACTGAAGATATTCAGACCATTTTTAAATGCATTCTCATTACCAAAACTGCCAGGAAAGTCTTACTTCCTCCACTTAATTACTTCATATGTAATTTAAAACCATTCCCTTTATTCGTCTCCTCAGCAAAGGTAAGGAGCTGGCCCTCATTCCCTATTTCAGAAAAATACACAGGGATTAAAGTCTGATTAAGGTCTGATACTAAATTATATCCTCACCCGAAACTCCAAAGGCAAAAGTAGGTATACTGTCAGATACCTTCGTTCATTTCTTTGCTCATTCATTCAGAAAACATTAATTGAGCACCTACTCTGTGTCAGTCCCTGTGAGAGCCTGGGCACATGAACCCTGTACTTGAGTAGTTAACCACTTGGCAGGGAAGACAGAAACCAATGAACACACTTAAGCACATGTGTTACGATGGAGCTGCGCACAGCATGCAATTAACAAGCAGAAACAGAGATTTAACTCATCCTACAGGACCAGGGAAGGCTTCCAGCAAGATGTGTTGCCTAAACTGAATCATGAAGAATGAGCAGACATTAGCCAGGCCATGAAAGAAGGAAGAAAACTGTGGGCAGAGAAAACAACAGGTGCACTCCGGAGGAGGTGAAGAACCATGGCTATGTGCAGGGAACCACAAATAATCCACTCTTTCTGGAGCAGAAGTTGTGTTGGGGTACATGAGGGGAAATATGGGCCCGTGATCAGATGAAAATGGCCCTTTACACCACATTGGGAATTTGGAGTTTACCCTGATGTGATGGAGAAACAGAACAATTCTAACGGAAGGAGTTTTATGGTCAGATTTACAGTTTAGAAAAAAGTCAGCCTGATGCAGTGAGCAGGAGGTTTGGAAGGGGGCAATGCTGGAGGTCAAGGGCACCGGAGTCATTGAGATCATGACAATGGGTGGATGAGAGAGCACACTGTACAGATATTTAAAAGCTGGAGTTGTCAGGATTTGGTGACTGACTGGATAGAACAGGTGAAGGGAACAAAACACCATAAAGCTTCCAGGGCCCTGAAAGGGGCTAAGGCAGTACAGCAATCAGAGCAGGGGCTCTGGGCCAACCTGCTTGCAAAGCCTGGTGCTGCCATGTTCTTGCTGTGTAACTTAGGCAAGTTAATCTCTCTGGTATCTGGCTCCTCACCTGTAAAATGGGGATGCACCATGCTATACCTTCTTCATCAGGTTATTAGGAAGATTCCGTTAGTTAATATAAAATATATAAAGTATTTAGGGGCTTCCCTGGTGGCACAGTGGTTGAGAGTCCACCTGCCGATGCAGGGGACACAGGTTCGTGCCCTGGTCCGGGAGGATCCCACATGCCGCAGAGCAGCTGGGCCCGTGAGCCATGGCCGCTGAGCCTGCACGTCCGGAGCCTGTGCTCTGCAATGGGAGAGGCCACAACAGTGAGAGGCCTGCATACCGCAAAAAAAAAAAAAAAAAAAAAAAAAAAAAAAAAAAATATATATATATATATATATATAGTATTTAGAACAGAATTTAGAACACAGTAAGTACTATGTTAGTGTTAGCTTTTATAGATGTGATTATCTAGTGGGATTTGTTGATTTCCCAGGCTTGGCCCCAAATATTAGAAATGTGTAAGACTGATCCTAGACCTCAGAGAATCCAGAAATTTCCCATGTGCACTCAGGTCAGAAGGCTTTAGTCAAACACAACCCCACAGGACAGTTCTCCAGGAGTCCCCTCCTATTCCCGCTGTTACTGTTTTGTATAACTTCTTATAACGTCTAGTCTCTCAGTCTTGAAGTCTTTATTATGTCTGTCTTGTCTAGCATCTATAGCTTTAACTGTTTTATTTTTAAATATTCACATTTCTCTTCCTGTGCTTCTATTTTCTTGGTCTTCAGGGATTTTAACAATGTTTTCAAAAACGATGAATTATTTCTCTATTGAGCTTCACAGTGCCTGGCCTGTTTCCACCCTAAGTTTTGTTCTAACCTTTCTTTCCTTTATTTCTGCTTTGGTTCCTGATTTTTATTTTAGGGTTTCTCCTGTCAGCTTCACTTTCTGATGGCTCTTTATTTCTGGGTTGGGTTTCTCCCCCTTGTGCATGCATGTTCTAGATTCACAACTTTGTGATGCTTTTTATTCAGCTCATATCTTTAGACCTTCAGTTCTGTACAAAAACATATAAAAAACCGCTCTCTGTGATGCCCCAGGTTAGTGCATTATGAAAACGTTAAACAAACAAAAGAAATCCCTAGACACATGCAGCTTATGACTAGATATCTAGTCTCTGTGGAATGAAGAAACCTGGTTTTACTTTGTAAAGCTCACTTTGTGGGTGCTCGATACACTAAACTAAGCTTTAAATTACCACACTGGGTAACCACAGGGGAGGATGACTGCTGCATACCAAAAATCTTTCCCTCCATCAAGCTAACTGATTACAATTGGAGTTTCCTCAAATGAGCTTGTTTGATAATTTGTCTCATTACTACTGAAAAGGAAATGGAAATCAAGGACTTGAGGGCAGGAAGCAGAAAGCAAATATGATCAAAGGTTACACTGTATGAAATGTTGACTTACTGTAAAATAATTTAAAAAATAAGATTGGTGTCATATCCAATAAGATATACATAATAAACTTTTAAACTGCTAATTAGGCTTGTATACGCTAATACTATAAGCCATACAAAGTCACTGAATGTGAGTAAGCAAGCTTAAAGCATCAAGTACACATGTCTTTAAATGCAAACCAAAGTACAGATGATATAGAAAACCAACACTGAGTGCCCTTTATTACTTTCCTACTAATTCTAGGTTTAGACTGTACTTTGAGTTTGATTGCCCAATTACCCACATCTATATTATATCATCTCTAACCATCATTACAAGATCAGCCTCAATCTTGCGGGAAGGACTGTAAACAAAGGCCAGTTGGCTAAAGATAGATCATTACTGACACATCCACAATAAGGGAGGTAACTAGGAGTAATGAGTATAATCAAGAGAAGTAAATTTAGGCTAAATACCAAGAAAGAATGTTCAACAGTGAGGACAGATTAAGGCAGAAACCTTCCAAGATAAGTGATGAAGATCACTGAAACACTTAAATCTATTAAGAACAGCTTGTCATCCGTAAGGGTGTTTGATAACGGATTCCAAACAGTGAGAGAACTAGAAATGGGGGAACTCTCTCTTTTTATTTTGGAAAAGTTAAACATAAAGAAAACAGGGTAATGATGTAATTTCCTCACAAAATACGAAAACTTGCCTTTACAAAACAATCTATTATTGTGAAATATCGGGAAACAGCGTTGTGGAAAGCATTTGGAGTCAGAATGATCTGAGTTCAAATCTCAGATCACTTACTTGCTGAATGAACTTTAGCAAGATATTTAACCTGCTAGAGCCTCAGTTTCCACAACTGAAAATGAGTATACAAAAGCCTGGTCTGTAGGGTTACTGTTAAATTTAAACACGGTAATATATAAATGAATCCAAGCATTAATTAATTGTTGACCACAGAATACTACCTGGAATACTGTAAAGATTAAATAAATGGTAGCTATTATTATTAGAATTTTAATTCTAAATAACTTTGGAGAGGCATTTTGATCTATTACCATTCACAAATAAGCATTTTTTTTCCCAAAGTAGTCAATCAAAACTCAAGTTTCATTGTTATTTCACAAATGATCTGGGGCATGAGTTTTTTGGTGGTGTTTTTTTTTTTGCGGTATGTGGGCCTCTCACTGTTGTGGAATCTCCCGTTGCGGAGCATAGGCTCCGGACGCTCAGGCTCAGCTGCCATGGCTCACGGGCCCAGCCGCTCCGCGGCATGTGGGATCTTCCCGGACCGGGGCACGAACCCGTGTTCCCTGCATCGGCAGGCGGACTCTCAACCACTGCGCCACCAGGGAAGCCCTGGCGCATGAGTTTTAAATCGAGTTTTTTCAGACATCTTAGCAAAACCAGGTTATGACTGGTGCTCCTATCTTACCATAATTCAAAAGGTTTGCACACATCCGAAGAGCTGGGTCTTTTAATCCCTGATACTCTTGTCATCCTATTCTTTCTCTTCAATGAGATAAATAAATTATGAATTTAAGCTTTATAACTAACCAGAACAATTAAAGAGCTGAAATATGCTGGTCAATTTTACTTTATTTTGATTTAACTTTCTGACTACCTAACTAGAAATTTACTTTTGTCTAAATCCTCAATATAAAACATTGTTAGTATACACTGTTATAGTTTTCTGCCTTAGAAGTAGTATATCATGAACCTAATCTCATTTTTCCATAAAGGAGACTCTTAGAATACTCCCATGGTCATTATTCTGAATATTAACTATCATTGGAAAGCACTGAAGATGTTAAAGATGTATGAGGTTGAGTCATCTCAGATTGACCCGTGCTCTTGAAATTGTTTATATTAAATAAATACCTGAATCTGCTTGTTTCTTCTAAATGTTAAATGTGGGGCATAGAGGTGGAGGAGCAGGTGCCCAGGGGGGCTGACAGTTCAAGATGTTTCTAGAGTTCTGGTAAATTGACAGCTTAATAAAAAGAAATGTTAGTGTGTGTTACTGATGGAATAAATAAGCATTCTTTGTACTCCAACTTATAAAATCATAAATGAACCAATTAAATTAAAATGGTATAGCTTTCACACATCAGTTATATTAAGTTATCAAAAAAAGTTTTTCAGGGCTTCCCTGGTGGCGCAGTGGTTGAAAGTCCACCTGCTGATGCAGGGGACACGGGTTCGTGCCCTGGTCCGGGAAGATCCCACATGCTACGGAGTGGCTGGGCCCATGAGCCATGGCCGCTGAGCCTGCACGTCCAAAGCCTGTGCTCTGCAATGGGAGAGGCCACAACAGTGAGAGGCCCACGTACCGCAAAAAAAAAAAAAAAAAAAAAAAAGTTTTTCAGTAATTTTTTGCACTTTTAATAAGCAAGAGCATTAGTCAGTAAAAAAATAAGAACTCTGATGTGTTCGGAGCCTATAGATGTAAACCAGACAAAACAAAGCCTCATAAATGTGTTTGTTCATTAATTTCTAAAAAGCCAGACTTTGCGTTGTTATCATGTCAACTGGCACCAAACCGTACTCAATTTAGTGCAACTACAAAGTAGAACCCATAGTCTACAATGGCAGGGTTTTTGATCACACTAATTAACAGCCATTTTGTTTAAAATAAACAGATACGAGTCTAATTGCCTTTTCTACATAAGAAAGAGAAGATCTTAAAAGTAAATACATGCCCCCCCTAAAAAAGATCAGACAAACGCCACTCAAACAGATAAGCAAAGCTGTGTGTGAAAGGAACCCAGAGGAAGTCGGGCTGTTGTTTGATTGACAGCCCAGTGGAACAAAGGCAAGGGTAGTTCAGAAAGGTTAAAGGGAATCAAGAGGGCATGGCCTGTAACTACCCATCCTTTCATCATATTCCCTCACAAAGGATCATACCTTACTTCATAATGTGGTAAGCAGTAGCAGGCCTGATAATCCTAATTAGGAGAGACCTCTGATAACAGACAAATCATTCCCTCTACCCTAGCCAGTAGTACATTGCCAGTAGAGGATGTGGTGCCATACAATTTCAAAGATAAATTGTTCACTAAGTTCCAGATGTTTTATTTGAATTTGGGTCCAGATGAAAAAGCTCCTCTATCAGTAGCCTATGTCTTCTAAGGTCCCCAAATGGTTCTTAATATAAAGGTCACTGTACTTGGAATCTATTCTGATTTATACACCAGGAATTGAGTTTGTGTACATGCTGAATTTTCACCTCCATAGTCTATAAAAGCAATTCCTGGAGACACTCAGAAAACACTTCAGTTGCCAGAGCCTTTAATAAAAACATATATTGCCTTATTATAATTAAGAAATAGTATACTAGTTAAGCTTTACTATGTATCTATACATATAGAATGTTATATGTAATGTACATGACAAAATAACATAATTTTAAAACAATACCTATGGCATCACCTGTGGTCAATTATTTTAATACATATACCAATATAATAGGCACATCATTCTGCGATATATAATACCAATAATATACAAAATAATTTTTTTTAAAGCATTACCTGATTTTAATCTCTGCAAAGAATTTTCCTCCTTTAGTTACTCACAAAGTACTGACTACTAAAAAACATTCATCTTTCCATTATTCTTTATATCCCGTTGCTAGGATAGTACCATGCAGAGAGGGCCTTTCCAAAGTGTCTGAGGGAACCACTTTTAAAACTAAACAAATATCATCAGCATACACTATTATCTGCATTCATAATAAGATTAAAGCCAAAACCAATGCTGTGCTGGTATATGTTTAACAATCAACTCTCCAGGAGGAAAAAAGCCCTGACTTGTAGCATTTGCAAATTCCATGGCAAAATACTTCCTGATGGCCGACTTCAAGCTACCACCCCACCATGAAGTCATTGAACACAGAGCTGAGAAGAGACACACACGTAGGCTCACAGGAGCTGGTGCAAGGTGGCAAGAGCCAGTGAGGTCACACCACTGGTTGAACACAACAGCAAACCCCCAGCAATAGGACTGACTATGGTGTTTTCAACCATCTACATTTGTGAAGCACCACTATGTAAGTATTTAAGTATTTAAGTATTTAAAGTATTTAAGTATTTATATCTGTTGTCTTTAGATTTCACAAAACCACAGGAATGCTTTTAGGTTTTCTTCTCCAGATGAAACCACCAAAAAATAGAGTCCAACTGCTCTTGAACGAATCCAAATGATAATCATCTCTATGAGTGTGAGCACTGGTGTAAGACAGCCTCCCACAAATGACGGGCCCTCAGTCAGAGAGAAGCCCGCAAAGGTCTAGCTTCTCTAGTTCTTAACAAATGCCCTAATGTATTGAATATTTTCTAATATCAGAGACTTGAGCCTAAAAAGCAGTTAGGTGATCTTAGTGCTAGTTTACCAAGCTACTCTGCATACCTGATTGCTGTTTCTGGTTACACAAAACATAAAAAGCAAGCAATGTTCAAGAAATCTAGAAAATCACTTAATATGTGATAAAAACCCTGAGTGATCAAAAATTTGTCCAATAAAGGTTGACCATTTTTATAGCATACTAAACTTTTAAAGAAGCATTTACATAAATATATTTTATTTGTATAAAGGATGCTGTAAATTATTGTCCTCATAAGGACTAAATGACTGGAAGACATCAAGGAGATATAAGAGGAGTGAAGTTACCAGATTTGAAGGATCATTTTTAAAGCGGAAATAAAACGAGGCTTTATACATATTTTGTTACATAAATAATACTATATAAATATATTTAGTTTTGCCTTAGTAAGATATTTGGTTTAACAAGGCTTATTAATGCAGAATCCTTCTCTAATGAGTGCTAACAAAAAACAACTTGGCTTACAAACTAAGAAAATGGGTTGCCTTTATTTGATGCCTTAAAATCGTGTTTGAATAACTCCATCTGGATGACACACCCAATGTAATGTCCTTTTAAGTCTTAATATCTATCATGGGGAAAATGTGGTCTATAAGAAAAACTGAGAGGACTACTACATCATAATTTTAAATATTTTAAATAATTTTATTACGAAAATTATTAACGAGAATTCTGTATGAACTAACTTATATTGCCATGTGCTATACCCTAGACCTACACTTTAAAAAATTTCTACAACTCATTTGAGATGAGAAGTAGTAAAATTCAAGAAACAATCAAGTTGGGCTTCCCTGGTGGCGCAGTGGTTGAGGGTCCGCCCACCGATGCAGGGGACACGAGTTCGTGTCCCAGTCCGGGAGGATCCCACATGCCGTGGAGCGGCTGGGCCCATGAGCCATGGACGCTGAGCACGCGCATCCGGAGCCTGTGCTCCGCAACGGGAGAGGCCCGCATACCACAAAAAAAAAAGAAACAATCAAGTTAATAACATTTATTTTATATCACTTATATCTCAAAATTTAGTATATTAAACATATGTAGAAACAGAACTTGGTCAGAGTCTCTCCTGTAGGATCATAAGCATTTTGGGCGTAAGAATCATGTGCTATCCGTCTTTACAGCCCCAGCACCCAGCACAATATCTTATAAAAAGTCGGCACAACAAAATGTTCGTGAACTGAGCTAAAGCTGGTAGTGATGAGTGTGAGGTGGAAAGGCGTGAGTCACTCTGAACTGATTGTGGGGACCAGTACTGTCACCTCTTCCTGTTTCTTGGCTCTGGTCATCCTGTGTATTTTCAGAGTACTGGAACAATGAGTACCTGGCAAGAGATAGACTACATTTCATAAAGTACAGAAAGAATGAATTTTATTAGAGGAAAGTCAACAGGCTGATTCTAAACTTTAATTAAAAGCAGAAGAGAAAATTTTACAGTCAACTCTCTGGAAAGACAGCTAAAATATGTGCTGAGCAGTGCTACCCCACATATGCTCTGAGGGCCACGGTCCCTTCAAAAACTGTTACTGGTTTGCAAGAAGAAGGGGATAGCACCTAAGAGCAAGACACAGAAACACTGATAAAAATTTGACACAGTCCTTTTATATCCGTCGAATCTAACAATAAAAAAATCAAGGCTTGGATTTTGCATGCCTTTGGTTTTCTTTTATCTGTTTTTCAAATCCATTCTTATTGGGTTTTAAAACGGCATCGGTCTATGACCGATTAGGAAAAAAAAAAAAAAAACTGGTCCTCATCACAGTTTGCAAAGCACTGGTGTAGAGTGCAGTGCTGCTCTGGAGAATTCAACTAAGACCCATAAGTAGACATTCTAAGGTGGTCAATTTTTGGTCAATCATTAAAGCAAAACAAAATAAAGTCAAAAAGTCTTGCAACAAGATGACATGATACTATACATAGAGAATCCTAAAGATGCTACCAGAAAACTACTAGAGCTAATCAATGAATTTGGGAAAGTAGCAGGATACAAAATTAATGCACAGAAATCTCTTGCATTCCTATACACTAATGATGAAAAATCTGAAAGAGAAATTAAGAAAACACTCCCATTTACCACTGCAACAAAAAGAATAAAATACCTAGGAATAAACCTACCTAAGGAGACAAAAGACCTGTATGCAGAAAACTATAAGACACTGATGAAAGAAATTAAAGTTGATACAAACAGATGGAGAAACATACCATGTTCTTGGATTGGAAGAATCAACATTGTGAAAAAGACTATACTGCCCAAAGCAATCTACAGATTCAGTGCAATCCCTATCAAACTACCAATGGCATTTTTCACAGAAATAGAACAAAAGTTTCACAATTTGTATGGAAACACAAAAGACCCCGAATAGCCAAAGCAATCTTGAGAAAGAAAAACGGAGCTGGAGGAATCAGATTGCCTGACTTCAGACTATACGACAAAGCTACAGTAATCAAGACAGTATGGTACTGGCACAAAAACAGAAATATAGATCAATGGAACAGGATAGAAAGCCCAGAGATAAACCCACGCACACATGGTCACCTCCTCTTTGATAAAGGAGGCAAGAATATACAATGGAGAAAAGACAGCCTCTTTAATAAGTGGTGCTGGGAAAACTGGACAGCTACATGTGAAAGAATGAAATTAAAACAATTACTAACACCATAGACAAAAATAAACTCAAAATGGATTAAAGATCTAAATGTAAGGCCAGACACTATCAAACTCTTAGAGGAAAACATAGGCAGAACACTCTATGACATAAATCACAGCAAGATCCTTTTTGACCCAGCTCCTACAGAAATGGAAATAAAAATAAACAAAAGGGACTTAATGAAACTTAAAAGCTTTTGCACAACAAAGGAAACCATAAACAAGATGAAAAGACAACACTCAGATAGGGAGAAAATATTTGCAAACGAAGCAACTGACAAAGGATTAATCTCCAAAATATACAAGCAGCTCATGCAGCTCAATATCAAAAAAGCAAACAACCCAATCCAAAAAAGGGCAGAAGACCTCAATAGACATTTCTCCAAAGAAGATATACAGATTGCCAACAAACACATGAAAGGATGCTCAACATCGCTAATCATTAGAGAAACGCATATCAAAACTACAATCAGGGGCTTCCCTGGTGGTACAGTGGTTAAGAATCCACCTGCCAATGCAGGGGACATGGGTTCGAGCCCTGGTCCAAGAAGATCTCACATGTCGCAGAGCAACTAAGCCCGTGCACAACAACTACTGAGCCTGAGCTCTGGAGTACACGAGCCACAACTACTGAGCCTGGACGCCACAACTACTGAAGCCCGCATGCCTAGAGTCCGTGCTCTGCAACAAGAGAAGCCACCCAATGAGAAGCCCGTGCACCGCAACGAAGAGTAGCCCCCGCTCGCCACAAATAGAGAAAAGCCTGCGTGCAGCAACAAAGACCCAATGCAGCCAAAAATAAAAATAAATTAAAAAAAAAAAAAAAACTACAATGAGGTATCACCTCACACCGGTCAGAATGGCCATCATCAGAAAATCTACAAACAATAAATGCTGGAGAGGGTGTGGAGAAAAGGGAACCCTCTTTGCACTGCTGGTGGGAATGTAAATTGATACAGCCACTATGGAGAACAGTATGGAGGTTCCTTAAAAAACTACAAATAGAACTACCATATGACCCAGCAATCCCACTACTGCGCATATACACTGAGAAAACCATAATTCAAAAAGAGTCATGTACCACAATGTTCATTGCAGCTCTATTTACAATAACCAGGAGATGGAAGCAACCTGAGTGTCTATCGACATACGAATGGATAAAGAAGATATAGCACATATATACAATGCAATATCACTCAGCCATAAAAAGAAACAAAATTGAGTTATTTGTAGTGAGGTGGATGGACCTAGAGTCTGTCAATGCAGAGTGAAGTAAGTCAGAAAGAGAAAAACAGATACCTATGCTAACACATATATACGGAATCTAAAAAGAAAAAAGAAAAAATGGTTCTGATGAACCTAGGGGCAGGACAGGAATAAAGACACAGCTGTAGAGAATGGACTTGAGGACACAGGGAGAGGGAAGGGTAAGCTGGGACGAAGTAAGAGAGTAGCATTGACATACATACACTACCAAATGTAAAACAGATAGCTAGTGGGAAGTTGCCGCATAGCACAAGGGAGATCAGCTCTGTGCTTTGTGACCACCTAGAGGGGTGGGATAGGGAGGGTGGGAAGGAGACACAAGACGGAGGGGATACGGGGATATATGTACACATATAGTTGATTCACTTTGTTATACAGCAGAAACTAACACACCATCGTAAAGCAATTATACTCCAATAAAGATGTTTAAAAAAAAAAAAAATCCTTGCAACAATGAAAACTGACCAAGAGTAGAGTTTGCTGACCTAAAATGTGAACCAACTCTCACTGTAATTGTTCAAGAGGAAGTTGGACGGCTGAGAAGCTGAGACTCCTCCTCCAGCCTGGACTCACAGCTCCCCCTGCTTCCCTCTTCTCAGTTATCACACAGCAGCGCCTGCACCCTCCCCAAAAGACTGGGAGTGCCTTGAGGGCAAGGACAGTGTTTTTACTTTTTTTTTTTTTTTTTTTTTGCGGTACGCGGGCCTCTCACTGTTGTGGCCTCTCCCGTTGCAGAGCACAGGCTCCGGACGCGCAGGCTCAGCGGCCATGGCTCACGGGCCCAGCCGCTCCGCGGCATGTGGGATCTTCCCGGACCGGGGCACGAACCCGTGTCCCCTGCATCGGCAGGCGGACTCTCAACCACTGCGCCACCAGGGAAGCCCAAGGACAGTGTTTTATTCATATTTGTTTTGTCCCTGAACACAGTGAGGCTCACAAAGTTTACTGCAAAAATAAATCTCTGACATCGAAATTGTATAAAATTGATATTGAAAACCTAGTCCGTGTTTCAGTGATTTAAAAGAATGAGAATTCCAGTCTAAAGAAAATGTCATGCCACATTTCAAAAATAAGGTTAAACATTCCAAAATTAATGGGTTTATAGCCTCCTGATATCATTTCTATTTGTAAACTCATACTTAAGATCTAGGATGGAGATTTAAATATTTTAATATACTGCTATGTATTAGATTTAGTCAAAGAATTTTACGACCTACATATAATCAAAATTTCACCACCAGAGTGTTGAAAATTACCACTGTTCAGCAGGTTTTAGAAACATTAAATGCCCTAGGAATGAGGGACACATATTGAAAAAATAAATTCTTCACTACTGTACATGAATGACAGTCTCAGTTTAATTATAAGGAACAACTTTTAAAGAAATAGACCAATCCCTTAAGTTCTCTGGGTTTCAGGTTCTCTTTGGAATGAGAAGAACATTGTTGTCACACTTACACCAACTGCTATTGTAAATTGAAGAGCTTGGTAAACACTGTTTAGTTGTATTCTTCTATTATTTACTTATTATTTATAGTTATACTTCTTTATACTTAGATACAAGGATTAATCATTTATATGTAAGTATACCAGACACTAACTGATCAGCCTAGTTTGTCCCTTAAAGTCTATTAAAAAAAACAGCTAAATAAAGTTGACTTTAATGGAAGCCACCAGTGAATAAAATAACTTGTCTAAGAATCATATATTTTATTAACTTATCAAACTTATTTATTAGTTTATAAAAAGCCAGAAAAACTTTCCAAAAAGAAACACAAAACCCTCAAAGTAAATATAATTAAGCATAAAAAAGTGAATTTGTCCAATACCTGGGGAATTCAGAATCAAGGAATAACTAATTATCACCCCCCAAAATATGTTTTTGGTAATATACTGAAAGAGCTTTTTAAATTACTACTGAGGTATTAGAATTAATCTTGAATCTTCTCCTTTCACTTGACTTATCATAAAACCTTACCACTATTTAAACATCGTTTATTGTATTTGATATTAAAATCCCAAGTTCATAAAGGATCAGATTTCCATTCATACATTAAGATCACTGAAGAACACATCTATACTTTTCTGTTTGACTTCTCTCATTTTATTATTTTCTTGAAAGAAAGAAAAGAAACAAAAATACCCTCCTATAACGCTGTAACTCGACAGCTTTATCAGAACAGTGCAATGTTGACCTTCCATCCACAGATTTCACGGTTTATAAAAAGAACTATATTCCTTCCCACCTACTTAAAGGAAGACCTCTCCACCCAGATGACCAGGATGCAGGCCAATATATCTCAGGCTCGATAAATTCTAAATGGAGCTCACTACTGTTCCTGTTCAACCTGCTCCGTGTCCTGTCCGGTGTTCCCTATTCCTGTTCATGGCAGCAGCATCCTCTTAGTTACCTGAAACTAGAAGTCCTGGAGCATTACTTGTCCAGCCTCTTGCTTTTCTTCCACATCTAGTTGCCAAGCCTTGACAATTCTTACGCTGAACTATTTTTCCATCTGTTCCTTCCACTGCATTCCCACTTATACTAGCTCAGGACTTTATCATCCCTTCCTTGAACCATCACCCAACTCCTCCATTCCATCTTACTTACAAACGCCTTTGCTTTCAATATCTCTATCTCTATTCCATCTTACTTATAAATGCAAAATGAAACTTTCCTGAATTATCTCAGAAAAGTTCCAGTCATCCCCTGCTCAAAAATCTTAAACATCTTTTAAATGCCTGACAAATAACATCCAACTTATTCACGGACTTCTATTATCTGGTTCCCATCTACCTTTCCGACTCTATTCTTCTTTTTCCCCTACTAATAGTATGAGTGGATGCCCCTTGTGGTCTAAACAAGCAGAACCTCTTTCTATCTGAAATGCCGTTTCTCTGAACAAAGGATGTCTAAGTTCCACGCATTCTTCAATGTACAAGTCAAATGCCAACTCCTCCTAACTTTCCTTGACCACCCCTCTCCACCTCCACTGCTGCCCCATTGGAAATATGCACAACTAACGCTTTAATCTCTCTTATTGAATGTGTCACTTTCTACCCTGCATATTTGTTTTATACATATTTTACCTTCTACACTAGAAAACATGCTAACATCTATTAAGTGTTTTACTATGACCAGGCACTAGCTAAGCACTCTACATAGATACTTCTATGTGTAGAGTCTCCTTTACTCTTTGCAACAACCCTTTCACAGTTAAGGAAAATGAGCTAAAGAGGTTAAAAAACTTACCCAAGACCATATGCTTCTTAAATGGCATAGATAATGTTATCTCCAACTACGAAGTGCTTAAGACAATACTTAACACATAATTTCAACAAAGATATATTAAATGAAAAAGAAGTTCTATAAAATTTTACACTGGGAAATACTAAAGGGATACCCAGTGATTCAATTTTGTGTATATTTACTTATTATGTGACTATCTAACATGAGATATGTCTGTGCTAGGTGCTGGAGAATTCATTCAAAAAATTCATAGCAACTAATACTTACTGGATACCTACCAAAGGCAGAATTCTAAGAACTTGGCCAGTATTAACTCTTTTCATTCTGAAAGCTACATAATTTCTATTTTTAGAAGAGAATAATTTGAGTACAAAGATACAGCTGACTAACGAATTTGCCCAAGTTCCCACAGCTAGCAAGGACCCAGAGGAAGAATCTGGACTGAAGTGGTCTGGCCCTAGAGCCTGCATGCTGAAGCACAGTGCCATACTGCTTTCGCAACACTGGAATTCTGTCTACCCTCAAGGGTCTCAGTACAAGTCTGGATTATCCAGTATGTGGTATGGAATCATGTACCTAAATTCAGAAATATTTTGAAATTCTTAAAATATCCTTTGGTAAATCTGTCCAATGTGATCTGGGAGAACACTTGATTATTCATAATCATTACAGTTAATATAGTCATCAAAAGCCTTACAGGTTGAGAGATCTTAAGTAGAAAAACAAAACATGTGAACAGAAGAACTATCTTTAACTTCAGACATTAGAAGAAAATTGCCATTCCCCTCAGTATCCATCCTACGCAGCACCTCTCAACAGCAACAACTCCTAAGACAACAGGAGAAGTAGCTAGTACTGCCATTTATGCATGGATAAACTGTACACTCACACACTGAAAAAGATTCCCATATGGGAAAAGAAAGAACATAAATAAAAGAAATATGCCAGCAGAGGAACAGAAATTGCCCTTAAATGACAGCTTCTCCTGACACAGAATGAAAGATAAGTATAATTCCTCAGAGGAGAGAATGGGGAAATCAGGACAGCTTTCATTTGGCAATGATAACACATTAAGAACAATTTTACTCACAGATTTTTCAGTCTTTGAAATGCTGACACTCAGTATTACCAGAAATTACATTCTCCCCACTACTATTACTATTATATATATCAATACTTACCAGAGTGAAGATGTAAGTAATCCTTGATCAGTGTGGAATGTTAGATCTTTCAAAAAATCTCCACACTTTGTCATTGAACTTCCATTCCAGTATGTCCAACTCTCCTACAAAGAGTGTATTTATGAACCAAGTGTATCCAAAAAGTAGACATTCCAAAGTTCTTCGTTCTAGAAAATTTATACTTCAGGATAATTTTTCATTCTTATGATTCCATTTTATACTACTACTTTTAAATGTGTATAGACTGCATCTTTAAAGGACCAGATACAGCAAAGGAAACCACATAAATGTGGATTACTGACATATTGTGTATGCACAGTTAAAAATTTACAGTAAGAGTATTGTGAATAAAAGGTTGCTCTAAATTATCTCATTGATACGTTACTTATGTCGATATTTGTCCTTTAATGGGAAATCAATTTTGGATGTTTTGTGATTTAATGTGTTATGTGTGCAAATATATACACATACAAATACACTTTATAAATAAATATATTTACCCATCAACACCACAGCAGTGTAGCAGCTAGAGTGAAAATACAGAGAACCACAGTGAAAATACAGAGTTAAAGCAACGTTTAAGACAACTCAAATTCAGTTACAATGATACTTCTTTCCTCAGTTTAGTAACTAATGAGAGAGTCATTTTAGATAGATTTCTCGATTTTCCTTTAAAAAGCATCAGGCTTTTCTAATCTTCAAAAATAAAACTGTGTGCTGAAGATAAGGTTGCTTTTTCTTTCAACCAAAACAAAAGAGAGAAACGTAGAATTTTTCTGGAAAGTGAAAACACCAGGTGAATTAACTTAGCTCCACAGCAATTTTCTTTTTCAGTGAAAGTCCTTACTGCGTTTCCAAATCACTCACCACAGAAACTAAACCTTGTTTTGGGCCTCCCCATTCTTTGTCACTTTAATTCAGTTGTTTAAATGCACCACAAGTTCTCCTCTCAGATGAGACGCTAATCATAGAGGCAGTCTTCTTAACCAAAACTGAAAAGCAAATGAGTCCTTGTGTATTTCACCATCATTTCGGCTTGCAAAAGTAGAGGAACACCTTTGTTTTACGGAAGCAAAATGACAATCCACAGAGTCTCAGCCTCTTTTCACGGGCATCTGCCCGCAGATCATTTTAGTCTGTAACAGTGGTAAGCTTAGGGGATCAACACCCAAATTACCTATACTTTTATTTAGCTACCAGGTGATAACAATTTGGCCATAATGAGCCTAAATTGGCTATAAACTGGTTTCCTAAAGTTTTCATATTTTAAGCTCCACACATAAAATGCATTTTATAAACAAACTTTTGCATTTTCTTTATTAGTTCTGTCTCCAAACAATACATGAAGTCTTCAACGTGCTTTTGCTAAATTTTTTAAAAATATTTCATTTTCGGGCTTCCCTGGTGGCGCAGTGGTTGAGAGCCCGCCTACCGATGCAGGGGACACGGGTTTGTGCCCCGGTCCGGGAAGATCCCACATGCCACGGAGCGGCTGGGCCCGTGAGCCATGGCCGCTGAGCCTGCGCGTCCGGAGCATGTGCTCCGCAACGGGAGAGGCCACAACAGTGAGAGGCCCGCGTACCAAAAAAATATATATATATATTTCATTTTCTATGTAAGAAAAGTGTACTGAATCAGATATATATTATGTCACAAAGGCAAAGATTAATTAGATTTGCATTGTCCATTACATTTCAAGTTTGTATATGCTGCTGACTTGAGCTGCAAGAAATGTACAAAGTTTATACTATTAATAAACATCATCTTGCCTGTATGGAATCTTTTGTCTCAAAAGCCTTACAAAGGAATGAATTTGGCTATTTATCATGTCTCCTACCATAATACTCATTTCGCCAAACTACCCATATTTAGTTCTTCTAATCTTTTCTCATAAGTCAATCCCTTCAACTCATTAATCTTTCTTGTCTCTTGTCTCTGTTTCTGCCTGGTTTACTAGGAAGGTAGTGCACCTTACAAAAGACTTCCCCCTTCTCTTAATCTCTATTCAAAGGATTATAAACTTCTTGAGGGCAAGAACCATGTTTTCTTGAATTAAAAATGAGTTACAGAAATAAGATGCCTTTATTGGAGATAATCTTAAATCCCCTTGCCTTTTGCTAGCTGACTATGTTTTAAATCTTATTAATTAGGAAAGCTGCATTTTTTGTGCTTGTTTCTTCTCGGAAAGAATGTATCACAGCTGAGTACCTTCAGACTTTTAGACAATAGAGGAGGGGTGTGTGTGTGTGTGTGTGTGTGTGTGTGTGTGTGTGTGTGTGTGTGTGTGTGTGTGTGTGTGTGTGTGTGTGTGTGTGTGTGTGTGTGTGTGTGTGTGTGTGTGTGTGTGTGCTCGCTCGCACACACCCGTTTGTGCTGGAATTACTACCACTGGATGCCCTGTGATGCAATTATTCTCTTAAAGAAACTGAGTTACATTTTCCCGGTGGGAATTAACATTATGCATGATTGATAACAAGCTGTATTTTGGTTTTCTTCAAAAAAAAAATTCTTTAAACAAAGATTTCTGAAATCAGTTTCCAGTGAACATTCTGGACCTTTTCCCCTAAATAGATAGCATTCTACCCATCAAATGATTATAGCCATAAATAACTTGTATTCTTCTCAACCCACTGCTCTATATAAGACTGAACCCAAAAAGTTTAAATCTGGAGGTGGAAAAAAGTAAGCAAATGATAAAATAATATAAGGCCCTTTACTAAAGTTAATTTTAAAACCTATGGGGAAAAATGCTTTTGTGTTCAGAGGGATGAGAAACCCTGAGGGACAGAAAGATTTAAAGCAGATTCAGGAATTGGAATTTAAGGAGAATTCACAAGATTCTGACAGATGGAGAAGGAAATAAGGGCATTTAGGTACTGGGAAAATGGCCTGTACAGAAAAACTGAGGTGGGTTCAAGTTAAATAGTAGAAGGAAGTAAACTTCTGTTACTCAACAGAACACTAATAATATATCACAGCAGAATGAAGACCCCAAAATGTGAATACCAAATCCCAACAAATAATAATGAGAACATAGGCCAGAAATTAAAATAACATGGTGGGGGGCGGGGGTTCTTGGCTTCAAATTGTATGAATAATCCCAAGATTTTTCTAGCACTCATAATTAAAACTCCTCCACTTGGAGGCTATTTAAAAAATAACTTTACCAGTAGTTCAGATTAGGATACGAGCAGCACAGAACTGTCCAAACAATTGTTAGCAAGACTTTTTAGTGCTGCAGGGGAAAGAGAGCAGACTGGAACAAAAGACTCCTTAGTGTCTCTGCCATTGGCTTTCTACGTGGCAACCAGTCTGCACCTGGTTTTTTCATGTGTAAAATGTGTATAACAAATACCCTTCCCATTTGTTGTGATGACTAGTAACATGTATCTAAAAGCACCTACAAAAAAGTTCGACATATAATAGGTATCAATAATTGGTAACTATTACTAGTATATACTTTTCCACTCTAAGGCCTCTTTATATAATGATTAAATATTTTTGTCACCTCTCCCCTCAATCCTGAAATGCTTGTCTTCCCTTCTCCACCTGTCAAAAATGTGTGTCTTTCAAGTAGCTATTACTATAACATTTTTATACACAATCCACTACATTCTACACATAATCTACTACATGGTTCCTGATAGTATTTTTTCCTAGTGGGTTTTTAATTTTTGTAATTATTTTGAGATGAAACATAAATCCTAACCCTTTCAGTAAATAATGTGAAACTCAAAAATCTCAGAACATAAAGGAGACTCGGAAGTGACCTGGTCCAACCATTACCAGGTGTATGTGTTTCTTTAACATCCTACCATATAATTAATTCAACATCTGTGGAATATGTCCAGGAAGGCCACTATTTCTAATGATAGCCCATTCCAATCTGAAACAGTTATAATAAAAGGCTCTTCTTTTGACTGAGCCCATGCCCCTCTCCCTATGATGGCTAAACAAGAAAGAAATCTAAGCACACTTGTGTCCAAAGATCTTTTGCATTTGGGAGCCACCTTGACCCCTGGAGCGTCTCTTCTCTTCCTGTCTCTTCCTAAAGTACCCACATCATTCTGGCTGCTCTCTCCTTTAATGCTTTTAAGATATGATTTTAAATTAGTGAAAAATAAGACTCCTGGAATGTTACACAGTAGTTTCAGTTCCGTATCAGTATTACTGCTCTTGAACAAACGCTCGACTTCTGTTAATGCAACCATACTTTGGGGGGCAGCCCAAACAAAGTTAACAATACAAAAGTGTTAACCCATACTGAGTCCCCTAAAGCGATTAAACCCTTGGCCTTTCAATACAAGGAAATCACTTCTTTATTATCTCCTGGGTATGGGGACTTTATATTCATCCCACTGACCTATTCCACTCTGCTGAGATGAATTTGAACCCTGATACTGTCAACCAACTGGTTAATTTATACCAGTCCTGAAGGCTCTTCAAATCTGATCCTCCTACCAGCAAGGTGCTCATTGAGAAACAGAGTTATATACCATGATCAGGGACAGAGCGCTCTGGAAAGACACTCCAAGTTTTCACTGTTACGTGGAGCCATGTAATCAGCATTCTTTGACTCTAATGCCACCATTTTCAATGTTATAAACAGATGCCTTGCTGATATCTAAGGACATTACATTTAATGTATTCCCCTCATCAATTAATTAATTCTTTAACAAAAGAAACATGGAACACCTTGTAGGATATCTTGGCATATAAAAAAAAAAAACTAGGTATAATTGCCTATATGCCACCTAGAAAAGAACATTAAACAAACTTCTGTGCCACAGGTATTTATAAAATCAGAAGTTTATCAAAAAAGCTGACCAAAGCTTATCTCTGACCCTCCTAACTCCCTACACCCTACGTAAGTCAATGAATTATTCCTTGAAAACACTGTAGATTTTCAAATAATCTATAATTATAACCAAAGGAAGATTCATGCCTTGCTTCATTTATCTGAAAACAAAATTTAAATTTTAAAAATGCTTGGAAAATCTTTCTTTACAATATTTTATGTGTCATAATATTTTATATCTTTATATCTTTGTAATAAATGTTGCTTATCATATTTTAACTTTCTGGCCCCCACCCACATTCTCTAAATATCATCAATGTTTCTTCACAAAAATCAAAAGGTAAAATGCTCTAAGGAGACTTTATACATGAGAAGTCTCCACAACCCAGAATATTTTATGAATATTCATTGCAAGGGACATAAAGCAGGTATATGAGGAGACCGGATCTGCAAGAAAAAGCCAAAATGTTTCCCTACTGCTTCTTTGAATATTTTACGTAGGCCATTTCTTCATTTAAAAATATACAATCCTCCTTAATACTCCACTTAAGACAGGAAGTTACTCCAGAGCAACAAAAATCATCTCTGTAATTACCAACATTCTACTTTCAGAGCTATTTCTCCCAAGGAAAATGGCGAATATTTAGTTCAGGATCCCATTCAAATAGGCTGTCATAATCACACATTCTAATGTCTGCTAACGTCTGTCTAACGGAGCAGCTGCCAGGAGATGTACAAATACCTCTGACCTTTGGGTTCATAGCAGCCAATGTCCTCTTTTTCACCAAAGAGGAAAACTTTCAATAAATAAGACTTATTTCCCTGGAGCAAAACTAAGATATTTAGTTTTTAAGTTTGTCAAACTGTCAAAGATGTGGACTTTAAGAAGAGGAGAAAAACGCAGATAATTGAATGATTCCCCATGGATCTACTCAAGCATGACTTAAAATGTTTGCTTTTCCTCAAGGTTAAAAAATTCCTCAGCCCCTTATACTACAGGCCTGTCCTATTATTTATTTGTTACAACGTACTGCCAAGTTCCCAGATACAATGCATGGGAATTGTGATCTGATGTGTTACAAAAGGACCTGATGAATGTGTTACAAAAGGACCTACAATATCACTAAATTTGCAATTAGATCCGACTAGAAAATTTTGCATTTAATTTTGAAGATGTTCAATATTAAATCTTTTATTTTTCCATAAATACTTAAAATCCTCCTGTAACCCCAACCCCATTCTTACCCAGATCCCCTCTACTAACCAAGTCCAGAATGTGTTCTGAAGTATACAGGTGATATTAGACAATTTCCATTAATCGGCATTATCATAAACCTACACAGAATTCAAAAGGTAAAGTATCACATATTAATTTTAATCCATTACAGATTTCAAGGATTCTAGAGTTTTAAAATATTCTAATAGAAAGTTAAAGCCAGGGTGAGATGAGATCCCAGCAAACTATATTTATTGTGTTAATGTACCATTTGTCTTCTGGGCAAGTAACTAAAGGTCATTTGTTCTTCATGGCAAGTGTTGAAAATAGTTTACATCGAAGGTCTAACTTAAAGGAACAATGTGAAACCCCTCAGGCCTAAAATGACCTTTTTATGCCAACACAGATGTCCAAACCTCTTAAAGAGGGGAGCAGTGATGTTTGCACTCGGATTTCCAGTTACTTCAACTCCCTTTTCCTAAATGCCTCTGATGGAGAAATTAGAATCCTTTCCTGCTCGTAGATCTCAGTGTATTTGATCAACCATCAGGGCCAGTTATCAAACTTGAATGTCGGTCTGAAGGGGGGCAAGTTCCCAAGCCTACCTTTGCCAAGTGAAAGGGAGACTGTGGGAGAGAGAGGCACATGGTAAAATCCGTTTGGGGTTGGGGAGCTGCTTCCATTCCCCAGGGTCTGAGCAGGCTTCTGGGAAACTGGACAGTCATCCCACATAGTACCTGGCAGACACCCAAGGAGGCCTAGCCAGAGCAGGCCTCCTTCAGAAGCACAAGGGTATGAGGGAAGAGGAATAAAGAGGGAAGATAAGGCTTGCAATTGAGATCATAGGCTGTTTCACTTGACCAAAAGCCTTTGCTTCCAAATAGCTGGGAGCTTTTAGTAATTCTTGCCTCCCGACCTTCCAGTAAAACCCAGAATGGTCAAGTGGTAAAAATGAAACAACTATCCAATAAACATTTACCCATTTTCATGGCCAAGCTGGCTGCATTTCTTGTCATCCCAAAGAAGGATCCGAAGAAAAGACTGATGGAGACAGAGGGGTATATGTTTTCACTTTCTCTTCCAGATCAGCTGGGGCTGATTTTTCCACCAGGCTTTGCTAACCACACATCGAGGTTTCTGTCTATGAAAAACAACCCACAAATGCACCTGAAACGTGTTCTAACTTTTAACGTGATGTATAAAGACACCTAGGTTCGAGCTCACTCCGTACTGCCCACAGAGACAGAAGGCAAAATTGATGTCGAAGCCCTAAGAGCAAATGTCTCTTGGGTTCACAAGTCCTCCTGCCCTTTATGGCAGACTTCACACATTCACCCTGCTGCTTTGCCACATTTGGGTGGCCAAACAATGGCACAGAACAGACACTGCAATGAATAGAAGAGAAACCATTTGTTCTATAGAGCGGTTTTCTTCGGGTTACATATTCTATCACTATGCAGGGCAAGAAAAGCACCTAGGGCACCTAGAACAGATTCAGATTTTAGTTTGAACTTGTATGGAGTTCTTAATTAAGAAAAGAATTGTCTCCTGGAATTTTGCCCTGTGGTTTCCCAAGCTTGTTCGTGAGATGGGCATTGGACATTTAAGGGAGAAAAAAAGGAAAGAGATTGCTTTTATAGTACTTTTAATATCATTTTCCTTCTAGTTACTATAAAGTAAACTAGACTGTTGTCCTTTTTGACGAAGCATTTTCTTTAAATATGACCATTAGTACTATGCAAGCACATTTTGAAACAGGTATGAAGCCAGTATATCCAAGTGTGGCTGAAACCCGAACAGTTATTTTTTTCCACTTACACAGGAAAATTCAGGGGAAAATTGGTTACATGGGCAACTCACAGTTTCTTTTGGAACACTTTCATGGAAATTCAGGCTGCATTTGATACCCACATCATATTTTTTTAATGGTGTTGTGTGGGTGGATTGGAGGCACATGAAGAGCTCCAAAATCCATATAAATATCCAAACTGGGCATGGAGAAACTCTCTCATTTCCGTTTTATTGTCTACTGCTCACTTGTGAACTTATTCGTAGCACGATACTCTAATATTCCTTTCTGCCTATTTTAACTTAAACATTAGCACCAGGCTTCTAAAACACATGGCTAAAAATGACATCACTCTCTCAAAAAAGATTTTTAAAATAACAAAAACCAAAAGAAGCTGCCCCATTCAAAATAAGGGGAAGACAAGCTCACCCTTCTTCTTTTCATCCCAAAGCCAACCAAGATCGACAAACAAACTGACACACAAAAACCGAACATCTCTTTCTTTTTCTCTTCATGCCAGGGTTGCTGCCTGGGTGGTAGCCATTCATGCTGGCTTGTGTGCACTTGGAGTGAAGGGACTAGTTAATGGGGAAATTACAGATGACTCTGTGTGGTGGGTTCTCTGATTTACATTTGTGGTAAAACCCACGGCAACTGATCTGTAACTCTGACTTGAATCGGGCCCTTACATGGACATTTCTCCAGCCTGTGGCAGCACCTAAAAGGCTTTCTGGGAAGTGTTCAAGAGGCTCCTCTTCCTAGGTAGCCCTTGCCAGAGTATTTTAACCTCCTTTATTATACCAATCATGGGTGTCCTGAACATCCCTCCCACACTCATCACCAAAGTAATGCTCACTAGAGTCACATGCTGATGTTTGGTTAAAAAAATTTTTTTCAGGCAATGAAAAATGATAAATTCGGGGTTACGAAAGTTAGAAATAATATTTGAATCGAAGTTTTAAAAGAGAAGATGCACAGAAGTCCTTTGAAGTCCAGTAATAACCAAGGCATACTAAACTGACCAATATAGGAGAACAAGGGGATAAAGGACAGATGAAGGGACAAAGAAATGGATGTAGGACAAACATCCATTATGATAAACACTGGGATCACATTTCAAATCCAGGGCTGTCCAGTGCATTAACACTCACTCTAAAAGTATGTAAGTAAGTAACGGATCTCCATCTACCTTCTTTGCACTGTTTTCCCTCATGGCCTAAGAGAATGCTTTGCCTTTCACATTATAGAGATTTGCTGTTTCACGCTCCTAGTAAAAAAAATTTTAGGGTAAATTATGAGCCAACAAGTCACTACACGTTGAAATGCATTTGCCGAATTAGGAACCCAACATCTTCACTCCATTTAGTTGTTTTGCGGCAATGAAGTATAAACAGCTTTGGTTAAAGCAAGAACTACAAGCAGATACACATACTCACCAAATTCTTGGTCATAATGAAATTCTTAAGCTCAAACTAATCAAAAGATGAAGGAAGAACTACCATCTGTCTCCCCTTCCTATTAGCCTGTTAGATTCAAACATTTCAGACTGGTTAAAAAAGGTTTCACAATTCAAAGTCCAAATGTAGTACCAATGAAAACTCAACCACTGAAATAGCTGTTGATTTTGGTAACCAGCTAAAAGTCAGGTAATAAAGGACACAAATGCCTTCTGATTGATTGCTCGGTCTCATTCCCCCTGATTTAAAAGTCCCTGAAAAGTGTCACTCTTTTTGGTGTGAAGCAAAGATTGTAACATTTTTCCCCATAGGAAATATCTTGCCTAAATCAAAATACATTGCATACTGTGGTACATCTATCTCAGGGCGTTTAGTAAAACTAGACAACTGCAAAAAAGTGAAGGACAGTTTCTAGCCCACAAGGTACAAGACCAGTAATAATCCTGAAATTATAAAAAGCAATCATTTCATAGACTTTGGTAAAGTTGCTTTGAAAAGTCAATGATTCAATCCCCTCAAGTATTAATAGAAACAGAGGTTCGGGGTTATAATAAACACTTAAGGCCATCTTGTCATGGGCAAGTGATGCTATACAACGTTACCATAACTGAATCGCTTCTTGGACTCTACAAGTGATACTTATGTATTTTGTTCTTGATACTTCTGATGAAAATTGCCCTTTTACAAAAGAATGGACTGTAAAGTGGTTTAGATTTATTGCTATATACAAGGTCTCAGATGTTAAGTTTAAGATATGAAGTTTTCTGTGGGTATTAAAATTTTTTAAGAAAGAATACACTGAAATAAGAAAATTCAAATATATATGAACACTATTCAAGCCTTCTGATGACTTCTTTCCCTCCTTCCGCTTCATTAAGTAAACTATTTTCATTGTCGTGGGCACAACTGACAATATAACATGGTCTTTCCTGGTGTTCAATCCCCATACCTACTTTACAAGGTGGTTTGTCAAAAGGGCATGGTTTCCCGAAGGAATCCCATCTTTGTTATATACTTGCTTGGACTTCGTGAGCCTTGCCTATCCTATAGTTCCCAATAAATTATATCCTTCTTCACACTATGGGGTTTTGTCTGTGGGCTGGGAGTGGCTCTCTTATTTTCTTCTAATGAGTAAGCTTGAAATCTCTGGCTAAAAGTCAGTGTCAGCGGTACTCAAACTTGTCAAAATCATCAAAAAACAAGGAAAGTCTAAGAAACAGTTACAGTCAAGAGACGCCTAAAGAGATGTAATGCGGTATCCTGGATAGAGTCCTGGAACAGAGGAAAAAAAGATACTACAGAAAAATTAAGGAAGTGGGAATAAAGTATGGACTTTAGTTAATAATAATGTATCAATACGGGTTCATTAATTGTAATGTAATTAATGTGCCACACTAACGTAAGATGTTAATAATAGAGGAAACCAGAGCAGGGGTGGTATATGGGAACTCTTTATACTGTAACTTTTCTGTTAATCTAAAACTCTTCTAAAATAAAAAGTGTGTTTTTTAAAAGTCAGTGTCAGTAATGATGCAACTGAGTTCTCTTTAAATGCAGAAGTACTTGTATCAATTGATAACTTCATTTGTAGAATGTATTGGGTGGTGTGAAAGAACTGAAAAAATTGACACAAACTCTTTAGAAATAATGATATCTATTGAGATTCCTTGCCTACCGTGAAAATAACTTCAAGGTTTTCATGCTTTAAGAAGAGATAAAATGTTTGGGTAAATCACACTGATGTATAGAACGTATACATGGAATGACTGGGTAGGAAAGTCACTCCATTCCCTTCCTCCCCCTCCAGCAGATAGCACTACACAGGGTAATAAAAAATATGGACATAGCTCCTCTTGCACTTATGAAATATATAAAGGCAAGATAATTGTAGGACCTGATGGGTTTACTGCTCCCTGTAGGTCAGTTGCCAAGCAAGAAACTGGAATATGTTTTCTTATCCAGACCATCCAATAAAAATGACAGCAGATAATAATACCTTTGAAAGTTTCAAAGTGCTTCACATTTATTATTTCATTTTATCCTCACAACAACTGTGTGAGACAGACAGCATAGATTATTATTAGCTGAGTTTATGGATAAAACAAAGACACAGAAAGGTTATAAAACTTGCCTGAAGTCACACCATAAGTAAGTGACCAAATTCACATGAGGATCCAACTCTCCCAACTTCAACCTCTCACTTTAACTCATACCTGGGGATAATGTGCTTTCAAGAAAAGAACTTTCTTATCTTAATGTTGTGTTTTATAGTGTAATGCATAGCATTCTAAGAATAACAGGAGTCTCTGGTGAGGCAGTTCCAATGTACCACAATTTCATATAAAACATAAATGCTAAATAAAATTAAATAGCCATGGTAGCATAAAAGAAAACTGATCAGTCTTTCCATCAGTATCAGTGTAATGAAAACAAATACCAAACAATAAAACAGTATTGCTTACAGAATTAAGTACAGAATTTATTATTTACAGAATTCAACGAGTCTACCTCCAAAGATACATGACTGGAGGCCTATTAATTTTGGATCTGATTATTGCATATTATGTCATCTTTGCCTTAAAAAGTAATTTTATTCTGATACCATGATAGCATGGTAACTTCAAATACTCACTGCTAATCTACCATCGATAGCCACTTTTGTTATAAAATTGCTATAGTCCACCTTGTTTTCAATGAACCACTGTCAAATAAAGATATCTATTTATAACCTGACATTTACTCAGGAAACAGTGAAATTTAGTTCCTGTTCAATTTGGCTACAACTAAAAAAGTATCAGAGTGATTTAGTCATTCAGTGACTATCTACTGGGTGTCTGCTGTGGGCACTGCACTAGAATATGGACGCAGTTCGAACAAAGCAGAACCCAGTGTAGTGGGAACTCAGTCTAATCAAGGAAAGCCAGTATAACTAGGTACAGAATCAGAAGACCTGAAGGGATTATCCAAAACCCTCTTGTTCTTATTCTTTTTCCTTCCTCCACTTACAACTATAAATGAGTCCAAAAGGTAGTTAAAACACTAGGAATATTATATGGAAAAGATAATTCACAAAACCACCCTCGGGAAGTTAATTCCAGAGAATTTAACCTGGTTTTAATAATGAATCTGGATGCTGGTTTCTTTTCAGTTTGAGTGAATATTTGAGACCAATGGTTACTTCGAGGTCGACTTCCAGGACAACAGCATCAAAAAGATACAAGTCATTTCTAGTTTAGCTTCAAGAATCTGATTAAAGAAAATGTTTAAAGTTGTGAAGTATATCTCATGATACACTAACATCCAAAACTGTACCACTTATGAATAACTACTTATTAATGATATTGAGTGTAACCAGAGAAGGTGTAGATTTGAGAATAAAAATCAAAGCAACCATAGGGTTGGGGGGTGGGTGTGTGGTAGAGCAAAGAACGCAAACCTACATCTAGAGCAACGTTGTGAGAGAGTCCTTTCCTGGCAAAGCCAAAGGTGGGATTGGACTCTGGATAATTTCTAAGCGTTATAAATCACTCCAGGTTTTTAAACTATATTTGAGAATTAAACATGAAGTGAATCCCATAATTTATTCTATGACAATAAATTCAGTAAAATAGGCCACAAAGATCTAAGCTATTCAAGGGAAAACAAACTTGAAACAGTCTAATCTCATAACCAAACAGTGCTGAAGTTGAAGAACAGTAGTGTCCATACTCCTTGATCCAAAAAGTGTGTTTTAGGAGGGGAGTGGTGAAGGCAGAATTCCAGCATCTTAATAACTGCAACTTCTGTTCATTTTCAAACAACTCCTACACAAGCAAAAATACCTATAAAGAAGAGTGATGCCTAAACATAGAGAGGTTAGAGTTTACCCAAACTTTTTGAGAAAAGCCAAATGGGGCTACAAATCCTTGGAGACATGGCTTGCCTCTGTCCTTTTTGGCTTTGACTATATGGAAAAGAACAAAAATTAGAAAAAGTATCATTCATTTTTAACACTTCTCCCAGATCCTTCCTTATCATCCAAAAATTATCCAGCTTCACCCTTATGTTTGAGGAAATGAAGATTCCAGGAATTTTGACTGTCTGGCTCAGTGTACAAAGCTTCCAAGTTCCAGGTAACTTATGTAATGTTACTGGGAGTAGCAGAAGAGAAACAAAACAACTGTGCAAAAAGCCTTGAGGGATTTTTGTATTTGGCTGGTTAAAATGTTCAGAATTATTTAAGAGTTGGAAAAGGAACAATAAACCACACCCTCAAAGAGCTCCAGTCTGAATTCCACCATTAGTTTATTGTTTTCCAATCCAAAATTTCAGTGGATTAATGAGAATAAAAGAGCCCCCCCAAATGTGGTCATATAATCTAGCTTGCCCGAAATATCAAACTTCTAAAACATAATTTGGTTAAAGAACATAGACTGAATTTATTACTTTACACCTTACTCTTTATGGATACAGAAGTTCTACTGGCTTCTTCCCAAGGTAAAAAAGCTCATCTCTCCACTATTTGTGGTTTTGAGAAGCGCCACTAAGCATGGAATTTGTTATGACACAGAGCTCTCCTGGACTTCATACGAGAGGAAGCTGTTAGAAAATGATCTCACCTATAACACAGTCCTTTAGCAGAGACACCGAAGATAGTGCTATGAAGCCACTGCAGGCTTTATCTATAAACATATACAATCATAGGAGTTATAGAACATGGTATCATCAGAGCTAAAGCCAGGGTATAGTTTGTCATACAATTTTAGAGTTGAATCAACTGTAAAAGAAAACTAACAAGACGTATTTAGATCACTACTGTTTACCAAATGGCTATAATATCTCTCTCCAAAATATTATTTGTTGAAGATATGTTTCTCAGGGAAACATAAGTAGAAATGGATATGAAATTGGATAATCCCTTCAGGTCTTCTGATTCTGTACCTAGTTATACTGGCTTTCCTTGATTAGACTGAGTTCCCACTACACTGGGTTCTGCTTTGTTCGAACTGCGTCCATATTCTAGTGCAGTGCCCTGGGGAAAAAAAAAGTAGAAGTCTTCATTTGAGTCTGTTTACTTTTTAAAAACAAAGTTCCTCTGTTTTACCTTATTAACTACCAACAGAATCATCCTAAAATTCCAGATAAAGTGGGCAAGGAGGTTCAGGATTGGTTTGAAAGCTTGGAAGAATTTCAACAAGCGCCTTCCAGCAGTATACACTGTGGAGAGCCTTTGTCCTAACATCTGGCGGATTTATTTATTGGGTCTTTGTCAAATGCCAGGCATCATTCTCAGTGTTTTAGGTGGATGATTTCAGTTAAGACTCGCGACAGACTAATCAGGTAACTAATGTTATTATCCATTTTACTGGTACAGAAACAGAGATAAAGTAACTTTCCAAAGATCCAGCAAGTTGGCGATAGAGCTGGGACTCCTACTCAGAAAATCTGACTCCCAAATTCCCACTTTTAGCCCTCTCGCTGCACTGCCCCTATCATATTAGTCTATGCTCTTTCCACCTCTTCCTTCCTCAAAGGATCACGAGCATGGCCACCAGTGAAGAGCCAGGTATGACCCTGATTCTCTGTGCTTCAGTAAAATATTAATTCCAAACACCTACAAAAATAATTTCTCAGAATCCCCCCAAGCTTCATTCACTCAACATTTTGACCAATATTTACTGACTGCCTCTTATTTATGAACAAAATTGACTAATACATAATTCCTACCCAAAGAGTTTATAATCCACTACGGAAAAGGGCTATACAAATAATTGAAATGAACTGCAAAGAATCAGATCACTACACTCTTCTGCCTAAATCTTTACCAAGAGCTTAAAATCAACACACACTGAACACGCTGGTTCACAAATCCCTACACGAAGCGGTCTCTCATCACCTCTCCAAGAGCATCTCTTACTGTTACCCCCTTTCTCAGGATGCTGCAGATACTTGACCTTCCTCTTATTCTGGTCACTCACCAAGATTTCTCCTGTCTCAGGACCTTTCTGCCTCTCCCCTCTTCTCCTAGATCTTCCCATGGCTGGTTCCTTCTTTGCATTCAAGTCACAGTCTAACGCACATTCTCTCAAAGAGGCCCACCCTGAACCACTGAATCTAATCTGGCCTATACTTTCCTCCCCACCCCCACCCCCAAGTATAGTTCTATCATAATTATCTAACTGTATTCACAGCATGCATTACCATTAGAATTTAAGTATTTTTAAATTTTATTTTCTTGCTTAGGGGTTGTATCCCCATCCTCAACCAGAAGGCAAGCTTCCTGAGACCAGGAGCCTTGTTCTTGCACCTCCTGGACAGGAAAGGTTTCACAAAGTCAATAGCATAAGATATGGACTTCAAAAGAGATGTGGCAACTCAGCAAAGATGGGAGCTATGGACACTGCAAGGAAAGGTTATTTGCTCAATAACATGAACAAATATATCAGGAGAGAAATCTAGAGCACGTTCACGAAAGATGGAATAGTCTAGTTTGGATGGTATACATCCAAACACAGGAAAAGGAGATTGAGTTAACATCATGGAGGGTGTTCAGTGTCTGAAGGAAGAATTCTGTAGGTAGTGGGGAGCCACAGAAAGTTTCTTAGCAAGGAAGGCAAAACATAGCATAGGCTTAGGAAGATGAAAGGCTGATTTAATAGTGCAGTCAAAGGACACTAATAACATTTTAAGTCATTCTGATAAAACACTAAAAACCTCTGCTTTTTTTTTTTTGTAAATAGAAAACTCTCATGAGAGAACAGGAAGAGAGGAGCTATGAACTTAGTGCTGTTAACTATTGGAACCGAAAGTACAATGTTATAAAGTATAAAGTTGAACATAATGATGAAATTTGTTTCTCTAATATCTGTTCAAAAGCCTTTTGCAAAATAAACACAGATTTTATTATATCAAACCACCCAAAATGACTCATCTCTTTGGAAATGCATTTCTGGCATCTTCTTTCCTCGGGCCTCAAATTCTTTCAGAAAATCAAGCAGATTAGTAGCCTGATGACAGGACAGAAGTCAGAACTCAGAATCCTAAATCCACTCCTGCCACTGACTTGCTGTCTGACATGGAGCTTCATGTCATTTTTGTATTTGTAAAATATCTTTATGTGGCAAGCGTTTCATAAATGAACTAATCCATTACTGGGAAGTAATATAAATTTTCAAAATAATTGTATTAATACATTGAAATCAGTACAGACTTTTAATGGAATCCTTTACAAAGTATTCTTGAATTACACTTATTTATTTCTCAATCAGGCAGGGAAAATAAAAATATTCACATTAACGCATATATGTGAGAGTGTGTAGGTCTTACAAACAGTGGCTCTGTCTTAAAAATTCCCAGATAACAAAATTGAAAAATAGTTTCTTTTCAAAAGACATGATGATGTAAACACAAGGAAGTTTAAAATAACACTTGTATAAACTGTTTGAATTGAAGAGAAAAAAACACACCCCAAAAGAGTTTTGTCAGAATAAAAAGAAAACAAATCCCAAATCCTGACAGCAACATAAAAGCCAAATTCTCCCCCTTCCTTTCATAATGGCTTTTCTATTGAGCTTCATTTTGACCTTTCATTACTTTCCCAACATTGAAGAATATTGCCTTTCAAAACTCTCCATTTCTCTGCCAGTTGTACTATTATTCCTTCTCCCATTGTTGAGAGTTCTTAGCTACTGTGGTTCCAATATGAAATGTACAACTTTTGGTTTCTGCCAAACAAATATAAACCAGCACTTCTGCACACTTTCCACTTTAAATTCATACCCTGCAAGAAGAAAGATAATCATAAAGCCATAAACATGCCAAGAAACAGAAAACAGGGGAGTTTGTTATCTATTTGCTAGAAAAGAAACCATCCATCTTATAATCAATCTATAGCCAACACACCCTCCCCGCTCCGCTGCAACAGGATGTGCCCTCTGTGGAAGAACGCAAACAGCCTTAATTCATTAGTCAGAGCTGGGAGGGTGGACCAACTGCATGATCTGATTGATAAAGTTTCATTACAAATTAGCCCATCTCTTTGATGAAAACAAGCAAGGCAGAGACTGTACCATAATTTTATCCTCATAAATTAGTCAACCAGACAAACACTAAACAGAGCTTGCCACATGAGGGGCAAACTAATTTAATTAATTCATACACAGTACCTCATTAAGATCAGTTTTAGCACTAAGGCTGTGATCTTGTTGAGTCTGCATTATTTTCCACAAAGATGCCCACTTAGTTATGAGGGGCCAGGATAGGGGCAAGATATGCCTTTGTGTACTTGGGAAGACCCAGTGCAGGGAAAAATAACATGCACAAGGTGTAGATTCCCACAACCCAAACCAGCATAGACAAGACTTTTTAACATAAGTGTTCATTTTAATAGATTACATTTTGCTTTTGTTCCATGTTCCTTACTTTGAATTAGTAGTGAAAAACAAATACATTTCCTCACCGGCACAGTATAATTTATAGTCGATATAATAGACAGAAAAAAAAAAAGAAAGAAAACAGATTGTTTGTAAAAAATAAAGATTATTACAAATGCTTCTAGGTCATCTCAGGAAAAGATACAGATGCAATGCTTTCCAATGTCTTCACATCCTGAAAAGAATGCTCTACCTTCTACAGGCTCCCGAGACCTAATACTTGGAAACAGCCTTCTTGGTTGCAGTTACACGCCTCTAAATATTCTGCTTTATTTATTTACTATTTCTTTCTTTTTCTATAACCTCTTAAAAAGCACAGGTCTTCAGGGGGTAAGGGGGGAGGGATAGTTAGGAAGTTTGGGATTGATGTGTACACACTGCTACATTTAAAATGGATAACCAACAAGTTCCTGTATAGCACAGGAACTCTGCTCAATATTATATAACAACCTAAATGAGAAAAGAATCTGGAAAAGAATAGATACATGTATATGTATAACTGAATCACTTTCCTGTACACCTGAAACTAACACAACATTGTTAATCAACTGTGCTCCAATATAAAATAAATAGTTTAAAAAAATAAGATAAAAAGCAAAGGTCTTTTTCATAAATTCATGGGGCAAGATCTTAGTTTCTAAATACCATTATTCAATGGTATTTAGCTACAAGTAAGGAGATGCTTTGAAGTAGCAGAGTCCAGTGAGGTGGCAGGGAAAATATAAGATGAGGCTGGGACATCTTGTGGTGCCAGAAGATGAGAAAGTGCTAGAAAAAGGACATGAGCATCTCGAGAGGACATAGGAGTCAACCTAAAGTGCTCCCAGTGGCCAAAAAAAAAAAATGCCTCTTTCATGACAAACCTAAAATTTAAAGCATGTGTACCTTATTTTCAAAATATCTACCATGTTTCCAAAATGGTGTCCAATGCAAAAATAGTAGAGAACTAACTAAATAAATAGTGCGCATAAACGTTCAAATAGAACCTAGCCTGCCTTCTTTCTGCTCATGATAGCTAATGGTATGAACTCCAGCTCTAGTTTTCTCCCTCTTTTAAACAAAACCTGGTCTCCTTTGAGTTCATATCTACCTTGGTGAGTGGATTAAAAAGCCCAGCAAACTGAGCCTCGAGCTAATCCAAACAAGGCGCAATTACACTATTTCCAACCACTCTGGCTGCTCTCACTTTTTTTTTTTTTTTTTTTCATGCTGCATCTAAGATAAGATGAGGTGCAGGTGAGAAAAAACAAGATCAAAACTATTTAAAGTATTACCTCTCAATCCTGGGGTTTGCAAATTGTGCAGAGAGAGGAGGTGATACAGATAAGGAGAGACTAAAAACCAGAATCATTGTGGGAGACTTCAGGATTTACTTGTAGCGCTAGTAAAACAGTTCTGAGATCTGACCATGTTTGTAAATCTATGCCTAAATCTGGAAAAGACAAGGAAGCCTTACTGTGCCCTGTTTGTTGTTGTTGATTTTTTTTTTTATTCTGAAGCTTCAGAAACAGTGGCTTAAACTGCTAAATTAGAACAATACCTGTATAATATCAGTATCAGGCTTGAACTGAAAGCTGCAATGTAAAAAACCTTCAGTTTTATCTGGAAAAAGGCAAGAAGCCACAGAAACAAAAGAGGCAGTGAAGTGGAAGCTTGCTGGAGGAATGCAGTCAATATAAGAGAACAGATGTCACAGAAATTAAAAATAAGATGGTAGTTTCTTGAGATGTTATTGAATTATGTTACAATTGAAAAAAATAAGAAGTCAGTATGTGTCATGCTTTTAGCATGGACCTTCTTTTGAATATGTCCATATTTAGCCATAAGGTAGATAAATCTAACCATAAGAACTTTGTAAACACACCCAGAGAAAACAGGTGCTCTGAAAACAAGAAACTATTCAGAGTGTCCCACCACTGTTACACAGATAAGTTCGTCAAGGCAACCAACCAGCCAAGTGGGTCAAAAAGCAATTTTTTTCCTTTATTTTATAGGCAATTATTATACAACTTCTCAGACACATATATACCATGAGTCCATCAACTTTATGTAAAACACTGTCCCAAGAGCCTATGCCATTAAGACTAAGCTTTTACCACTCCCAGACCTGGAAGGCCAACGGTTGGGTATCTGTGTGTGTGCAGGTGAGGCTGGGGGACAGCAAGCAGAGGGTGGGCAATTTCTCCTCCAAACATACACCACTCTCTTCACAGCCATTTACGACCTTCTCTTTTCTCAACCCCTTTCCAGTACTCTGCTCAGGGCGGCTGATGCACACATTACTGCACTTTGTTCTAAGCATTTCATATGTATTTACTAAGTTAATCCTCAAAAGAACATTGTGAGATTAGTTCTATTATTACAGATAAGGAGACTGAGATGTGGAGGAGTTAAGGAAATCATCCAAGGAAAATAGTCAAGCTGGGATTGAATTTGGGGATTTGGGTTCCACATCTGATATTCTTCAGTCTCTACTATCTTTAGCAGTTTGGGGAATTTCTTTCTTTTTTTTTTTTCTTTTTTCAAAGTTTTATTATGAAAAATTTAAAACATACAGAAAAATTGGAAGATATATTTCTCCACCTAGACTCAACAATTGTTAACATTTTGCTATTTGATTTTAGCCATATATGTGTGTGTTTGAGACATTTATTTGTGGATATATATATATATTTTTTAGGTCATTTTTTTTTAACACCTTTATTGGAGTATAATTGCTTTACAATGGTGTGTTAGTTTCTGCTTTATAACAAAGTGAATCAGTTATACATATACATATGTTCCCATATCTCTTCCCTCTTGCGTCTCCCTCCCTCCCACCCTCCCTATCCCAACCCTCCAGGCGGTCACAAAGCACCGAGCTGATCTCCCTGTGCTATGAGGCAGCTTCCCACTAGCTATCTACCTTACGTTTGGTAGTGTATATATGTCCATGCCTCTCTCTCGCTTTGTCACAGCTCACCCTTCGGGGAATTTCTTAATGTTATCTTTTAGAGTAAATGAATGGTATCAACACATGACTCATTTAACTCAATATGAGTCTGAAGCACTAACAGCGCTGCCCACTTCTTTCTCTGTCTTAAAAAACCCCATCGCAGTCCACAGATTTCTGGGTTCTGAGCCTTGGACTCACTGCCACTAAGAGCTAGCTATTACTCACTGGAAAGCTCAGAACTAGTAAAGAAAAAAAAAAAACTGAAGTGTTAATTGAAGTAGTTTAATTACTTCGAGCAGCAAACACATATATTTTCTAAATCTGTACCTCATATTTCATGTGCCAACGAAAGAATGTAAAATTGGGGTTTGTTGGGATGGCACTCTTACAGTAAATATACTTCTGACTCACCCCGTAAGTGGAAGTTATGAGAAATCAGAACATATCTTACTACGTGCACAAGGCTGACCTATTAATCAAATTTCAGGTTACGCAGATGTTTCCGAAATTCCATATAAGCAGAAATCTGTTTTATTCCAGTTCTGGGCACAAAAACTCAGGGCCTTATTTTGAGTAATGAACCCCTTTAAGAATCTAATTTCTTTCCACACAGAAGAAAAGTACATTCACCTAAAATTTTACACTCAATTTCATGGAATCCATAAACCCCTGGAAAGTCATCCATGACTCTAGTTTAAGAACCCCTATTCAAGATATATACAGAATACAAAAGCGTACACTTCGGAAGGACAGCATTTACCAAGTTCATCATGATTTTTATCATTTAATATGGACCACAGTTCTTCATAGATATAATTTTATTAATAATTATTTTTTAAGGGCTTCCCTGGTGGCGCAGTGGTTGAGAGTCCGCCTGCCGATGCAGGGGACATGGGTTCGTGCCCCGGTCCGGGAAGATCCCACATGCCGTGGAGCGGCTGGCCCGTAAGCCATGGCCGCTGAGCCTGCATGTCCAGAGCCTGTGCTCCGCAACGGGAGAGGCCACAACAGTGAGAGGCCCACGTACCGCAAAAAAAATAATAGTTTTTTTTTTTTTAAGACAGTATATCAAGTCTAGCCTTAATGATATTTTTTAGACCACAACCATTTACAGTTTATTCATATAGAAAACTTATTCCACCTTCCATCTGGGGCCCAAAGTCCAGCACACCCAGGGAAACACTATTCTCCCTCTAGTGTGTGTCCTTCTGAATCCTCTATATGCAGTCAGAGGAGCAGCATCAGAATATATCACCTCTCCTGCTTGCTGGCCACCCAGAGGGCTTGTATACAAAGCTATGGAGGTAGAAGATGTGGGTCTAAGTACTCCTCTAATCAGTGCATCCTCCTGACCGGTCCTCCTGGTATGAGCGTCCTGCATTTTTGAGAATTTATGGGAATTTTGAGAGTAATTTGATTCCGGGCTACTTTTGCCTTGTGAATAGACTTTGAAAGTTTTCCTCATGGTGTAACAATAACAACAATATAGTAACAGTATGACAACACTTCTATGTGTGACAAAAAAAATTCACGGTACCATAGCATATTTTTGTAATCTTTTTCTGTCACTGCATAATATAAAAATCTTTACATGCCGATAGTTATATGTTCACAAAATTATTTTTAATGACTGTATACTATTCCACTGCTTGGGGTCCTATAAGTTATTTAAGCAATGTCACATTTTCAAACATTTATATTGTCTTCAACTTGTAACTATTACAAATATATGAAGTAATAAGCACAGCTGGCTGACAAACAAATTAAAAAGAAAAAACAATTAAAAAAATCTGAAATAGACAAAAATGCTCCAAGATGTATAAAAGTTTACAGAAACTGCCTCAGAGAAAAACGAGATGCAATAATGATTCTGAACAAATGACTTGAGTAGAGTGTGTTCTACCAAATTGCTTTCAGTAGCATTGCTTTAGGCCATATCATCCACAATGAAATGAGTTTTCAGTTTAAAAATGCAATACTTTCAATATACTGTGAGAAAGCTAACGGCAGAGATAAGTATGGAATATCATGGAAGAAGAAAGTAGCATTTAGTTTGGCTCTGCAGGGTTAACAATGGCTACCTACAAATGAAATCCCCTGAGCTGAGCCTTGAAGGATGATTAAGATTTAGCGAGGTTACCAAAATGAAAACTAGTATTCTTGCTGTCCTCTCCTATACAACTTGCATTTCAGGGTAACCAAATGTTCTTAGTTGATGAAGTAAAATTCTTCTTTATAGAAGAGTTCCAGCCAGCAAATGTGGAAGATATTATGGAATTATGCAATTAACATTTTGCAATCCTTAATGACATAACTGATTCAAGCAGTGATCATCAATGGATTAAACCATTAGCTGCACAATGATTGATGGTAAGGGAGGGATGAGGCTGTCACCACTTGGACCCACTGATCAATCTTATTCTAAAAGATAGACAGAGCTAATTTCTATTGATAGGAAATACAGTGGATATAGAAACAAGTAACACCAGAAGAAGACAAGTAAATAAATACAGAATATAGAACGTTCTATATGACCACTGACCTAGTTTCTGCAACAAGAAAACAGCATTAATAAAACACGGGGGTAGGGCTTCGCTGGTGGCGCAGTGGTTGAGACTCCGCCTGCCGATGCAGGGGACATGGGTTCATGCCCCAGTCTGGGAAGATCCCACATGCCGCGGAGCGGCTGCGCCCGTGAGCCATGGCCGCTGAGCCTGCGCGTCCGGAGCCTGTGCTCCGCAACGGGAGAGGCCACAACAGTGAGAGGCCCCCGTACCGCAAAAAGAGAAGAAAAAAAAAAAAAAAAAAAAAAAACACGGGGGTGGGAAATGTATTCAGTTAAAAGAGAAGTAGAAACTTAACCAAATTTAACAATGTATTATTTATTTGGATCATGATCAAACAATCTAGCTGTAAAAAGATTTTTTTGCAACAACTTAGGAGTTTTCATTATGCACAGGTTACTAAGTGATGCCAGGGAATTATTGTCAATTTTGTTAGCTTTCATAATAATAACACTGTTGTTAGGTATGAAAATGTCCATACTTCTGAAGACGCACACTGAAGTACAGGCGAAACTGTATGGTATCTTGGATTTACTTTTAAATACTTCTGCAAAAAAAGGGGAGTGGGAGGAGGGGGGAATAAATGAACTAGAGTGTCAAAATCTTAATGTTGAATATAGGAACTTTTTGTATGTTTCCATCTCCTTCTGTGATTATCTGAAATTAGTCATAATAATTTTTTAAGTTTAGCCAAGTAATACAGAGCAGAAAACCATGAGTTGGGGGTGTTATGTACCCGGCAAAGAAAACAGCATAAGCAAGAACTCTGACTCGACAAACACCGTGACGTCATCAGAGAGCAGCAAACAGTTGGGTAAGAAGGGCAGGCAGCACAGGTAGGGCCAGGTCCCAGGCGACCCTGATGCCACGCGAGGGAGCTTGGGCTTTACCCTGTAGACTATGGGAAACCAAGCGAGGGTTTTAAGCAGAGAATGACATGGTTCAATTACCCTCTGGTCTAGACCATCACTCCAGCGACCCTGTGCAGAGTGGATTTCAGGAAGGTGACGGAAAGGGGAGTAAGGCTGGAGAAGTCAAGTCCAGTTAGGAGCCTAAGGCAAAACTGAAGACAAGGAACGACAAAGGAGCGGGAATAAGGTAGAGGGGCCAGGCATTAGTCACTGGAAGGGAAAGAATGAACAAGTATCAAGGCTGACTTTCAACTTTCTGCAGGTGTGGCTAAGTGGCTTTGACACTGAAATGTGGAATTCAGGAGGAAAAGCATATTTGAAGAAAGGAATGAGGGGGAAAGGAAATGACAAAGTCCACGTTAAGCATCCCGAATTTCTGTGAAACAGCCAAGCTTGTTATACGTGGAGAACTCACGGTATCAATCACACCAGAGCTATGGATTCAAGGCTCCTCAGAATATGGGCAACAGCTGAAACCCCAAGAATGGATAAGATCACTCATCCCATAGTCCAGGGGTCAGGCTTGTCATTATTCAGTATCGAGCACAGTATTTAGTATGGTGTGGGCCTCCTACTAAGTACTAAATAAATGATGAATGAGATTGTCCAAGAAGAGCATCCAGAACAGTGAGCTAAGGGGAGAACTCTGGAGGTCCGACGTTAGCAAGTGAAAGCATAAAGAGGTCCCCGAAGGAAGTCAATAATAAAGCTCACACTAGGAGGAGGACAGAGACCACACAGCCACAGACACTGAGAGAAGAGAGGTTTTAAGAAAGGATGAGGCGTCAACACCGGCAAAGACAAGGAAGGAGGAAAATAAGGTTTGGAAAATGTCCATTCACTGGGCAAAATGGAAGTAAATGATGATCTTAGCCTTCCTGAGTCTCTGAGGCAAATGACCTACTTTGCTCACCCTAAAAATAAAGATAAGTAGCAGCATGATGGCCAGTAAGTAGACAACGTCACTGTTTGTGTGACCATGACCATGTCATTTAACCTTTCTTATTCTTTTCTTACTTTTTAAAATGAAGCCTACGAACTATATTATCTCTAAGGTTACATTCAATTCTAAAATTCTACAAAAGCAAACCCTTTGGTTTAAAGTGTTCCAAAGATAGTAAGAGCCAAGTGCCTACTGGTGTCCATTACATTTTATGCTGGACTTCTGCTCTACCCACTCTCTGCTTCATCCTCATTTTCTCTCCCACTGTTTTCTTGGTTTTTTTTTTTTTCCTATAAGTGGTCTTTAAATCACTTCAGGGTAAAAGTGATGGACCCTACATGATCCTAAAAATGACCATGACATTTATAGCAACAACTAAAAGATGACAGGTGAAGAGACACGTCAGGCCCAGAATTTATTTGTCAGCAATTCACAAAGATAAGAAATACTAAGAGATAAATTCCTAAAATATTCCTTGGGGATAAAGAGTAATTAACAGTGATAGCCAAAATGCCATCAACCCAGTAAGTAATCATGAAAGCACACAGCACTGAACCTCCTACCCTATGGGAAGTGAGAGAGATGCCCTGATGTGGAACGCACTGGCCTCTAGTCAGCAAGCTTTAAAAGAGTCCTCACTTTTATTTGATCTGCGCTTATATATGGTTGTCATGCTCTTGGGCCAGCAAATAACTAGAAAATTAGTTCGTGTTACTCCAGCAAATCCGCTAACTTGGGTCTTATCTACACTAAATATTTAAATCATGTCAGACAGATTGTACTTTAACATTGGAACCAGAAATCCATTAACAGCCTTAAAGACCAGACAATGAATCTGACATTCCCAATCTTACTTTTATTGATAAATGTTGAAAATATCAACCACAAAATTTAGTAAAAAATGATCTGATTTCTTTTCACTTAATCTGTATTAATGGCTTCACAAACCATTTTAAGAATGAATAAAAAGAAACCTGTCATCTGAATAAGAAGTTTTATGTTTACTACATCAGAGAACTTATTCAAATAGACTGGAATCACTTTTCTCAAATTAATCCCACAATCAGGTAGTTACAGAAACAAGTGTATTTTCATGCTCTAAACAGACGTTTGTTCATCTTGCTACCTACAATCAACACACAGGTGAGCACAGTATGTTTGGAAGCAATTCTAGAACACAAAAAAAAGACACAAAAAATAGGATATTCCACAGAAAGATGATGGAGTGGATAAACACATCACCACTGACCAGAATAGATGCTAGGCATATGGGAGAGGTTTTTAACTGAGGTCTGGTTCTCTATAACTCAATCAACTGGTTCCAGTTTTCAAATTTTTAATGATCTTAAAAGAGTTATGCCCCCCACCCCCGGAATGTTGATTAAGACAAATCAAATTAAACACCTAAAGGACGGGTCATTATATAGGCAGGAAGAGAACAAGCAGGCAGGAAGTAAAGACCAGGTAGATAAGCAAATGGGATGCAGATCACTGGCCCCAGAAGCTGGATAGTTAAAAGTTATCAGAAACACATCTTCAAGCCTTTTCAAAATCCATTTGCCTGGGCCACAGCCCCAGAGAGTCTGCTAGTGCCTGAACTTTAACACTCCACAAGTGACTCTGATGATAGGCTAGGATTGAAATCAAAGGGTCTAAGGCACAAGGTAGGCGATCTGAACAGAGGAAACACGTGCCAGGTACGAGCATGATTCTGAGGTGAGGACCTGGCCCCAACAAGAATTTCTTATGACATGAAAGTCATGAATCTCGATCAGGAGCTGGTCCAAGGTTATTGAGTGCTCATCGTGAGCAGCAAGTTAGTATTGCTGGGAAGGGGCAATGAAGGAAGAGAAGCCAAGTACAGTCTTTAGAGTATTTTCCACTTATTTGCACAATGACACAAATCTTAGGCGTTTATAACAAATTGCTTCACATGTGAGTGTCTTAGCCTGTCTCCACTCCCAAAGAAGGCAAATTCCGCAGGACCAGGGAAAGTGACTTGTACTTTATTGGAACAGACAGTATACAGAAGACGTGCAATAAATTACTAAAACTACTTTGTTACAAGGAAATCTCTAAACCACTCCCTCTACCTTTGCTCTCTGTCTTCCTCCCTGAAGTCACATGAACCAGAAAAGTTATTTCTCTTTTGATTTTTACTTGCAAATATCCTAATTTAATTTTTAATTCAACCTTTAAATTCATATGATTTTAATTTTCTAAATTTAATTCAGTAATCTGTTCACCTTCCCCATTCAAATAGGTTCACTTAGCCTATTCAAACATCTTTCCCCACAACACCCAAGGTTCCATGACTATGTTAAATCTCTATGTTAATTTACGTGACATGAACACAGGAATTACTGATCAGAAACTGTCCAAAAAACACTGTCACATCAAATTGCATCAATTTGATTATTTCTAAATATATACATTTCTAAAATATTTATGCATTCATTATTCAAAATCTTAATGGAATTAATTCAACAAACATTTATTGAGAACACCTTACTTTTATCATAAATTTTAGTGAGTCAGATACTCATTTAGGAGTTTGCTCAATAAAAACTCCATTGAAATTATCACTGCAATACATTTTAACTGATAAGCCATCATCATGATTAAATCCAATACTGAGTCAATTATTGTTGAAAACAATGAAGTACCACTACTTAAATCTATATTCCAGTCACAAGGGAGAATAAACAAAAGAATCATAATAAAAAGATTTTTAACTCTTAGAGACTTTGCAGCAAAGTGCTCAAGTATGCTGACCTTCCTCTCTGACACAAGTTCAGAAGCCTGAATTAACTCTAGGTAAAGTGATATTCTGTTCAGATGTCTTAGATTTGCTCACCTTAAAAGCTGTCCTAAACCACAGATACTTGATCTATCTACTACTGGAATAGTAATCTACATAATTTAGGGAAGTCGTTAAGACTATCATAAGCTCTAAATCCTTTTCGAAATTAACCACAGAATCCTATCTCCAGCCTTTCCATTTTCATCAGAACAGAACTTTAACAACTGACTCATTTTCTTTGCAGAGATCAAAGTTTAATAAAACTGAAAAATACTCAAGACTTAAATGTAACACTTTTAACTTAATGAAGACAATGTAAATATAAGCTCCTTTTTTTCTTTAGTGTCTTGAGACACTGCATACCTTCAGCTTAGTTTAAAAGAGGAAATGAGAGTGTGGTATAATAGAAAGAGATGTGAATTCACTGAAATTCTTAAGAGCTGGGTTCTCAACCTTGTTTCTAACTAAACAGAATTATCCTGGGCAAGTCAGGAGCCCTAGAACTCAGTTTTTGCATCCTGTAAAATAGGAACTTGATATCAGGTCATCTTCCAGGTCTTTCCGAAATCCAGGATCCCAGTGTACATACAGAGTTATCTCTAAATTCAATTAGAATCTGTTCGACCAAGGACTCTAGTCCATCCAGAGTCTTTTGTGTTAACTTGATAGAAAAGATATCAGGTAGGTCTAATGAGGTTAATTGGAGCAACATTAGAAGTGGTTTTTAGGTACTTAGGAGACCAGTCCAACACGGTTAGTTCTTACAGATGAAACCTCCATATTTAATTCAATACAAAGGCAAGGATTGTTGGTTTCCCAAATGAAACCTCTTGTCTGCAACCTGGCAAGCATATCTTCTAGTCAAAGGAGAGCAGAACACTAGGGAATAATTAAAGGGATCTCCAATATATGTCTATGCTTTACCTCCCCAACAAACCAGGGGTCAAATTCAGACCACTGTGTTTCTTTACATGCTTTTGTATTTATCTGAGAAAAGCCCAAGAATGTTTGAGGAAGAAATGCTATAGCCACTCCCCATTCTGACTCTAATCTCTAGTTTTCAGGACTGCCACTAGTTTGATCTTTTTTTAAAAATGCCCCCACTCATAGGCATATTATTTCCCTTGGAGCAAATCCCTCTTACCTTCTCAAACTGTCATAACAAGTTTGTGAAATTACAGAATTATGCAATTTGAAAGAAAGGAAACCTTAGAGATTTCTTAATACAATTCTTGTCTTGACATATATGGCCCACTTCTCTCTCTATAACAAGACTTTCACCATCTTACGAGGTAGTCCTCTCCATTGTTGGACAACTTTGATTTTTTGGAGGTTTTCCATTTCATAGTACTAAAATGATCTTCATTTATCTCTTGCAGTACTTTGAGAGCAACACAAAGCCACTATACCATCTCTTCCACGTGCTGGATACTTAAATATTTGAAGAGAGTTGCGACGTCCCGAGTTAGGCCTCTGGACCTATTGAAGTGTATCAATAAGGCCTTGCAACAATTAGCCAATTATTTCTTTTTTAATAGTGCCATCAAAGCACTGGATGATTAACCATTTAGACTTCATATTCTTTTTTTCTAAGGAACCACTCTCAAGAGAGTCTCCTATTTTAGCCTTACATACTAATCTTACATTTATCTGAATATTGAATTCTGATAATTTGATTCAACATATATAAGCTACCCCCTCAGCTACCTGTCATCTAAAGATCTGCTAAGCACGCTTTGACTGAAGCTGTCAGTAAATATTCAAAGCCAAGGGCAAGATCACAGTCCAGTTTCCATTAACACTCATCCATTAATCAATTACCTATGAGTTCAGTTGTTCTACCTGCCAAAAATCTACCTAAATATCTCAAGCTACTATTTACCCAACATTTTTTTCTCAAAATTATATGAGCAAGTTCTTTTGTAAGCCCCATTTGTCTGGGACTAGAACCTTGAACTCACTTCAAGAAGTTCTTACTCTATTCTTTATCCCAGCCTGGGCTTGAATTTCCACTGAAATATGCTGAATTTCCACCTTCCATTTTGGAAACGAAAGAGGGTTTGAAGAGTTCTTCCTTTATTATGCCAATATTAATTTTATTGCCCAATGTTATCATGGTAGATTTTTGAGAGCAAAGACCTCATTATATTTTAGTATTCACAGTGCAAACAAGATAATCTGGCATAATAAACTTTCCCAATAAATGCTGACAGAATGAATGAATGACCATGATCATTAACTCTCCCAAAGTTCCTGCCTTTCTTATATAAGCCCTAGTTTTGTACGCCTTCTATCTTTGATACCCCCTTTAAATTCTGAGCTTATCAAAGAGCTCCTGATAATACAGTTACACTTTTATGTAACTCCTTTTCTTTCTCAGCAGGATTATTCTCAATTACATAGTCAGAATCACAATTTTAGAGCATCTCATCCTTCTTGAGCTATATTTCTTCTTTATAATCTCTGTACATGGAATTATAAATCAGGCAACATTCACGCTTAATTGGTATTTTCTGTGTGATTTTTTTGTTTCTTCCTCCATTCTTCATGTTTCAGCTTCAACACATTTAGGCTCCTAACACTCGAAAAGATAAAAATAATAACATAAATTCGTTCTTTTGTATCTTTAAAGCTTTTATATTTCAGTTCTAATGCTTTAACTCCTTAAATTAATCCATAGAATGATTTAAAATCTTAATACTCACTAAACAATAAACAAGAGAATAAAAAATTATTCTAAGGAACTTAAATACTGAACCTAAAATAGACATTAGCTTTCAAAAGCAGGCATATTATAACTGATCCTTTAAAATCACACTTAGTAATTTAAATTATAAGAATGCCTTGTTTATGTAGCAAGTGTTCTGCAAAGCTCAGCCATCTGAAACAGTTGTGCTACCCAGTTCTACCTTCCCTTGACTTGCTGCCTTTTGACCAACATCTTGAACAGCAGATTAATAAATTCTGAATAGCTTTGAAAAACAGAAATCGCCAAGAAGACCTAAAATCATTCATAACTCAACATGACCACGCAGCTCATGAGAAGAGGGCCATCACTTGCTGGGTATGATTCTAATGGTCACGTCAACTGGCACTAAGCCCAGAAGCATGGAAAACCCAGTGAAGAAAGGCAGAGAGAAGATAAGATAGGTGGGTGGGAGAGGGAGAACGTAGCAAAAGAGAGAAGCAGAGGAAGTTAAACACAAGAACTGTAAGTAGACAGTACAAACAGAGAGAGCCATATGCCCTCTGCAGTCCTGGAGACTCTCAAGAGGTAACAGTTCGAGAGAATAACTCATGTCCCCAAGGATTACCCTAGACCACCAATGAATGTATAATGGTGACCAAACATGTTATCTAGTAACAGCTGACAGATGTTTCTGTCCAAGAAAACATATTTCTATGTCTTTCACCATCTCTCCACCCCCAGTTTTTGAAATCAGCAACAGGTAGGTAAGCTTATATTTGTACCACAACTCTCTTGAGCAGAACTCTAAAAGGCAGACTTTTATCAGAGTTCAAAAATTAATAACAAAATCCTATAGTAACTGTACCTCTACAAAAGTTTGGAAACATCATATATAAACCAACCACCACTATTTTCAACAGGAAACATTCCCATTTCACCACAAACAGTGAATAGAAAATTAGTCTCAACATACAGAAAAAAGTGCAATTTAGGATTTTGAATCCCTCACAAAAATCAGTTTCTCACCACCTCCAGTGTTACATATGATATATTGATCACAAATTTTATTAACCAGATTTTGAATGAACCGGATTTGAAATCACCTTGGAAAAGTTCCAGGTAAAAGCTCAAATTCTCCCATAGTTACTCAATCATGAAATGTTGAAAAGAAGGAATGATAAGAAACTAAAACGTAGTTTTTCTTTCCTCCACAGAATACAGAGAATCACTTATATCTCAGACAAATATATTTAGAATATTGGCAGCTCAAATTGGCATGACTGACACAAGTAGATAACACCCACAACAAACACCAGGCTGGGTCAAATCATTATCATAAGCAGTTTTGTGATCCATTTTTCCCCCTCTGTGAAACAGGTAAGAGAATGCTCCAAGACATCACACGTAGTCATTTACATACAGTATCATTCTATGGAATTTTCCAAGGTGTTAATTAAAAGTTATAATGAATGTTAATCATCTGTCAATTTCATTGGCAATCTCTGTTCAACCATATGCTTCTCTTTTACACCTGTAAGTTATTTTCTAAAACCATTACTTTAAATTGTTTTACTTCCTTAACATGATATTTGTATTAGTATTTAGGAAACAAAACTTCTGCAGGATATACAGCAATCTTCTATAGTTTTCTATGTATTTTCTAACTTCTTTAAATAAGGTATAAGTGTGTAGGCTTTGCACGATCATTAAACTTCTAAGAGAGAATCTAAAACCCTTTATTCTTTTGAAAAAAATCTTCATTCTTTCTTTTAAAAAATCTTTATACAGTCAGAATTTGAATATATTTTGAAGGTAGAGAAGACAGGCTTCCTGAAAGAAAGAGTTATGTGAGGATGACTTTGAGAATTTGGCCTGAGCCACTGAAAGAGAGGAGTGGCCATAACTGAGATGGGAAAGACTGCAGAAGAAGCAGAGGGTATGGGGTTGGGAGAGATCAGGAGTTCATATTTGTACCTATTATATTAAAGTCCCTATTAGACAGTGGAAGAGCTGTCAACTAGGGAGTTGTATATATGAGTTTAAAGATCAGGAGAGAGTTCTGGGTTCTAGATATGTATTTCAAAGTCATCAGTACATGTATGGCATTTACCTGTTAGGCTGGATAGAGACTAGCAAAGATTTCTGTTCTGATAGAAAAGAGAAGGGGTCCAAGAACTAAGCCCTAGGGCACACCAGTGTTTAGCAATTACAGCAATGAAGAGGGACCAAATAAAGAACAGAAAAGCAGCAGCTAGTAGGTAGAAGGAAAATCAAGGAAACGGAAGCCAAGTTAAAAGCATGTTAGGAGGCAACAAGAGTAAATAACACTTTCTAATGTTGCAGACAGGACAAGTAAGGTAAGGACTGGTAATTAATCATTGGCATAGCAACATGGAGGCCACTGTTGACTCGTTTTGGTGGCGTGATGAAGACAGATGCCTCTTTGGAGAGGTTTCAAGGGAAAAGGAGAGGAAAGAATTTGGAGTCAAAAAATTTACGCAACTTTTTCAAGGAGTTCTTCTTTAAACAGATGGAGACAAGTGTGGAGTGGCTGGAGAGGAGTGGCATCTAAAGAATGTTTTTCCTCTTAAAATGGAAGAAATAATATTTTAAGAGGAAAATGTTGGTAGTAGGTTGGTAGGAAAGATCAGGTAGAGGGAAAAGTTGATGATGCCAGAGAGAAAGAGGAACATGGGTGGAAGAACGTCTGAGCAGGCCAGAGGGAACAGACTGTAGATTGTGCATAAACAGAGGAGTCAGGCTTTACTAGGACTGCCTAGAGTTTATACGTAGGGGCAAGGAGAAGGCACGGTGTATGCAGGTAGGTGCATAGCTAGGTGACAGAAGTTTCAAGAAGTCCTCTTCCCGTTCCTTTAATTTCTAGAAGAAATAGGAAGCAAGATCATGAGCTGAGAATGCAGATGGAAGAGGAGTCATGACAAGTGTGAGAAGAGTGGGCTCTTCCCCCCAGAACAAGCTAGGCTCTCCCCCGTCACTGGACCCCGGTATATGCTATTCCTTTTCCTGAGAAATCTGTTCTCCTGGGTCATCCCACAGACTCTTCCTTCTCAACATTCAGATCAAAACTCGACCATCATCTTCCTTGACCATGCCAACCAAAGCAAATACTGGGAACTACTTTCTATCATACTATGCTATTTATTCTTCTTCATATGAAATTATCACATTTCTTATGTATAGTTTATTTTCTATCGTGCACACTGGATTTTAAGCTCCTCAATGGCAAGGGCTGTCCATTTTGTTCACTGCTTTATCCCCAATGCCAAAAAAGAGGGCATGGCACATGGTAGGTATTCAATTATAGGTACCATGGACTACAGTTTGGAGATCTTAACCTCCCCAGAGAAATGTTCTCTTCATGTGACATCTGCTTAGAGTAGGTTTCTCAAAACCACATAAATATAGGAACTGAGGAGAGAGGTGAAATAGTAAACCTAGTTGTGTTCTTTTGTAAGCACATGAAGAACAAAAGTTAAAACTTGCTCCATCCATGTCCTTGCTGAGACTATCTGTAACAACACTAAAACCAGTGATAACCTAGGATTGGGACATGACTTGAACTAACCTCTAGCTATGACACTGAGACAACAATTCAGTTTTCTAAGTCTACCAAAAAACACGATTGGCAATGAGGACTCCAGTTCTACATCTCTTTTCATTTTCTCTCTATTTTTGAATGTTTAAGTGTTGCCAAATAGAGGCTAAAGAAAATAAAGGGAATTTTCTGACATTCTGCGAGACGCTCAAGGCACATTACCCAGCACCGTATTCAATCACTGAAGGCCAACTCTTCACCTGGGAGCAGCTGGGGGCACCCAGACAGAGGCATGTAACCAACTAGTTTCTCAGGGGAGCTGAATGTCCTACTGATTTCTTAAGAAATTTTTTTCTTGAGAAAGAGTGAGTCACTGCAAGTTGTAATGAGTGTAAATGTCAATTATTTTAGAAAAGGTGAATTAAATTTACGTGATTTTTAAAAGTTGCCTTTGGAGCATGTTACCTATTTGACTTAAATGGATGACACTAGTGAAACATCCGTTTACAAAAAGCTGTCTTCATCACACTTCCATAAAGGCGCTTTTAATAATTTTTATTATTTTTTGTTTTATTTGGGGGCAAACCATAGGGAAAGAGTAACCTCCTGATGGTTCATTATACAGCATTTTCATGAGAAAGAAACCAACAAATTGGAGGGAACACTGTGTTAATGTGAGCCGTGACTAACATGCTCTCTTCATAGCCATTTCTCAGGGTTTCATCTACACAAAGTGGCAGAGTCGGCTCTGCTGAAGTAACTGTACATCCCCTTTTATGGAAAATATCAACAGGGATTTTCTTCTTCAAGGCTGAAGGTCTTTTCCTCATCTAAATATTAAAGTCCGACAAGTCTTTCCGACTAACTGGAGCATAATCATGCTTGCTACTTGTTAATTGGGAGCAGGGTGAGGGATAAGGAGGGTGGGAGGGAGATGCAAGAGGGAGGGGATGTGGGGATATATGTATATGTATAGCTGATTCACTTTATTATACAGCAGAAATAACACACCATTGCAAAGCAATTATACTCCAATAAAGATGTTAAAAAAAAAGAAAGAAGATGTAAAAATTTTAAAACATAAACAAAATTTTAAAAAAATTTTTTAAAGCTGAAAGTGTTTCCTGGTGGTTGCAACAAGTTTCAACATGATCCCAGGCTTTGTCAATAACCACAAGGGGAAAAAGAAAGCAAAAGGAAAATGCCTCTCTAGAGTCCTTCATTTCTGAGAGAAGGGTGAATGCTACTCATATTTTATCACTCTCATTTGAGAGACATCTTACCACCAAAAAAGGAGGCCAAATGATAGACCCAGCCATGTGCAGAGTGGAGAATAATACAGCCCAGCAAGGGAGCCAGGAGACCTGGGTTCTATGATCAATTCTCCTATTTATCTATGTGACTTTAAGACTCTCACCTAGAAGCCCTGGACCTCAATTTCCTTCAGTGGGTTTGGAGGAAGGATTATAGGCTATGAAACATGTCCCAGTTCTAAAATTTTATTTCCACAGCCAATTTAAATTCTTGAAGAAAATTTTTACAAAACCCTCCTGAAAGTCTGGGCATTGTAGTTTGTCTCTTTCAGTAGGCAAACACTCAGTATTCTGATAGCTGGTATTGGTTTGCCACTTTTCAATTTTAGAATATTTGAGCCTTATATACATTATCTCATTTTGTCATCTGAGCGGTCCTGCAAAATATATTATCACTGTTTTCTTGACAAGCTAGAAAGAAAGAGAATGAAGGAGACAAAAGATGAAGTGACTTGCTTAGAATGGAGGTGCTACAACCAACACCCAGAAGTATTTGTCCCTATCGCCTCACTTGGAATTAAAACTCACCAGTACAAGCCCATATCTAGAGGCCAGTTACTACGTAGGAAATAGAAACAAGCAGTCACTATGGAGAGAATTTTTTTTAAAACGCCCTGAATTAAGAAAGATTACAAATGGTTCCCATGAACTCAGATAATATATCACATTACTTTACCATGTTGGGTTTTTCCCCCACCATTTAATAATTCACTGTTCTTCAGAAAAGGCAGTCTAAAATAAATTTGTCTGCAGTGGCAAATTTCCTAAAATAAATATTAAACACGACTACTGGAATCCTTGTAGTGTGTTATCAAAATAATGAGATATAAATGCTCCATTTATAGACCACATACCTATTAACAATAAGAAAATATACACATCATCCCCAGGCCTGAACTAAAAGTTATATTTACATTACTCAAGAAAAAGAAAAAGAAAAAAAAAATTATAAGGAGTAGAATCTTAGAAGAGTTCAAGTATAAAGGTTTACTGTCCGCACTCAGTGGTACCATCAGAAACCTTACTCCAAACTGTAGAACAACCAAAATGAACATAACCCAAAAGAAGACCTTGTATTTTTTTCCCAGGGGTTATAACTTTCAGGCCTAGTGCCATTCCAGTTGAAAAGTGATAAAGTTTGAACTTCATCAAAAGGCATACAAAATATTTTTTAAAACCATCAACAAAAAACCCTGCAAATCTAGCTGCAGTACTTGCTGCTCTGCATTTCACCAAATCAAGGAATGAACAACTAACATCCATCTGAAGGTCGCAATTTACAAAATGCGAAAAGTTCATATAACTGACTCATTTAATTCTTGCAAAAATCCTGTAAGTTAAACCCAATTTTACAGGTAAGGAAAGAGAAATTAAGTGGCCTGAGTACAGAAAACCCGGATGATGGCTTTAGATCCTCACTCTGCCAAGCTATTTCTGAAGCAGTAATACAAAAGCAGGCAGGGTGTACTATGGGACTAATGGGCAAATATATTTAAGCCATTAAGAACTAGGAGAAGTCTTATAAGAATAATATATAGAACTTTCCTAGAAAGCCAATTGTTATTGCCCTTCTCCACTTGTATCCAATAGGCAATAAGAACTAACTTGAGAATTTAACATTTTAAAAAAAGACACAAACAGAAAGAAGGGAGAAAGAAAGGACACAGGGAGAGAGGGAGAAACAGAGCAAGGATACATTTCCTAAACTAGCTAAATAGAGATTGTGATGGCAATAGGCAATTGTACAGCGTAGGTTAAAGAATGAGGTCTTAGGGAATTCCCAGGCGGTCCAATGGTTAGCACTCCAACTCCGCCGAGGGCGGGAGTTCAATCCCTGGTCGGGGAACTAAGACGCCGCAAGCCACACGGCGCGGCAATAAATAAATAAATAAATAAAGTGAAGATTTTTTTTTAAAAAATGAGGCCTTAAAAAAATCTGTAATTGAAATTTAAACAGAAATATTAAGATAAAGAAAACTTTAAATTGAAAAACTGATACCTAATCCAAATTAATCCAAACCTTATTTTTAGTATACACATTAATTTGAATATTCCCCTTTAGTCACCTCACTAGGAAAATTGCTGTTCCTGCCTTAACCCTCCTCAAAAACATGGCAATTCCTGAAGTAATCTGAGTTTACAAACAATCTACAGTAAAATAAAACAGGACTCAACTATTTCCTCTTAATCCAACATTCTTTGTTGGACCTGCTCTTAGTTGTATCCACCCTCCCAACATGATTCCTGGTAGACCAGCATTCCAAACAGTTATCAAAAGAAGGGATTCAGACATGGTGATATCTGAGATCCACCCCAAAATGAGAATCATATCATTTGTGAATATTCACTCTGTTACTAAATAACCCTCCAAAATTATGGTCCTTTTACATGTATGATTGTGGAAGTTAGTCATGAAATTCAATGTGTCTGTGTAAATTGTGTGTGTTTCTTAGTGTTCATCTACGGAAGTGATCTGTCTGCAGGTAACTGTACCTGTCTATGAGCGGCTGAACCGGTCTGGAAGAGCCAGAAAGGAAACTCAAATGAAGAAACTCCCTGAAATAAATTTTATTATTATGAAACCTAAAGCAACCTCTGACCAAAATGAAGCAGAAAAAAATAAGTCTACATTTAAAATACTTAACTCTGGAAATACTAAATTACTAAATGAAAAATTAATCTGAAAAACCAAAAGACATACAGATTAGTTTTCCATTTGGACAACTTATTTTAGCTCAGAATTAATGGTTTTGAAAAACTCTGTGCATTTTTCATTATTTGGAAAAAACAGGCACACCAATCTAAAAATGGACACAGCTTTGCGTGTCAGTTATAACAGATGAACACAAAAAGCCATGAAATCTATTGTGACTATGTAAGGTATAACTACAAACTAATGTAACATATTTTAAATCTATTTTAAACCATATTTTAAACTTTTGCAGACAAGTAAGTGTGATTCTTCAACGAACTGAGCTTAAGAAACCACATACTCATCTCTCTGTTGCTACTATTGCTCAAAAGACTTTGGAGGCCCTGTTTTGTAATCCTCCAATTTATGACTGACCCAAGAAAACAGACCGGCTACTTTGGTTCCACAATTTGCGCTGCCCGCCACTTCCACTCCCCTTTTGACTACCTACCTGTTTTATTCACCAGATTTGGCTCAAATATATCTTTTGACTATGTTGAAATATAAAGACTTCCTTCAAAGTTAGAAAATTTGTCCACTGAGGTTATCAAAAGAGTATGCCTCAGGCTCTACGGCAGCTCCCAAGGAGGCGTTCCTGAAATATCCTGAGCAATTTCAGAATCATTGAAAGAGGTATATACAGCCTTGAAAGTGACTATACTGAATTAGATTCAACACTCCTTTATATAAAAAGTTTTATTTTAAAAAATTGAATTAGTTTCTAGCCATCTGATTTATAAATGTATCTTAATAAGTAAAGATATAAGTAAAATATTCTTAGGCATTCCATTTCATCCAGACATATATGTCAAGGATCAATGGCTTTTCTAAAAAGTTGAAAAAATATACCAAAATTAACATGAGGAATTTTTGTGCAGAGCAACTATTTAAACAAACAATAAAAGTTAGACAAAGCAATCAACTTAGTTAAATAAGCCCACTGGGAGGAAATCTCAAATAAAAGTAGAAAGAATATGGCTTGTTAAAACAAGAGCCGATGAGATCCCATCCTCTCTCTATGTCAGAAAAGCATCGATTAAAAAGGTGTGCCCTCTTTTGTCTACTTCTCTAATACTCAATCTATTCTCTCTCTCTGACAAACTCATATTATACCAGATAACAAAATTATCTAGGTTTTGATGAGTATCATATACTTCTCTGTCCTATTTTGAGGTCTGGCTACTTGGAATTCAACCCATCACATTTGGAACTATATCTAAAACCAGAAGATTTTAATCTATTGCCTTCTCAACATGCAGACATGACTCAAACAACTATGTGAAAGTCAATGAAGAAAAAGAGAATAATATACTGAGCTAGGCAGAAAAGATATTAACCAGATTTTGCATCAAGTCTATACTTCCCCACAGATTTCCAAAGAATATGGATACTACTGAAAGGGCCATTTTATCTGGATGCATAATATCAAACTTGCTGAAGAGAGAAGACAAGAGAAGGATGGTTTACACTATTATCAAGTGGGTATACTTCAATTTTTCAGTGAGATCATTTATCTGAAACAAATTCATCAATAATGTCTAGCAGAATAGATAAATTTCATAAGGCTGATTGCAAAGTAAACAGATTACTGATAAAGGTATCATTATCAATAAAAAGACTAATGGCCCTTCAAACTAAGGCTCCCACCTTTCATATGCTTCTAACTCCAAATCTGTTCCAAAAAAGTGTTTCAGGGCTTCCCTGGTGGCGCAGTGGTTGAGAGTCCGCCTGCCAATGCAGGGGACACGGGTTCGTGCCCCGGTCCGGGAAGATCCCACATGCCGCGGAGCGGCTAGGCCCGTGAGCCATGGCCGCCGAGCCTGCGCGTCCCGAGCCTGTGCTCCGCAACGGGAGAGGCCACAACAGTGAGAGGCCCGCGCACCGCAAAAAAAAAAAAAAAAAAAAAAGTGTTTCATAATGAAATAAGATGTGGTCATGTGTAAAAGCACTAGATTTGGAGGACACTAAACGAACTGTAGGGTTCTCAAAGCGAACATTCTAAAATAAGTTTACTAGTCACTAACCAAAACGAAATGACTTCAAAGTATTGAAAAACCACCAATAACCCTCGAAAAGAAAAGACATAATTTCAATGAATCCTTTTACCATATTCCGTACCTAAAATTTCCATCACAGCATAACTCTTCAACAAGCTATCATTTAGAGTTTTAAATAATTTGTTTTCTTCACACCTGTGACACATAGGTGTATTTCTAGATTTTCTTCTTTCTGATCCAAGTTATATTTTTTTAAAAGACAATGAATCTGATATGCTATTGCAATTAAGCAGGGGTCATTTCCATTTTGCAAGCAAGATGTCCAAAAGAAAAAGTGTCAATTCCTTAAATAAATAAGAGTCATGTTAACTTTAGAACTCAGAACCTCTCTATCCTAGATATGGAAGATAATTTCATGTTAATAATTTGATGTTAATTTCTCACATACATAACAGTTCTTGTCGGTACATGGAACACAGGCTCTTTATAACAAATACCCCACAGATCTTTAATTGGTAGCTAGGAAACATGCTTTTCTTAATCATTGAGTCTCTTTTAACTATTATAGTTTTGAATACTCATTTAGGGAAACTAATGAGGAAAGATATGAGAGGAATAAAGAAGGTATGTTGTTTTCAAAATTAAAATTTTCAGGACATCCGTCCAGCAGGCATAAAACAACATAAAACAAATAACTAGATAATCAAACAATGAAAGCAAACTAGAAATAATATGAAGGCTTTTTTAGAAACTATTATTGCACATGTGCAATAATTACTTCCATCAAGACTTTTATTATACATTTGTTTTTATGGAATCACAATGCACAAGTGCATGCTATTGTTTAAACACATTCACCACATACCCTATAACAGAATATGATGACAATATATATTAAGGATAATACAGAAAATGTGGCTAAATGCATCCTGTATTATGTTTCCATAATACAGCATGCAAATGGTCCTGACTAAGCAGACACAGGAGACGGTCGTTAGTGTACACGCTGTGAATGTATATTATGAATAATGCATAAAACTTGGCTAAATCCTAATGAGTCCATTGACATCCTATGGGGTCCAAAGGAAGCTCAGATCCCAAAGCCCTGGCACATTTCTACCCACGAATCATTATAAAAAACCTTGAAAACAAAGACAATAAACTACATGAATGCACTCTCATTCTAAGTAAAGGTTTTGAAGTAAGCACAAAAATGGGAAGAAACTTTGAAAAGTGAGCTAAAAGTCCATCTTACACCTCACCCCACTTACAGTTTTTCAGAATTATCCATTGCTATTTAAATGGGGCAAAAGCTGCAGTTGAAGGTTTGATGTTATTTCTTTTCTCTGGTTTTCTTCAGGGAGTTGCTATTACAAGGAAGATCTGAGCAATCCCTAAGAAAAGTGACCGAACTCTTAGACCACGGTGGTAGAAAGTCTTCCTGCTTTGAAAGAGTCATGTTTACAAAATGAATTATGGTCCATTAAATAAGGAAACAGATACAATGTGTCTGAAAGCAGTCTTTATGGTAGCAACGCCTTAAAAAATCTAGTTGTTACACAGCTTTTTAAAGAATCAAAAAGAATGCCATGAATATGTTCTTGCAGCATATCGAAAAAATCAATGTTTTTTTCAATAGCCATTAAATACTCTTAAAAACTGTGTCCTTGCAAAGAGAAATCATATGGCTATCCCTATACGAGCATACCCCGAGATGAACACCTATACGAACACGATCAGCCTGATCACTAAGCCAAAATGCGGAGCCGAGCAAGCTGTGCTTGAGATGCACAATTCAAGTATGCGACAGAAGCCTGTGCACCCAAGCCTCTCCTCAGAGTGGGAGTGGGAACGCGAGGACAGCTGCTCCTTCACAGTGCTCCCAGGGGCCGGTGGGAAATGGGCATTCTGAGAACACATCCCCAGGGTACAGTGCAGACAAGAGGCAAGGGCTGGCCACTTGGGGAAGCAGCAGGCCAAGAAAAACCCTGCACTCTCAGAAAACACGCAAGAGCGAAATGTTGCAGTGGGAGCCAGAGTTAAAGTTCTGGGATGGAGTTCTTGACAATTTGCCCAGCTCCCTGCCGTTTTCCCATCCCTTTTCCACGTAAGAGGACTGGGTACAGTCAGGACAAAGGCAGGAGCTGGAAGCTGCCACGGAACCTAAAGCACGGAAATGCATCAACACCTCCATCGCTGAATTCTAAAACGCAGGTCATTGACTAGCCCACGTTTGGGCTAAAAATCAGCTCACGGCTTCGCTGTAATGGTAATTTCACCTATAAGGTGTGAGTTGAGGACTCCCTGGAAGACCCCTTCTGTGAAATAATATTGCCGTATTTTTCCATCTCTCACTACCAGCACAGCCCGAAATTCTAACTCTAAACATTTAAGAAAAACAGCCCTTCATAAGTTTCTATTTAAAGTACAATACTCCTGGGTATAGTTAAGTAAGAAAAATTATGATAAATTTCTGTTTGCTTGAAGAACTAGGACAATGGAGGAGACTCACATGTTTGGGGTAGGTACTGGGTGATTTAAAAATAGGGTAAAAGGTTAAAGATGGGACACGCTGCCATTAGCTCTGCTTTTTCGATTGGACTGACTCTAGCACAGCCAGGGATTCTGTGATGAAGAATTAAGACTTTCGGTGGAGACTTAAAGTTTAAAACTTTCTCAGCACTGTATTATTGTTTGTATTTACACCTGGGTAAGTAAGCACTGTCACTGTTGCTGGAGCATGAAGTATGAAAATCATACAGAAAAATAAGATATCTGCTATAACCACTTCTGCTGTTTTCCTTGTTCTGAAACTTGCCTCCTATCAAGTGCAATAGAACAAAGTTCAGCTCCTGATATAACAATTCCATCAAGTTATTCTGCCTTTGAAAACCATTCTCCACCACGGCTTGTCCTGGTGACGCTTAAGCGACTGACAATTGCTTCCCTCCCCACCCCCCCCCATGTTTCTTCACCCCTCCCAGATGCCACCAAAAGAATAACAGAAAGTCTCTCAGTAGCACTTTGCTTCTCAGCAGGAAGCTGTACTGTTTGTGATACCCATTTTGATACAAACCTAAATTAGGCCTCTGGAAATAGGTAATGCATAAAAAGAAGCATTTTGTGTCACCAAATTATTATTATAGGTTACTGTTAACACTTGGAAGATAAAGGTGAGTTCTGTAGCTCCCCACTGAGGTGACTATTTCTCATGAAATCATAGGCCCTACCTCAGAAGATGGTTCAGGTGAGCTTGCAATAAGGCAAACTATCTGGTTGACCTAGAGGATTCTGATAGGTAGTTTAAGTGGGGAAGCTGAGAGCAATGCCAGTTAAACAAAAGGACCGGCTCAGCATGTCGAGCCAGCAGTCGACTAGCACAAGTTTAACAGCTGACAGAGCTTGGAGATGTAGGGAAACGAGAACGTATCACGATATTTTACTATCAGACAGATTTAAGACTCTTCAAAAGCTCTCCTTGCGAAGACACATAGAGGGGCAAAAGTTCAGAGCAACAACTATTTTTTCAAAAGGTCATTTGTGATAAAACTGTTAACTAGTCCTGTTGAAATAATAAATTAGAATATTGAATATACTGAGGTTTCTCTAACCATTTCTTCATATAGTTTTGATGGTAAATAAATGTTGTTTTGGAAATTCCCTGCTCAAAAATTTAAATTGCTGGTCTATAATTAAGATTCTGAGAAATCTAAGAACTTACCCTAAAACTACTCCTGCATTATAATCCTAGCACCAATTCTTGAAAACAGTTATCATTTTACTTCTCCTAATTTAACTTTTGTAATATTTGATTCTCTCTTATTCTTCTCTCTGCATCGCTACATTAAGATAAGCAGCATTCACAATCTTAATAATTATAAACATAACTGAATTCAAGGATCCAAATCGAAGACCACCTTCTATCAACCTGTCTTAGTGAAGGAAGCACAAAGAACATGCATGACATCTTCTCATCTTTCAGCCCAACTCAGATCACTTTCCAGTTAAAAACTGTACAGGAGAGAATCATCACGTCACACCATAACTTGACTTTTCCTTCTTCCTCATGCATTTTTATTCTGTTGGTAAAAATTATCTCGTGGAACTGACTTATTAAAACAAACAGACATGACCGAGTTCAAATCTCTTGAGACACAGTAAACACAACGCAAAATGTAATTCCTCCAATTGGAATAACTGGCATTTACTGAATAAATAACTAAATTAGTAAAGCTTCTTCAAAGTGAGTATCATAGGTTTATGATGAAGAGCAACAGAATTATTCTGCCCCTGGTATCAAGGAAAAAGAAAACAGCTAATATGAACAACCAAAGTTTTATAGGAAGTTGAGTAGACTATGGACACCAGCCAAATTTCATAGCTGCAGTTTTTAGCTGAGTCTCTAAATTTGAAGGCAGAGCAAATGTTTCTCTCCCCTTTCCTAGACACAACCCATAAAATGATAGGCTCTTTTTAACGTCTAAGAATGTTGTTTAGGTCTCATCCTAGTCAGCAACAAGATCTTCAGACTGAGAAAATACCTAGTCAATCGCATTAAGCTGCAGTGTGTAACATTTTAACATCAGAAGTGCTAGAATCACACACTTCAGTTTAAGGCGACCATACAATTCCAGCACAATCTCATTCAAGGAATTCTGACTAGCTAATTCCTTGGCATCCTCTGGATATCTAGATAGCATCTGAATGCCAGATACTGAAATGAAATCTCCTACGTTTCCATTTTCGAAAATAATTCCTCAATTCAAATATTCAACAGCATTACATCCGGTCATAGTCAAAGGACCTTACTGTTGACAAGGCACTTCCTTGAAAGTTTCTGCAGGCTATTTGTCACACACCATACGTACCTGTGCAGTTCATTCCCTGGGAAGTCACTTGCACCGTAGCTTCGCCTTAAAAATATTCCTACACCCATGCTGATTTTGTATCTGTTCAGTTCAAATTTAGATTCATTGGTACCTTTCCACAGTTACATTTCTCGTTCAGTTGCTGTGTCCTCTTATTTATTCTGAAGTTTTCGATGTAAGACAAACAGGAATACCACCTTCTAAAATTACTACTATCCTACCATTCTCTGATGGAACATTAGCAGGAAGCAATATTCTCCAAAGCTATGAAGCATACACTGCCCTAAATTACATTGCAGTCGCTGCCCTGAGCTCACACATTTTTGAATAGAAAGGCTCCCAGGGATCTCTCTGTACTGACGGCATTTACTGCTTTAAAATATTTTTAACCTAGACGCAAGTGCCAGCCTTGCAGTTCCTCATGCTAATCCCAGCTTGGGTGGCTGTTCTTAAGGGAAAGCATTCAAAACATTGTAACAGTACATCAACTTTGACCCTTTTCACTTAAACATGAGACTCTTTTAAAAAGTTTGAATTCCAGAGGGAATCACTGAACTTTGACCTGCTTAAAATTAGTTTTGTTTTAGTGCCTTCATGGTGACTCAGGCCAATTTTCCAGACAGTTAAGACGTTTCTGCCCCTGAAGATTCCAGTTCAAGTCCACAGCTATGTTTGCTGGTCAGAGCAGAACACTTTGTCCCAGGGTTTCAAGCAACAAATTCCCAGATCTCCATCTCTTTGCCAGATGTTGGCATTAGTTGGTATTAACATAGATCTAAATATACACACACACACACACACACACACACACACACACACACACACACACTACACATAGTCAGAGGACAGGCCTTTTTTTTTTCACTTAGAGCCTTTTAGGAAAGAAAGTTTTCCACTCAAAATTCAGTCATGGAGAAATGTTTATCAGGATTATATAAACATTACTTAATAGCCTAGCTCCTACAAGAATAAAACTCCTAACTTTTGGTAAGCAGTACCATGATATAAGCTTTCTGAATCTACTTTTCTTAATGGGGAACACGAAAGCTGCTGGGATTTTATTTTCTAACCTATTATAGATTTTAGAAATTGTCAATGAATAATTATATTGCAAATGAACATTATCACAGTGTTATACTTTCCTTCAATGGAATTTCAAATATGACATTTGCCGTCAAAAATCCATGACAGTTAATAGGTAAAATAAAGTTACCAAAGAACTCAAGGTGCAGCACATGTTAAGACTGATTTAGTCTCCAAAACTGTTCCCCTTGTTGGCAAAAGGAACAAAAGAGCACCCAATTTCATTAATACAAACTAAGGTGTTTAATATGAAGGAAGTAGCTATTAGTCTGGAACAATTCCTGCATAAATCTTGTGCTTTAAAATTTTTAGAATAGTCAAGGATAAAGGCATTCAGGAAAAGAAAGCCCATTTAGTACCACAAAACCAGAAAAAAAAGAAATGTGAACATAGTTTAACCAGGATAAAAGAATCACTATGACACAAATCAGTCTACACAAACTACATACCATGTTAAACAAGAAGCCTTTATCTCCAAAGGGTGTGTTAGCTATACCGAAAAGTGGTGCAAAAGTGTATACCAGATCTTCAAACACTGGTTTGCACTTAAATCTATCCATTTTCAAGCAGCTATAAATGACATTTGATCCCTGTTGATAACACCGAAAGCTGAAAGTCAAAAACTACCTTTGGGCTTCTGCCTAGTCTTATGACCCAAGAGGCAGAACCGTTTGCAATGATTGCAGCCCAGACTTGCAATAAGGCCCACTCTTGCTTTGAGCTCCCCTTAAACCTTGAATCTTTTTATATCTTCTGACAAATGGATCATAACCATGTTTCCAAATATGTTGTGTGTGTTGCCTCTAATTTCCAAAGAGGCTCTCTAAATGCTTTAGATTTTTCATAAAGATGGGGATGTCAGGTACCACTAGTGGTCCTTTATCTTACAAGTCCAGCAATTTTTTTCTTAAAGGACCACATGGTAACTATTTTAGTATTATGGGCTGTATGTTATCTGCCACAACTATTCAACTCTGCTCTTACAGCTTGAAAGTAGTTGTGGATAACAAGTTAATGGAAGAGCATGCTTGTGTTCCAATACAATTTTATTCACTAAACAAGAGTCCTGCCCAGGGGCTATCATTTGCCATCCGCTGCCTCAGAAAGTTGTCCTAAACTCTCTGAGATCTTTGGGCTTCTAATCTTCATTGATCTTACAGGGTCGCAAAAACCAACCATGGCAAAATTATATTTGAATTGTTTCCTCTCCTTCTATTAGACAGCACTAATACCAATTCTAACACTCAGAAAATAAAAGCTACTCAACTAAGTCTCTCTGGCAATCACATCTTTCACTTCCTACCCATTTAAGAAAGAACACAATAAAGATGTTCAAACTGGAGGCAAGTGGTGAACATTCTGGATATGTACATTACTAATTCATTTTATTCATAAATTATTTAACACATAAACTTGTGTGAGTTGTACTGAATGACCACAGATTGTTTTTAAATGAAGAAAATATTTAGAAGTCAATCCAATTATTTTACATTTCAAGCACATGTGACTACTTGGTTTTTTTTACTGACGGTTAAGAAAACAAGCACTAATAGTTCTGAAAACCGGGTCAATTACTTATAGGAAGAGGTCAACTGAAATGAAAATTTCAAGTGCTACCAACTAGTACCTTCAAATGACATGAAAATAAGTATGAATTATGTAAGATGCTAAAGGAAATACACATACTTATAGATCAGACAGTAAATGACAGTATTTAAATAAAATAAAACTGTGCAGAGACATTCCCACGTAAAGACCATTATCTGAAGAATCTGCCAACACAGGATTAGCACTGTAGTTGCTTAATCTTTTAATTGTCTTCCTAATAAAATATGCTGCTAATTGTTTAAGATATTTTGGCCTTGCATTCCAAAAGGCATGTTTGCATTTTTCTTTGCATACGTTGTAAAAACTAATATACAGCATCATTAAAAAGTAATGTGACTGGTTTTTAAGCAAACATACCATGTCATCCAAATGTGCTTTCCCTTCACAGTGGTCACCTCAGAACACCACTCACTCACTCTAAAGCTCAGCCGTTCCTCACAGTATTTCTACCTCCTTCTGAAACTGCTTTCTAAGTCTGTACCACACACAGGCATACACATTTCTAAATATCCTCAATGGTGACAAATTTCATAATTTGAAAGTCAATTTTAGCCATTTTCATCATTTCAAAGAGACATTTATAGCCAACTCTGGTGAGTAAAAAAAAAGCATGATGAATCTTGGTATAAAATGCGAATAGAAAGTAATGAGATAGATGTTTTAGTCAGGCTTGCAAATGATTCAAAAGACAGTTCTGAGAGGAAGTTTTCCAAAATGTTTTGGTCAAGGGCATCAATGGAATCCGGGTTTTGCTTCTCTGGGTGAAATTTTGAAAAACAACATTAATATGAATGCATAAATTATAATGTGATCATTGTCTTTAAAAAATCAAACTATGTACTTTTCACTCACATTCTGCAAATAAAAAATAGAGCAGATATACATATTCATTCTGAAGGTTATTTATGCACGTTCTTAAGCTTCCACTGGGCAAAACTAATAACAGGTTGATTTGCAAAATATTATATATAATATAAACTGAACTCTTTTGATCTTTCAAAAAAGTACAATTTTTAGAAAGTCTTATTTTCATAGTCAGATATTTACATCCAAACCCATTCTTAGGCTTCTATAAACTTTTCCTCCCCTATGCAGTCAAAACCTGACAAGAGCTCACTGTGGGATTACGTTGAAAAATTGCAAATTTAAACAAGGTGCGATCGTATACGTTTTCACACATTATTGTATCATGTTGCACCAGAACACTAATGTATGCACAGTTCCAAAATAGCTTGGGTTATTACTGCACAGCTTTGAAAACTATGAAAATCCCAGTAAGAGTACCTTTCAAAAGCTGCTCCTTCATTATCGCACACAAGTAAAAGCTTGCTTTCACTATTTGTATTTTACAATAGGAAAAAATACAGAAATGTCTGTGACATTGTCTCATAATTCTGAGGCCTTACTTCTTATTAGACTCTTTGTAGTTATAAAAGTTGTTTCATCAATATGAATATGACAGTGGGACTCAATACTATTTAATCGACTCAATTATGGAACAAGTGTGTTTTTCCTTATGCTGCCCTACTTTCCTTTAAGTTGCATTTGAATTATTGATGACGTTGCAATAAAGAATATCTTTGTTACACATAGTTTAGAAGCAAAGAATGGTGTTTCATGGTTAAGGTTTAGATCCACAGTGATAAAATAAACACACTTGTTGTCCTTTCAAAGAAAATCAATAGCATGGTACAAGCTTAAAAGAATGACTTTTCCTTTTTTTTCTATTGTCTTGACAACATGATGTGCTGAAATCATGACTATAAATACAAATATAAAAGGAGAAAATGGTAAGCAAAGTATGCTATAGAAAATACCATTCCAGGTCTTTCTGGGTATTGAAAAGATTTATACCTATGATGAATTTAGGTTCTGCTTTTCCTCAAGTATTTCAAGGACCCGTTTAGACTTGTAGCAGGATAAGGCCCTGAAAAATGGAAGAATGAATAGTTTTGGAGACAAGGACAACGTTTCTTATTTAGACTACTCTAATCACTACATAACTGATGCCCTGTTCGTTCCATTTTCCAAACAACAGCCAGAATTATCTTTTTAAAATGCAAATCTGAATCCTTTAATTACTTGCCCTTACTTTTTTGATAAAAAAACAGAACCTCAGCAGCATCTACCAGACGCTACATGACAGGACTCCGGCCTCCTCCTCCAGCCTCCTTCCTCATGACTCCTGCCCTTCTTTTCTGTGCCCCAGCCACTCTGGTCTCCTTTGGTTCTTCAATATCCCAACCTTTAACCTACTTCAGAGCTTTGCACAAAGTGTTCTTTCTCCACACTCAACCACAGCTTACTTCTCTTCATATTCCAACCCAAATGTCTCATCCTCCTGAAAGTCCTGCTGTGACTTCTAGAATAAATCAGGCTATGCTATAATATCTCCTTATAGCCCCCTGTATTCATCCTCCATGATATACTCCATAGTACTCATCACTAGCCCTAGAATACAACTTTCATAGCCAACCTACGTTCACCAAGTCACCAGAGTAACGGGTGTGTTCCATTCCCTCCCTGAAACACACTATTAGCCGGGGTACCCTCATAGCAAAAAGGCTACTGTAGCACACCACACACTCCCACTCTAACTGCTTTACTTATCTGCTTGATGCCAGGGCTCTTTATACCATTTCTATTTGCCACTGTAATTGGGTAAATTCATTAAATATTACATAAGTAATAGAATATGAGGGCAAAAAGGATGCTGTTAGTGACACTAGATTGAATGCTTCTTTAAGGAATAAAGGTAAATTGTTTTTAAAGACCACTAAATTAGGTGTCTAGTAGCTTCATGAAATTGGAATAAAAAAAACTAGACAAACTTCTGCACTTGGATTGCTTGCCAAATGCCTTGAAATTCTCCTATCATTTTTAGCAAATCAAAAGTAAAAACCACAGAACATATATTTTGGGTGTGAAGATGACAAGGAATGTTACTCAAGAGACCCATCCTTAAAAGCTTCAACTATACATCAATTAATTGGCAAATTGATAAATACTGATAAACAATGGAACACCAATAAACAAACTGACTAAACATTGTTTAAAATCTTAAAATATTTAAGGAAGGATGACATCATTTCTCTAAGACTCTATGCTTTAGCAATTTTTTTTTAATTAACAATCCAGTTGCCAGTCACAATTACACCAAACTAGAGAATGTCTCTCCAGCATGATTAGCTGATTAACCTCCATCTTTCTCACTAGACTGGAAACTCCATAAGGGCAGGGGCCAAATCTCTTTTACTTACCATGGTAACTCCATTACTCAACATTTGTCATATGTGACAAAGAACAGACTCACAATAAACATATTTTAAATGAATGAATGAAGAGTTAATCATAGTCAAATACAACACTGTATATTTTAAGTTGCTATTAAGGTCAATATGCAAATGGTTATAAAGAGAATAAGAAAAAATATGGATGGAATCACCTAAAAACGTCAAGGCACAGTATTCTTTTGAGAGACAGTATATGTCCTTTACTCAGTAATGGTAAGATCATTTGTATGTATATAAAAAAGGAAGCTTGGGCTTCCCTGGTGGCGCAGTGGTTGAGAGTCCGCCTGCCGATGTAGGGGACACGGGTTCGTGCCCCAGTCCGGGAAGATCCCACATGCCGCGGAGCGGCTGGGCCCGCGAGCCATGGCCGCTGAGCCTGCGCGTCCGGAGCCTGTGCTCCTCAACGGGAGAGGCCACAACAGTGAGAGGCCCGCGTACCAACAAAAAAAGGAAGCTTAATTCTTTATTATTTTTAAAAATAGCACTCTCTAGCATAATGAGGTTTCTGCCTTTTAACTTATGAACTATATTTTAAATTATATGATTAGGCTTACTTAGGAATCCAACCATGATTACCATATCCTTATTAAGATTTCTATATACTGGTTCCAAATCTGGTTACCTTTTAATTTAATCTATAATGAAAAGTAGTAATAATGCTAATAATGCTACCTGAAATGTATTTATCCCCCTTCCTTCCAAGAAATTCAAAGCAACCAACATTTGTGAGCAGTGTTAAATATAAAAATGAAAACACAACTGAAATGAACTTTTATTAACAAAATAAAAGATGTTAATAAGGAAGCCAAGCTATCTAAAGTTCAGGCACAAGATAAATCTGGAATAATTCTTTAAAGCCAGGCTGAGTTTTGCTATAAAAATGCTTATAAACATTTAAAATTCCAAAAGGACATGAAGGAACTTACTACATTTAGGAAAGGTTTTGCCTTTTCAGGTTCTCTACTGCTGAAAGACACAAATAAAGATATCTTTTAATTGTTGCATGCAACATTTATAAATTCATGAATCCAAGGAAAAATAAGCAGTGAGAGAACATTCAAAAGCATTCTGGCATATTAGGCAGGATATGGCTCGTAAATTAGAGCCAGATATACAGAGGGGTAATGGTGTCAGTGTGGCCCCAACCTTTTAGTTAATTATGAGGAATTGCTAAACAGAAGGAAATGCTAAGTCATTATGATGCTGGCTAGCGCAAACACACAAACACACACACACACATTCCTTTCATGATTTTTAAAATATCTTAAAGTACCACAACTGTGTTCTAAAATCTTATTTATTTCTTAATACCTGTAGTTCATACTATCACATTTAAATAGTTGCATAGGTCAAACTCATAAAAATTGTCAAAGTTTGACACCAGTACACTTTCTCCCCTATTAAGTATATAACTTATGCTCTAGAAAACTAGCTCAAAGAGTCTTCAAGGTGGGTTCAAAAAAAAAAAAAATCCACTGGCATGCTAAAAGAGAATATTATAATTTTTATTTATATTTCTTATTCTATAGATATCCTTTATTCCCTCTTTATCTCAGGCCTTTTAATTTCTACTTTTGCATGTTTACTGTTAGTAAAGTAATATTTTCTTTTTTTATTGATGGTGTATATACATTATCAAAAAAAAGTTAGGAGAACACTGACTTAGATGCCCATCTGGGAACCTGAAAAACCTAGGCCTATACTCTTGTCCACATACTGGGCAAGAATTCCTCCTGCTTTATAAATACACAAAGACACCATTACCACCACCATATGTCTATGTCCAGTCAGCTGTCCTACCTCCAATTAAAATGTCCCTTGGTCTCACTCCATAAAGACATTTTCTCCAAAGCTGGAAGTTCAAGATGATCCACGTATTCCTTTTTTTCATCTAACTATTAATAGATTGCCACAGGGGCCTTCATTTCACAACTGGAAGAACTTAATGTTAATGCCATTCTCTCTCTTCTGTTTTACCATTTTGTCATACATTGTGGCTTGTGGACTACACTGTCTAATTTTTAGATAAATTAACCCTCATAAAGCAGAGAAGTGGTTTTAAAATATGTCCTACAAAACAAAACAAAAATCTAGGAATTTTCAAAGTAGTACTAATAATGCAAATACAAGTGAACATGGGAAAATGGCAGAACTGTATCTTTTAGACCAACTGCTAGCTCTTTGTCAGCCATATTTCAAGAAAAATCTATGAGAATTCAAAAAAAATAGAGTTTCGGGAAGGTTGTGTTTAGTGGATACTGCAGTGTGCTCCCTAGCGGCGCTCATTTCCTAGCTACCAAGAGTGCTGGCTGCTGAAGACTCACATCTAAGGCCTTTCTCAAGAACTGCCCGCATCCAAAGTTCCTCCGGCTCCCCAGGGATGGCCCACATCCAGCACCAATGTATGGTTACAAAGACCTGGCCCCCTTGTCTCAGTTCAGGACATCTCCAAGGAGCTATCCAGTTCCAGAGCTCCTCATAGGTTAGCTGAAGCCCCAGCTGCATCATAGTCAACTTCTCCTCAGGCGCATCCCGCTTCTCTGAGCCCCTCACAGGTGCTGTCGCCAAGAACCCTCCCAATAAATCCAATGCATGCAAATCTACATGTCAGAGTTGGTTTCCAGGGAACTCTGATGTAATACCACTGTTACTTCAACTATTATTTAAACTAAACCTTGCTCTCAGAGTTTACTGTGCCCTGAATATTAGCTCAAGTATAACACATGTACATAAATTATGAATATGTGTCTGTGCGTGCATGCACATTCTACAGGATTGTGCGCTCTAAAAATTCTACTGATAGGGTACCCCTAAAGTATTAACATGTCACCAAATACGCATTTTAACTGCTGACTTAAGGAGCCAGTTTTGCATTTTCTGGCTAATGTGTCATTAGTTCATTCACAGGCAAAGCAGACCATATGTTACTGCACATCATAAGGTTCCCCATGGCCTAAAAGACAGAATTTGGGGCATTTGGTCTATAATAAAAAGACCACCTTGATTCTGACCACTGCCAACATCACAGCCTCATCTCAGCTGGTTCCTATCATGCACTTTATGTTCTACCAACACCAAACTCTCTGTAATTTCACAAACACGCCACGCTATTTTTCACCTTCTTGCCTTTTTACTCACGTTGTCCTGTCTGCTTGGAGTACCCTCCTCCCTTCTCAAAGCACCACCCTCTTCCTTTCTTAGCTTAACTCAGAGCCTTTCCAAGGGCAGGTTGGCGGAAGCAGAGTGCCCAAGTACAGGCAATAAGGGAGCACAATGTCTGCAGAAATTTTAAGAAGCACAATATAAATGACTAAAAGTCAGTGGTCTTTTTATTATCTAATTCTAAGACTAACTCCAAATTATGTCAGTGACAAAATGATCCTTCCAACCACAGCGGACTGCCCCCAAGGCCCACCCTGGATATGTCACTCCACCTTTTTCAGCCTAACTCAGAAATTCCAGTAAACATTGGGCACTTCTAGTAAAACCTGTAAGTTTGAACATAAGCCATTATTAACTCCAGGAAAACCAAACAAGTTGTATAAAAAGTAAAAGTAATCAATATATAATATTCTCAGTGATAAACAACATTTTAAAGAGTCAAAGTAACTGTGTGCTTTTTGGGGTATTTTTTGTTTTTTTATTTATTTTGTTTTTTTGATTTTTTTTGGCCTCGGGGCTTGCGGGATCTTAGCTCCTGGACCAGGGATCGAACCCAGGCCCCCTCAGTGAAAACGCCTAGTGCTCACCACTGGACTGTCAGGGAATTCCCGTAACTGTGTTTACTGAACTGATTTAACCCTAAAAAAGGGGGGAGATGAAAGTATATTGGGACAATGGGAAAAGGAGTATGTGTGGTTTTAGGAAGCAGGGGTGGGGGAAGAGTAGAATAACAAAGCCAAATAGTAGGAGGTTAATCAATAACTAACATTTTTTGAAAAATAAGGAGTAAACATTTTATTTAGAAATACAGAGTTGGAAGTAATAGGAATGGAGTGGCATGATCGTCAGTAAGACAGGAGTGCTATTTTGTTATGTAGCTTTGAATTTTATACGATATACATACTTTATTTTAGTATGTATTTAATTGATTGATAAAATACTCAGCTCATACATCAATTCACTTAGAAAATCTTCCCCCAACCTCTCTTCTGTGCTCTCAAAATACTCTATCGCTCTACCTATCACACTGATATGTAATTACCAGTTTATGTTACTAGCTTCCCTATCAAATAGAGGTTTGTGCAGACAAGAAGCAAGATTTACTTATATTTGTATCCCCCTGGCAGAAATGATACATAAATTTAAATCCGAATCTGAACCCAATAATTTTTTTGAGCTCCAAGTAGACAAAAGTAGTAATAAGATACAGGTTTCTGATTTCAAACAATAACATTTATGACCATAAAATGTCATCACACGGTGGAGCTCATTATGGCCAAGGATTGTTTTATAGACTTTGTACTCCTTCTCTCATTAATCCCACACAACTGCTTTATGAAGTACATCTAATTATCCCCATTCTGCAGATGAGGAATCACACACTGAGAGAGGTTAAGTAGACTGCCGTGCTAACGACGTAAATGATGATCCAAAAGAGGAGTATAACATTGAACTACAGCATCCACATCCCTAGGCAACTCACAGTATCCCTCAAAGGATAAGGCACATTCACAACATGCTTACGATACAGTACAATATACAGTTAAAGCCTTAAAAGTGGTTATAGGTATACATATCATAAGATCAGAAGGAGAGATCTTCAGTCAGTATATTCTGTGGGGATGCTGTGGAAAAGCAAAATTTAATGTGGAAATTAAGGAATGGGTAGGGTTTCAGAAAATCTATATGAAGGGATGATATATACAGAAGGAAAGCATAGAAACGTGAGAGCAAATACATATGCGTAGACGGGAGGGACTGTAAGTTTTGTATCAAATCTCTCTCTGCTTGAATACTCAAGAGCTAAAGCAGGTACAGGTCCAGCCAGCAGGATCCCTCGGAGGTGTATGGACTTATGCATCTCTTTTCTAAACCTATGGAACATGGAAACAATGGGTAATTCCCAGGTGGAATATTCCATTAGGTTGGTGGAGGGGGAATGGCCGGGGGACAGTTACAAAGCACCTGAAACTGGGCAATTTCCCCTCCAAGTGGGCTTGTGAAACCTTTCCTTTTGTCTCCATCTCAAACACAACGGCTAAAGTCCAAAATCCAAGCCACTATCTTTCTCTTGCGTGAGTCGCTACAATAGCTTTCTTACTAGCTTACCAAATCCATTCCTTCCTCTCTTAAATTTGGTCTACATGCTCTAGCCACAAATTTTATTAGTCTTTTGCTTAAAACTATTCAATAGGTTTCTTATCAGCCTTATTATGAAGACTCACCTTTACAGCCCCATCCATGTCCATTTCCCAGTCACTTTGCTCCAGCCACGCTGGCCTTCTAATTCCAGGAACACATCCTTCTCCCTCTCTCTTTGGAGCTTTGGCACATGCTATTCCCTATGTCCTCTTTACGTCATTAACCATCCTTCAAACGTGACTTCCTCATGGCATCCTCCTCTGACTGTCCTGCCAAAATATCAGATACTTGTCCTCTATGTTGTATATAATTTTGTGAAATATAGTTCCACAATTTGCCATCAGAAATGCAGCTGACTATCTGATTAAAATTTATTTACCCCAATAGAATTTAAATCCTTCCATGCAAGGTGTGTGCCTGTTCCACACATCAGACTCCCTAGCAGTTAATGTGGCATCTGGCTCATAGTAGGTGCTCAACAAATATTTGTTGATTACTGAATGAATGAAGGGACAAAACCAAAAGAGAAAGTTGAAAGAGAGAGTCAAGTGGATTGGGAACCAAGGAAAGTCAAATGATGAGGAGGTTTGAAGCAGATGGAAAAGCAACTCCGGAAGAATTCCCTAAGTCAGACAGGGTTCAAATGCGAGCAATGGCTTTTAGTGCAATGCCCGTGGAAGGCCCCTGGCATGAGCATTGTGAGAGGAGTTGACAAGGCTCACATGTCACAGGCAGTTTGAGAGTCATCTGGGAAACTGTGCTCAGCATGAATCCTGATCAGAAGCAAACTGTTCTCAAAAGCAAGGTTTCAAATACGAGCCTGAAAAAGTAGAAGACTTGGAGAAGATGGTAAGGCCCTTAAAAAACAGACCTAAGGGTCTGGGTCCCATCTGTGTGTAGTATTCAGGCACCGTGAACGTTTAAGAAAGGGACAACATAACCTAAATAGCACGTTAGGAAGATTGACCTGACAACTGTACACAGTACAGATTGTAGGGAGAGATCCCACTTTGGGGAACTTTGCAAAAGTTCAGAAATAAGCTGAAAAGAGCCTGTCCTAGAGTGACAGAAGTACATATATAAAGGAAGGGGGGAAACACAAGCATAATTTTGAGGGATGACTCAGCAGGACTTCAAATCTACTTCCTATATTACAATGGGTAAGGGCCCAAGCCTCAGAATCAGACCACTCTGGGTTCGAGTCTCAGCTCCACTACTTTGGGCCAGCTCAGTTTCCTTATCTGTATAATGGACCAACATGTGTATCTACGTCCGAGAATTCCTGAGAAGAGTCAATAAAAATAAAAATAAGCTGTTTGGCACAATGCCTAGCAACAGTAAACTATCAGTCAACGTCAACTGCTATTTCAAGCTAGACAGGCAAAGGGGCACGATAATGGCATGCCAAGGAACTTACTTTGGGGGGGCTTGTCTTCATGTCACAGGACGATAGTCGCCGATATTGTAAAGATTTAACTCCTGTCCTGGCTTCTGCCTGATCTTCTTTATAACACATTCGCCTTTCTGGCTTCTGATCTGGATGCATGCCAAACACAAGCTCTGCCGACTCTTTCAGGGACCTGATTCTTCAAGCTGCTTGAGCCATTTCTAAACTTAAGCTTTTAACATTTCTTTCCAACTTGCCCTCTTCCTCTAATGCCGCCCCCTAGAAGCAATCCTGGATACCAGGAGACAAAAACCCTCCGTGGCTAAATACACCGCTTCTCTCCTCCTGAGAAATGTCAGAAAGATTATGTTGAAAGCAAGTGCAATGTTAAACTCGGTTTTTAAGAGTTAACGGAGAATGATTTTTTTTTTCCTCCAAGGATGGGTAATAGCATCAGATTCTGAAATTAAGCACAGCAGGAAGAAAAAGCCTGCATAGATTTCACAGAGTATCACAGGCCTCTGCAATAAAGCACTTAAAAATGCCTTGTATTGCTAATTCTTTACACAATCTCCTTTTATTTCCAAAGCAGTATGCGGGGCTTGAGCCACAAGACGCGCATTGATGTTAACATTACACCGTTTGAATTAGAGCCATTTTTCTACTGAAACTCCAGTTAGGTTTAGAATTACTTTTCACTGTTTTTTCCCCAATACATTTTCCAGCCTGACTTTCGAGATCAAACGAATGGTTGCCTCTTCTAACAATGCTGAACCTACCTTAGCAAGCATCCTTCCTCTCAAGATTACAATAACCAGGCTTTGAGTTATATGGAAAATATGCCTACTAAAGGTCACTGGATCACAGGTCACTCTGGGAATTCTAAGTGAAGGAAGGCAACTCTCTTCATCTGCCTCCAATTTCCCACCTCCCCTGCCCCCAGCCCCAGTCAATACGCTTCATTCACAGATTGAACTCTTCAGCAAATACTTATTCAATAGCTAATATCGGCAAGGCACTGTGCGAGGCATTACCGTGGACTTTCGACAACAGTAAAATGAAAGTGACGTGAACAGCAAAGCACTGCTTGGTGACAGGCAAACAATCCGACGGACAGCCTACTGAACTCCAAACAGACTAAGAACTTCCAGTTTTATGAAGATTTGCTATTTTCACGATCACCAATCTACTGGTTAGCATTTGTAAAGATTTTTTTTTTCTCTTTTTACAAGACATGTTTGTATCGTTTAAAAGCTTTCTTTTCCAGTCCATGTAGAAACCCGGTCATTTATTCAATAAATATTTATTAAGTACCATGATCATTTGGAGAACAAAACAGACTCAGTCCCTATCCTCATGTAGTAATTGCTGCTTCCAAGATAATACACACAAACAGCAGCCCGATGATTCGATCCCATACAAGCCTCAGGTTTGTTTCTGCATTGTTTATCTGTGTGTATGAAGGCACTCTCCTGTGAGGACCAGATTAGTCTAATTACAACCTTGTCCTTGTCTGATCTCACTAGGATTCCTTTCCAGCATACTCCTTCTCGATTTCTTTAACCACAATAATCATAATCAAGCTACTCTAATCTGTTCTCCACATATTGCTCTCTCCCTCCATCTGTTTTTATTCACTCGTTAAGCAAAGGTCTTTCCGCACCTACTATGTTCCAGACACTGTTCTGAACATTTGGGATACAGAACTGAAAAAAATAAATCAACCCCTGGTCTTCAGTTTACTTAACCACCTGTCCTTGAAAAGAAAGATCTTTTCAAGCCTGGAATGCACAGAACTGCCACCCTGCCCCTGCCCCAACCCACTCTGTGTTAGGTCCCCTCACTCTGGACCTTAAGCATGCTACTGTTCTATATACTCAAATGTACTTAGGTTCTTTAAATTTTATTTCAAAACTCCTAACACCAAATCACCAAAAAACTCTTTCTAGCAATCCAGCAATCACCTGTGCTTTATCTTGGCCCTGCCACTACTCTCTGAGCATCTTACTTGATCTCCATATGCCATATATATAACTCACTACCAAACTAAATCAATAAAAGGTTTTTTATCACTGGTTCTCAAACTTTTATGTGCAAAAGAATCGCCAGTCATGCTTGTTAAAAATTCAGGGTTACAGGGCTTCAACCACAGAGGTTCAGGTTCCCTACATCTGAGGGGGAGCCAGAAAGGTAGATTTTCAAAAACATCCCAAGTGGTTTTCAGCGAGGTGACAGGGTGATCACCTTTGAGACACTGTTCTATTAAATTCCTTTGATATCAGTTTTTATGTAGTCAGAAACTCTGCTTCAAATCAGAAAATATTTCCTGTTAAGTACAGCTTAAGCAACATCTAACTGTGTGTTCAGTAAATACTCATTTGGTTAATAAATGGATCAGTGGGTACCTGATAATAGTAAGTGACTTTTAGAAATTACAGCTCAAGGGCTTCCCTGGTGGCGCAGTGGTTGAGAGTCCGCCTGCTGATACAGGGGACACAGGTTCTTGCCCCGGTCTGGGAAGATCCCACATGCTGCGGAGCCACTAGGCCCGTGAGCCATGACCGCTGAGCCTGCGCGTCCGGAGCCTGTGCTCCGCAACGAGAGAAGCCACAACAGTGAGAGGCCCGCGTACCTCAAAAAAAAAAAAAAAAAAGAAATTACAGCTCAAGCATCACTTCCAGTGACCACTTCTCACCTGCTCCTAAGTATCCCTGTGGTAGGTAGGCAGGCATTAGTGCTCCCATTTCATGGATGGGAACCCCACACCAGTATCTTGGCCACAGCAGTATGAAAGAATACATGTGGTTGAGTCAAAAAGACTGAAATCCAGGCAGTGATCCTCCTGTTCACTAACTGAGGAAAATGAGTGAGTACCTGACCCCCTGGAGTTTGTTTGGCCATCTGTGAAAAGGGGATAATTGCCACCTAATCTGTGGGCTGTGAGGATTAAAGGGGATTATCCATGTAAAGCACCTAGCACGTGCCTGGAACATGGTCGAGGCTCAACCACTGTTAGTTTTCCCACCTCCCCATCGTGCAGGGCTGCCTTGAATAGGAATGAAGCTCAGTTGGCAAGACAAGTTGGCTCAGCAATCATTGATTCTGTGGCTGCCCTGTTCCAGGTACTGTGATTGTGCTGGAAACACAACACCGTGCCCTCAAGGAGCTTACCTTCCAAATGTCTGTCACCTATGGCTACCCCTTTCGAACCAGGCAGCAGAGTACTTAGAGAACTCTCCAGTTCTCACTTCCTCTGGTGAAGTTAACTCAATGCACAATGCTGATGGTGCCAGAAGGAGAAAGACCTTGTGGGAACAGAAGGGTTAAGAAAAGCCCAGTAAGCAGTGACAGGGGAAGGGAGGCACGTTTGCGGGGCTGAGGAGGTCCCTAGAAATAAAGAGTGAGCCCATTAACTTTCTTTACAAACTTAGAGATTGGTTTGGTTGGTTGGTTCGTGTGCATTAAAACTGTCACTTTACTTCCTGATTTAATGTAGAAAAGGCACTACTATTCTGCTAGTAGTAAAGGTACGGTGGAGAGGAGGCTGAGAAAGTGAAGTATGGAGAGTCAAGACAGAGTTATAAGAAATGGTATGCACTTGCTCCAAAGCAGCTCCCAGTGCAAGAGTAAAGTAATGAGACTGACTGTGCCAGATACACGTGAAAGGCTGCCAATACTGCACAGTGACACCGAGCATCGCCAGAACATACATGCAAACCCCAGTCAGCCCCTGATACCACACGTCAAACAAGTTCAGCTTTCAGCAGCCGTGTAGTGCCCCAGGGAATCCTAGCAGGCATCCGATCTGAGGGCAGGCCCTAACCCAGAATGGGGATGGACCAGCAACTGCAGAGGGTACAACGCCTGGCTCAGCAGAGAGTCTCTCCAAATGTTCAGTTTGTCAACCTTTTTAACTAGCGACATTGAAGCAACCAGCACTCGCTATTTGGGGAAAACTATGCCAAAAGCCTCACAGTAAGCAGTCCTTATCCTGGGCACAGATTCCCTAGAGGGGGCACTTGTCTGAGGAATGTGTCAAAAATTAGCTCTCTCTTCCTGCCTCCCATCCTCCTTGGATTCTGAAGCTGTCCCGGTGCCAGTTTCCCACAGTACCATACACAGAACCACCTAAAAATCAGGGGCAAAATACCAGTGGTCTCATGTATCCCAACATGCTAAGTCAATGTCTTCCATCCCCCAAATGCTTCCCAGCAGGCACAGAAGGATCGGCACCCCGCCAGCCGTCCTGCCACGACATTACCGTGAGCCTCGTCCTCCCCCGCAGCCGCCCCTCCCCCGACGCTGGCCCCCCAAAAATAGCAACAACTCAATTCTCAGTCCAATAACGTCTTTTCTCAGATGTTGTTCTCCCAGTAGGTAGAAGAATGAACTGCTGCAAGGCCACCAGCTCCTCTACAGTTTCTTTTAATTTAAAGTTACAACAGGAGGGAAGAAAAGAGACTTTCTATTAAGGGACAACTCCCTGAAGGGTCTCTTAGCTGACAATCGAAGGACTGCTCATGGCAGTGATCAAATCTAACGCAACAAAGTGCTGGTGGCTCTGTGACTCATCACAGCAGGAGCTCGCGCTGAGGGCCACTTGAGTTCAGTGCTTTGTGCCGCGCGCGGCAAGTTGGTTTAGGAACAGTAACACAGGGGAGCAAAGACTCGCAAGGTGTTTGAGGCTCAAGATAAAATGCAGACTTACAGTGCGAGCTGCTTCTCAACTGAATAGGAAGCCTAGAGGGGTAAGGAAATGAAGAGACTGTTCTGTCTACCTCACGCTTTAGGGCAAATTACCAGAAGATGGTCAAGGTCAGTTGGTCTATCTGTTGCACTGTTTACAGCCTCATAAAAATAAGGACTGAAGCATGAGAACCGAAGTGAGCTATTCTGAAAAGGCATTAAGGATGTCTGCTTGCATAAACACCACCTTCTAATTACATGAACTCCTACCGTTTAAATATATTTACCATCACCTGATACGATTCACCTATACCCCTCAATTGCATTTTATGACTACATTAAAAAGAGAGAAATATATGTTGAGCATTTCACCTGTACCATGCGTGGTACTATGTATTTATATATAATCTCATATAACCTCATTTAATCTTGACTAGCACTCTGTGAGGTGACAACAATCATTATTCTCATTTTACAATGGAGGAAAATAAAGCATCAGAACTCAAAGAAATGCCGGGTCTTTTTTTTAGTGGCAGGTCCACCCAACCAGAGCGAGTGCTCAGGGCTATACTTCTAAACCACAACTACACCAGTCACATCTCCTGTGGCCAGAATATAATGGACTCAGTGTCCCACCGGCTGCCCCTCTCTGTCTCCAGTATCATTTGTGCTCCAAGGCCCTGCTTCCAGGGGGCTGCTCCCAGCTAAGGACTGAGCACAGTGGGGGCTATGAATGCAGGCCATTCCACTGAGACAGAGGGTTCCTCCAATGGCTGACTCCCAGCTCCCTAGCCAAACCCTTCTCAGACTGCACTACAGTCAAGTTCTTTCTACTCAATCCTCTTTCCTTCCCTTCCTCCTTACATAAGTGTCAAACCTGGGTCATGGCTAAAAGGCTCTCCCAGTCTTCTCCCGTGCCCTCCCCCCAAAAAGGTCTTACATGTCTAATCCCATCTTGGGGTCTGCTTCTTCATGGACCCAAACTAATGCAATAACCAAGTCATTTATTTGCATTTTTTTCTTCTCTTAGCCTTTTCTTTATCTTTGGTCAGTTGTACTTACAGAGAAATTATCTGAATCACTGCGAGAAGAAAACAAGCACTAAGTTTTCCATGTTACTGTACATCATCTCTTCAAATAGACAATGGTACGCTGATTGTACCTTTCTCCTTGCACCCAATTTAAACAAACAAACCTATGAGGTTCCCGATGAAGGAACTGTTAACTCTTTAGGGCAAAACATTGCAAAGTCAGACTTATCTCTTTTTCCAAGTGGAATTTCTCTCTATCCACATGGGCTAAACTTAACATAACCCAGTGGTACATGACTCTCCATGGATAACATCACAATAAATTTTCACTAGTTTATATCTGTAACAAGAAATCAAAAATTATAACAAGAAGAGAGATCTATAGTTAGGTCCTAAAGTTTTTGCTCCTTTCACGGAAGGAACATTTATATGAATAAAAGATAGAATTCACACTTGCACCAAACACAGCATCTTAATAAAACCACACTGTCAGAGATCATGTATAGACGTTAACTGAATCACCATTTTAAAGTGTTGCTCTCAGCCTCAAGAAAGTGATATATTTTTCTTCTTGGATTCAAACAAGTTCAAAGTAAGTACAAAATGAAGCTTCGAACATTATAAATGATCAAAATCTAGACTTGATTGAAGGGAGAGGAGAGTGTAGCTAACATTTACCAAGCACCTCGTTCATGAGAGACCCTACGCTAGGAATCTGATATACAATACCTACTGTAATCCGTGCAATATCCCTACAAGAAAAGGATTATAAACCCGAGCTTCAGAGGTTAAGAAAAGGGGCAGAGCACTAAATGTTCAGAACTCCAAGTGAAGTCTTGCAAGAATTATAAATAGACCTAAACTGAAAAACTCCAAACGCTAGTGGGCTGGCTTCTTTTGCATCCTGGGTCCCTCCTGAATTCCCTAGCTCCCAGACTTGAACTGCTGCTGCAGTGACAAGGCAGTGCCTGAGCTTCCAGGGAATGCCAGGTAGAGGTCATCCCTTTGACTGCTGCACTGTCTGTCCCCTTTGGAGATGGGGTAGCATAGAATCACGAAGTAATTGAATGACAAGTCATTGGGCCTCAAAGATATAATCAGGTAGGGTGTTTTTTTTTTAACTTATAATGAACTTTCAGCAATAAAGAATGAATGGACGTCTATTTGTAGAATTCAATACCAACACCGTCACCACCACTGCCACTTCCTGGAGACGCATTTTTTTTCTGGGTGTTTTATTTAAAGACTCAATTTTTAAAGAGTGGTTATTTCATGTATTCTTTAAATGTATTCATTTTTCCCCTAATTCCATCGATACACTGCCCCCACTGAATGTCATCCTTACTCATAAGCAGAGTAATGACTTTCCTGTAAGGTATGCTTTGAGAGGTACAACAAAAACTCCCTATGTTTACAAGTATTTCTTCCTGGCAGCTTCACATGATACTCCACGTCTTTCTCTAAGGAATTAGATGGTCATGATAAACTGCAATAATAATAACAACTTTTAGTTAGAGAATTAACACATAATAAGCTGTTATCACCTGTGAATCCATTGGCTTATGAGCCAGAGGTTAACTTGGGCAAATGGGGCAGAAATTCAGAAGAGTCCATTAAAGCAAACTGGGAGGTAATCAAGGGCCCATCCTAAAGTTCAGGCCCCAGATCAGGAAAGCATTCAAGAGCACCCATATAGGCCGCTAAAGGGGCAGGGGTCTGGAGGAAACAACCCAAAAAAGCATATTCCCCTTTCTTTTAAAACAAGAACACTGAAAACAGCCAAGTTTATTAAAAAGTCCCATGGAAACGTCCCAATATGGCCCAGCTGAAAGCGACTAAAAGTGCCTAAATGTCCGCCCTGCTACTGAGCCTTAAGTGCTCCATTTCTGCCCCTTTAAATATAAAAATTCATTATTTTTAAGCAAAAGGTTAGCTCCTTGCTTCACAGTCTTAAAAACTTCATTTTACTCTTCCATGAAGAGCAACTTTACATGCAAATGAACTGTTGGTTTAACCGAAGATTGTTAAATTGCATCTCTTCATCTAAAATCCTTCTCCTAAATGTTAGGTATGAGTGATTTAAGTTATATCACACACGGAAAATAAACAACAAAGATTCCACTCACATTTGAGAATCATTTGCCATCCCCACTCCCTAAGCACCCTCAAATGGGAAATGGAATAACAAGATTGATCATAATTGGATTAAGAACTATAATTCTTTAATTCATTCATCAAATTGAGGCATTTGGAACAGTTTATTTACAGAGTTGTTTAGACAGTTTTGCATGGTGTTTTTTAAGATAAACCAAAATGCCTTTCTGAAAGAAGCTTCAGATCCCAAATCATTAACATATGAAAACCAAATGTAGACAATTTACAAATGGGTGTTTTAAAACAATGTTTGGAACAAAATTGGACTTTTATTTTATTAACTATCTACAACTCTAAGCTCAGGGGATAGTTTATTTGAAACAGCCAAGCACTCTCTTTGCCTTTAAAATAAATCTACATTTCTCAGGCTAAAAATTGTGACGAGTATGTGAGGGAATGCACTGACTTCAGGCCTAGACAATAAGTTTTCCAGGTTACTCTCAAAACTCTAATTATAGCATTCTCTACCACTAGAGGTGATCAGATATTGGGTGAACCATCCAGGTTACACCAATCAATCATATCCAACAATGCTACCTGCTGGAAATCTAAATAGTGTTCAACATTAGAACCCTAAGTTATTTGAAATCCAGTGTATTTTAGACTAATAAAAACAAGTTTTATCCTGCCCTGCATATTACATTTTTTATATAATCTAGACATACCTTGAAAACAATGACTGTCTATCACTCAATAAAGGGATAGAGCTTTTACAAGAAGACGGTATATTCTTTTATCATTATATTTTTCATTTGCTTTAGAAGAGAAAAAATCCTCTAAGCATTCAAATTCTTTGGAAAATGAAATTTTAAACTCTCCCGACAGCTTGTGCTTTACGCTCAAAAAGGACAAAAAAAAAAAAAGGAAGCCATACCTGAGCATAAATTTCACTCTTCTTACTTACTGTTTACTCCATATTCTCCACAGATAACATCTTTATAAGCGTATATTCATTTTTTTTTCTTTTACAAAACCATGTGTCAGTCTAAACAGGATATGCATTTACATGTATAGAACTAAGTTAACTTGAAATAACCACTGGATCTCAAATGCCTAGTTATTTACCAAATAAGTTTGAGTTTTGAATCCTATATGGCATTCAACCAGAACTGCTTAATCTCAACAAGAAAACTATATAGGGTTTCCGTATTAAGAGCTGAAGTTCTTTTTTCCTGTATTAAGAGTACTCTTGCAAGCCTATATCAGATTGATTCATTATTGCCCATTCAAAAAGGCTACAAAAAGAGATTTTTTTTTAAAACCCCCAGGCAAACAAAAACTCTGTTATTTCTTCATGTACAAGGTTGTTAGAAGACCACTGGAAAGAAAGGACAAAAAAGAAAGAATTTCAAGCAAGTCTGCTACTATATAATTAACACAAATAACTAAATAATTATGCACATGCCTTCCCACGCCCACAATTAAATGTTTTTAAACAACTCATGTGATGAAAGATCTACCTTTTAGGCAAAAAAAAGCAACTCTACCAGTGTAAGGATTTAACTGATGCTGTGTTGCATCAGTTTTAAGTGATGCTTATGATTTTTATCTTGTATACTTCTGAGGAATAAACAGTTGATGACATAATCTGCAGGAGAACTTTACACAGTGCCTAAGAGAACTTTCAGTGTAAGTACTTACGATTTTAAATCACTGTGGCTGAATTTATCTAGGCTTCAGCCTCAGAGCTATATTTAAATCAGGAAGAAGCACCCCCAGAAACTCTGTCCCATGTATCTGCATTTGAAACCAGATTCCTTCCCTATCAGAGCTAATAGCAGTTCACGTACAGCTGAATTCCTTCAAAATTAGATCAAAATTTAGCAGCTCTGTAAAGACTCTAAGAAATCGTCCTCCTTCTAAATGCTATAAAAGTCAAACTTAAAAAACATTTCTGTATACTTTAAAACCATCTGGCCCTTAACCTAATCACGTTTGGCAATCGAGCCTCACTCCTTGTCATCCTGATCAAAAACTGCTCTGGTTTTTCTGATTGAAACGTCCATTGCCTACAAATCTCCCACGCGCCTACTGGATTGGCCTGTTTCGTTTGTGGGGAGGGGTTTTTTTAAGGATACTAGGGGCCATTATTTATGAACAGCAAGGAAACAAATCACTCTGTCTAGTCCCTTTGCAGATTCCCACACTTATTACCCAAAATCCCACAGATCTCCCTTGGTCTTGCCTTTGACTAAAGAACTGTGCTGGGCCTAAAGGCAGTCTCCGGGGAAATCGGCTCATGCCTTTCTTGACAAACTCCTTTGGATATCTGGATATTGTGAGGATTCCCAACGGGGTGACAACAAATCGCTAAACTTTTCTCAAGAAGTACTGTCGACTGCCACCCAGAGTGCCTGGGTTGGTGGACACTGAGAATATCGTTCTGCAACATTCAAAGAATTCCTCAGTTTGACCCCTTTAATTGAGAAAGGAAGACATCAAAATGGATTCACATTCACCACACTCTGCATTTGGTCAGGGGCCAACGTCTTTAGATATCCACCAGGGTCAATCTATTTATTAATAGATTTGCTTTGTAACGTTGAAGGAAAATGACTCAAAATATGTAAACAGTGCTTCGTGTGCATCCGATGCCAGCAGACCAATACTCAACAAACTGCTGCTATCAAACGCAAACATTTCCAAATCCAATTTGATTTCAACTCGTATAACCTCTTTTCCTGGCTTATTACTGTAGCCCAAAAGTGCAAGCGAGATTTCCCAAACCCGCGCTTAAAGTGACACAACACGTGAGCGGCCTCCACTTGGTACACGGAGTGGGGTGAGGGGGGAAAAGTGGTTGCAATTAAAAATTAAAGCTTCCGGTGTCTGAAATCCCTAGAATCCTGAAGGATGAGACTCGTTTCCGAAATTCCGCGCCGGGGGGACGGGGGAGGAGGGAGGTACTTCTGGGGACAGGGATGGCAGAAAGCGAAACAAAAAGACGAACAGGGGGAGCGCTCAGGTTGTGGGGTGGGCCGGGGGTCGCGCTTCTGTCCTGGGAAGGGTCAGGCCCTCCGGCCAACTTTGAGGGGCTGCCGTTTGGCGCCGGCCGAGATGCACGGGCGAGCCTAGGATTTTCCCTGCGCTCCTGCCCTCCTGGCTCATCACCACCTCCACCGCCACCACTTGCAAAACAATACCGGCAACAGCACGCAGGCTCCCCAAGCAAAATATAAAGTTATCGCATTTCCTGAACTGGGTCCAAGACCGCACGCCGGGGTCCCCGCGGACGGCCGCCCCGCGAGGGGGACCGAGCGGCTGCCAGCCTCGAGCCGCCTCCCGCCTCCCCTCGCCCCCACCCCGTCCCCCTCCCTCTGTACTTGAGGAAAACTCCGGCGGCGGCCCCCGCCCTCCTCCGCCGGCTCTCCAGCTGGAGCCGCGAACGAGTGCGGAGCGGCGGGCACGGCGAGCGGCAGAGGGGAGCTCGGCGCCTTGGAGGGCTGCCCACCACCACGTCGGGACCGACAACAAAGTTAAAACGCTGCGATTCACGCACCTTACCGGCTCTCCTCAACGTCTCCTCAGGCGCGGGATGCAAAGTGGCACAGTGGCGGGCTGGGGGCCCCCGGGAGGAGACTGGAGATGGGTTTGGTGGCTCGCCTTTTTCACTCTGTGTGTGTGTGTGTGTCTCTGTGTGTGTCTGTGTGTGTGTGTGTGTGTGTGTGTGTGTGTGCGCGCGCGCGCGCGCGTCCCTCTCCCCCAGCCTCTCGCTCGCTCGCTCGCGCTCCCCGTGTAGCTCTCAAGGACGAGGTGAAATCCCTTTGCTGGTCATGAGGCGGCTTCAGAGACAAACAACACAATGCGAGTGCAAATAACAAAAGGCAAAAAGACAGTCGGAACAATGGGGGAGGCGAGGGCAGCGCACCCGCAGCGGGTCAGCGCGGCCGGCGCCCGCCCCGGGGGGTGCGGCGGAGGCGGGGGCGTGCGCCGGGGGGCGGTGCCGGGGGCTCGCGTTCCCTCCAGGTCGCCCCCGGGCTCCCGCAAACCCACCCTGACCTCCTTCCTGCCGCTCGTCGCCCGGCCGCCCTCTCTGTCCATCCGAAGGGAAGGAGCCCCAGAGTTTGCTTCCCCGGCTGCTGCAGGGTAAACTAGATGGTAAATAACGCGGCGATGACCCACACCATGCAGGAATGTTTCAAAACAAAACACAACAAAACAATCTGCCCTCCACTTAAAAGAGCGATAAAATGAAATGGCAGAAGGGGAAGGAGGCAGGGAGAAGGGGAATCTCTCCAGATCTCGGTGGAGCTCGCGTTTGTAAATACGCCTTCATGTTTGGTCAAGTCCCCTTTGTCAACTTCTTCCCTGCGCTGGAACCTCACCCGCTGTCCTGTAACCATTACCTGGGCCCCTTCGCGCCCCCCACCCCCGTTTGCACGCGGTAAAGCCGGCACGGAGGGCGCGCGTGGAGGTCTGCGGGTGTCCGCGGAACCTTCCGGGAGAGGCGAGCCGCCGTCCGCCCGGCGCCAAGGCTGGAGCGGCGAGAGGTTGGGTTTTTAAAGCGACCAGTGCCTCCCCGAGAGCGGCTCTGCGCCCGCGGGTCCCCGCCGCCGGCACTTTGCACCCACCTACTCCTTGGCGGAGGGGGGAGGGGGGAAGAAAAGTTTTGAGACGCTCTCATCTCTGCCTCCCGGGCGGTTGAACTGGTTTTGTTTTGCGTGTGTGTGAAGCCCGAAATCCCAGTGCCCAAGAACCGGGGAATGATGTTCAGGGATCTAAAAAGGCTCGGCGCTGGGCTTCGACTCCTTCGTCTGCGACAGTGGAGTCGGCGCAGGAAGGCGAGAGCGAGCCCCTCGGAGTTGCATCACCATCGGAGGAAACTCCGTAGGTGATGCCCCGAGCAGAAGCTGTGGGGCTGATTTGTGTGTGCACTGACAGCTCCCGGGCTGCTCCAGCGCTTCTCTCTACCAATCTTACTTTCATTGACTTAAAACAGCTGCCGGTTTGCCCCGGGGCGGGGTGGTGGGAGGGGGGAGGGGAATCGTATTAAATCTCAAAACTAGGGTGGAGCGGGGGAATCCTGACAGATCTTCCCAGATTTGGTGTCCAGAAAGGAACAGGGAGGGAGGTGTCTCGAGGGAGGCAGCGGGTCTGGAGGAGGGTGGCGGAGAAAAGGACTAAGACACAATACGAGCAACACGTTTCTTTTTCTCGCTGTTCCCTTCCTCTTCTCTAGCTTGAGGCTGATTTGCATGTTCTCTCTCCTCTTCTGGGCGATTTTTTTCAGGCGCGCATCCATTGACTGAGCCACGTCCCTCGGCACCCCCAGCATTTCCCAGAGTGCAACAACACCACCCGGAGATCAATGGCCAGTCTGTTTATTCTTCACGCTCCTGCAAGAGCAGGGCACTGAAGGAGCATGGGAGGGAGGCTTAGGGCTTGCCTGTCTGCGATCTCTCGCAGACTTTTTCTAGCTGATTTCTAAACGGCAGCTAGCAAGCAAATAAGAGTTCCTTAAAGCACGCAACACATACCCATCACAATATATTCACCGAGAAAAGTGATACATCCTTTCTCCCCCTTTCCACCCTTTGTAGATTTGTCTCTGGAGGTGGATTGCTAATACCTGAGGTTTTTGCACTTGTCTGGGCAGAAACTTTCTGGGGTGTTTGACGATTGATTATTTGGTACCTGCTTTCTAAAAATGGCTAAACACCTTTCCTTAGAACAAAAGTGAGAAATGCAAATCTTAATAACTCAAGGCAAAAATTTCAAAGTGTAATAAGCACAGTTATTATCCACTCCCACAAAGAAAACTTCCTCTTCCACAAATATTTGATAGCATAGAGCCCAGTAATTAAGAGAACAATCAAATAAACTCCAGGCTTTAATGGGGACTCTAAATTATCATCTGCCTGGAATTTATAAGCAGTGTAATCATTTGCCAACTTGGATATTGCTCTAGATATAGCATTCTAAATGTGTATCCTTAAACAATTTTACTATGTTTTCTTAAGTATTTAATGAGAGAGACCACGGATAATAATAATATTCAAATTGCTGGATCAATGTGGCCTCACCAACTGTGTGAAAAAATTCTGTGCATGTGTGCATGAAACATCTTGCCTGTATGTTACTTTTCCTCCCATTGACTATATCATGCAAGCTTCAAGTCTGAGCCACTTGTGTAATAAGAATACAAGAACTCATAAGAATGCATCAATAATTGTATTGTACCTGGAATTTAAGTGTAATTTTTATTCTAAAGAGTTCTTGGCATACATTAAATGATTTATTCTCATAATACATATGTAGCTGCTTTTCACAGTTAGCTGTCACTACCCAGATCCTTATATAATGTGCAAGAAGCAAATCAGGCCAACTGCAAAAAAAAAAGGGGGGGGGCCCTCACTACCAATTATATGAAAATAAGTAACATTTGACAGGGGGTTGTTATTTACAGTGAACTACTTCCTCTCAGCCCATACTCAGTGAAAATAAAGGGACAGAGTGAGTCCTTTCCCCCTACCTCTCTAGCCAATGGGTGACAAGCGTGCCTGGTTGGCCTAACCTCACCAAGCAGAGCAGTGCTGCCTTCTCAGGGTTTCAGCTTCTTCTTCTTCAGCGTAACAGCTTCGGGGACCAGCAGGCTTCCTACTTGCAGGAGAGGAGAGGCTGGCCAGAGGGAAGGAGGGGCACAGTCACAAGCTGCCTGGTGAGATGTTGGTGAAACTTGAATTACACCAACCTCTCCTTTTTTTTTTGCTCCTACAGGCAGCAGAACTTCCAACCATTTACGGTTATTGAAACCACATGGTCTTAAGACTAACACATGATCGTTATATAGCAACAGCATAGCTGATCAAAAACCTCCAATGGAATGTTTGTTTGTGTTAAAATTTTTAAAAATACCCATATTTAAAGCGGGACTGACACAAGAAAGATCAATGTTTCCATTTATCAAGCATTTACCACGTGCCCGGCTCTTGGCCAAGTGCGCTTTTTTTTTTGCGTTACGCGGGCCTCTCACTGTTGTGGCCTCTCCCGTTGCGGAGCACAGGCTCCGGACGCGCAGGCTCAGCGGCCATGGCTCACGGGCCCAGCCGCTCCGCGGCACGAACCCGTGTCCCCTGTATCGGCAGGCGGACTCTCAACCACTGCGCCACCAGGGAAGCCCCCAAGTGCTTTTTTAATGTATTTCTTCCCTACTTCTTACCACAAACTTGTAAGAAATGTTACATCCCTGTTTTCCAGATGAGAAGGCTAGAGCTCAGAAAGGTGAAATGACTTGCCCCAAATCATGCAGCTTCTGTGGGTGTGCCAGGATGCCAATCCACACTGCTCCAGCTTTAAGCTTTTCCACTGCATCTGGGCCCACTGACACTTTATATTAGGGGAAGTTTCTCAGTGAGAAATATTATTGCATTAAATGCGTAGATTTAAAATACGAAATTTATACTATGTGCAGTCCAGACATGAGCTATGATGGTATTCTCACTCATGTTGGTTATTAGATAACTGTGAAATTTCCAAGAAAATCTAAATGTATCCATATATATTAAATATAAAAGGTATCCATATATATTAAATATAAAAGGTATTTAGCAATATATACAACTGTCTTATTTTGTAGGCTAAGCATTTTATATTATATGTATATATTCATATGACATAAATAATAATAGCCAAAGTTTTAGAATCTGTATAATTTTACAAGCATTGTTCTAAATGCTTTACCTGTATAAACTCATTTAATCCTCACGACCATCCCATGAGGTACATAATTTTATTATATCATTTGATAGGTAAGGAAACTGAAGCACAGAGAGGTTTTATAATTTGTCCAAGATTACACAATTGGTAGGTGAGGGAGCCTGGACCCAAGCCAAAGTACTCTAGATTTAAGACCTTATCCACTTTGTTATGCTACCTTTCAATATATATACTCAGATGTATATGCAGTGTACATACATGTACTCATAGAAATATATACTACAGTTGTTCCTTGATTAACACAGGTTTGAGCTGCGCAGGTCCACATATACGCAGATTTTTTTTTTCAGTAAATACCACAGTACTACTCCATCTCCAGTTGGTGGATCCCCAGATGCTGAGGGTGGACTATGGGATTTGAGAATCCAGGGATTTTGGTATCCAGGCAGATCCTGGAACCAGTCCCCCATGGATACCAAGGGACAACTATGTAGATATGACTCTCAAAATTTGGGGGAAAGATAAAGGCATATCAACTGAGATTTGTTGCATCCCCATATTCAAACTGCCTCCTAAGGCACTAGAAATATTATTGATGGGAGAGGTATTTACATTTGTCCAAGGTATTAAAGATTCTCTAAAAATTTTTGAGGCAATCTCAAGCCCCCCAACATATTTGGAGGCATCGGGGGAGTGCTAGTAAATACGTATTAGGAGTGGACGATATTTGACCCCAGTTGACTTGTACAAAGTTCATTTTGGATGTTTTTGGTCGTATATGTTAAAAAGAGCAGAGACAGGGTGCTCGGCAATCCTAAAGAAGATTGAGAAGGATGCTAATAAATACGAAAATCTGTGACCCGAGAGGTAGAGGGAAATTTAGAGAATGCAGGAAACCAAATATGTCATGTCATCATCAGGTTTACGAATTATCCATTTTTATTATTTTTTTAAGTTAAGGTAGTTTGTCAACCCTCACTCCATTAACAAGAGTATATTATAAAATGGTGATTTATGTTGAACCATTATGGGCTCAAACACTGACATCCTTCAAAGGAACCTTAAAATATTTGATAAGAATCCCAGGTATATGACTGGTCTATTTTTACCTGTCTCACCAAACACAGCATGCATGTCAAATTTGAAAAGTGAGCTTCTCCAAATCAAACAGCTTTGAGAAAATATTGTGAGATCTTCTCTTTCTCTCCTTCTCTCCCTAAATACAATAAGGAAGGAAAAATAGCTGACAAAAATCTTCCTTCCTTGGATGCTCTTAATGTTGATAACTCCTGAGATACTGACATCTAAACTATTAACTTTACTGGGCCTAATGTGCCTCTTCAGAAAAACTAAAAAAGACACCCTATACCTAACAGATGCCACACATTAAGTTCTTACTGAAAAAAACTTTTAAATCCCTATTACAGATACATATGTTTTCATTTAAAAACTACTATGAAATCGAGTGTTCTTTTATTTAAACATTCCCCTGTGGTTCTACGAATTAAGGATCAGTAGTACTATATTAACTGGGAACCAGACCTAACTGGTTAAAGACAGTTGGTAAAACTGCCAACACTGGTTTTGTTACCGAAGTTGACTGAAATGTGAGGCAGCATATACATTTAAAAGTGAATTCTAATTTTTTAAACTTTCTCATTTTAATGGTAAGTATTTAGAATGAACTTTTTTTTTTATTTCAGTCACAGTTCTGGAAAGAGGAAATAATGTATAAAACCCCAATACTTTACACAACCAAAACCACAATTGCATTGCTTTTATTAGGGAAGTGTGTTTATTATTCTGATTGTTAAATTTTCCTTTCCTGGGAGAAAAACCAGAGAGAACAAGATTGGTTCTATTCAAGTGAAACAACTTGTAGTTCCCACATCTTGTCTCTTAATTTTACTGTTTTTCAATTTGACTTCTGTCCTTTAATTTTAAATAATGAGTATACAGTGTGGGAGGATTTAAACATGTAAAAATAGGTTTTTTTAATATGTGGATTTCTTTCAGGTGTAGCTTTCACAATGTAGTCTGTGTTCTCTCTTGCTACAAATTTTGTAGCAAAAGTATAATGAAGGTTTACGTGCAATGAGACACATTGATTTGATTTATAAGGATAACGGTAATGACTGATATATTTTGCTGATTTAGAACTGGTAACAGAACGAGTTATCAAATGAGACAATAATATTTTAAGCTTGAGTTCCAGTAAGTTTTAGGTATTTGGGTGTAGGAACTCATGATTACTCCCGTTTCTGTTACTTCTCTCAGATTTTTGGTACTGTGTTACCAAATGCATTGTACAGTATGTGAAATATGGTGGGCAAATGAAAGAACGAACAAAATGAAAAGTCAACAAAAGCACATAAAACAAGGAGGGTGGTTAAAAAAAATCACTAAAAAATGTCCTTTGTAGTTGAATTTCAGTATATTATTTGAAGACAGTAAATAAAATTTCAATCTCGAGGTATCTGGGAATTCTACCCCCTATTTTCTCATTAATGCTTATGCACTTAAACAAATTTAGAATTTAATTCATAGGTTGATTTTTTTTTAAAGGATATGGTAAGTTACTGCACTCTAAACTAAACTGTGTTACATGCTCAAAATTCCTGCTTTCCAGGTGACAGAGTAATCAATTGATCACTACCTCAGAGGTCAGATTTTGTCATGCACCACTTCTAGTTACTTGGGTCACTTCTTTGTGCAATATATCTATTAATTTTTCAGCTATTTTTAATTTTGTTACATAAGTAAATGGTCAAGCATTTATACAATAAAAAATATTTTATTTCAGTAGGCCGTTTCTGAATTCTGAGTGTTTATCTGGACACAGCTAGGGCCCACAATGTTCTTTTCTGCCTTCCTATAGCAGGAAATTACAATATATAAAGGCTCATAAATCTTTCAGCCCAAAAATAAAGAAATAGTGAGATGATTTGTCCAAAACAGGATGAAGGGCAATGGACATAAATGAGTATGGTATTGCTTGTAGGAAAAAAAAAAAATAGCTTTAAGATGGTTTTTCAGTAATATATGTAACTAAAAGGTCTGAGAATGTTGAATGGGCTTGGGAAAAAACGAGAAGAAATCTTCAAATTAACATCAGAGGATCTGGGTCTACATGTACAAAACGAGAGTATCTGGACTACAGAGGAAAATGACAAAACTGACAACCATTGGAAACAGAACCAATAGGGTAGTGACAGAGGAGGGGACACAGTATGGGTGATTGCATAACTTTCTTCAGGCATATTTTAAGATAAAAATATTGACCAGGTGTTTTTCAACTCACAGAGAATAGAATTAGACACAAGATAGAGCACCAAGATTAGAACACCTGGATTTGAAATCCAGTTTATTAAAAATAAAATGTGTTGATCTTTGTTACAATTTTAAATTAAAGTAAGAAAAATGAGATAAAGGGATAAAAGAGCAGAGGAATGAAATGGAACCAGGAGTGAGTTCCCCACAAAATGCACATCTCACCTGACAGTCCTGTATCCTTCATTAACTTTGTTTATTGAAGACCTCCTTGTGCCAGAGACAGTGTTAGAATTGAGCCACATATTGAAGGTACACTTCAACCGCTCCAGCAGCCTAGAAGGAAGAAAAAGGGTCCATTTCCATATTTACAATTGTTCAGGAGAAGACCAATTATTCCTGACCTCAAGACTAAATAGAAAATTTTCTTGGGGAGTTTTCATCTCAATGACACTGAGTAACATTAAGAAGTACTTCCTAGGGGTCAAGACAGTAATGAGTTTCAGAAGATTGTTTCTTATAGTTCTGTTGGGAGAAGATACTTCTCCATGGGTCTCCTGCACTCCTACAAGAGACCGTGTAAGGGTCTTTACCACTCTTTACCCCAGGCCATTTCTCAGGGTTATGTTTACAACAAGCAAACTTTGAGGGGTGAGATAACATCTCCTTCCAAAAGAAGAGGAAGTTTACTTACTGGTTTTTATAGAAGCAGTGAATTCTCCGAGCTCAGCGTTCCTCATCCTACATGCAAACGCACTGCATGCATAGCATCTAACCTGGTTTCCTAGACGTGTGACATCTTTCTTCCCCTGACAGCAATCCTGGCCTATTCTGGTTGGCTAACCTCTTTGGATGGTAGCCCAGACAAAAGTGGATATAGGGAATTCAAACCTACCTCTGGTTCAACCATCCAGAATCTCTCTCCCGAGAGATATTCAATGGGGTCTTAGATCCTGAGATGATGACCACTTGTTTTAGTGCATTGTTCATTGATCTCCTCTACATGGCCCTCTTTGGTCAAAGTGGGGGAAATAATGGGTCTCTGTAACTTTTGTAAAAATGCCTTGTTTCATGTGCACCATATCTTTCTAGACAAAAGGGCTAGGTCTGAGTCAGAAGTGATTAGAAAAAGGTGAAGTTATAGTTATTGGGATGAACACACCAATTTTATGGCTGTGGAAGGAGAACAATAATCCTGGCCCTTGGAGAGGGAACACCCCAGACCTGGGGTGGTGGTAAGAGAGGGGTGGGAAACAATTAAGGATCTCCTTGTGTCCTAGATCCAGCACCACAGTCTGGCAAGAAGCCGCTGCAGCTGGCAATCTGACTACCTGCTGGCTCATCAGTTCCATCAACATGTTATAAGCGCAGAAAAACTCAAGTGGACCTGGCTGGCCCCAAACTCTTCTGCTGTACCTGATGCCATCAAGAGCAGCTTCAAATGCGGCTCCTCTCAAATAAGTACAAACACATGCACATTGTCACACTCTTGTTTCATTCTGACTAATACAAATTCAAACGCTTCCCCTGATGCCCTAGCTTCCTTGGGTTATGTCGTGTACAACATCATGGCTGTAACTACTTGGTGACACTGCTCATGTGGCTTAAACAAAACAGTGTAACGGTGATCCAGACTAAGCTCCACAGCACATCCCTGACTGGAGTGACCTGGATCATGGGCATGAGGTTAGAGGTTGGAGCAGCCATTCAGTGACCCAGAGTGACAGGTGCATAAGAAGGTTGGCTCAGAAGAAATAAGGAAGTGGTTGGGTTCTAGAAGTGATTAGGAAGTTTCCCAGGACTGCATGACTGCCTGCCTCTGGGTTTCTCATTATGTGAGACAAATAAAACCTTTATTTTTAAGCCACAATTTTGCTGTCTTCTGTTACTTGGAATTGAGTACAGTTACTAAGTAAACATTTTTCTTTGGGTTCAGCATCCTTTCTCATCTTCCAGAAATTGCTCTCTATTCTCTATGTGAGCAGGTCTTCCCATTACATTAGTTATGTGGTCCTTTTCTTTCATGCTCCACCTCCTAGGAGACAGGTATAACTAGGCGAAATAGCTAGCCCTTTTTTCCCCTCAGGACTCATTTGTGAGAATTTAAGCCCAGGAACTGCTTTCAGCCATTAATCCAAGTTTATGATGGCAACTAACTTGAAAGAATAAACTAGCAACACAAAAAAGAGACTGAGAAATGTTCTTCACACACTTGAGGCCATTATTCCAACCTGAAACGTTGTCTGAGGTCAACCTAGTTTCTATTGTTCACTTTTTTCATTCTTCTCATTTTGATCCACTCTGGTGTCTTTCCAATGGATTTCATGAATTTTATTTTACTTCACTTGGTTTAAGTTCAATGTCTGTCATATGCAAAAGTATAGTAACTAATATAGGTATTAGAGGAATCTCCCTGTAATAGACTGAATGTTTATGTCCCTTCAAAATTCTTAACATCCCTTCAAAATTCTTATGTTGAAATCCTAACCTCCAATGTGATGATATCAGGAGGTGGGGCTTTGGGAGGTTATTAGGTCATGAGGATGGAGCCCTTATGAATGAGATTTAGTGCCCTTATGAAAGAGACCCCAGAGAGTTCCCTGCTTTCTGGAGTACCCCACATCCAGACATCTTCACGCATGTCCCATACCGGAAATTGTCTTTTCCTCTTTGGGAATGAGAATCCTAGAGACATAGAATGCAAATCCTCTGTGCATCTCACCAGGAAACATCACACCCTTATGTAAAAACTATTCCTAGAAGACTGCCTAAGTACCCCAGCAGTTCTAGATGAGCATGCAGACTTGTTTACATCAGAATTCTAGCGACAGCTGCTTGCCCTCCCTCTTTCACTTGTTGTTATAAAGATCAAAAGAGATGATGGTTACCAATGTATTTTGTAACCTTCAAATATGATTACATCAAGTATTACTGGATTATGAAAGAAATCTGACAAAATTAAATATCTGTACACTTATCAAAATCATAAAGAGGTTATAGAATTCCACTCTTGTTTATTTTAAATGAAAGCCTATAAATCAGTCAGTCTTTGATACACTATTAGAATGTAGCATATTAGGAGCTGGGCTAGACAAACCTTTGCTGTCCCTTCAAGTGTCCCACTGATGGTATAAAACCATGAAGCACTAAAGCATTTATATGTGTATAAAAATTTACCATCATTTTCATAAAGGAAATGATAGTATTATGAAAAAACTGGAATAGACTCAACTAATTGAATGTACCAAAATAAGTAAGAAATTATGACATAAGGCTAGATTTCTCCTCTCTTTTACATGTAAATGAAGAAAACCTGCCAATTGAAAGTTCATCTAAAGACTTTTTAAGATTCAGGCATCCTTTAAAGTTGACTTTCTTTAAAAGTGCCCTGGGGGCTTCCCTGGTGGCGCAGTGGTTGAGAGTCTGCCTGCCGATGCAGGGGACGCGGGTTCGTGCCCTGGTCCGGGAAGATCCCACATGCCGCGGAGCGGCTCGGCCCGTGAGCCATGGCCGCTGAGCCTGCGCGTCCGGAGCCTGTGCTCTGCAACGGGAGAGGCCACAACAGTGAGAGGCCCGCGTACCGCAAAAAAAAAAAAAAGTGCCCTGGTTTGTACTGGTGCTCATCATTATTCAATGCCACAGTTTTCCAGGGAGAATGCTCCCCTAAGGCATTGTCAGAACTTCCAGCCTTGGCCCCTGCTGTAAATGGAGTTTTAGAAATGGGCTTACAGTTATGCAGTTCTGAATCATGCAAGACCTTTTTTGAAATTGCTCACCCCATCTTCTTTCCACCACCAATACCTCAGTGCAATACAATACTAGCAAAATCGAGAAAGAACAGATGACTTCCTAGGAAAATAGAATTAAGGTAAACCAGTTGAAATCTTATGAAATATAACATTTATATCATAACTGAAGTCTAAAAAGTTTTTTTTTTTTTTTGCGGTACACGGGCCTCTCGCTGTTGTGGCCTCTCCCATTGCGGAGCACAGGCTCCAGACGCGCAGGCTCAGCGGCCATGGCTCACGGGCCGAGCCGCTCCGCGGCATGTGGGATCTTCCCGGACCGCGGCACAAACCCGCGTCCCCTGCATCGGCAGGCGGACTTTCAACCACTGCGCCACCAGGGAAGCCCTCTTCTTTTTTTTTAATTTCAAAATTTTGTAAGAGACTAGCAAAGAAGACTATTTAGTGCCTTTCTCCAGGGGCCACTTTCCTGTTGGGTTGATCTGAGGCTATTGTCTATGCTGTTATGCTGCCAGTATGTGGGCAGGGACGGGAGAGTTCAGAGGAACTAACTCAGTGAACTGTGGCCCTGGTGCACAATCAGGCTGATGGCACTTCATCTGGCCAAGTTCCAGTGTGGTCAAGTCTGCAGCTACCACAGCTCTACCACCAGCTTCAGGTCAAAGTGCAGAACATCCTAAAACAAGGAATCCAGAAGTGAGAACTGTGTTAAATTTTTTTTTTTTACTTTATTTTCCCTATCTAGAGAATGGGATCAACAATGGAAGTGTGAGGTTAATGTTTACTGAATATTTTTGTGCCAGGTATTTACTGCAACAAGCCATTATATATATGTTATCTCATTTCATTTCCATAGTAATCCTAAAAGACAAGTACCATTGATTCTCTATCTTACCAGTGAGAAAACTGAGGCACAAAGAGAATTTGTAACTTTTCCAAGGTTACCCAGCTAATATCTGCCTCCTAGAAATGCATCAACAACAAACCCCAGTGGTGTGCATGGATATCACCCCAAAAGGAGCCAAATATGTGAAGAAAATGTTAAACTTTTATTTCACATTTTTAAAGACTTTAGAATTTGCTATTATAAAAAAGCAAAAAAAGAAATTTAGACTACAAATAAAATATTAAATATATTTCAAATGGATTTCTGGTTTTAGCTCTGACATGTAAAGATCTTGGAAGTGATCACTCGAGATATTCTTAAGACAAGAAAACGCTGAGCAAACTGAAATTTAATGACTTTTCTTGGACCCATCAGAGAACTAAGGTCATAAGGTAAACAGTCACTCCAAAACCTGGAGAGATGGGCACATTCCAAGCATCACAGTCAAGTTCTGCTTACCTGGATCAGAAGATGCTGAAGCCATAAACTTGCAGGAACACTTCAATGGTAATTATGATGAATTGCTGGAGGCTGTATGTGAACTAGCCTGAGAGTGAGAAACTCGTATCTTAAATAGCACCCACCCCACTTGGGTGGGCTTTAACTCCAGGTAGAGTTGATGTAAATGATGTAGATTCATTGACTCATGGCTCTGGCAGGGGGAGGAAATAAGTAATCATTCTGAAATAATATACTTGGGGTCTTCTCCATAACAAAGGTCTATTCTCCAGGGGAAAAGACTATCAGAGTTTTATTCCAGCTGGAGGAAAGGCATTCCACCCATTCAGCCCCTCTAGCCCTCTTGTCTCACCTATCTCACCTCAGAGGGAGAAAACATAGTCAATAGGACATCAAGGAAACAGACGGGGGGAGCCCTGCAGCCAGGGAAGGGAGCTGGGAGGAAAGGCTATACCACAGGAGAAACACTTGTGAAGGTCATAGCCGAGCCCAAGACACAGCCCCACTAAAAAACTGAGATTTAATTCAGGTTATAGAATGTTTCCCCCTCCCCTACACCTTACCACCACTGTAGCAAGGCTTCAGTGTAATAACAGTGGATCAGAGGTGAGAGAATTGCAAGACACAGATTCCCTCTAAGTAGGAATACTTAGGGAAGCCCAAAGTAAGGAGGGGAAATAAAAATAAGGACACTGAGAGAATTTGAAGCCTCTGGCACCTACAGCTACATCAATCATAAACCCAGCCTGAATCCTAGCCATATTAATAGAAATTCTCACTGTGAGGCCCTATTTACACCAGTTTCCAATTATCCGATACACCATGTCCAACTTTCAACAAAAAAAATTACAAGGCATGGCAGAAGGCATGACAAAACACAGTTGGAAGAAAAAAAGCAACCATCATAATCAGACTCTGATATTAGAGATATTAGAATTTTCAGACTGAAATTAATACAGGTATTTTTCAGTTTTTGAAAATTGATTATATGCCACTTCATTTTTATGAAACACCCATATTAGTACCTGTTTTCAGTAACCAAAAGAAATCCAAACAGGATCTTCACTTTTATGAAAAAAAGGAGAAAAGTGAAAATAGCAATCAGCATTCATTTTTCAGTGACCCATTACAGAGGCCGCACACCCTGAGCAGTGAGAGTGGTACCACCAAGCTCCTTCCCCAGGAACCACACTCAGCATCTCAGCATCAAGCTGCCATAGCTTTGAACTGTGTCTGTGAGCATCTGTGCTTTCATCTCAATTTATTTTGTGCATCTGTTAGCAAGATGTGTCCTAAGGTAATTGTTTCCTCGCTTTACACCATTTCAGCTCATGAAAGGTTTCATAGGAATGCTCTAGTTTTGGATAGCAGGGGAAACCTGTATAACTATGATCAGTATGTTAAGGGCTCTAATGGAAAAAGTAGACAACATGTAAGAACAGATGGGTGGTGTAAGCAGAAAGGTGGAAACTCTAAGAAAGAATCAGAAGGAAATGTTGGAAAGAAAATATGCTGTAACAGAAACGAAGAAGATCTTTGTTGTGCTCGTCAGTAATTAGAATGTCTGATGAAAGAATCAGTGAGCTTGAACATAGGTCAGTAGAGACTTCCCAGAGTGAAATGCAAAGAGAATAAAAGAAGGAAAACACAGAACAGAATATCCAAGAGCTGTGGGATCATTTCAAAAGGTGTTACATACGCATAATTGGAATACCAGAAGAAGAAGAAAGAACAAGGGAGGAAAAAATACTTGAAGTAATATTGGTCAATAACTTTCAAAATTAATTGTAGACACTGTACTGGGTTGAATTGTCTTCCCTCAAAATTCATTTCCACCCAGAACCCCAGAATGTGATCTTATTTGGAAATAGAGTCTTGGCAGATGTAATTCATCAAGAGCAGATTATACTGGATTAGGATGGGTCCTAAATCCAATGAATGCTGTCCTTATAAGAAGTTTATGTGAAGACACAAACATACACAAAGGGGAAATATCCATGTGAAGATGGAAACAGAAATTGGAGTGAGTCAGCTGCGAATCAAAGAATGCCAACAATTACCAGCAATCACCAGAAGCTGGGAAGAAGCAAGAGAGGATTCTTCCCTAGAGCCTTCAGAGGGAGCATGGCCCTGCTGACACCTTGCCCCAGACCTCTACACGCCAGAACTGTGAGAGAATAAATTTCTGTTTTATCAGCAACCCTGTTGGTAGTAATTTGTTATGGCAACCCCAGAAACTTAGCAGACATCGAACCATAAATCCAGGAAGCATAGAAAACACTAAGCAGAATGAAAAAAAAAAAAAAAAAACCCACACCTAGGCATACCATATTCAAACTTCAGAAAACCAAAGTCAAAGTCTTGAAAGAAGTCAGAGGGGAAATATAAACCTTACCTAGAGGAACAAGGTTAAGAATTTTAGTGGACTTCTCACCAGAAACTAGGCAAAACAAGAAAGAAAATGAAGTGAAAATCTAAAAGCATTGAAGGAAAAAAAATTCACCACTCTAGAATCCTATATCCAGCAAAATTTATCCTTCAAAAGTGAAGGAGAAACAAAGACTTTCTGAGACAAACAAAAACCGAATAATTCATTGCCAGCAGACCCAACCTGTAATAAATGTTAAAATAAATTACTCAAGAGGAAGGAAAATTAATACCGGTCAGAAATTTGGATCTATATAAAAAAAGGGAGAGAGTTAGAGAAGGAATAAATAAAAGTAAAATAAAGGCTTTTATTTTTCTTACTCTTAATTGACCTAAAAAATAGTATAAAGTAATAATAGTAACAATGTATTGGGTGATTAGAGTAAATGGATCAATGAAATGAGCAATGTCACAAAGGACAGGAGGGAATATAAGGAATATAAGGGAATATAATATATAATATTATATATTATAATATATATATTATATATATATAATATAATTTTATATATATATAATATAATTTATATATAATATAATATAAAGGAATATAAGGGAATATATAAAGGAATATAAGGGAATATATATAATATATAATATATTATATATTATAATATATATAATATAATATAATATAATATATAATATAATATATAAAATAATATAATATAATATATTATAATATAATATAAAGGAATATATAATATTCCTATATAATATATAAAGGAATATATATATAATATATAATATAAGGGAATATATAAAGGAATATAAGGGAATATAAGGGAATATAAGGAATATAAGGGAATAAGGAACAAAGGACAGGAGGGAAGAATTGGGAATAAGGAACACTTCACTATTTGTGAAGTGGTATTGTGTTATTTGAAGATGGACTTAGATTATTTTAGAACATATATTTTAAACTCTAGGGAAAACCATTAAAAATTATTTTTAAACAGTATAATTTATACTCTAAAAGAAAAGATAAGATGGAATCATATATAATATTCAATTAAACCAGAGAATTCAGGGGAAGTGGGGGAAGGGAGAAACAGAACAAATGCAACAGAGAAAAAAGTTACAGATATGATAGATATTAATCCAATTACATCAATAATTCCTTAAATGTGAATGGTATAAATACACAAATGAAAAGGTATACAGAGTGGATAAAAAAGAATATACAACTATATGTTATCTATAAGAAACACAACTTAAATGTAAAGACCCAGGCTAAGAATAAAGGGATGGAGAAAGATATGCCATGCTAAAAATAATCAAAAGAAAACTAGAGTAGCTATATTAATTTCAGCCAAAGTCAACTCCAGAACAAGCAAGATTATCAGGAATAAATAGGGGTACCACATAATGATAAAGGGGCCAATTCTCCAAGAAGACATAACAGTCCTCAACATGTAAGCACCTAACAACAGAGTGTCAAAATACATGAGGCAAAAACTGATAGAATTGAAAAAAACTAGATCAATCCACTATTACAGTTGCAGTCTTCACCATCGCTCTGTTAGTAATTGATTATTCCAAAAAGGTAGAAAATCAGTAAGGATATAGGTGACCTGAACAGCACTATCAATCAACTTGATCTAATTGACATTTATAAAATACTCCATCCAACAACCCAGTAGCATATACATTCATCTCAAGCTCATATAGAATATTCACCAAGATAGACCACATTTTGACCATAAAACATACCTCAACAAATTTAAAAGTATAAAAATTATATAAAGTATTGCTTTCAGACCACAATTTTTTTTCACACACACACACTGTATTTTATTTTTACAAGAGATAAATAAACTGACACCAAGCATTGTAAATGGGTGACCACAACAAAAGCAGCGATGATTGCAATTACCAAACACAAAACACACTCATACTATGTCATAATATTGACATTCAGTCCAGTAATCCTCCACTGTAACAGCTCCTTTACTTTGCAGTGAAAATTGATTTGTATATTTTTTGCCTCTGAGTCCTTGTGGGATTTTTTTTTTAATTCAAACAGAAAGTCACAAAAATTATAATCATCCTCATCAGTTCACTCAGTCCCATGTAATTAATTTTTTTTCATCTTGATCTTTTGTTAGCACTTTATGAATTCATCAGTTTTCCATTAGAGTTCTGAAAATGCTTATTCATTCAGTTCAGCAGTATCGTCAGTTACCAGAAACCTGTACTTGTCAGAGTCTTTTCTATGAATTCCTTGAAGATGAAACCCTTTTATAGGAACATTTTTGCAAAAGCATCAGAGTACGCCCAGAACTGTCTGTGAATGACAAAAGACTTAAAAATGACCATGGTTAAAGATTTGATGAAAGTTTATAATAATGCAATTGACAAGGAAATGTAGTTATTTCAGAGATATACATTTTAAAGTAATAACTAGAATTATGACTTATAACATACCAGAACATATAAGATTTTTAGAAATTTCATGTAATGTCAGACCACAATTTAACTAAAGTAGAAGTCAATGACAGGAAAAACAGCTGAAAAATCCCCAATTATTTGGAAATATAAATGTTAATCAAGACACTTCTAAATAGTCCATAGGTCAAAGAAGTTTAAATACAAATTAAAAAACATTTTGAAATAAGTGAAACAGAAATCACAATTTACTAAGAATTGTGGAATGTAGGAAAAGAAGTACTTAGAGGGAAATTTATAGAATTTAGTGAATATATTACAAAAAGAAAAATATCTAAAAATCAATACTTCAGCTTGCTTTAGGAAATTAGAAAGAGAAGAGAAAAACCTCAAGCAAGCAGAAAAAAAAAAAAAAAAGAAGGATGAAAGCAGAAATAATTGAAACTGAAAACAGAAAACAGTAGAGAAAATCAACAAGACCAAAACTTGATTCCTTGAAAAGATCAATAATATTGATAACCTCTGCCTTGGCTAACTAAAAAAAAAAAAAAATAAGAAAGAGAGAGAAGATACAAATTATTAGTATGAAAAATGAAAGTGGGATCATCACTACTGATCTCATGGACAAGAGAAGGATAATAAAGGAATACCATAAACAGCTACATGCCTATAAATCAGATAACTTAGATGAAATGAACTAAACTGCCAAAACACACACAAGGAAACATAGATAACCTGAATTGCCCTATAATTACTAAAGAAACTGATCAATAACTGACCATCCAAAAAAGAAAGCACCAAGTCCAGATCGTTTCACTGACAACTTCTACTAAACTTTGAAGGAAGAAATATGACAAATTTTCTACAATCTCCAGAAAATAGGAATAAAAAGACTTCCCAACTCATTCTTTGAGCCCAGCATTACCCTAACTCCAAAACCAGATAGACATTACAAGAAAAGAAACCAGATCAATATCTCTCATAAACATAGATGCAAAATTCTCAACAAAATCTTAGAAAATTGAATCCAACAATGTATAAAAGGATCATATCCTTTCCAAAAAAAGTAAGAATTTCACATTTAATTTAGTATTTTACTCCGTAGATTGATCAAGGTTGAAATGCCAAAAAAGGAACCACATAAGGAAGCAACTCTACAGTAGCAACTAAGTAGTTTAGCTAATCATATATTTAACTAAAGGAGCAAATATATCGTCCTGCTCTTAAATTCATTCACTCATTCATTCATTCGTTCATTCATGCATTCTACTGTACTATTACCAATACTAGACTATTTAGGACCTGTAGTTCTTTTATACATGCCTAGACTATAAATATCTCTCAAAATTTCATTTATGCTTATTTTTGGTATGTGAATCAAGAATTAAAACACATTTTTTAAAGATCAAAGAATTCTAGCTCCTACATATAGTTCTCTTTATGGTTTAATAGGCTACATCAGAAGCAATGATAAAAACACTCTGTTAATTAATGGGGTGCAAATTATATGTGAGGAGTGTGTCATAGGTTGAAATCAAGACCTATAAATTTACTCTTTCTCTTCTGCATTTGCCAAGGTAACAATACTCGCAAGAAATAAAAACTTTCTAGGCACTTAATAAGCTATAACTATAGTCCCAGCCAGCAGAAAGTAAATGAGTCCTAGGAGTGTCTGTATTATGCTAAGTGGGGGAGGGAGTGGGGGAGGGTGGGGAAAGGAAGGAAGGGAGGGAGGGAGGGAGAGAGAGAGAGAGAGAGAAAGTGAACGAAAATCACGTATGGTAGCATTGGAAGAGGACCCAATGCAAGAATATCCAAGTCAAATCCAAATTTTTATTACAAATGACTTCCAACTGTCAGAGTTGGAATGGACCTAAATCTTAAAATTAAACAAAGCATCATGTATTAAATATTTACTCTGTACTAATCACTGTATTGAATTTCTCACTTAATCTTCTCAATAATCCCAAGTTAATTTCTATTATTTTTATTTTATAGATAAAGAAACTGGGGAACAAAGAGGTTATATACTCTGTCAGTGTCACATAGACTCTAAATGTTGGGTCTAATTTGTTTGACTTCAGAGAATGTAACTTTACTGGCTATAATATACTGTGTCCCAGGCCTTAAATATTATCTAATACATTCATCCTTCTGTTGTTGAATTCTTTAACATCCACACCAATGGTTTCCCAGACTATACTTGAATTTCCCCAAGTGGGGAACTCCTCCATAACCACCTACTCTAAGTTCAGACAAACAATATTTCTTTATATTGAGCCAATATCTATCTCCTTGCAACATCAACTTATTAATTCCACCTCTACCATTCATGAGAACATCTGATTTCTTTTCCATTTAATACACTTTCAGATATCTGATGAATAATTGGAAGTTAACTACCATTGCCCAAGAATATTCTCTTCTCTAGGCTAATATTTCCATTCCTTCAGATGAAACTCATGGAAAATTATTGTGAGTTTCCTTATCCAAGAACTGTTCTCCTTTGAATACAGTCTAATTTGTCTATGTTTCCCAGATCCTCAGAGCTGAATATAACACACCAAGATTGTTCAAACCAGTTTCTGGAGCAGGACAATCACTTCCCTCATTCAAACCATTATAGGTCTATTACCACACTCAAAGGTGCATTAATTAGCTTTCTCAGCAGCCACATCATACTGCCGGCTTTTATTGAAATAAAATCCATAAATCTTTGAAATCTTTGTTACACAATCTCCAATAAGCCATGCTTCCCTCAAATGAGAGTAATGCAGTTTTTTTGTTTGTTTGTTTGTTTGTTTGTGGTACATGGGCCTCTCACTGTTGGGGCCTCTCCTGTTGCGGAGCACAGGCTCTGGACGCACAGGCCCAGCGGCCATGGCTCACGGGCCCAGCCGCTCCACGGCATGTGGGATCTTCCTAGACCGGGGCACGAACCCGTGTTCCCTGCATCGGCAGGCGGACTCTCAACAACTGCGCCACCAGGAAAGCACAGTAATGCAGTTGTGTGTGTGTGTGTGTGTGTGTGTGTGTGTGTGTGTGTGTGTGAGACAGAGAGGGAAGGAATGGGATGGGAATAGGGAAGGGAGAGGAGGAGAGGGGAGGGAAGGGAAGGGGAGGGGAGGGGAGGGGCACTCAAGTGTTAAGTTCCAAATTTACCCCTATTAAATTTCATATTGTTAGATTTCTCCCTTCTTTGCACATGTTGGAGTTTTGGGGTTTTTGTGGATCTTAACTCTTAACTCCATCATACATGGAATTTCTCAACTCCCAAAATTATGCTCAAACACATATTTGGTAAGTATTTTTTTATGTTGTCATCTAAGTCTCTGACCAAAAAAAAAAAAAAAAAAAAACCATTGACTAGACAAGACAGAGCCCTTTGGCTTGCCTCTAGAGACTATCCTCTAGGTTAACATAAGAACTTCAGTCCTATTTTTTGTACGTGTAACTAATAACGTATATAAATACAAGGCTATGTAGCCCGTAATTCTTCATCCTATCTGGGTTCGGTAAGTGCTATGTATTAAAAATAAGCAGGAGACAGGGGAAGAAATGGTGATTTCTTTCAGGGAAGTGCTCTCTGTCAACACAACTGATTTATGTGGGAGACAGGTTTTCAAGGCAGGACAGTTGAGCAGCCCTCCTGCTGTTTCCTAGAAAAGCAGGTTTTCCATCTTTGAAGTTGAAATGAAAACAAACTTGGACCATCAGGGCAGATTTTCTTTGTTTTTCATTAGTTTTGGAAACAAAACAATACAATTCCCACCCCTCCCAGTCCTTCCGACACATGTACAAAATGCATGTCAAGAATCAGAGTTATAAGTCAAATTTATTTTCAACGTATTCTAAATTTAAAAAAATGCATCCCATTTGTTAGTGCGGTATGACCAAGAAGCCACTGAACAAGGCAGAGAACTAGATGGGGAAGTAAGTTGTTGGTTTATAAAACTACCCATCAAGCAGTTATCTAAGATTTTGGTAAAAGTTACAGGATTTTCGGGCTTCCCTGGTGGCGCAGTGGTTGAGAGTCCGCCTGCCGATGCAGGGGACACGGGTTCGTGCCCCGGTCCGGGAAGATCCCACATGCCGCGGAGCGGCTGGGCCCGTGAGCCATGGCCGCTGAGCCTGCGCGTCCGGAGCCTGTGCTCCGCAACGGGAGAGGCCACAACAGTGAGAGGCCTGCGTAGCGAAAAGAAAAAAAAAAAAAAAAATTTACAGGATTTTGAAGTAGATGAATTAAAAGTGTTACTTATCTATGCCTGTCTCATACCTGGTTAATACCTCAATACTTCCTGTAGGAAGGAAAAACAAATCTCTCAGACCACAAAAAGCCAGAGATGACATTTGGTATTCTATGTCCTTGCCTATGTAGGTAGGGAAGAAAAAAAGTGTCTGGAAGAATTCAGAAAGAGCTACCATAGAAATGCAGATTATAATGTCATAAATTTGACATTTTTCTCTCACACTCTATAATTTTCATGATTTATTTTATTTTAGTAAGAGATCTACCCTCTTAACAAATTATTAAGTGCACCAAATAGTGTTGTTGACTATAGGTACCATGTTGTTTGGCACAGGTCTAGAACTTACTCATCTTGCTTAACTGAAACTTTATACCCGTTGATTAGTAACTCTGCTTTTCTCCCTCCAGCCAGCCACTGGCAATTGTCATTCTGCATTTTGAGTCTATGCATTTGATTATTGTAGATGCCTCATATAAGTTGAATCGTGCAGTATTTGTCTTTCTGTGACATGCTTATTTCACTTAACATAATGTCCTCAAGCTTCACCCATGCTGTCCCATATTGCAGAATTTTCTTCTTTTTAAGTTTGATATTGTATGTAATATTAATTTATTTTTAAAAAACATTAATTCTTAGCCCATGTTCCTTTCCTAGAGCTTTTTCCTGTCACACCATCCCAATCAGGCTTTTTCCCTCCTCTGTGTGTGTGTGTGTGTGTGTGTGTGTGTGTTACTTACTCCTCATACTTCTTCAATCTCATTCTATTTCTTCATCTCCTGCTTTTTTTCTATTCTAGTTTCATCAACTTTTCATTCTCACCATTTTCTCTCTTTTCATTTTTAAAATTTTGCTGTTTTTTTTTTGTTTTTAAACTTGCCTCTCCTGTCTCTTCCTGTTTTTAACTTATTTCCCAACCCATCTCCCTATCTAGGTCTTCAGACAGCATTCTCCTCCCACCTGTATCACCTCCTATCCTCTGTGTAGACTCTGGGCTCTCATATTCATCCCTTCTGATTCAGCCACTGGGTTTTGTTCATCCTTTCATCTTCAGCCACTTGTCTTTGGTTGAAAAATGTCTGTTATTCGTTTATTCTTCTTATTTTATGCAGTTCACTTATTCTGGGAAGAAGCAGCCTCCAAACAACAAAATAAGTGAGTTTATTCTTGGATGAAAGGTCAGGAATTGACATTCGGTACATTGGAAACTTTGACAAAGCCATAAAGAATACACCACTACCTAGGGCTGCCAGATTTAGGAAGAAAAAATATATTTACATATATTTTTTTCCTCCTAAATCTGTGTGAGTATATATATGTATACATACATATATACATACGGTTAAATTTGATTTTCAATTTCAAATAAACAATGAATGATATTTTAGTGCAAGTAAGACCCACCAATATTTTTATTATTTATCTGAAATTCAAATTTAACTGGTTTTCCTACATTTTTACCTGGCAAGCCTACCACTACTACATTTAGTCATATAATCAGTCAATAAACAAATACTTGGTGAATTTGAACTGTGTGTCTAAACAGGATAGCAAACAATGTGAAAGATAGCACATGTGTACAAAAGCAATCCCTGCCCTCAAAGAATTCACAATGTCGAGAGCTAAGAAGTTAAAAAATATAATAAACAATTAGAAAACAATGCAAAGTAGCACATAATTCATTGTTTAAGTGGTTACAGTGATAAATCTATAGTAGAAACTCAGGAGTTGATCTGAATGGAACAGCTCAGGAGTTATTCCTGGAGTGAAGAAGGATGTGATCTGGGTTTAAGGGACAAAATACACTCTCCAAGCAAACTAGAGAAAAAAAGCATCCCCAGATTGTCGCCATGGTTTTTTTTTTAATTAATTTTTATTGGAGTATAGTTGCTTTACAATATTGTGTTAGTTTCTACTGTATAGCAAAATGAATCAGCTATACATATACATATATCTCCTCTTTTTTGGGTTTCCTTCCCATTTAGGTTACCACAGTGCATTAAGTAGAGTTCCCTGTGCTATACAGTATGTTCTCATTAGTTGTCTACTTTAAACATAGTATCTATAGTGTCTATGTGTCAATCCCAATCTCCCAATTCCTCCCACCACGCCCCCTTTCCTCTTGGTATCCATACGGCTGTTCTCTACCTCTGTGTCTCTATTTCTGCTTTGCAAATAAGATCATCTATACCATTTTTCTAGAGCATTAGTATATGATATTTTGTCGCCATGTTTTCCTGCCTGTGCCTTCTGATGCTATTCCTTTCTCCAGAAACAATCTCACCTGGACTTCAAGTCCTGGTTAATGCCACATACCTCTTAAGATCTTTCCTTCTTTAAACCCGCTATAGCACTTTCCATCCCCACTGTCATTCATCATTCTCTGCATTGTTCTTCTGGCTAGTTTTCAACATCTCTCTTAAGGATTATCTGCTTTTTGAAAAACAAAATGCTGCACATGTGCCGAGTAAGTTCTCTATATACTTTGATGAATTGAATGAATGAATCCTGAAACTATTTCTGACGCTTCATTGATTTTCCACAACTGTCACCTTCACCACATCTGGACTTCTTAGAGGCAGAGTTGGACACTTTTTCTTCTGGGAACCCATAGCTCCCAACATCTTTAATACATGCAGAATATGCTATTGCATTGCAAATTGGATACATATTAATTCCTTCCACTGGCCCTGTTGCTCTTTGTAGCCACAGCGCCTTTTTAGTAAGTGTAAAAAAAGACTTTCTAGGAGAAAAAAAATAGAATCTTTCTCTATTTTACAGTAAATTTGTTCTTATATTGATTAAAGTAAATCATGCACTGTAAATTAATAATAAGTATCTATAACATACATAGGAAATCTTATTTATAGTAAAATAAATTATAGGTGGCACATATTTCATTGTGAAAACAGGCCGAATTCATTTTAGATGCATATAATTTAACTTCTCAGTTATTATAAAATCTCCATTTGAGATGTGACCTCACTGTAATTTGTTTTAATGTGTATTGTAGATAAAGCTATTGCTTACTTTTAAAATAACTGTATTTTTATGGTAATATATTTACAAGAACACAATAGTTATTTATAGGGTTTTGGGTCTATTTGGAATTATTGTTTGTAAATATTTGTTCTTGTCTATAGCAAAAATTTTTCCATAATGCTGTAAGTCTTTTCTACAAGCCTTTGTTAGCTGTCTTTGGAAAATCTCCAGGCAGCACAAATTACTAAGAAACAATACAGAACTTCAAAAGCATGTTTATTTGCACTGTAATGTGGAATTCACTATCACACATAGGTATTCTGAGGTCTTTACTCTCATTCATACAATAGGAGATTTTCCTGTAAAAAGTCATAATAATTCACAGTAATTTTCTTCTTTTGCCTCCAAAGACTTTCTAGTATATACTTTCTAGGGGTCAAACAACAAGGAGAAAAACCTAGTCAGGTGCAATTGGGCAGTGCGGTGACACCCAGCCAGGGCTACAGATTAGAATGTGGAGATTTTTTTTACAAGTCCCCATGCTGAGATCCCAACCCAGGTCCACTGAATCAGCATTCCCGTAGGGGGGCTCTTGGCACGAATATTTTTAAAAGTTGTATGATAAGTATGGTATTCACCCACCACTTGAAACCACTGCTATAACTATTATTCAAGGGAAATAATCTCCAGGAACTAGAAATATTTTTTATTTTAGAAAATGATTAGGATTATGAAAAATAAGGTTGATGTAATATACTTGCTTTTCACAAATTATATCTCTTCTTTTCAACTGAACTAATTATTCTGCATTTTGATGAGGCTTTTTCTTATTCACAGAAATAACTAAACAACTGACCTAATAGCACAGTTAATTATAATTATGACATCTCATCAGTGTGGCAACTGGTTATTTCTAACCAATTACTTTGATTATCTTTTAACAACCAAATATGATTGGCTATTCTGCCAATTCGAACTATTTTTCAGTAGGTTTAAAGAAAAAAACATTCTTGTCTTATTGACTTGGAATTTATTAAAAGAAAATTTTACCGTGATAAACAGTGACAATTACATAGTTATATGTGAAAAACCAGTTCTGTATATATGTATTGATCTTTAAGTATTCTGAATCCTGTATCACTATTCAACCATGTAATATGTCAAATTCATGTATTTATGATGTTTATTATAAACTTCTATAAATCTATTTAATTCTTTAATTATTTCTTAAATGCATCCTTAAATGTAAAGAGGTGATTTGCCTCCTTGCTGAACCAAACAGACAACAATCCAGTTACCAACTCTAGTAAGGTGAAATTAATCACATGAAAAAGAACACAGTACTTTTTGGAATGGTCATAGAAAACATTACTTTATGTAAAATTTTCCTCTCTTAGCTAAAACACATTTAACCCATCCTTTTTACAACCACGGATTTTGCAAAGTTTTAGGGTGGACAAAAACAACTATTTCTGATCTTGGGGTCACAAATTTTTTTTTTTTCACAAATGTTTTTGAAGCAACTTCATTGGTATTTTTGGCATCCACTGTATTATATTATTTAATTAACCTGGTTTCAAAAGAAATAAGGTCACTGTGCGCATTTAAATCTCATTGGGATAATTCCATGTCCTTTTAGGATGGAGGAACATTACCCCCTCTAGTGGATAAAGGCAAAACTGATGGCCTTGATGCGTGGAAAAGATAAGACTGCATTTCCTTAAACCGTCATCATCTAATAGACTGCTGGATTAATTTCCCTAGTTCATCCTTCATTTCAAACATATTGTCTTGGAAAATGTGCTATGTCACACATATTTCTTATATTAAGATGTATAACTGTATTTGGAATTTAACAGAGTGCAATAAAGGAAATGTAGTTCATGCCAGGCATCCTGTTTCATGTTGAAAAAATGGACTTAGAGGGAGCCATCCTTAAATGTTTACTTCCACTGAGCAAAGTACCATGAAAACATGTTCTTTCTAATTGGAGAACAGGAAAAAAAGTAGTAGAAATCAAACTCACCTTTTTTAACCAAAAAGTTTTAATCATTAGGTATACCTAAAGTACAATTTAAAAAATTAAGTTGAATCAGCCACCTTTTGAGTCTAGGATCTTTATTTATATAGAAAGTTGTTTAGAATCTATCACTTTAATTTTTCTACAAAAGAAACATCTGTTTTTAGAGTTGAGTAGCAAAGTATATAGTATACCCACACACATATTTGGGAGCTGGTTTATTTTCTTGAATTCATCTATCAGCAAATGGTCCATTAAGTTCTGCTCAAATACAGAGATTTAAGGTCATTCAACTTACTATGATAGTTGGCTTTAGTTTCAGATAAATAGAATAAACAAATCCCTGCTCAAGCATTAACTAGTTTTACTTCCTCTATTTAAATCATCAAAGGCAAGTTTCAAAGGTAGAGTCTGATGAGCCTCTATCATTATCTTGTCTATTGTATGTAGCACTAGGGAAGTGAAGTTATCCTCAGTTGCCTCATCACTAATAGATCTCTTTAAAATATGCCGTGGATAATGTTCAATTACTCTTAATATTTTCCCCTTCATTAGGTCAGATTTGATTGGCTCATTTAAATATATTTTGAAATATTTTCAAATAGGACAAATCTTAATTATACCTACGTATAACACCCTGAGGCAGCCCACATAAGTGAGGCTTATCTCTTTTCCTTGGTAACCCCTCCATAGCCTCTTTAATGTCAGGTATGTGGCTGCCACCTAATAGGCAAAAATGGAGGAAAGAAAATTTTAAGCTCCTCTGATGGAAAAGTAAAAATCATCAATCAACTATCACATAAGCTGTATATCAAAATAAACCTGAAAATATTTACAAAGCAATTATTAACTCTAGTAACTATCATGAGAGGATATACTCTAAAGAAATACATAAAATCATTTATACCTTAAAATGTAGTTGGAGAAAAAGTTAAGATTGCATAAAACAGAAGATTTAATAGGAGGTCACAAACAGACAAAACACACATTTTTCTAGCTGCTTCTCAGTTTTCGAAGTATTTACATACAAACGATTGCCTCAGTTTCCTTATCTGTAAAATGAAAACAAGATCTACCTCTATCACAGAATCACTGGAAGATTTTAATAAGGCAACACGATACCTTATTGAAACTAGCAAAGTGTTTGGCATATAACAAGGAGTCAATAAAATATTAGCTTCTTTGGTCCTCAGAAAGAGCCTACAAATTTGAGAGGTTAGATAGTTAAAATTTCATTTACAGTTGACAATCAGACTCAGAGACATTCCAAGAACTGTCGAGTGCTGCACAAAGCTTAAATCTGTAGTTGTGTGGGTGTGTGTGCGCACGCGCATGTGTGCATGTGTGTGTGGAACAATTATGAGTAAATATATGAAACTGGAAAAATGAAGAGTGGTTAAGGAGGGGTGAGTAAACCATCCGGACTGAAATAGAAGCCTTAAAATAGTGGTTATACATAAGATGGTAAGGATAGGGGGCAGATAAATTTAATAACAAGCTAAGGGGTTCAGGTTTTATCTGAAGCTCAGCAAGGTTAAGGGTCGGCTGTAGCACAATTTGAGGTACAACAAGGGCCTGAAGCTAAATTTTAGGAGTGTTTACCTTGCAGCAAAAGGACGAAAAATATGATCAAAATGATTTTATAGTGGCAGCTTTCAGGATGGATAGTAGAGGTAGAAATGCTGAAGGCAGGGACTTAAGTTGTTGATACACTAGCTCAGATTGAGGCAGAACATAGTGGGGAGGGAAGGGATTGTAGAAGGAGAACGAAAAGAACGTGGCCAAAATGGAACATGGGAGGTGGGAAAGAGGATTGGAATGTGTAGTCCAAGGTGATTTTGTGGTTTCAAGTCTTGTGTCTGGTCCTATTTACAAAAATAGGGGAGTTGGCTTGATCAGGAAGATGAAATTTTCCATTTTAGATTTGCTGAACATATGCGTCTTAATATGTTGAGCAGCTTCTTTGGGAGACTAATTGGATTCTGCCACTGAAGGATTTACAGTATAACATTTTTTAAATGCTAAGGAAAACTTGTTCTCAACCAATGAAATCTTGGACTCTAGGGAATCCTGCACTTCCGAAGTCAACTTCCCTTTTTCAAGGCAGCTTTTTGCATGCTTCACCAGTTGTGGTTGAAGTTGGACACCTGTGGGCACTGCCAGTGCCAGCTTTAGGCAAAACTGTGAAGTAGCAGAGTAGATTTGGTGAATGTCTTTTCCCTGTTCCATGCCTCTTTCCTCACTTTGGGTAACTTCACCAGCTCAGTGTTCTGCTGCCAAATGGGGATGTGCTCCTATCAAGGGCTCCCCTCAAGATTTCCATCACCTAGAAGAGCGCTTGGCCCATAGAAGGTGCTCTATCAGTTGTAGGAATCAGTGAGATGAATGAGTGAATGAAAAATGAATGAATGAATAAAATGAATGAACGAATAAAATTAAAATGAATGAATGAATAAAATGCCTAACAAATTTATTCACTCTAAAATTTGGGGTATTTAATTTGGGCATCCCTCCCCAAATTATTTCCAATGAAATGTAGCCATCCAGAGAAGTATTTATGTTCTCCAATGGAAGGAATTATTGCTTTTTCTGCATCTATTTAGATGATCATATGGTTCTTATTCTTCAGTTTGTTCATGTGGTTTATCACACTGATTGATTTGTGGATATTGAAGAATCCTTGCATCCCTGGGATAAATCCCACTTGATCATGGTGTATGATCCTCTTAATGTATTCTTGGATTCGGATTGCTAGTATTTTGTTGAGGGTTTCTGTGTCTGTGTTCATCTGTGATATCGGCCTGTAACTTTCTTCTCCTGTGGTATCTTTGTCTGGTTTCGGTATCAGGGTGATGATACCGAATTATTGCTGATAGATTTCAGACAACAGAGGAGACTGAATTTTGGGAGCAAGGGCTGCCACTTACAACTTTAAATCACACGATAAAAACAGTCATTCACATGTAAAATTGGCTCCTTTGGACAGTGGTTCTCATTTGGGTTGTCATCCACTTTTTAGCAACTGTTGGTGAAATGAAATTATATTACATGTAAAGAAAATTCTGTATAACGGGTAGCATCCATTCAGTATCACTACCTAGGCCTAAAATATGGCTCTATTCTCAATATCTCTTCTTACAATAGGCAACCTGAGTGTCAGGTTGAATGTGAATGTCGGTTTTGTCCTGTCTATACTGTATGCCAGGAGGCTCCTCTGTCAGAGCTGCCAAGCTGCACAGCCAGGAACCATGAATATGATGAGTTAATTCGGGCTTCAGTTGCCTGAGTTAGTCATTGAGGAGAGAGCCTAGACTAAAAACGGAACTGAATTTCAAGTTCTGCTAGTAGCACTGTACATAAAAATACATTATAATATTTATGGTCACTGATTTTTATTACTTTCATATAAATATTTGAGTAATATTTCTTACAGTCAGTGATGGATAGACACATAATAAATATTTGGAAACATAGTTCTAATGACTAGCCAGGGATTTCAATATTTCTGAATCCCTCTAATTTTGAATTCGTGGCTAGACGTCTTAGGAGAAAGGCTCAGTTTCCAGCTCTTTTCAACAATGCCTTTCCTCAGAGTTTTTGGTGTTTCTGCTTATGGCTGTGCATGTGACCAAGAATAGGAAGCACTGTCGAGAGAGAGGACAGAAAGAGCTTGAACCAAGTGTTCCGACTCACTGAAGAATTAGAATGAAATTTTGCTGTGAGTTATATCAGATAGTAATGGCATTCCCTGGGTGACTCTCTGGTTCTTATTACTCATATTCTTGGTTAAGTAATAAGTTCATATATTTAAAATAATCTATGCATGTAATACTAGTACCCAAACATGTAACAGGAGTTTAGATTTTCTACTCTGAAAGAATGAGAACAAAAATGTGAACAGTAAACTAACATGTGGGGCTTATAACTCACGAAATTATGTATAGCACTGTTTATTTATATTTTAAATGTGTTTAATAGAAGTGGGTAAATTGTAATTTTTGTATTTTCAAACATAACAAAATATTACCTAATGAAGTCATAACCATACATACTAGAATACAATTTCTCAGTACATTTTGGCTAACTTTTAAAAAATGTGTACAGCTTTACTTAATTTATGTACACTTTTAAGATCCGAGGCCTTATTATAATTCTCCCTATGACCAATCTCAAAGAAGGAGTAACTGAATTTAATGTGACTTGCTAAATATGATACAATGGATTTCAGAAAATATAGAAATAAAATAAATTAACAGAACTTGAAGTTTGTCAGTCATCTTGGTTTACAAGAAAACTAAGACCCAGAGTTTGTGTACTCCAAAAAATATATGTAGAGAGAGACTCCAAAACCACTGCATGGACTTACCCATTTAAAGGTAGTGTTAATTCTTTCAAAGCATTAACAAGCTATGTAGCTCTTTATGGAATCAAATACTTAATAGAACATATTTAATCTGAGTTAACATGGGACTCACGTATTAAAAAGTTCAGTGTTTAAATGCTGCTCATAATGACATCAGTTGGAGATCATCAGAGTCAACATCCCAGTGTTCAATCCTGTTGTGTTATGGAAACAGTAGAGGGTCCTTTTATTAAGTTGAAATCTACTGATCAAGCCCCCTACAACAATAAAAAAAATAGGGTGCATAATAAGTTAGGGCAAAAAATTATGTTTAAAGAGAAAATTTAGGTATCTGCATGACAAATTTATATTAGAAAAAAGAGCTTGAAATGCCTTGCAGTTTTATGCCTAGTTAATTTGAGAAACATACAAAATACATATATTGGGAAACTAAAAATAAGTAGGGGAAAGTAAAAACATAAGGAAAGTTAGAGACCCAGTGACTCGGGGAAGGACCTAGAGAAGAGATAGAAGAGGGACCCACCTACATTAACAAACTTTCAGAGAATAATATTCTCATTGTATTGTTCTAGGACTCTGGTATAAAGACTCAAAAACAGCGCTGCAGTTATATAACCTTGGTCATAAACATGCAGATTACACCTAAGTATTTTTCCACCCAGATGAACTAGCTCTGGAAGAACTGGAGGCTAGAAATAGCTAATAGAACTGAATTCCCTATTACTCTTACCGTTAAAAAAAAGTGATGGTCCAACCTTTGCTTGAAGTTGGAAATTAAGCTTATACAAACCTGAAAGCATTGGTCTCTCTTGGCTTTAGTTCGGCTAACGCGAAAGGAGAGAGAGCTTACTCTATGTACGCCTTCTCTCCTGGTGCTGTCCCTTCGAAGCAGACTAATTTTGTGTTGCGTATCCATATGTACCATTGGTTCCTCAACCCCCTCAGTTCTCTCCTCTGTGGCTACTGTACTTAGGGCACTTTTGTTACAGGTCCATCAGAAAACACAGGGGATGTGTTTAGCATCCAGCCAGAGGATAAGCTGGACTGCCAGACATCAACATACATCACTGCTGTGATACTTTTGTATAAAAGTGTGATGATGCCAGTGAAGTTAATCTAAAAATCAACTGTGAAAATACTGTCTAGAAAAGGTTGAAACATTGACGTTTCTTTAAAAAATCGAGTAGGACTGTACCTTCAATAGTCTTTAGAATTCTTTTAATTAGCTTTGCCTACTTCCTAATTTGCTGGCTGCCTATTTCTTTATTACAGCAGATATTTTTAACCTAGAATCTATATAAAGCATCAAGATAGGCAAAGAGTGGAAAATCATTACCGGAACGTTTGGTTGTTAAAAAAAAAAAAAATTTGCATCTTCTCTTTTCTATTTTTTTTTTTCTCCAAGGCATAGTGGTAACAACTTTTTAGAAATTCTAATAATGGCCAACTCAGGGTTGATAGGATGTGTTAACCATTTCATGGATTAAGCAAGGGATCTCACATGTTTTCCTATGGGCTTTCATGTCCACTTAAAAAAAAAAAGTAGAAAAATACACCTTAAGTGAGCATGGTATTGAAAGGAACAATTCTCATCTCGAAAATTTATGACTGGAAAGATATAATGACTAAACCAAGGTCACTCATTTTGGATGTGGTTGCTCTGACAATTGCTTTTCCAAATGCTAGTCTAGCATTTGCTACCCTTCTGCTCAATGGTTTCCGTGAGTGTTGGTGTTTTTATGTTGTACTTTAAGGGGGACAATTTATTACAATTAATACTTTAATTTTTTAAAATTTCTAAGCATTAGTTTTTCAATCATTGATATGGTCTAAATTCATAACCATTCATAATCATATGTGGTAGATTATATTATTCTTCCTAACTGTAGCTCCCATGCATTATAAATCCACACCCTTTGCCATGTAACTTCCCATGTGTACGGCTGTTAGCATAACTGAATCCATTTTGGGCCCTTACACTTTCTCCTGTCCTTCCGCTGACCCTGGACTGTACAGTAGACCCAGACCCAGGACTGTATTGTGCAGTAAATCACTTCTCTGTCATCAAGGGCTTTGTAGTTAATAGATATTGTTTGATAATCATTAGGACCAGGTAGCCTCTATGTTCTGCTACTCCCCAAACAATGATGAAACCCTTCACTGACTTATTCCCAGTGGCCACGAGACTAGTTATCCTTTCATAAGTCTTGACTAAGGAATGTATGTCCTGTTTCCAAACACCTACCCCCCCTTCTCTAGGTTAACTGTAAAATTGTCCCAATGGCCTGTCAACGGTGCAGAGTGTAGTTGAGAATTTTCTGGAAGCATTGTCTGCCTGACGCTGGTACCACCCTGTACTAACTTACTGTATAATACACTGATCCATTGATTATATGGAGCCGTCTGCCTCTTTTTTCAGTGTCAAGACACTTCTCAGTTTGGTGGGCAGTTTTCATTCTCTCTGTCCTCCAACGCCATGCCTCTTTAGGCAGCATATTCTATCCTATCCCATTGTTGGGCTGGCTAAGTGATTGCTTTGGCTAGTGGAATGTGAGTGAACACAACGTATACCACTTCTGAGCAGAAACTATAAATGTATTTAAATGATTCAGTCTGGCCTCTTGTCTTCCTGCCTCTGCCATGAGAACAGCATTTCCAGCTAAGGACAGCTTCTTTAGCCTTGGTCCTTCAGCCTGGGATGTGAAGATACATAGAGCAGAACTGAACAGACCTGAGAAGCATCCAGCCGAGCTACAACCAACCGACAGGCTCGTGAACCAAATATAAATGTTCAGTGTTCAAGGCCACTGAGATCTAGGGATGTTTGTTACCACAGCAAAAATGTTTCTTCGACCATACCCTTAAAAATAAAAGAAGTAGTGATTCAACTTTGTTTACAAAAAGAAAGGAGACAGGTTGTACTGAAGATTGGGGTAGAGATAAGAATAAAATGCAGCTAGACAAAGTTTTGGGATAAGTTTCAATTCTGAATTTGGCTACTTACTTACTCTGAACGTTGGATACTGTGTTCGTTTTCTATTGCTACTTAAAAATTCTCCCTTTACTTAGCAGTTTAAAATAATAAACATTTACTATTTCACAGTTTCTGTAGACCAAGAATCCAGCTGTGGCTTAGCTGGGTGTCTCTGGCTCAGGGTCTCTTACAAGGTTGCAGTCAAGCTGTCAGCCAGAGCTGTGGTCTCATCTGCAGTCCTGACTGGGGGTTGAGGGGGAAGATCCATTGTCAAAGGCACTCACATGGTTGTTGGCAGTCCTCGGTCCTTTACCATACGAATTTCTCTATGGGGCTGCCTTACAACACGGCAGCTCTTTTCCCTGAGGGCAAATGATTCAATAGAAAGCAAGAGAGAGCACAAAGATGGAAGCTGCAGACTTCTATAATCTTATCTCCAAAGTGAAGATCCATTAGCTCGTCATATTCTATTCATTAGAGGTCATTCACTAAGTCTAGCCCACACTCAAGGGGATGTATTCCCTGCCTCCTGGAATACCCGCAGGCAGGGATTGTTAGGGGCCATCTTACAGGTTGCACACCATAGATTTCTCCGAGCTTCAATTTCCAAACTTGTAAAATGGGTATACCTGGACCTACCCCGCTTACCTCACAGAACTCTGGGAAGATCAAATGGGCAAATATATGTGACAATGCTCTGTAAACTGTAAAGCACTATACAAGCATAAGATGCTTTTGTTAGTCTGGGTCTTATAAGAAGCAGAAGCCCAAATGGGATTAAAGGTGCAAGGATTTTATTAGGGGAAACATCTGTGAAAAAAAATGAGGCGGAAAGGGAGTGGGAGAGAGCTGTCAGATGACAACTGATGCTGAGAGAAGAGAAGAAGGTGTCATGTGGAAGCTTATTATACCACCTAAGGAAAGTTTGGCAAGGCTTTTTCAAACCAAGGCAGCCCATCAAAGGAGTCCCACATCTCCCAGGACGCGCTGCCACACTAAGTCATTGGCTGAGAGCAGCCCAAGGGAGGTTGAGCCTTGGTGCAAACATGGTGATGGCTTCAGTCCCATTAGTAAGGGTAACTAGATCTGTCTTGTTTTCTTTGCTTGAATTCTATCTTGGTGCCATTTCCAGTATTTCTAGTTCTAGAACAGGGGCCATATTAACAATTGTTTATCTCTCAATGCTCTTGTTTGACCTTTTGGAATCCCCCAACCCCAGGCTGAACCTCTTTGAGTTTGACTGTGAGACTGTACCACCATCTGTTAAATACTGCCACACCCCCTGGACACCATGCTCTGCACACAGGACTGAACTTCCTGCACCTGCATTTGGGTTTGTTCTTCCAGGGATCAGCTCCATCCTAAGGGCAATTTTCATTCTAGATCTGGGTCCCTCCCACGCTACTCCATTGGCCTGTGGTTATTAATACTAGTTGGAACCAGATTTCTTGGGTTTTCATTCTTGCTCTGTCACTCTCCTCTCAAGCTCTGCAACCTTTGGCAAGTCATTCAAACTGCGTCACTGTAAAATGGGAATGATAACGGTACCTATCTCATAAAGCTTTTTGCTTTGATTCGTTTTGTAAAGTGCTTAAGATAGTGCTTGGCAAGTAGAAAATACACTATAAATGTTAGTCATTATTATTATTTATTACCTCAAAGACTCCCCAGTGTACAAACTAAAATACCCTATGCCATTTAGAGTCCTGTGACAACTCTGATTTTTGTCAATGCAGTTTCAGATTTGGATAAGGAAAGAAATAACTGCAGGAAGACAGGGTGGGAACAGAGAATGGGGGTAAAGAGAGAGAGAGAGAGAGAGAGAGAGAGAGAGAGAGAGGGAAACAGAAAGAGGAGAAAGAACATTTTTAGGTACATTAGTTCAACTTCTGAAAGCCTCATTAGTTCATTTCTAGGCGGTTGCACTTACTTACTAATTCTGTGTTAAACTCTAAGCCTAGTTGGTTTAACTCATCTTCTCTTTCAGCCTTGGTTGGGTTCTTCATTGGCTAGCTGCTCACTGGTTTGGTCCTGGGTCCAGCTACCAGGCCTTTGCTCCTAATGTCAAGTTCCAGTTACCAGGTCCTGGAGCTGAACTCAGCTCCAATCTGAGTCAGAGACTAGGAGAGATAGGGATTGGGGAAAAGCAAAATTCATTCTTAGGTGTTTTTGTGCAACCTGGTCCCTTCTTCATCTGCTTTCACAATAGGTTTGTTTTCTTAATCACCTTGTTACTCCCTGAAATAGGACCATCAATTAAAAATAAAAACAAAAACAAAACCAGTGTAGACTTTTGCCTGAAAAGATGGAGGCGCTTTTGCTGGTCCAATTTGGGTTTTTTTGTTTTTGTTTTTTAATATTATACCTGTTCCCAAAGGCACTAATTCAGTATTGTGTTTAGGTTTCATGAACACTGGGTGGAGAGGTTTAATTAAAAACACTTTTCAGAAACAGCCTCCTAGCTTAACACAGAGCTTCCACTGCCTCTTTCTCACTCACAGTTGTGCTCCACACACTGCTCCTTTTATCACTTCATTATCTCAAGCCAAATGTTGATTTGGTCAATTTCCTGTTTGAGTGTAAGCCAATCTCCTGAAGTTATTTCAGTATTGTGGCTCTTAAAATACAAGGCTTCCCTGTTACATTTCCACCATTTTAACACTTCATCTATTGTTTCTTTTTTTCTTAATGACAAGCACCATTGGATAGTTTCAAGTCTACCACTTAATAACCCCACGTGTTTCTGATACCCTAAACTCCACTGGTCTGTGTTGATAGTGACTAATCCTCAGCACTGTTAAAATATTCTGTGCAAATAGAGGTACATCAGAGGAATTTTTTTATATGAAAACTTTATTTACAGAGCCACTTTCTTTCCTGTGTTTTCTTATTCAACCTTTCCATTTCAATTTGTTTTGAAACACTGTCAAGCTACATAAATCAGAGTTTTCCTTTTTTCAATTTTATTAACACAGCCTGATAAAAAGGAATCAAAATTCTTGATTAAATGCTCCTCAGAACTGGCTCTCCTTGACATAAGAATACCCAACACTTTTGTCAATTTCAGAGCTATAAAGAAAGGCCATTTTGTTCAATCTCTGCAATTTGTCTGGGAAAACTGAGGGTCAGAGAAGTTATGTGATTTGTCCAAGATCACCAGTTTGGTTATTGAGACAAGGATGCTTCTGCTCCAACAGGTTTACCTCCCTCAACTTAAAGCAGGACAGTGTCTGGTCTCTTTAATTTCTTCCTTCATTGGTTTTGCTTTCAAGTTCAGTAACTTTGAGTCAGTTTTAAAAATCAGATTTATTTAAGTATAGTTTTCATGCAGTAAAGTTAATGAATTTTAAGTGTATATTTTGGTAAGTTTTGCCCAACAGATACGGTTGTATAAACACCACCATAACTGAAACACAGAACATTCTCACTACTCCAGAAAGTCCCCTCACGTCCCCTTCTCTTTAGCCTGGCCCCTGGCAGTCACTTTTCTTTCTCTCACTATAGTTTTGCCCGTTTTGAAATTTCATAGAAATGGTATCTTTACGGCATGTAGTTTTATGTCTGTTTTTTTTCACCTATGTTGTATATATGTGTCGTTTGTTCCTTTTTGTTAATGAGTAATATCCTATTTTATAAGTATACCATAATTTGTTTATTCACCAGTTGATGAATACAATAGTTTCCAGTTTCTGGTCATTTCAAATAAAACTGCTATACACATTCATGTACAAGTGTTTGTGTGGTTAAATGCTTTCAATTCTCTTCAGTAAAAACTTAGGTATGGGATTACTGGATTGTATACTAAGTGTATGCTTACCTTTATTAAAAACTGCCTCACTGTTTCAAATTGGTCGTACCATTTTACGTTCCTACCAACTATGTATGAGATTTCCAGTTGCTCTGCATGCTTGTCAACACTTGGCATGGTCAACTGTTATCACTTTAGCCATTTTAATTGGTATGAAGTGGTATCCTATTGTGGCTTTTATTTCCCTAATGAGTAATGATATTGAGCATCTTTTCTTGTGATTCTTTTCCATCTGCATGCTTTCTTTGGAGGAAATATGTATTCAACTTTATTGCCCATTTAAAAACACTGGGTTGTTTGCCTTCTTATTAAGATTAAGAATTCTTTGTGTATTCTAGATTTAAGCTCTTTATCTGATAGATGATTTAAAATTTTTTCTCCCAGTCTGCAGCTTGACTTTTCATTTTCTTAACAACTTCTTTCAAAGAACAAAAGATTTTAGTTGATTAAGTCCAATTTATCAAATTCTCTTTTATGGTTTATAATTTTTGGTTCTAAGATATCTTTGGCTAACTCAAGATCTCAAAAACTTTCTCCTGTGTTTGTAGTTTTAGGTTTTACATGTATGTCTATGATCCACTTTGAGTTAAATTTGTGTGTGGTTTTGAGTCCATTTTGAATCTTTACTCTTCTCATCACAGCCTTTAACTCTGCCAATTCTATCTCCTGCTTCATTTTCTGCTTGGAACAGTCTCTTTCTCTGATTATACCACTTTCAGGTCACAGATCTTCATCTCTAGATTCCTGAAGTCTGCTCTAGATGGTTTCTTCAAGTGATCAAATTACCCCCTTCAAAAAGTTCATCTCTTTTACAAACTTCTCTTTACATTTAAGTGTTTGTTCTTTAACTATTACTTTCTTTTTACAGAGCTCAGGGAAGTGGCCATAGCCAATTCCGTTAGGTGGAAATAGTGAAAGTACAGTAAAACCTCAGTTTTTAAAAATTTATAGGATGAAGTTCTTTTAGTTAATTTGGCTGGAGTTCAAGGAATATTTTTAAATGTGTCCTTCTTCTTCAACTCAGGGAAAATGTTGTTCTCTCAAACAGAAGATACTTTCAGAGGTGCTCTGACTTAGGTCTCATATATGAATGCAGAGTCTTTGGGGATCCCATGCAGCTTTGTCCCCTTGATTTCATTCAGCATCCACAGTCCCTCAGTGAGGGACCAAACTGGAAGGAGCGGGAGCACCCCTTATAGAGACTTAGAGGTTTGGCAACATACAGCAGTATCTTCAGGGGCGTTTATCCACAGCTCACCCTGGAGGCGTTGCATACCTAGTGTCACCAACACAAACGCTGGCTCTGAGATATGTGAGCTGGGTGGCTCACTCAGTTCAGGATTGTTTTCTGAAGCAAAGTAGGAAAATTGCATGATTTCTCTTCAAGCTCACCACACCTCTCAGAAGTGGGAGAAGTGGTTGTTCTGTGTCCCTTAAAATGATTTTTCATCACTGAAATCTCAAATCTTAAGGAATCTCCTTGGACAGACAGACAGAATCCTATTGTAAAGCAGGTATGAAGATTACATTTAAATATATAAGAAAATGTGATTCGATTTGCAAAACTATAACTTTACATATGTCTTTCAAGGAACACTATTACATTAAGCCAATGTACCTGGAGCAGGCTTAAAAGATCTTTGTCTCTTTTTAATAGAGACGCTTGAACACAGGGATCATGTTCTTGTTTGACCGTCATTTCCAAGCACTTTGAAAGTGTTCAACAAATACTACTAGACTAATCTCCCTAGAGGTACACAGAGCATAAACATACTCAACCTGGAAAAAACGGAGAATAACTATTCCTAAAGTTTCGCTATTCATACATTGCTGTTTTTCTGTCTCCAGCAGTATTACTTTTATACAGGCAATTCTATGTAAAATTAGTGGATACTTCTAAAACATGATGATATTACCACTTCCTGAGAACCAGCCTCTGCAGCTGAGGGAAGAGGAAATTCTTGCCATCTGAGGGATTGGGATTTAATATTCTTATTCTAACTGGCCCTTAGCCAATATAAGTATCTAAGGCAAGATTGTATTTCTTCTTTCATATTAGTTTTTTTTTTTTTAACATCTTTATTGGGGTATAATTGCTTTACAATGGTGTGTTAGTTTCTGCTTTATAACAAAGTGAATCAGTCATACATAAACATATGTTCCAATATGTCTTCCCTGTTGCGTCTCCCTCCCTCCCACCCTCCCTATCCCACCCGTCCAGGCTGTCACAAAGCACCGAGTCAATATCCCTGTGCCATGAGGCTGCTTCCCACTAGCTATCTACCTTACTACGTTTGTTAGTGTGTATATGCCCATGACTCTCTCTCGCCCTGTCACAGCTCACCCTTCCCCCTACCCATAACCTCAAGTCCGTTCTCTAGGAGGTCTGCGTCTTTATTCCTGCTTTACCCCTAGGTTCTTCATGACATTTTTTTTCTTAAATTCCATATATATGTGTTAGCATACGGTATTTGTCTTTTTCTTTCTGACTTACTTCACTCTGTATGACAGACTCTAGGTCTATCCACCTCATTACAAATAGCTCAATTTCGTTTCTTTTTATGGCTGAGTAATATTCCATTGTATATATGTGCCACATCTTCTTTATCCATTCATCCGATGACGGGCACTTAGGTTGTTTCCATCTCCGGGCTATTGTAAATAGAGCTGCAATGAACATTTTGGTACATGACTCTTTTTGAATTTTGGTTTTCTCAGGGTATATGCCCAGTAGTGGGATTGCTGGGTCATATGGTAGTTCTATTTGTAGTTTTTTAAGGAACCTCCATACTGTTCTCCATAGTGGCTGAACCAATTCACATTCCCACCAGCAGTGCAAGAGTGTTCTCTTTTCTCCACACCCTCTCCAGCATTTATTGTTTCTAGATTTTTTGATGATGGCCATTCTGACTGGTGTGAGATGATATCTCATTGTAGTTTTGAGTTGCATTTCTCTAATGATTAATGATGTTGAGCATTCTTTCATGTGTTTGTTGGCAGTCTGTATATCTTCTTTGGAGAAATGTCTATTTAGGTCTTCTGCCCATTTTTGGATTGGGTTGTTTGTTTTCTTGTTATTGAGCTGCATGAGCTGCTTGTAAATTTTGGAGATTAATCCTTTGTCGGTTGCTTCATTTGCAAATATTTTCTCCCATTCTGAGGGTTGTCTTTTGGTCCTGTTTATGGTTTCCTTTGCTGTGCAAAAGCTTTGAAGTTTCATTAGGTCCCATTTGTTTATTTTTGTTTTTATTTCCATTACTCTAGGAGGTGGGTCAGAAAGGATCTTGCTGTGATTTATGTCATAGAGTGTTCTGCCTATGTTTTCCTCTAAGAGTTTGATAGTTTCTGGCCTTACATTTAGGTCTTTAATCCATTTTGAGCTTATTTTTGTGTATGGTGTTAGGGAGTGATCTAATCTCATACTTTTACATGTACCTGTCCAGTTTTCCCAGCACCACTTATTGAAGAGGCTGTCCTTTCTCCATTGTACATTACTGCCACCTTTATCAAAGATAAGGTGTCCATATGTGCATGGGTTTATCTCTGGGCTTTCTATCCTGTTCCATTGATCTATCTTTCTGTTTTTGTGCCAGTACCATACCGTCTTGATAACTGTAGCTTTGTAGTATAGTCTGAAGTCAGGGAGCCTGATTCCTCCAGTTCCTTCTTTCGTTCTCAAGATTGCTTTGGCTATTCGGGGTCTTTTGTGTTTCCATACAAATTGTGAAATTTTTTGTTCTAGTTCTGTGAAAAATGCCAGTGGTAGTTTGATAGGGATTGCATTGAATCTATAGATTGCTTTGGGTAGTAGAGTCATTTTCACAATGTTGATTCTTCCAATCCAAGAACATGGTATATCTCTCCATCTATTTGTATCATCTTTAATTTCTTTCATCAGTGTCTTATAATCATATTAGTTTTATTGTGAGCAAGGGGGAAATGACATTATTCTAAACTCTTCAGGACTTTGTCTCTTGAAATGAAGAGTAAAGCTATGTCAGAGTAAAAATTTCATAAAATAATACAGACAATAGTAAGAGATTTGTGATATATACATATATATATATATATATATATATATATATATATATATATATGTAATCACCACCACTCCTAAAACAAGATCCATCAGTTAACAGTAATATATTTGAATGCTGAAATTTAGCAGATCATGGGTTAATTAAATCGATAGAGAGCATCTCCGGAAGTTGTTAGTATTATTGTTCCAAGCTAGGCTGCAAAAAGGCAGAGGGATTAATTAAACCTAATATTGGACAAGACTAGAGCCTGAATTAAAAGGCTCCTAACTGTAAGTCCATGAGGAGCACTTACTAGTTGAAGGTCATGCTGCTGGTCACACAGCTCCATTACTCACTTTCAACTGTAAACTAACTACACTATGGTGAGTCAGGTTTGTTTCCTTTCTCTTCTCTTCTGGCATCCCTGGGGGGCTTCTCAATTCAAAGAAACTCCAGGAGAAACAGGTCACTTACTGTGAATACTCCGAAACAATTTATAAGTTCAAAAGCACTTGAAATTCCTAGAAGAGATTGAATGTTATAAGAATAAACGGTTTAGTATTTTAAAGACAGAACTGCCCTTGTTTAATGTCAAGGGAGTATTAGCGGGACATGGGTTTTGCAGTTACTTTCATTATTTATGTAGCGGCCTATATCACTCTACACTTCAGGAAATGGAGTCTATGCACTCAGTCCAAGCAAATTTCAAAACAAAGGTTTTTTTCTTTCCTTTCTTTTTTTTTGATGATAACAATAGCGGTGTCTGTAAGTAGTAGTTTTTCTACTTATGCCACCGATAAGGCCAAATACACAGAACTCTTTATTAGAACATTTAGACAAATTCAACCTGCTGCCCCAGGAGGAAAAGATAATGTGTACTAGGACACATTTCTTAAATTCAAAAGTAGAAACTTCGTAATTTATCAGAAATAAGAAGAATGTTATACATGATGGGTGTAGGGAAAGAAGAATTGTTTTGCACTAGACGAGTCTAACTAAAATATTTTATTTCAATATTTCATTTTCTAAAAAATAGAGATAACACTCTCCTGAGTCTCAAGTCTACTTCCAATAGTAAAGAATGACAATTGCATGTTGGGAATATCTTTCCAGAAACTGGCTTCCAAGGATGCCATCAAAGGTTTACCCTCACAAGAATTAACATCATCAAATACATATTATCACTGGAAGAGAGAAAGGAGGGAAAATATCAAATTCTATATTTATTTTTAGATTTGTACAATGGAAATACTTTTTCTCGAGATAACACATGGAACTCAAAAAAAAGTTACACACCACTAGAAGCCAAATCAGAGAAATACGTCAAAGTTAGTTCATTTCCCTTCTAATATATATTTAGATTTTACTTTGTATAAATTAGTTAGTGGAAAGGCAAGCAGAATACAATTCCTACTCTAATAGAGCTTAGGATATCACTACAAGTATACAAATGCTAAGAATAAATCAAAATGTTAATTTTACAGGAATAGGTACAAAGGATTTAAGAGTATAAAGGAGAGAGTTCCCATTTAATCTGGGGGTATCAGAAAAGGCTTTAAGAAAGGAGAATTAATTTAAATGATACATATTTTCAACATGCAAAAATAACAAAGGGAGCATAGGTAGGAGGAAAACAAACAAATGAATGATGGGAAGAATTCTGCTCAGAAAGTCAAGCCTAATTTGGTTTCCAGAGGGACAAAAAGGAGAGAAAAATGTGGGCAAAATTTTGTGAAAGTAGTTTGGGACTAAATATGGCTTTGAACGTCATTCCACAGAGTTTGTCTTAACTTGGTAGGTCATCAGGAGCCTGTATTTTGAGCAACACATGGAGAGCTGTTATCCATTCATAGATTTTAGTTGTACTGGGTATCTGCCATAGTACATAGCGTGAATATTCATTTTCAGGTAGAGATGACTAACCTAGTAGTCATCTGCTAGGTGACTAACACAGTACGTCAACAATTAATATGTGTTGAATTAACCAATGACTAATGAGGTTCTGTATGAAATTGCCATTAATCACGATGATCTCTGAAACAGCTGAACCAAAACTGAAGGTGGAAAGAAGCATCACTCAGACCTCTACTCACTCAACCCCACCCTAAAACAGAACTTGAAAATGAAGCAGCCACCCCTCTGCTATGTCCTGGAACTGATTTATGAAGAGGCTACTCTGTCCCGTCAGCAGTCCTCTTCCCACATTTGCTTGAAGTCTACAACTACCAGTATTGCAGCTCAACCCAGGAAAGGGACAGAGGGCAGAGTGGCATTGCATTCTGGGAAATGAAGTTGTCAGAGGCAGAGGTGTCCTGGAAGCAATGAATTTGTGGGTTCTAGATTTACTCTGTACTCTTCTGGCAGAAAAATGATGACAAATGCTTCATGTTACCGAGAAACAAGCCCTTCCCTCATATAATATGAGGCAGCGGGAATAGGAGATCTCTTCCTGTCCACTAGAGCCACACTTCTGTATTTCTTTTTTTTTTTTTTTTTTTGCGGTACACGGGCCTCTCACTGTTGTGGCCTCTCCCGTTGCGGAGCACAGGCTCCGGACGCGCAGGCTCAGCGGCCATGGCTCACGGGCCCAGCCGCTCCGTGGCATGTGGGATCTTCCCGGACCGCGGCATGAACCCGTGTGCCCTGCATCGGCAGGCGGACTCTCAACCACTGCGCCATCAGGGAAGCCCCATTTCTGTATTTCTGTTAGATGTTAAAAAAAAAAAAAAAAAAATCTCGATAGTGCCTGTGCACAAGGACGTGCCTTCCTGTTTAAGATCTGAGAAGATTCTTGTAGCCCCCGGATGGAGCCCCCCGGAGGAGAACTGGGGTAAATCTGTACGCCCTCTGCATTGGCAAATTGCATGCCTACATGACTCTACATTTCTGAGAAATAATAAACAAGGGGTGGGGATGGGAGGGAAGTCAACAAGTAGTTTACATAATAATTAATTCTTTAATATTTATCAACCTATCTATTTATTTATTGGCTGAGCTGGGTCTTAGTTGCGGCTCGCGGGATCTTTTAGTTGCGGCATGCGAACTCTTGGTTGCAGCATGTGGAATCTAGTTCGCTGAGAGATTGAACTCGGGCCTTCTGCACTGGGAGCGTGGGGTCTTAGCCACTGGACCACCAGGGAAGTCCCAGTAATTAATTCTTGAAATACTGGGATAAATTCACTCAATTTGTCACCTTCACAAGTTACCCTTGTCCTCTTTTCTTTTGCTGGGAAAAAAGGCAAGAAGAATCATGAATGGCCTCATGATGACCATTCCTCACTTCGTTAACTTTTCATGCAAGTTGCTGTATCAGTAAGATTTTTTTTTCATTTTAAGATGGCATTTATTTTTCTAGATATAGCATCACTTTACAACCAGCTTAACAGGAGAAATGTTAACATTATATAGAACACATACATACAGAAACTTTATACAGTAACTGGGAAAAATCTTGTAGTTATTCATACTACTTGGTTTGAATATCACGGTAAGTGTTTGCATTTAAGCTTTTTTTTACACTTGGGTTCTAAAGATTCTCCCTAATTCCTTTGAGCATTGGTAGTTAAACAAATAGCAATTAAGGCAAATAAAACAGTAGGAATTATTTGTAAGAAGATAAAAGTTGGTGTTTAGCCAAAGGCTGCCCCTTTTGATGTCTCATTTGTGTTATGCTTAACCTTTGCTGAATATATTGGGAGACACATTTCCCACAGTGTGTTATCCCAGAAAGGCAGTATCCTCCCGAAGGACCGTCTATAAATCTGGCTGCATTAACTCAGAAAAGTACTCTACTCACAGGTATCCCAAATGAGGTTCTATCATGTAGATAAATAGTGAGCTAAATGTGTAAAAGCCCATTATTCAAGTAATATCAATATTTCCCAACTAAGTGCCCTTTTCTGCACTGTAGGCAACCTTGATAAAAGCATTTCTTTTTTTCTTAATTAAAAAAAATCATTTGGAAGTAAGAAAACTTAGAAATGACTCGCTGAGATTAGATGCTGTGTATTATGCTCCCTTCCCAAGAAATATATTGTTTTTCTGCTAGTACATAAACGTAGAACAATGTTCTAAGACAACTCCATTTCATATTTGGTATGTATATGATACCTATTTAGAGCAAACATGTGAATTCATTCTTAGTCAAATGAGGAAGTTTTTATAACCTTAATAAGCTCATTCCAGATGCAATTTTAGAAAAATGCATGGCCTTTCACAAAATCTTATATTTGCATTTAATTTTGGAAGGTGAGAAGGTCAAACAATCTAGGTCAGATGCAATACTTGCTGATGTAACTGCACTTTGTGTTAAATGATTCCACTTCTATGCAGCTTTCTTGCCACCACTCCCTACCTTTTCCGTGTGTCTGTTTTCTCCCATGTTTTCTTTCACTGTGCACCCAGGGTTCTCTCCTCAGTGTTTTCTGAATATACATATCGTCATCTTTTTATTTTATTTTTGCTTGTTTTGTTTGTTCCTTTTGCTTTACTCTTTCCAATGCACGCACGTGCATGTGGTGAAGCATATATATTTGTATGTTGATATATGTATATAAGTTTGTCTATCTGTAAATCTTTGTCTATTTGTAAAAATATATGTATGTATGTGGTTGGCTAGGATGATATAGCATGTACATATTAGGCTATGTAGGGGCACTTGGGGACCAGAAAAAATGTAATTATGATCTGAATCCATGATGTACAATTTAAAATGTATGATATGATGGAACAAGTCATCTTGTAATTTTCTCCCTCTCCATTACCGTTTAAAAGACAGTATACTTATAAGGAACATTTTTATGTGCCAAACTTTGTCAGAATGTTGAAACCTTAAGGCCATAGTTGTTTCGTGGCTTCATGCGGGAGTATATGGTCTCCTATTCAACAGCTTTAAGAAAAATATCATTGATCAAACACACAACTTATTTATTATTAAATGATTAATTCACTTAGATGTTCCCACTGACCTGACACAGCATAATATTTGAGAAGCCATACTGATGATATCATTTCTCAGGATTTATAAAATTCCCCAAGTGGAGGAACTATTTGAAGATGGTTTTACTTTGCTTTCAAAAATCACTTCTGCTTACCGTTGAAAATGTTCCTAGTATTTTAAGTGATCTTAATGTGAGTAATACATGTTTTTCTCGACCTTATTAGGAGGCTGTTCATAAGGAGTTTGTAGAAATTCTTATTTTCTCCAAATACATTTTAAGTTATTTTAAGGTATGAATGATTTTCAAAGGACATTTTTCACGTTGAATAAGAAAAGATAAAAATTTCTGTGATCATTATAAACATTGATTAATAAAGGATGCAGAAATTATAACAGAATTGGTTACAGTACTTAACAAACTGATTCTAAAATTCACAAAGATACAATGTATAAGAATAAACAAACTTTTCAGAGAAGGAGAAAAAATCAATACTGGGAATTTTCCCACTTCAAAACTTTAAAATATAGAAATTTAAGTAGTAGCTTGGACAAAGAGATAAACACTTATCTATTTGATGGAATAGAGAAGTCAGAAAGAGATACACATATATAGACATTTAGGAATGTCATATATAGACATACAGGAATATTTTCTCCTAAAATCAGGAGAAATTATGCAATAATTAATAAATAGTGTTTGGAAACTGGAAATTCTTATAAAAATTAAATTTAGATTTAATATAAGATTCCTACAGAACAAAATACATGAAAATAAATTACAAGTGGATTAAGCAAAAAATGTAAAATATTAAACAATGAAAATATTAGAAGTATGTGCAGGAGAAAATTTTTATAATCTTATGGTAATAAAGGCTTTCTAAGGCAAGACATAAATCCAGAGGCCATAAAAATAATCACAGGTTTGGTTACATAAAAATGTTAAACTTTTGTATGCCCCAACCCCATACTTTAAGAAAATAGACAACAGACAGAGTAGGAAAACATGATAGTCCTATATAATCCACAAAGGGTTAAAAATCCCCACTCAATAACAAAAGGACAGTCCAGTAGAAAAATGAGAAAAGAACACATGTAAGCAAGTCACAACATACATTGAATATATGTGTATAATGACAAAAACACGCATTTCTAAAATACAAAAGTAAATCTTAATTTAAAATTAAAGTGAAAATTAAAGTAAAATTAAAGTGAAAATTCAAGTGAAATAATTATACATATGTAAAATCTCCAGTGTCAAAAATTTAGAAAATTATAATATCTAGCATTGATAAAGATAGAAGTGGATATAAACATACAGCCATTGTAGGTAAACTGGCATAATATTTTGTGTAGCTTTTTGGTTGTATTTTTTAACCCAAGTATTCCACTTTAAAATTTATCTTACAAAAATACATATATATGTACTCAGATATGAACGTGCAAAGGTGTTCATTTCGGCATAGCTTATAATAGTGAACACAACAGACCACACAAGTATTCATATTAAGAAGAATGATTAAGTAGATTATGGTATATCTGTGGTACGGAATACAAAGCATCGGTTAGTACGAATGAAGATTGTACATGTTCTGACATTTAGCTATCTCCTAGACACATTAGTAAGTGAAAATCAAATTGTAGAATGATAAAATCTCATTTATGAGAAAAACAATCTTTACTTGTATGTATGTATGTACATTACAGTAGTCCTCCCTTATCTGCAGTTTTGCCTTCTGAGGTTTCAGTTACCCATGTTCAACTGCAGTCTGAAAATATTAAATGGAAAGTGTGATGAAATTCCGCTCTGTCCCGGGGGTGTGAATCACCCCTTTGCCCAGCATATCCCACTCTTTAGTCACTTGGTAGCCAACTTGGTTGTCAGATTGTGGTGTCTCAGTGCTTGTGATCAAGTAACCCTTATTTTACTTAATAAAGGCCCCAAAGTGCAAGAGGTGTCATGCTGGCAATTCAAATATGACAAAGAGGAGCCCATAACCTACTTTTTTTTTTGGTCTCACTGCACGGCTTGTGGGATCTTAGTTCCCCAACCAGGGATTGAACCCGGGCCCTCCGCAGTGAGAGCATGGAGTCTTAACCACTGGACAGCCAGGGAATTCCCTAACGTACTTCCTTTAAGTGAAAAGGTGAAAGTTCTTCACTTAATAAGGAAGGAAAAAATACCGTATGCTGAGGCTGCTAAGATCTGAGGTAAGAATGAATCTTCTTTCTGTAAAACTGTGAAGAAAGAAAAAGAAAGTCATGCTAGTTTTGCTGTCGAACCTCAAAATGGAAATTTTAAGGTACAGTGCATGATAAGCACTTAGTTAAGGTGGAAAAAGCATTAAATTTGTACAATGAGATTTTTGAGAGACCACGTAACTTTTATTACAGTATATTATTATAATTGTTCAATTTTATTATTCATTATTGTTGCTAATCTCTTCCTGTGCCTATTTTATAAATTAACCTTTATCATAGGTATGTATGTACAGGAAAAAAATTATAGTATATAGAGGGTTCAGTACTATCGGTTGTTTCAGGCATCCACTGGGGGTCTTGGAATGTATCCCCTGTGGATAAGTGGGGACCACTGTACTTACTTAAATTTAAAACAATACATTCTGTTGCCAAAATCTAAAATCTGATTAATAGTCTTATCACTGTCATGTTTTACCAATTGGTATGTGCCAACCTGTACTAGGAAAGTTATGCTCACACTGATGTTTAATTAAATACCAAAAAGCTTTCCAAATTGTGGTTTTGTCGTACAACTCCTAAGGCATTTAAAATCTCACTTTGTTACCAGCACCAAATCTTGAAATGACAATGGAAACAATGCTTAATGTCATTTTCTAGTTTCAGACAAGATGTTGTATTATGTCATTAATATCCAATTATCATTATCTGTACACTTAAAAATTACTCTGTTGCTTGACTCAAAAAGTGTTTTTCAGTTCTTATACAAATTATGATTGTTAGGATTCTAATGAGCTCCTTTTATTTGTCTTCACCTGATAACTTTAAATTGTCTCTATTGTTTGAGATTTAATGGTTGTAACCTCTCTTATTCATTTGCCAAAGCTAAAAAAAAAAAAAAAAGAGTGAGAAGGCAAAAGACAAGGTAGTATCTAGAGCAGAGATTTCCAGTCATTTCCTAAAGAGAGGCCATCCATCGTTTTCTAAATTCTTATGACAACCAGCCCAAGGATCCAAATGTTACCTGTCAAAGGTAATAGCATTAGCGGTAAGAGTGGAGATGGAGGAATAGAGAAGGGCCTCTTTCCTCTCAGCTAGACTGCCTTTAAAGTGCGATGAGTGAACTCCTAGGCAAAAGCTGTCCCTATGCAATAGGAACCAGACAGTGTTAATCCCGGAAATGCATGCTTGGAGAGTCAGAAGCATCGCTGACCGTTTCGGGGACCACCGAAGTAAATGAGTTAGAAGACGTGGCCTGGCATTCAACAGGCTGAACACCCCTTGGGGACAGGAATTTTGTTTTATATGTGTACCTCCAGCCCTTAGTATTGTATTAATGAAATCACAAAAGAATGAATGAAAGAATAAATGAACCAATGCACCTTGGAACCTCACAGGATGGTTGAGTCAGTTGTTACTATGTTAATTCCACAATTTGCCAAAGGATAAAAAGGGCCTGAGAGAGAGGATGCAGTATATACCAAATAGGGTTCAACAATGTTTTCCTGATGAGAAGCCATGATTGATATCCTAACAGTTTTATGAAAGATGTTTTAGTTATATATTCTCAGGGTCTCAGAACATTTATGTCCTTAGTGGGCAAAATTTTGCAAACTTCACAACCATTCTCCTTCTTGAAATATAGTCATCTAGAAGCATGAATGTTTTTTCAAACTAAAGGTCTTCATTTGCCTTCAACTACTAATAAGCTGGGTCAACCCAACTCTAATCACTTGCTAAAATTCTTAACAATAATATAGACTGAATATCTAGGGGTGGGTTATAAATTGTACTCTTCTGTCAAAGCCCCTGATTGCTTTTGCATATATATATGTGCTTTCATAATTTATCATTTATTTCTCTTTCTCCTCCTCTCCTCCAGTACAGCTCTTGTCTATTTAAATAGAAAGAGATTTAATCTAAGTCAGAGCCAAGCCTTGAGAGTCAGGGAGAAGGCAAATCTCCTGAAGTTCAAAATCAATTTGACTGCTGTTAACAGCCTTGCTCTTATACCAGTTTCAGCACTCAGTGCTGAAACTTGGAGCTTTTTTATCTGGAGCTGCTTATTTTGTCTCAGAGTATGGTGAGGGTCCCCAAGAAATGACCCAGAATCAAGTGCTGGGGAGGTACTGAACTTTTATAGCCTGAGACTAAACACAAACTTGAAAGTAAATTTTATCATTAAAGCTAGAAGGAATGACAATAGGATTCCTGCTTCTTTTAAGAGCCAACACCAGAACACCCACTGACAGTGAACACCAGGTATTGAAGATTTTTTTCCTTTTAACAAAGGTCATCTTCTTTATCTGCTGCCTTTTTTGCGTGGTAAGACAAAAATCGACTCAGCTCACACAAGATTTACTTTATGTTTCTCTTGAATAATAGACTTTAATGTACACAATAGAAGCCGTACTTGCCATTCCTGAAACAAATGACTGTGATTTTGAAGCTTTTCTGATTTCACCGATAATAAGGAGAAGATCGAATATGTTTTGCAGTTTATGGTGCACCGCACCAAGACTTTGCAAATTTATTTTTATGGATCGAAAGATTCAAGTGTATTACAACCGTAAAGTAGTTCCTATTATGTGCGTATTTGACAAATGTAAACTGAGGCACTAGGAATTTGACTTACTTTCTGAGCATCACATAAGAGCAACAGAAAATTTGAAACTAAAACTCCCAGTTTGATAATTTTAATCAACAACAATGAGTGAAGAGTTGAAAAACAAAAGCTATAAGGAAAGAATAATAGAATCAAAAATCAGAGATATTTGGTTGAGAAAAACAGAAAGCATGCCATGCTATGCTTCACATTCTTGTAACCACAAAGGGTCCATTTATACTCGGGTCTTAACTATGGCTAAAAACTATGAGGAACTTTCTGACCAGAAGAATGGTAAAAAATTATTTAAAAGATATTATAGTGGGTAGGAAATTATCCATCCAATTCAGCTTCATGTTGTATGAACATGAATTAATTTCAGTAAGTTTCTTATATTGTGAATCATTAGTTCCACTGTTTCCTTCAAATTCTAGTAAGCAGACTTTTTAAATTAATTAGGAAGAACTCCTTCTTTTCATCCCCAACATAGCCACGAAGACTGTTTGGTGTAGTTAGACCCTAATAACTACCAAGTTACTACTCTGCTACATTATTCATAGGAGTATGGATCTGGAAAACCCTCCAGAAGTAATTTAGCAACAATAGTAACAACAGCAAGAGCAATAATAACATCAATAGAGCTCTTACTAAATTCCAGGGAATTTGCTAAGCATTACTCTCACTGTCACATATAATCCTCAAAACCACCCTATTAGTAAATGCTATCATTTTTATACTTTACACATGAGGAAACTGAGACTTGGTAGGGTTAATTGATCTTCCCCAAATCGCACAACCAGCAGAAGTGGGATTTAAACTCATGTGTGTCAGACTTTAGCATCTGTACTCTTGACCTCTCGATCTAGATCAAGATTTAAGCAGCTCTCATCTCTTGACCCAGGAATTCTGCTCCTGGGAATTTATTCTAATAAAATAATCTTTGTTGCTCGTGATGGAATTAATTTTCTTAATATTGGAGGGTTCTTAGATTTCCCCCTGTATAAAGACACTTTTATCATTTTCAGTTCAGTCCCTGCCCCAACCTCTGAGATGGGTCTATCTTGGCCAGACTCTGCTAATGTTGTACAAAATCTGAGCAAGTAAGAGAAGCCAGGAACTGGAAGTTGGCAGGAAAGTGGAGAAGAGACAGACTGTCAGAGAGTAAAAGCCATATGACTTACAGATAAAGGAAAGTTTGGGGAACCTAGAAGTTTTGGGGAAGATACTAGCAAAGAAAGACTGGCAAATTTAGGGATTGAGAATTGGGGAGAAGAGGGATATGAAAATATAAGGGTGGACATGAAACAATCCTTTCTAATGCCTTTCAAGACTATGATTCTAAAAGCATCGTCATCAACTGGGCATGTGTTAGAAGTGCAAATTCTCAGGTCCCAACCCACATCTACTGAATCGGAATCTTGTGGGTAGGGGGAGCAACCAGCATCTTAATGAGCCTATGAGTGTGTAAGCTTGAGAAGCACGGCTTTAAGAGACATGATCAAGAGTGGAATATCTTTCCAATTATTTTTTCCCCATTAGGATTGTACTTTCTAAATGTACACAGGTATGGAACCAAGCTGTGGGTGCACAATTTCAATAGGGTTATACACAGTCCTTCCTATTGCTGCATCATATCATCAGTTAAAACCCAAAATATCCAACAGCATGTGAATGATTAGGTAGAAAATGTTATACCCACTCAATAAAATATGTGACTATCAAAATGTTTTTAGCACCTTTAAGAGGAAAAAGGCAGAATATGAAATCATATATGCAACATACTTATAGAAACTCAGCAGAGAAAAAAACCCTAGGTAAGTATATCAAAATATTAACTGTAGTTATTTTTAGATAGTTAGAATATGGATTATTTTCTCCATTTCCATTTCTTACTATATTTCTGAGTTTCTTACATTTTCTATAATGAGCATGCACTAATTTTATAAAGGAAAATGTGATAAACTTGGTTTCTGTAATAAGACACTACTTAGAACAATACTTTCTCCTGGTTGACTCTAGAAACAGACTGAAAGGTTCAAATTAGGTTTAGACAAAAGCTTTAGATTGAGGAGGGTGGTCAGGGATACCCCAGGACATGCTGAGATACTGATTTTGCTCCTTTACAACCGCCTTTAGAATTTGCTTGTAATCATTAGTGCATATTGTATCAGTTAGCATTAGGTTCAGGGGCACATAACAGAAAACCCCAAACAGTAGCAATTTATCAAATTAGTTTATTGCTCTCTCGCAAAAAAATAAAGGAGAGGCAAATAATTTCTAAGCTCCTCGCTCAGAAATCCTACAAAACAATTATGCTTATGCCTCATTGACCAGAAGTTAACCACATAGGTGTACCTCAGCTAGAAAGAGGTTGGAAAATGTAATTTTCTGGCTGGATACATTGTCCTCCTGAAAAACTTGAGTTTCTGTTACTAAGAAAGAAAGGGAGGATAGATACTGGGTAGCTTCTGGCAGCCTTTGCCAAAAGTATCTATTGGCCGCCCTGAAGAAGTTGTAAAGAAATAGCAGCTAGGTACTTTCTGCCTTTATATTTTCCTTTGAGTGAGGGAAGAGCAGGAATATAATGGACAGGGGACCACTGTGCTTATCAGCGAAACCTCTACCAAAATTAAATAAAGTTTCATTTGGCAAATTAATTTGACTGAGCAAATAATTGCTTGATGCTAGTTTGCTAATCCTGGATGTACATAGATCATTTTTATACATAAGAATTTAAAGTTTTCCTCCTCTATAGTTTCCTCTAATCCATGTTTCATTTCATGGCATCTTTCTTGCACAAAAATCAAACAATTTATTTTGCAGGTATAAATATTAGTCAAGATAAGACTGATTGTCTCAATTCTAAGACCTGTATCTGCATCTTAAGGTGTGTTCAAGGCAGAGAATGACAAAAGGCAGGGAGAGACTCTAGAGATGGAAGAGGCCATTTTTTCTTAAGTACACATAACCCTGGTGGTTACATGAAAGCTAGCTAAATGCCCTACAAAACTCAGGATTCTGAGATAATTTTGGAAATTTCCATATTTCCCATAAACCTCTCTAAGATTTCCTAGGGGTCATGACCCCAATCTTGAATAAGACGACATTAGTCATTATTCTAAAAAGAACTCTGGTAGCCTATCTTTCACCTAGTTAAATGTTTAATTATAAAGATTAAACTACAAAGAAGAAATCTATGGGGAACAATGGATATGACAGTAAGTTATCGTTTTTTTCAAAAGATACTATCTTCCAGCTAAAACCCAGTATAAAGGCTAGTACTCAGGAGAATCTTCTTGCTGAAAAATTGAGTAAATGAATTCAAAGAAAACTCTAAAATATCACCCCAGACATCAATTAGAGTGTCAAATAGAAGGAATAAGCGACTCAAAGGAGATATATGAACTTTTAGTGGATTGGGGAGAAACCTGTGCTTCTCGTATTTTCAAGGGGATAAAATGAGTACCAGTTGGAAATTGCATGAAAATATTATCCAGTAACCTTAAATTATGTGAAATTCATCAACTTGTGAATTTAAGGGATTTTAGCTTCCTTGATATGATCAAAATTGTTTCAGAAAAGCAGACAAAGAATCAGAAAATAGGCAAACAGCATGATAGAAAGCACACCCAGTTGGTATCATCTTTTGCACATGCAGGGCTGTTTACTTAGTCAATCCCTTAAATTTTTTTTCTAATTGTATTGAAAATGACTCCAACAGAGCAATTCCCACTACTCTTCTTGACAGGCCACACCACAGTTAAATCAGAAAATTTATCTGATATTAAAGTGAGAATTTCTGCACAATATACCAAAATTAACTCAGAGTGGATTATAGATATAAGTGCAAAATCTAAAACTATAAAAGAGCCAGAAAAGAACATAGGGGAAAACCTTTGTGACCTTGGATTAGGCAAATGTTTCTTGGCTATGACACCAAAAGCACAATCTATAAAGAAAAAAAAATTGATAAATTGGACTACATCAAAATTTAAAACTTCTGCTCTTTGAGAGATCTTGTTAATAAAATAAAAAACCAAGCAGGGACTGGGAGAAAATATTTTCAAATTATATACCTGATTAAAAAAATAACTTGTATCCAGAATATGTAAAGAATTGATATATCAATAATAAGAAAATAACAAAAAACAATAAAAATAGACAAAAGTTTTAAACACACACTTTACCCAAGAAGATATCCAGATGGCAAATAAGCAGAAGAAAAGATTCTCATATCATTAGTTCTCAGAGAAACACAAATTGAAATCACAATGAGATACTATTATATATCTATTACAATGGCTAAAATTAAAAAGTCTGACCATACCAAGTGTTGGTGAGAATACAGAGGAATTATTACTCTCATGTAATGCAGGTGGAAACGTAAAATGTACAAGCCCTTTGGGAAACAGTTTGGTAGTGTCTAAAAAGTTAATCCAGCCATTCTGTCCCTAGATATTTACCCAAGAGAAATCAAAGCATATGTCCACACAAGGAATTGGACAAAAATATTCACAACAGCTTTTTTGTATCATGTGAAATCTGGAAACAATGCAAAAGTTCATCAACTGGTGAATGGATAAACAAACTGTGTTATACCGAGCCTATGAAATTACTTCTCAGCAATTAAAAGGAATAAACCACTGATATATGCTGTAACAGGGATAACTCTCAATATCATGAGTAAAATGAGCCAGAGGGGGAAAAAAATACACAGTTTTTGGTTGTGTTTATATGAAATTATAGAAAAGGCAAACTAATCTATAGTGACAGAACACAGATACGTTGTTGCCTGGGAAAAGGGGGATGGGGAGGGAAGGGGCAGAAGGAAAAGACTACACAGGGGCAGGAGGAAACTTTTGGGGATGATGGGTATGTTTATTATTTTGATTGTGGTGATGGTTTCATGGGCATATATATATATATATATATATATACACACACACACACACATATATATGTCAAAATGTATCAAATCATACACATATTTTTTTAAATTGAAGTATAATTGACATATAACAAAATATTAATTTCATATGTATAACACAATGGTTCCATATTTGTATACATTGTGAAATGATCACCATAATAAGTCTAGTTAACATCTGTCATCACTTTAAAATAGGCACAATTTATTGTATGCCATCACTACAATAAAATTGTTAAAAAAATAGAGATTTTCCTCTTTTGATTGACCACTCTATCATTTTAATATTGTATATTTGCTGACGTTCAACCTTCTTGTACATTACAATCTTTCAATGTTAAGTTACTGTAAGATTGTCCTTGTTTAATTTACTACAAGGATTCTCATTTTTAAACAATTTCCCTCATGTTGAAGTTACCGTACAAATAAGAAATGATTAGTCTGTTTCTGTTTGTCACTCAAAGATTCTGCCACTGAGACAATCTGAATCTGTTTCCTCACCACTAAAATGAAAGAAATAGCAATTTACATAGGGTTATGAGGATAACTGAGATTATGTTTTTGTAAACTCTAAATTGCTATACCTGTCTGAGATGCACATTCAAGGTCAAGTGATGCCCCCCCATTTCTCTAAGCATGGGTACCCAGGCCCACTGACCACCCTCCCTGCTGAAAAAGGCAGAAAAAACCATCCTGGACTCTTGCAGAAGCTTCACTAGTGCAGCCAAGGAACAAACAATTGTGAAAACAGGGCTCCTGTACAAGATGACAGAGTAAGAAGACATGGAGCTCACCTCCCCCCATGAGTACATCAAAAATATATCTACATGTGGAACAGCTCTCACTGAAAACTAACTGGAAACAAATGAGAGACTGCATTATGATTATTATAATTAAAGATCATTAGCATAATTATTATTTCTAGCATCTAAACAGCAATAGTTTTTTTTTACATCTTTATTGGAGTATAATTGCTTTACAATGGTATGTCAGTTTCTGCTTTATAACAAAGTGAATCAGTTATACATATACATATGTCCCCATATCTCTTCCCTCTTGCATCTCCCTCCCTCCCACCCTCCCTATCCCGCCCCTCTAGGTGGTCACAAAACACCGAGCTGATCTCCCTGTGCTATGCGGCTGATTCCCACTAGCCATCTAAGCAATAGTTTTTCTATAATCAATAGCAACAATGCAATAAATTCAGGGCTGGCAGGAATAGTGCTTTATTTCTTTTCTTTTCTTTTTTTCTTTCCTTTTTTCTTTTTTTGCATTTCTCATGACCCATCATATAAATCTCAATGCATAGTAAAAATTCAGTGAATACTAGAATGATTAATATTTTCTCCACTCACTGTGTATAAGGTAAAACATCAAAGAAAGCATAGAAAAGCTTTTATTACACTTTTACTCTGGAAAAATAGGCTTGTATTGAAATATTGGGTGTGGCTGAAGGAATGCTAGAATAGGTGTCTAAAAGTCTAGATTATTTTCCTGAAAACAGACTTGATGACATTTGGCAAAATCCTGTCTTGGGCTCTCTAGATTTCAAATTCCTAGCCTAAAAGAGTGTTTAAGTCCCTGAAACTCAAATGCATATGTTTCTCATCACTATATACTTTCACCATCAATAAGAGGATGGTAGAAAGTTAATTTCATGATGAAAATTTTGTCAACTTTAGTTCTTAAAAAAAAAAATCACATGTTTCAACAGGGAGAGGGCACTAACAGAGCTGGCTCAAACAGATAAGAAAATAAGTTTGTGGAAGTTTTTTATACCTTATAGTTTTTAAAAATTCAAACATGCATCACAGGAAAAATCAGAATTTTGTTATTATTCCTTTTGTTTTTCACCTTAATACTTTAAAAAATCTTTGAATTATATTTCTGGCAAGAAGAGCACCATAAATTTTTTAGAGCACAGGATCTGTACTGAACTGACTAGAAAGGTCATTTATATAACAGAACTACTTCTCAGATGGAGGGAGCAGTATGCCATAGGGCAGGTGTGTTTAACAATTTTATTTATCTGGCCCTAGCATCAGAAGGTCCTATATGTGTCTCCCTAAATCTCCTATTGTAATTGTTCATTGTGGCATAGTGTTGAATCATATTAGAAGAGCCCTTGATTTATTTTCCACTAAAATTAGCAGCAACATTAGTTAGCATTAAAGAAAATTTTTAATTAAGTGTTGATGACATTAAAGGTTCAAGCACTTCAAGCTTGCTACAGGGCACAGCTGTACAGATTTGGGGGAACCACCTGACTTCCTCAATTGTTAAATGAAACACTTCTAGTTTTCAGTTCAACAAATATTTATTAAATACGTATTATGGGCTAAGAACCGGGAATGTAGAAATTAATGGCGTAGTCCCTCCCCGCAAAGAGCTTAGAAAAGAGATCACAGAGACCAATAAACAAAATGTAACCCTATGTAAACCAGGATCTCTCGTGGTCCAGTCTCAGAGCAATTACAGAAGCACAAACAACCAAAAAAGGGTTTTTGAAGAGGGTCAACTTATGTATCTCAAACTCTAAAAAATGAAGTACAACCTTTGTTTTTAAAAATCCCATTTTCACCCATTTTACTCTCACTGCAGCTATTCCTGCCTTTCTTCCAAACTCATGGAATATTTTTCTCCCCCTCCCCCAACTGCATAATCCCCATGAAATTTTGCTTCAAGACATCCTTATCTCCTGATTCTGCTTTAAGTCTGCCAGAGAAAATCTTAGGAGTAAGGGAAGAAACAGATCTAGCTGGGCCAGTAATCTCTTTTTTTTTTTTTGCGGTACGCGGGCCTCTCACTGTTGTGGCCTCTCCCGTTGCGGAGCACAGGCTCCGGACGCGCAGTGCCAGCGGCCGTGGCTGACGGGCCCAGCCGCTCCGCGGCATGTGGGATCTTCCCGGACCGGGGCACGAACCCGTGTCCCCTGCATCGGCAGGCGGACTCTCAACCACTGTGCCACCAGGGAAGCCCGGGCCAGTAATCTCTTTAGCAGCCAGGAGAAAAATGTTGGAATTATTTACATGCTATTTTTTTGCCTAACATAAAGGTATCAGGAAGTAGTGCGAAAGGTCTTGTAAGAGAAATATGTGCAAGGTTGAGAACTAGTTCAAAGGAAGTACAAGGAAGACTTTGCCAAAGACATTTTGCCACTTAGGTTCTGATAGGTCTTAAAGTTTGTCAGAAGGGCAATTAGGGATTGTGGTGAAGGACAAAATTTCATTTACATGTATCTTTGGACATGGGTAAATTGGGAAGACCAATTAAAGCCCTTGAAGATAATAGTGCACTTCTTCCTATATGAAGTTTACTCCTTGGTGAAGGATAAGGCAGAAGTGTACAGGGTAAAGAACGGGACATTTCCCTTGTAATATTTTATAGGGTAACATACAAAAATGATGATGTGAAGATGTTTTGAACATAATAGGGTTAAAAAGAAAAACAGGGACAAACAAAACTCTTTCTAATTCTAGTATGTTATATTCATTTATGTAATTCTGAATATAATTCTAACCCACATGGCGTAACTGACAAGGAGATCAAATGTAGTGGTATCGAGAGACTTCAATTATCGAGGGAGCTGCTAGCAAAATCATTCTGCTAAAAGTGGAATGTCTGATCATTTCTTGGCTTGCCTGCTAACTGCCATCTCACAGAAAGAGGAGGTGGGGACAGAGGGAGCTTCATCTCTGAAAGTAATTCTGAATGTAAGGGAGGGCTACTTGGTCAGGTGGGCATCACAGGGAATTTGGGAAAAAAGAGTTCAAGGAGTTATGTCATTTCAGAATTCATAACAACCAAATAAAGTAGTGCTGGATATATTTATAGTCATGCCCTCCTTGTGAATGGTTTTATTATCAGAAATATTTAGCAAGGACCTACTGTGTGCTGTATGTACCTATTCACCAGGTGTGTGTGTGTGTGTGTGTGTGCGTGTGTGCTGTGTGTTTGTGTGCGGTTGTGTGTGTGTGGAGTCTTTATCCTTGAAGACTTTCAAAAAGGTTAAAGAAAGAAACAAAACTCCCTCCTGCCCCAGATTCACGACTCTGTGAATTCAAAGGTATCATGTCAATGATGATAATTCACATTTCTCTGGATCCGGCTCCTAAGCTTCTTGCAGAAGATTTCAGGCTCTGCAACTTCTCCCCCAACACACACACACACACACACACACACACACACACACACACTTCTTGGAGTATTCAGAAAATGACCCAATTCTAGGAATTTACAGACATAAAAAAAAAAAAAGGGATTTGGATTTTCTCATGTCATGAAATTGGGAGTGTGAGCTAAGTTTATCTATATATCTGATAGCCCCAGCTAAGAGCTCTGTCTCTCCCTGAGAATTAGACAAGGACAGGAATGAATTCAAATGACAGTCACCACCATACATTATACTCAGAATCACTCTTCTTTTTTTCTGAGCAGAGCCTGTTTCATCAGAGGGTTTTTACTGGGCCAAGCTGACATGCAAAGCTCCTCAGCTCACGCAAAATAGACTTCCAGCCGGCTTGCCATCCTGGCTTACGAGACTCGTTCTAGTGGCAGCTTACGCTCCGAATGCGGGCTCCACCACGAATCAGTCTGCTTCAGTGGCTCAAATTGGTGAAGATGGGGACACACTCAAATATAAAAATCTCAAAATTATTATTTTTTTTTTTTTTTGCGGTACGCGGGCCTCTCACCGCTGTGGCCCCTCCCGCCGCGGAGCACAGGCTCCGGACGCGCAGGCCCAGCGGCCATGGCCCACGGGCCCAGCCGCCCCGCGGCACGCGGGATCCTCCCGGACCGGGGCACGAACCCGCGCCCCCCGCACCGGTAGGCGGACTCCCAACCACTGCGCCACCAGGGAAGCCCTCAAAATTAATTTTTAATTATATAAACATGACCAAAAGGAGGTTGAAATTAAACACAACTACTTAGGCTGCTCGGGGAGTTTTGTTGGGTTCATGTGTAAAACCATGTAAACATGTTAAAAAGTTTGAGAGAAAGGCACATAAGCAAAAACGAAAACAAAACAGAAAAATAAAGGCAGAGAATGGTATCAGGAAAATCAAGCTTCAGAATAAGCTTGAGTGTAAAATAGCCAAAGACCAGGGGAAAAAAACTTTAAAGTCTATCTTAGAGTGAAAAAGGAATAAGGTAAAAACAGGCTCGTTGTTTGATTTTCATCTTATTATGCTAACAGATTACAGCAAGAAAAAACTACTCATCTCCTAATTTGCTTCTATTTTCTCTATCAAGGAAAATGATCTTCAAACTGAAAAGAGTGGAACAAACATGGTTAAGAGGAAAATAATGCTCAAATTAGGTGAAGAGATGATGAGAGAGCGCCTAGCTGTTTTGAATAAATTCAAGTCCCCAGATTCAGGGAAATTATTCCCAGGGAACTGGGGGAATTTACAGGTGTGATCTCAGAAATACTGTCAGCAGAGGCCGTCGAGTATTTACAGAAAAGACTTATGAAGGCAGAAGACTGCAAATAGATAAACGTTCTGATTTTATACAAGTGGAAAATGGTATATTAGAAACACAATCGAAAGCTGAGATCATCAATAATCCCTGGAAAAATGTTAGAGAGCAGTTTTAAAGCAGTTTTGAAAGGACGTAGGGAAGAATATCGCAATCCTTGCGAAGTGGTATGGGTTTGCTAAGACCACACCAAGATGCCTCTTGGATCTTGTTAGGAACAAGATGAGGGAAGGGAGTGGAATTAATAATGATCTAAAGAAGCAAAGTAAAGCAACAGCAAGATCAAATTGGTACTTGCCCTTATGTTTTATGTGTTTGCCGGAGGTGAAATTGGGAAGAGATGAAAAAAAGAACCGCAAGGCAAGCAGCCAACTTGAGTGATAGAAAGGTAAAAGACTCTGGAGGAGTGCTAGCAGGAAATGTTAAAATTAGCAAAAGTATGCTAATGTCAGACTGAAAACAGAACGGATGCGAGCATTTATCAGTAATTCAGAAAAATAGATGAGTGCACGTGTACCACCCCTGGTCATTATCATGCGCTAATAATGTGAGGCGAAGTGCACATTTTCCTCTATTTTGGGTGGGTGGGAGGGGAATAAAAAACAATAATCAATTGGACCAGAGCAGTATATGATCTTATTCTACAATTTTTGTGCTAAAAGGGTTCTTTGCACTACTTGAAGCAGCAAAAACTGATCAGGAGGCAGGTTTCTATTAGGATCACATAGGTTGAATGCTAAACTCATTTAGGTTTTTTCTGGTGTGCTTACCAACGGAAGTTCAACATGATGCCGTAGATATCTAGATTTCAGGAGGGCGTCCAACAATTCTCTCGTTTTAGCCATTTATGAACTATAAGCCACACACTGTGGTAGGCATTTCATGTTCATTATCTCTAATGCCTACAAAAGCCATGCGTGGGTGCAATTTCTCTGAATTAAGGTGAGGAAAGTGACACTGACAGAGGTTAACTAATTTGCCAGAGTTGTCAGCTAGTAAGTGTAGAGATGGGATTTGAATGCAGGGCTGCTCTACACCTGTACTCTTCAACTGTACTGCACAGCCTCCTTTATGAACTGTATGTATACATTTGGGCCAGTTGATAATATGGCTAGGAGGATTTCCAAATAAGTAAATAATTGGACTAAAAGCATTCTGGTAAATTTCAGATATAAAACCAAGGTCAAGGTCAAGGTCCTTGTGCCTCTTTAATATTACTGTCAATGACTTGGGTCAAAACATATCTCATGAAATTGAGAAGGATAACTAATGCTTTATGTAAAAGAATTTATATTTAATAGTATGTACAAAGTGTAACGATGGACCAAAACCTACTGGGTAAAATTAACTAAGGATTAAATGACATAGCGTGCATTCAGAATTTAAAAATATAATCTTCTAAGCATGTACTGATATTTGGTTTACCGGCAATATGTATGAAAAATACATAGGGATTTTAATTAATAGCAGCGTCAATTGGAGTCAGCAGAATGATTTGGGACAAAAAGACGTGGGAGGAGGAAGAAATCTTAAGGCTGCATTAGCACTCATTCATTTATTTATTCATTTTTACTTAAAGTACACTAATCAAAGGAAATAAAAGACCATTGTACTCGATACACTTCATACCATACCTCGTATATGGCTCACAGTGTTCCAGGCGTACCATGGTTTAAAATGAACTTTTCAACCAACGGATGTGACCCAAGATGGGTCTTGGAGAGAAGCCAGGGAAAAAGTTCTGGAGCACATGTTTATTGAGAAAGAGGTATGTGAACTTACAGCGTTCAGCCTGCAAATTCCTCAAATATTTGAAGGGAGTACATTTCAAAGCTCATCATTCACATATTCATTCTGAATTAATTCATATATATTCAGTTTTGCTGTATGCTAAATACGTCAGGCACTGTCCTTGGTACTAAGAAGAAAATATTTAAAAAGACATGATTCCTGCTCTGAAAGACTTTTTAGCCTAGTGAGAGGGACAGAATAAGGAAAATCACAGTACGGGCTATATTAGAGGTATTCCTGGGGGCAGAGAGAAAGGGCATCTGGATCAGGCTGTGGGGTCAGTGAAGGCCCAGAGAAAAGTGCACTTGAGATAAGATTAGAGAGATGAATAGGCATTAAGTAGCTCAAGTAAGGGGAGGCAGGAAGGGCCTCTGGAGCAGAGGAAACCGCATGTGTAAATGTATGGGAAAATCAAAAGAGCATAAAAGAATTGGTGAAAACTCAAGACACTCTGATAATTGGAAGAAAGGACACGTGTGTGGCAGCTTTGATAGGAAATGAGGCCTGAGTTGTATTCTAAACTAAGGAATTTGAACTTTATCCTGAAAGCTATGTGAGCCTTGAAGCATTAAAACTAGGCAATGACGTCATTAGATTTTCGTTTTAGAAAGATCCCTTAAGCAACAGAGGGGCAGGCTGGAGGCATTAGGACTGGTTCTCATTGTTTGCAGTAGTTTTGCTCTAGAAAGCTGTTGCAAACACTGGACTAACGAACACTGAGTCATTGCCTCAGGGGAAAGGACAGGGTTGGGCTCCTTGTAAGCCTCTGGTCACAACATTTTCACCAACCAATCAACATATAATCTGGCTTTATGTGTATTTATGTTTAGATATACCTTATGTAATACATATCTTAAAAATACTTAAATACATATATATATGTATAACTGAATCACTGTGCTACCTGAAACTAACATGATATTGTAAATCTACTATACTTCAATTTAAAAAATATCACATCACAAGAAAAAAAAATTATATGCAGCATTTCTAGCTGAGAAGGGTGTAACATCTTCCTGACCCTGGTTAATATGACCATTATTCTTTGGCTTTCAGCCTCACAACATTGCTGTCCACCATGTTATTTTTAATCGGTCATCATCTCATGAATCCACAAATGTATCCACTTTTCCACCATTTCCATAGCTTCATCACGTACTATGATGGTACTGTAGCACTTTCTGGAGTGCCTCACGTATAGATCAACAAATTTCATCTTCCTTTTTTGGATGTACCCCACTGCTGATTGATTAACATTGAAATTATGGCCAACAGCACTGTTATTCATGCCCAAATAGTGCTTATTCTAACGTCACAGCCTTCTTGCGCTTGGGAATACTAGACAGCACTTCGGCACTGTGCTCGGTGGTCATTTTAAACAGCAGAATCACCAAAGAAAAAAGGCACAAAAATGCAAAACATGTGGCACTGAATAGACCGCCAAAAGTATACTCGTTTAGGGTCTGAGAGCTGAAACAAAAAAGCAGAGCGCTGCCTTGTTCAGTCTCAGCTGGGAAAATGCTCACTGCTCACTGAGAGACTCGAATGTTTCACACTCTGAGTATGTCCAGGAATGACTGTGAACGTCTGCAAATATTGATTTTAAGGGTTATAAACAAATTTTGGCAAGTAGGATAATTTTCAAATATAGAACCCAAGAATAATGAGGATCAACCGTACTTGCAGTCATCTAAGTTATAGCTGATGCACAACTGAATTAAGGCAGCAGCACTGGGGACAGGTGAAGGGGATGGGTCTATTCAATCAAAACATTTATTGAATTTCAACTACGTACGAAGTTTAATGCTAAGAACCAAGGATATGGTGAAACATCGTAACCCTGAGGTATGTAGATGACAAGGAAAAATTGCAGGGTAGGTGCAGAATTGCAGGGAAAGTTGTATCCTTTAATAAGAGGTAGATTTCAAATATGTCAAAGGAAGTGTGGGGAATACTTTCAGAAGAGCTTAGTGATGTCTTGAAATTTTTTCTTTATGGCGCTTAGTCCCAGACGGTAGAGTAGGAGGGTTTAGAGGATAGGGGAGAAGTGCAGGTCTGGGTTAGTTTAAGAAAGTATAGAGCAATATGGGAGTGATGATAAGACAGAAAATCAGTGGCTAGAGAGAACTACATGTTGGGCATTGACTTAAAAATTAGTTTTTGAGGCACAATGAATTTACTCTTAAAAATCTGTTTGTGGGGGCTTCCCTGGTGGCGCAGTGGTTGGGAGTCTGCCTGCCAATGCAGGGGACACGGGTTCGAGCCCTGGTCTGGGAAGATCCCACATGCCGCGGAGCAACCGGGCCCGTGAGCCACAACTACTGAGCCTGCGCGTCTGGAGCCTGTGCTCCGCAACAAGAGAGGCCACGACAGTGAGAGGCCCGCACACCACGATGAAGAGGGGCCCCCGCTTGCAGCAACTAGAGAAAGCCCTCGCTCAGAAACAAAGACTCAACAGAGCCAAAAACAAATAAATAAATTTATTTTAAAAAAAATCTGTTTGTGAAATGTGAATCCTAACCTGAGTACAATTTTTTTTTTAATATTTTTTTAGGATTTAGAATCCCTTGGAAGTTTACATTGGTGAGAGAAGAAAAGCATCCAGTTTTTGTTCCTAGACCTTTGGTCTGGGTAGCCGGTTGCCCAAGAATCCCATTCACCAAGATATGAGAACAGCAGAAAGAAGGGATTTGGAAGGAAAAAAATATGGGTTCTGTTTGGGATACATTCCATTTGAGGGGCCTACGTGACATCCAAGTACAGATGAGCAGCAGAGAATTGAAATTACAGAGCTGGAGCGCTCAGAGTGCTCTGGGTTAGAGACACAGAACTGGGAGCTGGTAGTTGAAGACAGAGGTTTATACGAGGACACACAGCACTTATTTATTTATTTATTTATTTATTTTTTTTTTGCGGTACGTGGGCCTCTCACTGTTGTGGCCTCTCCCGTTGCGGAGCACAGGCTCTGGACGCGCAGGCTCAGCGGCCATGGCTCATGGGCCCAGCCGCTCCGCGGCATGTGGGATCTTCCCAGACCGGGGCACGAACCCGTGTCCCCTGCATCAGCAGGCGGACTCTCAACCACTGCGCCACCAGGGAAGCGCAGCACTTGTTTATTGAAGGAAAAAATCAGATGACCAAAGTTGGAGCCGGGAAATACAGTCATTTAAGGGACAAGTTGATGAAGAGGAACTGGCAAAGGATACTTGATAAGAAGTAGCCATAAATACTGGAGAAAAAAATCAGGTGTCACAGAAGCTAAGGGCGGATAGAATTCTAAAAAGTTTCAGACATGTGAAAATGGTAAGTACTAAGTAGTATGATGTGTGGAAATAACAATAGACTAGGTGCATGGACGTGCAGACAGAGGCTCAGTGACAGCCACTGAACAGTGTTTCAGGGAGAATTCTTCCATTAGGTAGGAGATTGTATTAAACAATCTATTTAGTCCATCCTCCTAACTCTAAGATAGTATGTTCTGATTCAGGGGGAGAAAAGGAGGATTGGAAGGGGTGGAGTATAAGCCCTGATAGGGAGATTTTATTGACAGGGGGCATTTAGGATTCAATATTGTGTCAAGGATTCCTGGAACCAGCCCTAATAGCTTATCGGCATGGCTCCTTGAAACTTGTATGTAATCATGGCCAACAGCAAATGAAGACACCAGATCTTCCTTGGCACAGTAGGGAAGAAAGGATTAGAAGGCTCATGGATGTGGGAATGTTTGAATGGATATGTGGTCTAAGTACAGAAACCTCACAACCTTGCTGTGCTTTCCTGAGAAGGTCTGGAGGGGCATGGTCCCATGCACTGAGCAATCAATTGCAGGTAGCAACAGCCAGTTCAGTAACATACCATAGTGTTGTTTTTCCTTCCTTCTGCTCTTCACTTTGCTTATGCCTCACTCCTGCTCTTTGGGATTGCACTGGATTTTAAAATAAGAGCACAGAGGGCTTCCCTGGTGGCGCAGTGGTTGAGGGTCTGCCTGCCGATGCAGGGGACACGGGTTCGTGCCCCGGTCCGGGAAGATCTCACATGCTGCGGAGCGGCTGGGCCCGTGAGCCATGGCCGCTGAGCCTGTGCGTCCGGAGCCTGTGCTCCGCAACGGGAGAGGCCACAACAGTGAGAGGCCCGCGTAACGCAAAAAAAATAAAATAAAATAAAATAAAATAAGAGCACAGAGACTCTGTTTTCTGGGGAACTCAAATGATAACAGTTTTACTACAAGTATAGTCTCTGAAAAATATCTTCTCCTGTGATGTGACAAAACAATAATATAAATACCATCCCTAAGTGATGTCTTACCCTACATCCTTATATAATTTCTCCTATAATGGCATCCATGGCAACTAGTTATAATATTGTTTATTATTTCACTATGATCTCACTACCACTCAAATTTTCAGGGGAGGTGTTAGGATTCCCATGGGTATTATCTGGCAAATCCGAATTGAGCCTTAGTTTTTTGTTTTTGTTTTTGTTTTTTTTGCGGTACGCGGGCCTCTCACTGCTGTGGCCTCTCCCGTTGCGGAGCACAGGCTCCGGATGCGCAGGCTCAGCGGCCATGGCTCACGGGCCTAGCCGCTCCGCGGCATGTGGGATCTTCCCAGACCGGGGCACGAACCCGTGTCCCCTGCATTGGCAGGCGGACTCTCAACCACTGCGCCACCAGGGAAGCCCGAGCCTTAGTTTTATTTCCTGGCTTTATTACTAACCACCCTAGGATTCTTTGTAGTATTTCTCTTTCTTAACTGGTGTTTATAGCACCTTCCAATTTTGTATTTTCTGAGAACTAAATAAATGCGAGCGTGGCAGAACTCAAACAGCTGTATGTATTTAACTGCAAGTTTGGATGCCCAATTCGTGCTCTGCTTATGCAGCCATCAGGAGAGCTCTGAAAGGATAATCTGCAAAGCTTCCAGCATATTTTATTAATGACCAGCCAGACACCATCACCCACACCAGGGAGATGAGGACCTAATTAATTAGGCATAATACTACTTAGCACTTACCATTTTCGATAAATATTACTACATGAATGAAAGAATCCTCAGAAGACTCCCATCAAGAGGAACTATTAATCCTATTTTACAGCTGGGGAAACAGAAGCAGAAAGGTTCTTGAATTTGCCCAAAGCCACAGAGAGAGGTGGTATCAATCCCCAGTTTGGTTTTCTCAGAGCTGGCCCTCTAGACTATTTTTAGAGCATGGCTTTCTCAAAGGTCAAAGGGCTATAATATATCAAAGGTACTCACACATAAAGCTTTAAGAAATGGGTGGGAATAACAGTAGCCTAAGTGCATGGAAGTGCAAGACCAGTGTCAGGGGCTTTAAAAGGAAATTGACCATTTGCTTCCCCTACTTCTATTGAAGGAAGGGGTTATATGTTACATACATGGGCTAGTGAGCAGCAGCACAGTCCCTGAAACATAGTAGGTGCTCAGTAAACATCTGTTTATTCATTTTTTAAACAAAATATGTTTTAAATTCCTGTAGTATTCTAGGTATTCTCCTCGACCGCCTTAGATTCTAGGGACAAAGAATATATAATAAACCAATAAACAAGTAAAATATATATAATCGTAGATTGTGAAAAATGCTATGCAGAGGATTACTGAAAAAGGAGAGAAAATATCTGAGAAAAGAGTAATTTCCCAAAAAGGTGGTGGGAATAGCAAGTAACAAACTCCTAATATAGGAGCATCTTTAACATGCTCAAGAAATAGCAAGGAGGACAGTGTGCTGGAGTAGAGTGGGTGAGGGGAGAGTAAAAGAGGGTAAAGTCAGAGAAGTGATACACGCAGTTCTTCTGAGTCATTTTAATAACGCTGGTTATTTACTCTGCAAAGAAGTGAAGATGCTAAAGAGTTTTGAGTGGTGTTATGGAATGAAGTGACTTAATTTTTAATGGACTTATTCTTGCCTAGGGGCTAAGTGTGGAAACAGGGAGACAAGTGGCCTTTGGGCTATCCAAGTGGACATGTTGAGTAGAAAGCCATGTGTCCCAGAAGATAAGGGAATAAAGTATTTCAAAAAGGAGAGGGAGGGAGCAACTGTGTCAGAAGCTGCTGATATGCTGAAAATGATGAAAGACTGAAGACTGACTAAGGGATTTAGAAAACTGAAGGACATTGGTGATCTTAATAACATAAATGTTGGTAGATAAATAGGGTAAAAACCTGATGGAGTGGATTCAATAGAGAATAGCATGAATTCATTGTGTATCTAGATCTAGCTGTAGATGTAGATACAGATCTAGGTAGATCCTAGCCCTGGCAACTGAAAGAGCTTTTGTTCTAGAAACAAAATAACCCAGCAGTAATGAATTCCTCTCATCTTGATTCAAATACCATTTTCCATAAAGGAACAGGACTCCTTACAGAAAAAAACTGATGCCAGATCTGCTGACAAAATTTTGGACCAGATTAACCTGGGACATCTTGTCATACCAGCTAGCAAAGAGGTCTTCAGATTTCTAGAGTCGTGTCAAAAGAAGTCATGAAAGTCTAGCCATCATGGGCTAACTGGTACCATAATAAAAGTCCTGCTATAAACAACCGAAAAACAGGACAAAATATTTCAGCCTCTGCTTTCAGTCATTGGACAGCAGCAACTGGATCCTCTAGAGGAAGGATACAAACGAGGTGAGCCTCCCAAGCCTCCTTACCTAGAGGTACCTTCCAAAGGCAGCACAGAAAGGGAGTCCAAGAAGAGCACAGTAGCCTCTCTGAGTTCACAAGACAGAGATCGCCGTTTAGGTAGATGAAAACCAGCTGGCATTTGATGGCCAGAGCACTAGAGAGCAGCTAAGGAGACAAGAGCTCCAGAAATATGCTCAGCGTTCTCTTTGAGTCAATGACTGAAAATTAAACTGCACGTTCATAGGGTGAGATCCTGGGAGGCCAGGGAAAGAATACATGCTGGGGAGTTGTGACCTGAATATTGCTGGCGCCCAAACACACCTAGGAGATACTCAAATTCTGAACAGTCAGAGGAGAGCATGTGCTAGCCATGCTGTAACAATAAGTTTTGATTTCTGGTGGAGAAAGTCATTTTCAAGGAGTTTTGGCTATTCCTCACCCTTTGTTCATATACATATATATATATGAACCACTTTGCCAAGTTTTATGAAGAACCATTAGGATTTTGATTAGAATAATATGGAATCCGTATATTGAATATTCAGCCTTACTCTCCAAGAACATGATGTGTCGCTAATTATTTACATCTTCTTTAGTACCTTTATAAAGTTTAAATTTTATCTACTTAAAATTCTTGAACATTTTTGTTAGATTTATTCGTTTATGACACCATTTTTTTTATCATTCTGTTTCTTATTTTATTACATTTTCTAGGTACTTTTACATAATTTATAGAAAGACAATTAACTTTTATATGTTAGTTTTACATCTAGAAAGTTTGCTAAGCTCTCTTACTAATTTTAATAAATTGGCCATGGAGTCTTTGGGGTTTTCTATGTAGACAATCAAACCATATGTGAATAACAGCAGTTATTTTCTTTGACAATTTGAGACTTTTTTTTTTCCTTATCTGCTGCTCAGGGCCTCTGGTATGATGTTACCTAGAAGATATTTTTGAACATTTTACAAAGACTCAACCTTTAGCTTTGTCTCTTCTTTACTGTATTTTTTTTAAAAAACATACTATACTGTTTTCTGCTCCTGTATTTATTATTTCCTTCTTTTTAGTTTCTTTGGGCGTATTCTGCTTCTGTTTTCCTACTTTCTTGGTAGGCTATTTAGTTTATGCATATCAAAAACACAGTAACATTCCATTTCACATCCACCACATCTTCAAAAAGACTGATAATGTTGGCAAGCATGTGGAGCGATGGCAACTCTTTTCAAGATTTCAAATAGAAATGTACATTGGTACAACTACTTTGAAAAACAAATTGAAGTTTAATATGCACATACTTAATGCTTCTTCAGTTATATACCTGTCTATATTTCCTGGAGGAATTCTTGAACAAGTGGATCAGGAAGTGTGATGGTTAATTTTATGTGTTGAATTGACTGGGCCACAGGGTGCCCAGATATTTGGCCGAACATTGTTTAGGTGTGTCTGTGAGGGTGTTCTTGGATGAGATTAACATTTGAATTGGTAGACTGAGTAAAGCAGATTGCCCTCCCTAATGTGGGTGGGCCTCATTCAATCCGTTGAAAGCCTGAATAGGACAAAAAGGCTGACCCTCCCAGGAGTAGAAGGGAGCTCCTTCTGCCTGACCACTTGAGCTAAGACACTGGTCTTTTCCTGCCTTCAGACATGAACTGGAACATGGGCAGCCCTTCTTGCTCCTTAACACCTGCCAGCTTCACACTGGAACTACACATCATCTCTCCTGAGTCTCCAGCCTGCTGATTTCAGATCTTGGGACTTGTCAGTCTCCATAATTGCATGAAATTGCATGAGCCAATTTCTTTTACTCTCTCTCTCTGTCTCTCTCTGTCTCTGTCTGTCTGTCTCTGCCCTTCTCTCTCTCTCTCTCTCTGGTTCCAGACTGCCACAATAAAGCAAATATTGCAAAAAAAGCAAGTCACATGAAATTTTTGGTTTCCCAGTGCATATAAAAGTTACGTTTACACTATACTGTAGTCTGTTAAGTGTGCAATAGTATTATGTCTAAAAATATGTATACATACCTTAATTAAAAAATACTTTATTGCTAAAAAGTACTAACCAACATCTGAGCCTTCAGCTGGTCGTAGTAGCAGTAACATCGAAGGTTGCAGATCACTGTAACAAATATAATAATAATGGCAAAGTCTGAAATATTGTGAAAATTACCAAAATGTGACACAGAAACATGAAGCCAGCAAATGCTGTTGGAAAATGGTGCCAACAGACTTGTTCAAGGCAGGGGTGCCACAATCCTTCCGTTTGTAAAAAGAAGTGCAATATCTGCAAAGTGCAATAAAGCAAAGCACAGTACCATGAGGTGTGTCTCTGTATATATCCTATTGGTTCTGTTTCTCTGGAGAACTATGACTGAAACAGGAAGCATGGATTAAAACATTCATAACAACATAGTTTATGACAGCAAAAAATAGAAACATCCAAATGACTCCTAACAGAAGAATGGATACACACATTCCATAATACAATGGAATAAACAGATGGTGATAAGAATATAGTGCACATAGCTTACAAACATCAGTGTGAATGAATTTAAAAATATTGTCAAACAACAAAAAATAGCAAGCTAGAAAAATAGAGAGAGTATGATTCAATTTATGTAGCATTCAAATAAGGGAAAAATGAAATACTTGTAAACAGCAACTATAAACAAACATACTATATGTAAATATACTAATAACACTAGTGTATTATATATTATACATATATATATACTATATACTTTAGAATATATGCTCTATACTTGGGAGAGAATATAGAGTATATACTCTAAAGTAGATAAATATACAGTGTATACAGTATGTTACACTATAAACAACTGTAGTAGAAGTAACCATATATAAACAAATATAAACAACCACACAAGACTATAAAAACTAAAAGAAAAAAAGGCAAGGGAGCTATTTTCACAAAATTCAGGACTTACATCTGGGTAGGAGAGAGGGATGTAACTGGGGAAGGGCTTACAAAGAGCCTCAAAAGTCCTCACAATGGTCTATTTCTTAAACTGGGAGGTGGGTGAATAAATGTTCACTTTATTAACATTGATTTTAATTTAAAGTTCCTTAAATTTTATGTATACACTACATATAATCCTATATGTGTATGTCTAATCCTATATGTGTTTATTATTTCTGAATAAAAATTATATCACACACATAAAAATCAAACTGGAGGGGCTTCCCTGGTGGCGCAGTGGTTGAGAGTCCGCCTGCCGATGCAGGGGACACGGGTTCGTGCCCCGGTCCGGGAAGATCCCACATGCCGCGGAGCGGCTGGGCCCGTGAGCCATGGCCGCCGAGCCTGCGCGTCCGGAGCCTGTGCTCCGCAACGGGAGAGGCCACAACAGTGAGAGGCCCGCGTACCACAAAAAAAAAAAAAAAAAAAAAAAAAATCAAACTGGAAAACCCAGCATCCTAGGGCAGTTTCCTGTTTAGTACATTTTCTGAAATAAAGCAGGCACTCAATAAAAATTGAATATTCAAATGTGAAGCCCAAAGTGTCTATTTTCTACCTCAAGCCCTGGAGATTGGTGGCGTCTGCCTCTCAGCGTGGTCTTAGTTCTACCAGGCTTCATAAGACATCATCCCCTCTGCCTCTCTCCATCTCCTGAATCTCTCTCAGCTCTGGCCACTTCCTTGTTACCACTGGCTTGTGCTCTAGAGACACAATTCTGAGTTTAGACTCAGACTCTGGGAGTCACGAACTGTTCATCTATGAGCTAAATGTAATTTCTGGGCATATTTCGTTTGGCCTAATTGTATTTTAAAATCTTTGAGCATAACAAAAATATCAGAAGATTTCAAGTAAAAATACTGACTTCCAGCTTCTCTTGAAAAATAGGAAGATCTGGCAACAATAAGTTCATATTCCTCTTGCCAGAAACTACCTGTCCATCTTAGGCCTGTGCTCTCTACCACGTGGTCCCTACCACACTGTTCTCTCCAATACAACCATTACCATTTATCACCCCTCTTTCATTGTTTGTTTTATCATTATTATTTAGAGAAATATCTCTCAAAACACTTAGCAAATAAACCGTACGGCTTTTCCTTAATCGAGGTCATTTCACTTATGAAGTGTTTTGCTCGCCTGGCCCTGCCACCTCTGTTCCACGTCCTCACCTAACCACATCTGAGGAGATTCTCCTTATTATTTTGATAATTTTGATAATCTCGAGTATTGTTTTCCCCTTCCTGGTATCAAAAGGAGCTGAAGAAATTGCCTACATTTATTCTGCTGAAAGAGGACTAATTTCAAGATCTAAAAATCTTAGGAGGCCCAAGAAGGTGAGATTGGCCTCACCTGGTGTGTGCCTGTACTCTCCAAATGAGAGAGCTGGGAAATCAACACCTCAATCTGTTTTCTTTCCCATTGCCTTGACTTTCCTCTGTTTTCTCCACCCTGTGTTCTCTTCTTGGCAGGAAATTCAAGCCTTAGAAATCTAAGTCTATTCATAAATGCACTTCTTTCAGTTACTATGGCAATGCTGAAGGAATCTGTCACGGCCAAACAGGATCACAAAAGGATCACTTTTATTTTTATTCTCAGTGTTTCCACCAACAAACAAATAAATAAAATGGTACAACTAGCAGAGTCACATTCACTTCTTGGGAAATAGCTCCTGAGGACTGACTCCCTACCCTCATTCCTTAATTTTTTCCCTCTTATTTTATACAGACTTTTATTTGCTGTCCCAGACATTCATTAGAAAGGACCACAGTGAGTGGCATTCTCTGAATTCAGAAGGTTTTCTTCCCTTAACTTTGGCCATTATAAAGGCAGCGTAAGAGTCACAATTATGTTTAAAGGAAGCAGTAGGGTCTCCCAAGGTTATACAGTTAGAATTTATTTATTAAAAACATAGGTTGCAAATTCTCATCTCTGTGAACTAGGGATAACTACCCCAGAAAGCTAATGTTTTGTCTTTAGCCCTTATCTTTGTATTTCATCATTGTCAGTTGGGAATGAAATAATTCAAATGTCCTTATTTAAAGGAAGCAAAACAAGATGAACTTCCCTGTCTCATCCTTAGGGCAGGGATGACAAGTTAGGTTGACATCAAGATCAGCAGATGAGCGTTCAGCCACCTTGCCAGTCACTGCTACTGCCCGGACTGCAGCAACAGAACATTTGCTCTGAACAACCTACAGTCTGTCAAATTCCATAGCAGTTTCCAAGGCAATGATATGTTCTTGGTCGTTTCTTTATGTATTGCATAATGCTTTAGAATTGCGCAACAAAGAAGAGGGAAGGCCTTTGAACCCAGTGGGGGAAGATCCCCTGATTACCAGAAAAATGTTACTTTGCAGATGGATTCAAGTTATTCCTACTTCTTCTAGGAGGGCACCAGCTCCTCACCCTGTGGGTGAGGGTGGTGACACTCAAATCTCTTACCTTACTGCACGTTTTCAGAAAGATTTTATTTAAAATTTCACTGGCAACTGAATGGCATTGATCGCCCTATGTTTATGGGTGAAGGGAGGAGGAAAGGATTTCACCTAGGAAATAAACATAGGTATCTTTCATTGGATATAACTCCCCATGCTGGTCATGCTGATGGGTTTTCAGCAACCTCACACGCCAGTACAGGGACCACATAGCAAAGGAAAGGATGGAGGCGCTGGGTGAGAGATACCTGGGTTTGAATCTTCAGCCTGCTGCTTATCATCTATCACCCTTGGATACATTATTTAATCTCTGAAAACCTCCGCGTTCCTTTCTGGGAAAAAGGGTAATAATAGCACCTGTAGCATAGGATCATTGTTGGGATTAAGTTGGAAATTGCATGTAAAGCACTTAGCACAGTGCATTCTGAGCAACTGTAAACTCTAAAAATATCAACAACTATCACTGTTTTTGTTTTTATACTGTATTATTGTTTCAACAGGAGAATGAATGTTCCTGTCTCCAATTTTATCTGTTTTTGTTTTATATAATTTACACTTAGGTTTTTGCATCTGTTTACTTGTATTTTAGCAACTCAGTGTGCCCTAGAATACTCTGAAAAAACAAGGAAAGCAATTCTTTTCTTCACCATAAATGGTATTTACAGATGCTTGATATAATTTGGAAAAGCTCTTATCTCCTCACTTACTATGAATACATTGGGTAGGAAGTAGTATGCTCATTTTACAGACTAAAAAATTATGTTAAAGCGGAATCTACCTAAACACATCTAGAAATATGAAGACATTCTTGGTGTGAGAATTCTTACCCTAAACACGGATATTCAAAGTTATCCCCAAATCAGAACCTGAATAACATCCAGTCACTACTGAATTGTATTGTATTCGATTTAATAAACTTTAAATATAGAACGCTAGAGAAAATATCAGGAAGCTAATGTAACATACTTTCCCGCAACCTTTCTTTTATTTATTCAACAGATATTAATTGAGTTTATTTCATGCCAGGTGCTATGAGACACAGTAGAGGGGACAGAAACATAAGCAAGGCCCATAAACAAGGGACTAATGGAAGTTCAGTTGGAGGTATGAAAATGTACACACTGAACCAAGTAGAAAATGGCAAGCTTCCCAAGAGAGGTACAGAATAGTGCTGTAAGAATTAGTGTGTGGAAATGTTAATATTAATTATGCCTTATGATTGAAGTGATTTTGTATGGGGAAATAACTTTGAATCTGCAACTTTTAGTGATACCAACTACTTTGGAAATATATATATATATGGTTGTATATAACATCTTTTAAGCAGAAAGAAGTTATCAGGAAATCAAGTAGTTCAAAAGAGACTAGCAGGGCTTCCCTGGTGGCGCAGTGGTTGCGAGTCCGCCTGCCGGTGCAGGGGACGCGGGCTCGTGCCCCGGTCCGGGAGGATCCCGCGTGCCGCGGAGCGGCTGGGCCCGTGGGCCATGGCTGCTGAGCCTGCGCGTCCGGAGCCTGTGCTCCGCAGCGGGAGAGGCCACAAAACAGTGAGAGGCCCGCGTACCACAGGAAAAAAAAAAAAAAAAAAAAAAAGAGACTAGCATATTTTTAACATACTCTAAGAAGGAAATGGACACAAAAGCAATAAAATGCATAAAAACTGGAAGCAGCTTAGTTCTGATCTTTGTGCCTGAGTTCTACTTAGCGTGTTCGTGCAATTGAAACTCAATTTATTTTCTTCCAAAAATTTAACCTTGAGTTTTCATATTAAAGAAAAAAATTAGTGGAAAGTTGACATTTATGTGAATTCTGAATAAAAATGTGAAACAGAGTCAGTAGCACTCTAGTCCGCCATCTGGGATTTTGCACTATTCAGTCAATTCCAGAAATTAGATTGATATGGAAGAACTCGGACAGGGGAATTTCCTTTTGGAGGTAATTACAAGGCTCACCTATTAACAGTGGAAAATCTGCAGCTGCTAATTGTTCTCAAGTCAGATAGGTGACCTCAAATGAAATACAACCCCAGGACATTTTTTCAAAATGAGAGTTTTATTCCAATTATCAATGGGCGTCACCACCAATATTATTTGGAAAGGCCAAAGTGTGAAGAGATTTTCTTGTGAGAATACTATAAAACCACAGGTCAAAATATCAATCTACTCTTCCTCGAACCATTTTGAAGTTATGATTTTTGCTTCAACGTTTTCACTTACTCCTAAATAGCTCTTTTTATCCCCTAAATGACTTCCCATGAATCGTGTAAAATTTGAGTTCAGAAAAATTGGTTCTGGTTTAAGATTTGCACACTCAGCACTGCTGTCAGACTGAGGGGACTCAGAACAGCTTCTCTGGACAGCAGATGCTATGGTTGGATGCTTTTCGACCAGTCAGGCTCTAAATGGCTCAGCTGATGGTCTCAAGCCCAGACTGACCTCAGTATCCGCTCCCTCCCCCCATTCTTGTTGCCCCGTCTTTGGCACAGACGGTATTACAACACCTATGGTGGTTTCACAGACCTAGATCTCTTTTAAAATAAATAACATGCACAGTCTTTGACAGGAAACAAAGGATGCAATTATTTCCTTAGGAAATGTAGAAGTAAACAGTGTGGTGTGCAGGAGAATATTTTCATTCCTTCTGAAACTTTGGAAATTATAGTCAAACAACTTAGGACGTATGTGTTAATGAAAGATCTTTTGTCTAATTTATGTACATCACTTTCTTACAGATCTATGGAATTTAGGTTACATTTGTGTAATTCCATAAGGGGTTTTTGATTGCTTAAGCGCCACCTGTTCTTTATAAATGCTGTGACTGACATCAAGTTTTCCTCCATATGGTGATGACATTTTTGATTACTATTTGTCTTCTTACATTTTAATAGTGACTTGAGTTAAAATAATTTAAAGTCTGTTTATGAGTTTTATTTTTATGTATTTTGAGTCCACATAAATTTATAAAAGGGCTTAAACTAGCTACAGAATACAGCTTTATAGGACCAAATAAGTAATTTTTCAGCTGTGAGTTAAAATCAAGAGTGGAATCAATATGGGCATCTCTATAATTGAAAACCAGTGCGTGACAATTCTGTACTGAAAACAAGATGTTAAGAATAAAAACGAGCCATTGGTGGGAGAAAGATAAAAGATGTGATCTTAATTAAATACGAACTATTATTAACATTGTAATAAAACTTCCACTTCTAATTTGTCCTATATTTTCCTCTTTTGGGGTATAATTATGGAGATATATAAAAATAATTTAAGTAAATCATGGTTCAATCAATTTATTATTGCCTGATAATTAAATATTTTCAGCTTTGTTAATATCCAAGTATTTTGGCAAGCAGAAATAGTTCAGGTTTTTTTGTATGTCGAGATCTGTTTTTGTATTTGTCTGATATACTATTTTACTCAGTGTGCATTAATTTCAAAGGTAACAAAAAAGGCTAAGGCAAGCCATGTGGCATTGAGACAAACAGTGAAAGAAAAAGTCAATTTCTCTTACCTTCATGCCTGACGGTGATTTTTTAAAAACTGTTAAAGGCCTACATGTGCCTATATTAAAAAACAAACAAACAAACAAAACTCAGGAAAATGTATGACCATTTTCCTCTTTATGATGACTTTTTCTTCTATTTTTTTTCTTTTTGCGGTACGCGGGCCTCTCACTGTGGTGGCCTCTCCCGTTGCGGAGCACAGGCTCCGGACGCACAGGCTCAGCGGCCATGGCTCACGGGCTTAGTTGCTCCGCAGCATGTGGGATCTTCCCACACCGGGGCACGAACCCGTGTCCCCTGCATCGGCAGGCGGACTCTCAACCACTGCGCCACCAGGGAAGCCCTCCTATTTTTTTAAATTGTAAAAGTTTCTAATTAACTTTTTACCATCTATTTGGTGTCGATAGACATGCGAGGCTATTTTCCATTTCTCCTTAATTTTGAGGGAACCTATTAACTTTTCTTATTTCTTCTGTTTCTTACATAGATTTTTCCAAACTTCAAATTCTCTCCTTGTTCAAGTGCATCTGACAACCTCACATTATCTCTAACCCAATAGCCTACAAATAACTCAAAGCCAGTATAACAAAGACAAACTCTTGTTTTATTCCACTAACTATTTTTAAACCATATACTTTTTAATAGAAATAAATGCAAAGAGAAATAAACAGAGTGATCTTATACGAACTTACTAGAGAAAACATCTTTGGATGACGTGGCAGCCCATATATCATTGATTGATTAAGATATAGACTACCTCACGAAGTTTTCCATTCCTTTTTGGGGAAGGTCTCATTCTTGAAGAATTCTTTGTTAGGTTGAATCATAATTGGCCTGTCTGATTTTCACCCACAGGTAGAATGAGATATTTAGGTCTTCCCTTTCTTTCTTATAACAGGTAGATTTTGACAGCAGTTCTCACATGTCCACTAACTATTAAGAAATGCAAAGTAAAATAGAAATTATGAAAGTCTGACTGAACTTCATACATGTTAATGCATTTTATTTTATTTTTTGGACATTCCTGGTTCTTTCTCTATCATATATAATATGATATATGCTAACTTCATATACATTGGAGACAGTGAAGAATAAGAATTTTGCGTTTTCTTAGCTAGTACTACTAGACTAATATTAAATAAATAATTGGTAACTTATGCAAATAAATCTTAAAAATAAATCTAATTAAAGTGTTTTAATTAGATAATCTGTAAATTCTAATTTGGCTTAAAAAAATTCTGATTTTTTTCAGAAGCAAAGAACTTTTAACTTCTTGATATATAATCTTCCAGAGAGGCCATCTGGCAAAAATTTTATTTCATTAATATTTGTCAATTAAAAAGAAAAGAATATATGTACATACATATATGTATGGTTAAATCTAGATGGTGAGTATATTGGTAATTATTGTACTTAAGAAAAAAATTTGTGAATGTGTAAGCACTCTCACAATAAAATACTGGGACAAAACAAAACAAAACAAAACATTTGTCAATTAAGTTTGACTTTGCCACATACAAAGTCTAGTCTGAGGTGGTCAAGAAGGAGACCGATGAATGTAATCAAACTGCCTATTATGAAAACAAAGTTCCTGCCACCAATTTAAATTCAATGAGAGTCATGGCTCTGTCCAGTATTATGTGCAAACACAACACTTTACATATTAAAGACTAAAATTATTGTTGTCTTATAAACATAGAAAATTGTACTTCTATAACTCTTAGGTAACTAGAAATGGAAGGATATTTCCCTAAATGAAAAAAAAAAAAACCCAAACCCACAAAACCTCTTAAATCAATATCTAACACGGAACTTAGTGGTACAAAAGAAGATACATTCCCATTAAAATTAAGAGCAGATAGGGCTTCCCTGGTGGCGCAGTGGTTGAGAGTCAGCCTACCGATGCAGGGGACACGGGTTCGTGCCCCGGTCCGAGAAGATCCCACATGCCGCGGAGCGGCTGGGCCCGTGAGCCATGGCCGCTGAGCCTGCGCGTCCGGAGCCTGTGCTCCGCAACGGGAGAGGCCACAACAGTGAGAGGCCCGCGTACCGCCAAAAAAAAAAAGAAAAAAAAAATTAAGAGCAGATAAAAAGTATACTTGCTATCAACACTGTCAAATAAACTTATTTTCAAAGTCCTGGATAGTATGACACGAAACAGAAATAAAGGTAGTAACTATTGGAAAGAAAAGGATTAACCAATCATTGTTTGCAAATTATGACTGTCTGCCTAGAAAAAAAAAGCGAGAATGAAACACTGCACTATCCCAAGTAACAAAATAATTTCGAAGAATGGTTGGATACAAATGTATGCAAAAGCAATAGCTGTATCATATATAAGAGATAATCAGGTAGAAAACACATTTTTTTAAAATCCCTTTAACAATAGCAACAGAATCATAAAATATCTAAATATATGTTTAAAAGGAAATATATGGGATTTAATGAAGAAAATGATGGACTCCTAATAAGGTACATAGGAATTGATTAATGAAGAACTGTGCCATGTTCCTGGAACAGAAGACTGCCTATAACAAATGAACTTTTCATTTAAATATGAATTTATAGATATAATTAAATTATAATAAAATCCAATGAGTTTTCGTAGAAATTTACAAAGTTACTATGAAGATCATGTGAACCAATAAACACATACAAATACATGAGAAATTTTAGAATGGCGGGGGGATCCTGCCCTAATATGGAATACTCCAAATTTCAGTTGTTTACTTACAGCCGTCACAAATTTTCCCTTAATCACGCATCACTGATAAAATTAATTATTTCAAATCTTTCAATTAAACAATATGCATGTATTACTTAAATCCCTTAAGAAGAAACTTCATATCAATACTGCAACTGGTAAGTTAGAATTTTTTTGCCTTTAATAGAATGAAATTGTATAAATAAAATTATTTTATATAAAAACTTTTGTAAACTAATTATATTAAAATTGCATAAAAGTTGTTTAGTCAAAAGTTTTGTAAAATAAATAAAACACTGTCACTAAATTTTGGCTAGCTATTGAGCTTACCAGAAGCTCTCTTTGTTAAAAAGGATGTTATAGACACCCAGGTACTAGACAGACTTTTTGCTGACATAATTAGAAGGATTAAAGGAGAACTGAAAGGGAAAAGTCATTTGCACTGGTTGATTCAACATCTTTTACTTCTGAGTGTAAAATAACCTCAAGTATCCTCACAAGTATGTGTTTTACATTTTGGGAAACACTGACTCACAATAAAACAAATCACAAAGATTTTAAAAACTAAAAGTGTGTCAAAGATATATACACAAATCACTGGAACAGTGCCTGGCATATAGGAAGCATCCAATAGATATTTATTGACTTAATTCATGAATTCAACCAAATATATAGTCAAGAGCACTGGCTGTTCCAATTTTTTGGTATATATAAAACAAATTTGACTATTCAATAAATGGTTCTTAGAAAATGGTTAACAATTTGGGGACAATATCCCCATTTTTTCTTTGGAAGAATCATCCCTTAAACAAATCCAAATGTCTTCTGGGTTTTTAGGGTCATACATGGAGTAAGTACAACCTTGAGAATGGACCCAAAACTGAGGAGAGTAAAACTGAGAGGTTCTTCTGAGCACTTAAATTCAGCTATGCCCATAATGATTCTCCTGGGTTTCACAATTATTTAAGTCAACAATTCCGTCCCCACTTCCCCCCAACACACACACAATTATGAAAGGCTTTGCAGACCAGGATGAAGAAATAAGATTTAATGGAAAGGTAAATAGGGAAACAGTGAATGTCTTCCAAATGAACACCCTATGTTCTAGGCACTACTTGCTGCACTAAAATCTAATGCCTAGGTGCCTCCAGCTTCTAAAGCTCCCCCCACAGATTTCTCTACCTATTTTTCCCCCTCTTCATCCTTCAGCAAACACCTGTTTATCCTTCAACACTTAGTTCAAATGTTGCCTATTATTATGAACTCTTCCTTTACAGCAGCAGATTAAGTCATTTTCTCCCTTCTGCTTCCATCGCACTTTGTGTAAAACTCACTCATAATTTTCCGTTTTTACCGAAATTACTTGTTAACATGTTTCATCTCTGAGTGTTGAATTTGTATTTGAATTGCCAGCATCTAGTATAATGCCTGACACAAAGTAGGTGACTAATACATGTTTGAAAAATGAAGGAGTGAATGAATGAATGGATGAATCAATGAAGCACTAATAATAATAATATATATATATCTCTACTGCTCTATCTGCTAGGGACTTCTTTATTGCTCAAGTGTTCGAGTTTTTTTGTGGTCAAAATGACATGTCATGTTTTGTACATCTGGGAAAGCAACAAGATCTTTTGATTGATTTCACATGAATTTCCTGGCCCGTTTTCAGGTAAATTCTTGAGGAAGCGAATATGAAAGCAAAGCCCGATGCATTTGCTTCTGAATGTGGATGGCAGATCCCATTGTCTCCTTTGCTCTTTCCTGCGTACTCTAGGAGCAAATGAGTATGGAGTTCTGTTCACGCTTCAATCTTCCTAATAGTAACAAGTCTTTCCCCCAACACAACTGTTTCCTTTCTTTTTAACAATGGCATATGGTTCATATGTTTACAGCAAATCTCTACAAAATACTTTTTGTTTTTATAGAAAGGTAGGTTGGGTTATGAACTCTTAATCTGCACCTCACTTCCTACACACAAAAACAGAATCCTTGGGGCAGCACAAGCTGTGGACACCTTTGCAATGAAAGTATGGCAAAGGCGAATGTAAATTTATTTCAATGAGTTTACTGTAAGCACACTGTTGTTTTTTTTTTAATTGGTGGGTTTTAAATGCCCAGTTATCTTCGTATAAATGGCACCCTATCATCCTGGTAGTGTTGTACTCCTGCCCTGTGCTGTTTATTATTTTGCATTACAATTATCATGCAAAGCAGAGAAGGTGACTTTAAGAAGCTCATTTAAAGGGCTTTTTTTCCTTAAGTGTAAAATCTTTGGGAGGCTATTTACATAGATGTTTATCACTGGCTGTTAAAAATCAGTCCAATTATAAGTACACAAAAGTTTTTATTACGGGTTTAATTCTGAAATGTAAATGGCCATTATAAAGTGCCTGTTGAAATTTTCATTTGTGCTTGTATTTTTGTCCATGGATTAACAAGCTATCTTGTACTGAAATTAATTACAGAAATATACAAAACATTCAAAGGTCACAGAACCTGTATGGCAAAGTTGCCTAAAGGTATGCGGTAGGATCCCCTCTTTGGAGTTGGATATTGGAGATGCCGTAAGAAAGTGCTCATTCGCCACCCAAACCACTAGCAGTGCTGTGCCAATGACAGGATCCCACTTTATGTTGCATTCTGTTGCCATGGCTATGATGGCCCTAATACTGTATGCTCACAGCAAGGTTGCAATTAGTATTTGGATTTAGAAGAGAAACATAATGATCTCATATTGAAGAAACACTTGGTTAATACTATTTTGGATCTAGGCGTCCTTTCAAGTTGCTAACAAGCAGCTCTGTTGGTCAGGAAAAAAAAAAATCACTCAACCATTTTGTACCTGCATACTCAGTTTCTTTCCAACAAAGTTCACTGGGATTGAGAGGCTGAGGTTGTTTCTGGTGTGTCTACATGTGCCCTCTGCCAGGTTTCAAAAACACACTCCTTGCATACTTTTAAATTGATAGCAGGCTTTCATATGATTTCTTACACAGTGAGCAGTGATGAAGCTGCACTGCTTTAATAATCAAAATGAAGTATATACTAGGTACCCCTAAAAATGCAGCCAAGGTATGAGTTGTAAGAGGTTTAAAGTTTGATCTATGCACAGTCAACCTCATGAAATATAGTTGTGGGATCACCAGTCAATGAAAATGGCTTATCATTTTTTCAGGAGGGACATTCGTTTCTCCACTCAGTAATCATCTACTGTGGTCATTTTACTAATAAAATGTTCAGTTTCATATTATTCACTTGAAAGTGGTGAGAGGTGAGGGAAAATGCTTAGACAGGATAATAAATAAGGAAAGGAGTTGAGAAAGGCAGGGTGGATGCCCCACCTTCTCAGACTATAAACTATAGCTAGTCAGAGCCAAGACCCCAGGGTTCCAGTCATGGAGCTTGGAGAGGTCATGAGATAAAGCTCAAGTTTAGGGAGAAAGGCACTAGATGAATGGAAGGAAGTTTCTCTGACAGCAGCTCAAACAGTAGAAGAGGCAGAGTTGTCGGGGAGATCAGCTTTGTTTTGTTACAAAAAGGGTTTTTAAAGACAGATTTCAACTATAATTTAAAAAAATACAGATTTACCTAAGAGATGGATTGGCAATTGCAAGTACATAAAGACAAAATACCTCGTTTTGCCTGCTAGAGCCATAAACATCTCTAAAACTTTCAGCTTCATAGTCTTATAATTGATCACATTTGATCCTCTAATCTATTTGATTATTTTCGTAGAATCATACTATTGGAACTCAGGGCTGTGATTCGGATTTCTCTTGCCAATAAGTTTTGGTAAACCACAGAATGCTCATGATTTCCCTGGCCTCGGTATTGTTTGAGTTCTGATGATGAGCTCAAGAGAGGTGACGAACTGTCCTACAGGGAAATAATCAGAAGAAGATATGCTGGGGAACAGGCCAACTTGGAAGGGACAGTATCAATAAGGCATTATGTAAAACAACCAAGCGGAAAGAGTTGAAAGAGATGAAAGTGATGAGCTGAAAGCAAGAGCCTCCAGGTGGAGTGAAGGAAGAAACTTAAGAGAAACCAAAGAGATCAAATTTCAAAGAAGTGGAGCTGTAAATAAAAGCTAGAATTAGTATTGTGGCATAAAAAGGAGAAGGAAAACGATCATATTAATAATAATAATAGCTACTATTTATTGAGTTATTTTGTACCAACCACATACACCTTTCCATACATCATCTCATTTAACTGCCTCCCCCCAATTGTGAGCAAGATGTACTCATCCATCATCAGCTCTCTTCAGTTTTTTACTGAAGTTATTTCAAAGAATCTCCACTCTCTCTCCCCAAACTTCCAACATCAACCTCACCACTGAATCTCAACCGATGACCTCACCTCCAACATCAAAAGGAACATAGCCAAAAGGTAAATCCCTTAACTGTATGTTACCAAACCTAGAAATTTAGCCATTTCCACAGCCATCCTTTCTGTTTCCCTCCAGTTACAAGGGAAGAGATGTTCCTAATGTCTAATGTTAATCCCTCCACCCATTCCCTCTTGTCCCTTTAAGAAAATCCTTCCATCTGCTTTCTCTAGACCTTCTATCTCTCTCTTTCTATACTCTCCTTAAAATTAGCAGTAAAACAGAAGAAAATTTCCTTGAGTCTGTATCTCCTTCCAGCCATTCTCCTCTTTTTTCTTTCAAAGATAATTTTCCTGAAAGAACTATCTCTATTTATTCTCTTTACTTTTTTCTTTTACTCATCAACCTACCACAATCTGCTTTTTCCTACCATGGTCGTTGACACTGCTTGCTCCAACAGAAATCTCCTAAGTTATGAAATCTAACAGAAATATTTTGGTCCCTAACCTATGTAATCTTTTAACACTAGTTTTTGAAACAATTTCTTTCCTATGCTCCGTGATACCACACTGCCCTGGTATATCTGTCCTCTAATACTTCTTAGTTTCTTTCACAGTTCTTTTTCCTGCCAGACCCTTAAGGATTGATGTTTGTCTTGGTTCCGTCCTTGATCATGTTCTTCCCATACAATCCCTGTATTATCAACCACTCATAGAGCTTCAGTGCTCATGTCTATGCTGACTCCCAAATTAGTACCTCCATATTAAATCTCCTTCTTGATCTTCAAGTCAAAGCCACCACCCTCTCTCATCTGAATGTCTAAAACAACTTCCTTACTTTTACCTTAACTCCCAGTCTTGACCCCACCATCTTGCTGTAGCCAGAGCGGTTATTTTAAAATGCAAATCTTATCTTGTTACCCACCAACTCTTTCAATGGCTTTCCATTGTCCTTAGGATAAATTCAAACATTTTGACGTGTCTTACAAATCCTTCATGATCATGTTCCTATAAAATGTTTCAGCCTTATTTCTTTCCACTTTCCCCCTTTTGTTCAATATGGTGGCTAACTTGCATGTACATGCTCCAGAAAAAATTTCTTGAATGCATTAATCGATGTTGTATAAAGTAAAAATGTTGCTTAAAGAGAAAGTATCTCACTTCAAAACTCATGCTTTAGTGTTTTAAATATGAGCTAGGACTTTTTTATGTTTCAAGAAAAAAATTTAAAAGTACCTAATCTGGACTGAACATATGGGAGGGGGTGGTTTTTGAAGTAGACTTTCTGGTTGTTATTTGAAGTAGACTTTCTGGTCTCTTTCTTTGAGTTCAGGTCCTGACATAAGAAAATATTGGGATATAAACTCCAACCCCTTGGAAGAACATCTCTGAGGGAGATGGACAATGAGCTTGGAGACACGGAAGAGCCTATAAGGCACGGGGCCCATGATTCATTTTAGAGCAGAGTAGAGACATTATTAGATGACATGGTGATAAAAGCAAGATCTTTTGCTTTTCCCACTTGCTCGCTGGACCTACGCCTGATGCCAGAGCAATGCTATAGACAAATCTTTAAAAGACCTGTTCTTTTTTATTTTATTTTATTTTATTTATTTTAACATCTTTATTGGCATATAATTGCTCTACAATGTTGTACCAGCTTCTGCCGTACAACAAAGTGAATCAGCCATACTTATACATATGTCCCCAAATCCCCTCCCTCATGTGTCTCCCCATCCCACCCCTCTAGGTGGTCACAAAGCACTGAGCCAATCTCCCTGTGCCATGCAGCTGCTTCCTACTAGCTATTCACTTCACACTTGGCAGTGCACACATGTTCATGCCACTCTCTCACCTCGTTCCAGCCTACCTTTCCCCTCCCTGTGTCCTCAAGTCCATTCTCTATGTCTGCATCTTTTTTCCTGTCCTGCCCCTAAGTTCTTCAGAACTGGTTTTTTTTTTTTTTTTTTTTTTTAGATTCCATATATATGTGTTAGCACACAGTATTTGTTTTGAGAAAGACCTGTTCTTTTGAAGAACTTCAAATTGGCTCTAGCGGACTCAGTTGGGTCTTGTGACTGACTGAGAGTAGCGGGCAAATATGACTTCTGAAGGATCTGTCTCAAGCTGCCACTAGGAACAACCACTAGGCAACTCCAGAGATCCAGCCTGGGAGTGGCACATCAGGCTGAGAGAGACCATCTTGTCAAGCAATGTTCTTTTTTTCCCTGTGGCAGCTCTCCATTTCTCTTGGGAGAATAAATCTTTACTGTTTACTTAGCATCTGGTGAGAAGCGTAGACACTGTATGTGCTTTATTATCATCCTCATTGATGAGGGAGAATAACATGAACCTGAGGAGTTACAAGTTGAGTGAAAGTTTAAGATAATAAAAGGCTTACATTAACTCAGCTCTCAGAATATAATTTGGCAGGGTGTAAACTGAGAAGAAAAGTCTGCACTGGGAAACTGACTTACTTTTGATTTATCCAGCAGCTTCATCATGGCTTAGACACAATAGGTGCAATGAAATTACATACTAATTGGGTTGCAGTTATGGAAAACAACATACAAATCTCAGTAGCTTAAATCAACAAATAAGTTATTTCTCATGTATGCTACATGTCCAACGTAAGTTGGCAGGGATGCTCAGGGTTGCAGACAATGAACAGCTAAAACTTGAAAAGTGGGTTCTGGAAGGTCTTACACCAACAATTAAACACACTGGTATAGAAGTAACACATGTTGATTCTGCTCACCACTTATTGGCCAGAAGTAGCCACAGGTCCCCTCACCATCCAAACAGAAACAAGACCAAGAAGTGAAATCCTCTCTCCAGCCTTTACTGTCTGTAGATTTTGTGGAGAAAAGGGAACCCTCTTGCACTGTTGGTGGGAATATAAATTGATACAGCCACTATGCAGAACAGTATGGAGGTTCTTAAAATACTGAAAATAGAACTACCATATGACCCAGCAATCCCACTACTGGGCATATACCCTGAGAAAAACATAATTCAAAAAGAGTCATGTACCACAATGTTCATTGCAGCTCTACTTACAATAGCCAGGACATGGAAGCAACCTAGGTGTCCATCGACAGATGAATGGATAAAGACGATGTGGCACATATATACAATGGAGTATTACTCGGCCTTAAAAAGAAACAAAATTGAGTTACTTGTAGTGAGGTGGATGGACCTAGTGACTCTCATACAGACTGAAGTAAGTCAGAAAGAGAAAAACAAATACTGTATGCTAACACATATATATGGAATCTAAAAAAAAAAAAAATGGTTAAGAAGAACCTAGGGGCAGGACAGGAATAAAGACACAGATGTAGAGAATGGACTTGAGGACATGGGGAGGGGCAAGGGTAGGATGGGACACGGTGAGAGAGTGGCATGGACTTATATATACTACCAAATGTAAAATAGATAGCTAGTGGGAAGCAGTCGCATAGCACAGGGAGATCAGCTCCGTGCTTTGTGACAACCTAGAGGGGTGGGATAGGGAGGGTGGGAGGGAGACGCAAGAGGGAGGAGATATGGGGATATATGTATATGTATAGCTTTGTTATAAAGCAGAAACTAATACACCATTGTAAAGCAATTATACTCCAATAAAGATGTTAAAAAACAAAAACAAACAAACAAAAAGAAGTGAAATCCTACTATGTGGCCTGAAGACAGAGCATCCAAAAGAATTGGGAGACGGCATGGATGAGGGCCATGATAAACATGTGTTGAATGACAGATGCGTTTTGCACTGTGAACATGTGTATTATGGCTTATGGCACATATACGCTTGAGGCTCCAAAACAGTATTTTTCAATCTCGAGAAATTTTAAACTCTCAAGAATATATGTAAGCCCAGTCTGAGAAACTAAAAGTTAAACACTGTCATGTTGGGTGATCACTCAAAGCAACTTTCAGTGTAAGTGCAAATATGGGCACTGAAATGGCTTGGTAGATTTCCAAAATAAACAAACTTTAATATTTTTGAAATTTTTCATCAAAATGAAAACACAAAATGTAAAATTCTTATACAAATGAGAAGACTTCTGAGTAAATTCCCAAGCACTCCCATTTGTTTAGACAGTCTGGTTTGAGAACTAGCTCTCTAGTTAAAGAAAAAATCTGACATTTATTGAATGCTTGCTATGTGCCATGGTTCTTAAATGTTCCACATGAAATAATTCTTTAAATCTGCATGACAGCTATATTCTAGAGGTATTTGTTACTCAAATTATTTTCCTTGTGGGTGAACTGAGGCACAGAGTGTTTAAGTCACATAGCTACATACTGTGGTTCAAACCCAGGAAATCTGGGTGCAGGGCATTCGTTGTTCTTACCCTTTGCCCCATACTGCCTCTTTAAGAATCTCAGGAATGCTTTTTGAATTTTGTAATAGATGTGTTTACTAAAATATTCCTGTAAAACAATAAGCCATTCCAAATATATAGATAGATTAGAGACTTTCTTACATTTGTTCATTTATTTACTCAACAGATATGTTTCCTAATTTGTGCAATAGTGATCTTGATAAAGAAAACGGTAAGACACTGTTCTCACAAAACTTTTCATCGCATGGAAAGTGAGATATATACACAATTATCTAAAAAACAAAATAGAGAGCTATTATAATATACATGCAATTATTTCACTTATTTATTTCTGATTTATTATGAATCCCCCTCCCCCAGAGTATAAGCTTCATGTAAAGAGCCACTTTTTCTATCTATCTTGCCTACAATCGTTTTCTCCATGCCTAAAAGCCTAGGAAATTGCAGGTAATCCTCCAGAAATATTTGTGGGAATGAGGGAATGAATGGATGATCGGAAACTTCACTGCTAGCTAGATGCCCAGCACAGAACTAGGTGTTTTATGTGGTTTTTCTCATTTAATTTTCAAAACAAATCTACAAATAAGAAACTGAGATTTAAAGTTCCATCAGTTGGAAATAGCCAAGCCAGAATTTGAACCCAGGTCTTTTATGATTTTGCATTCAGTGCCCGCTCTGACTCGAAAACACTACCTCTCCGTGTGGGCCAGAAGAATATGGATATAATTCTATGGGAGATTATTTTCTTCCAAGCTCGTGCATGATAATGAACAAATCACACATAAAAAGAAACACTTCCGATGACTCCTACCATTTTTGTCTAAAGCAAGGACAAGAGGATATATTGCAAAGCCAGATGACTAGATATTTATCAGTCAGAAATGTCTCAAAAAATACAGCTTGATTAGTGGACTGCAGTATGTTCAGTAATTAATTAAGAGTTTGATTTGTAAAAACAAAGCATGATGGCTCCTACCACACCATGTGTCCCTTGAGCAAATGAAGATAGAGCTCAATGCTGAGGCTCCCAGTTCAGCTAAGCAGTCACAGATGTGACTCAAATTAGAAGGATGAACTCTGAATGACAATAACACCATCCAAATTAGCAAGTAGTATCTAAAATTTCTCCTGGAAAAGCTGGAGCCTGTGTCTAGGGTCCAAGTTTATGAGCATTATAGCCTCCTCAAACTGATTTGGGGATCTGTTTGGGCCCGTGCCACATCTCATGAGACCTCTTGGAGAAATGAGGGAAGTGCTCCCCCAAGTTGTTCAGTGGAACAGCACCTTGAGAGAGTTCTAAGGGCGAATCTATAGTTCATCTGGGAAAACCTGCCTATTCCCATTCCAGGCAAATGTGTGTGTGTGTGTGTGTGTGTGTGTGTGTGTGTGTGAGAGAGAGAGAGAGAGAGACTGCGCGCACGCATGCGCAATCAACAGACGTGCAAAAGCATTTGTGGAAACAGAGAGGTAAACCCTCTGTTGAAAGTGGTTGCCTCTGTAGAAAGCAGAGTTTGCATTCGTAGAGCAGATGTTGTCTTGCTTTGTTTTGTTTTAAGCTTTGTTATAAGCCTATACAACTTTTTAAAGTATAAATGTTTATTTTTACAAAATGATCACCATAGAGGTGGATACGAAACAAAACTCAGACAAATCTTAACAAGAATTCAAAGATTATGGCTCTGCAACCAAAGGTGCATTGTCCTTTAGGGAATAGTTATGCAATAAATACAATTAGAATTAAAATGTATTTAAGAGACAAGATATTCTTTCTCACCAAAACACGTAGAGCATACATTTTAGACACTCACAAAGAACAAATACCTTGCATAGGTAGTCATTTCTTTTTCATCGTAAAAAAATTTTCATTCATATTATTTTACCCTCTACTGTGATAGAACACAATAAAGAGAGAGACTCTACATCCCCTCATCTCCTTCCCATGTTACCTATTATAAATGTTACTTAATTCCATCTGGATAAATGCTTTGTGTCATATATTCTTTTTAAATTAATTTTATTGAAGTCTGTTTGATGTACAATGTTCTGTTAATTTCTGCTGTACAGCAAAGTGACTCAGTTATACATATGTGTATATTCTTTTTCATATTCTTTTCCAGTATATTTTATCACAGGATATTGAATGTAGTTCCCTGTGTTATACAGTAGGACCTTATTGTTTATCCATTCTATATATAACAGTTTGCATCTGCTAATCCCAAACTCCCAGTCCATCCCTCCTCCACCCCCACCTTGGCAACCACAAGTCCGTTTTCTATGTCTGTGAATCTGTTTCTGTTTCATAGATATGTTCATCTGTGTCATATTTTAGATTCCATGTATAAGTGATTTGATATGGTATTTATCTTTCTCTTTCTGACTTACTTCACTTAGTATGATGATGTCTAGGTCTGTGTCATATATTCTGCTGCTTTAATTCACAATTCAACTTCTCTGTCCCTGGCCGTGCAGTCATTCTTCACCTCCCATCTCTCCCCATCCCTCCTCAGCTATACTCTCGTTCTGCTTCTGCAACATGCTGTTCTTTCCCTCACTGCCTGTTTACTCCTTAGTGCAACCATTCCCTCTGAGTCGATGGAAGAAGAACAATACTTGCTTTTGACTGCTACCTCCTCTGTTTTGGTAGGCTACCCAACCTTTTTCCTTCATCATCCTGACTTTTTAATACTAAAATGGCATGGTTGGCCTGTCATTTCAAATTGTATCATGAAGACTGCCTTCATTTTGTACCTTTTGTATTGTGTTTTTTTATTTGTTTTGTTTTTGTTTTTGCGGTACGTGGGCCTCTCACTATTGTGGCCTCTCCCGTTGCGGAGCACAGGCTCCGGACGCTCAGGCTCAGCAGCCATGGCTCACGGGCCCAACCGCTCCGCGGCACGTGGGATCTTCCCAGACCGGGGAACGAACCCGCGTCCCCTGCATCGGCAGGCGGACTCTCAACCACTATGCCACCAGGGAAGCCCGCATCTACATTTTTGATAGACACATGAATTCAAAATATTCAGTTGGCTATTTTGTAAAGAAAAGGAAGTTTATGGGCTTCTGGAATTTGTAAATAACATTTATTCCCAACCACTCCTTTGAAATTTTCAGCTCATGAAACAGTTTTGAAAATTGAAGACAAAAGTCCATCAGAGAGTTGCATTCCATTCTCTGAAGCTAAAAAAAATTTCACAATCTCAGTGGTAAGAAAAATGCTTATTCGAGAGTTTTCTGTAATTTTCTGCTGCAAAAGGGAGAGATACACCTCTCATGACATTTAGCCCTTGTATTTCGTTTTTTAAAAAAAAAAATTTTGAGGCTAAGTTTATTATTATTATTATTTTAATATTTATTTATTTATTTGGCTGTGTTGGGCCTTAGTTGCAGCACACTGGATCTTCGTTGCAGCACGCAGGATCTATCGTTGTTGTGCACGGGCTTCTCTCTAGTTGTGGCTCACAGGCTCAGTAGTTACAGTGTGCGGGCTTAGTTGCCCTGTGCCATGTGGGATCTTAGTTCCCCGACCAGGGATCGAACCCATGCCCCCTGCATTGGAAGGCGGATTCTTAACCACTGGACAGCCAGGAAAGTCCCCACAAGTGTCCTAGCCCTTGTATTTCTGAATCAGTCTTGTTGACTTATTCCTAGAGTTCACAAGTTAAAGTGTATGACGAATAATCAGTTTAATAATCTGGAAGTATTCTCTTAAGGCAAATGGCATCAACACCAAGTTACCTGGAGGAAGCAGATTTTCTTTGCTTTATAACAAAGATCTCAACATTAACCAAGGCCTTGCTCTCTAGACCTTCGTCTCACTTTCAGTGGAAGCTGACAGGCTCAGTAATCTCCAAAACATTTTTCCTGGGTTGACTTTTAATTGACAAGCCTTGATGTGATTGTACAAGTTTTCGGTTCTAACTTATTTTTAATGATAGAGATGAGCTGATAGCATATGTATGTGTTTTCCATTAGGCCAGGGAAATTAAGAGAGAAGCTTACCCTCAGTCCTTAGTCATTTAAAAATTAGTTTCCTTATTTTCCTGCCCCAGAAGAATTCTGCATTGTTTTAATGAATTCATGCACAGTGTGAGGGCACACAGCATTGAAGAGACCTCAAGCAGTTTCACATTACAAACACTGACATAACTTGCTAGCAGTCTTCAAAGGCTTCTGTACTTTATTGCTTCATCGTTTCTTGAGAAAATTGTTTTTAGGCTGTTGGCCCCCCCTTCTTTTTTAAACAACGACCAAAAAAAAAACAAAAGAGAGAGAGAGAAAAGAAAGAAAGGAAGAAAAAAAGGGCAAGCAGGGGACATGATGTGAACTACATCTGTTTAGAAAGATTTACGTAACTTATAACCGATATAGATTCCTGAAAACTAGATTTACCTCATTTGTAATTGAGGCAATTGAATTATCAATGACTCTAATATTTTTTAGCATTAGATACATTTTTAAAAAATGAAATCTTATACAGAAACCCAATAGATAAAAGGGAGTCTACTCTAGCTGACATATAAGTAGGGAACTCCCAGAAATCTGCCTTGTCACGCTACCTTTTGGCCATCTCTGGGGCACCTCTATGAGCCTCTTAGACACTACATCTCCAAGTCTAATGCTCAAGGATGCTACTTAATTTAATTTGACAAATATGTAACTGAGTGTCTACAGTATAACTGGAGATACAAAGATAAATGCAGTATAGCTCCTGCCTTAGAAGCTCCACACAATTCTATGGTTTGAACACAGTAGCTGATTATATGCCTATCGAATTATTTAAGCCCCCAAACAACCCAAGGGTCTCTAAGACAGTAACATGGACCTCAGTGCCTGGCGCTGGTTACTGCTCAATTAATGCTCTCTGAGAAAATTTACTGAGTGAATGAGAGAATTTCAGTTAAATAAAAGAGTTGAATGATTAAATAAAATAAATGATACTATGCCAAGAGTAAATGAAAATACAGTCCTAGGGAAATACTATGTTCAATACAATAGCTTAAAATAAATGTTATCCTTATGAACCCTTAAATCAAGTTTCTATACAGTAAAAAAAATAATGAATGTGCTTCCTTGTCAGTTCCCCTATAATAAGCAGTGATCATATACTTCAAAAGAAATCCTATCTTTTACTTAACTATGGAATAGTACTCCATGAGAGGAAACACTTGATTCCAACTGATGGTTAGCATATGCCTTGAAAAATAAGGAAAAAGACTCTTAATGATTCTTAAATGTTAACGGATTTTAATATCTTACTTGGGCCTCTTAGGGCCTCTCAACCTCAGCTAATATCCTGTAATATGAAATTCTCTAATATTGACAAAGCAAATAAGCAAATGTCCTGCACATTTTAAGTTGAGGGCTTAAGTACTTCTTTACTCTTTGCTTTCCATGTATTAGACACTTACATTGCTTTCCTTCTACTAGAAGTTTCACAGGGCAATCCGTCCCAGCACCTGTGACTTGCATTGTGGACCGAAGACCAGTGTGAAGGTCAAAGTCACAGGAGAACCTGCCAGAAAGTATGGGAGAACAATGAATGGCATGTTAGTGAAATTTTTTAAAAATCACTATTTTACATTCACTAGTCGCTGCCTCATCCACATAACAATATCTCTATGTCCCTTTGCCAAGTACACGCAAAATTTTTGTTCTTTTAGGCTAAAAGGCCCACTTTTATAGGCTTTTTCCATTTTGCTCACTTATTTTGGAAAATAAAAATACAAATGATTAAATGAAACCATACAGAAACTCACATTTACAGAAATAACAACTTTTATAAATGGTTCTTTTAATACAACCAACTATCCTTTGGGTATATAATAGTTACTTATTACAAAGAGCATTACAATTGTCCACCAGAGAGAGAGAAAATACATTATTACAGCTCTAGCCAATAAACTGGGCTAGAGCTAACCCAAATATTAGGTGTACTCATTGGGATAAGATAAGTCAAGTTAAAATCCATTTAAAGCATAAAATGTCAAAACAAAGAAAATAAGTATAGGATGCTATGTCCACTTGATGGAATATACTGAAGTCATTTAAAATGTGCGTCATAAAAAGCATTTGGAGAAATAAAGGATATTTCCACAAAGCCATTTTGCTGTAGCTATGGTAAAACAATAAATTTCAAATAATTCATTTTTAGAAACCTCCAAGTCATGTGTAAAGCTGATACTAATGACCCTGTTTATCCTTAACCTGATTAAAAGAGGCTTGGGGTTTCCACTTCAATTATTTGACTCTTACAGGTATATAAATAACATTTATATCCAGAAAAAAAATATGTGTAGGGCTTCCCTGGTGGTGCAGTGGTTGAGAGTCCACCTGCCGATGCAGGGGACACGGGTTCGTGCCCCGGTCCGGGAAGATCCCACATGCCGCGGAGCGGCTGGGCCCGTGAGCCATGACCGCTGAGCCTGCGCGTCCGGAGCCTGTGCTCCGCAATGGGAGAGGCCACAACAGTGAGTGGCCCGCATACCACAAAAAAAATTTTTTTTTAATTTAAAAAAAATACAGAGTTGTCTGTTCTCTATAGTTTTTAAAGAAAGAGGAGAATAAAAGTGATTATTACACAGATCTATGTATTAACTGAAAGCAGAGTGATATAATCTTCATAACTTTATGAGATAAATCAGAGTATTTAAGATGCGGACCATTCAAAATACTTAGAACAATGTAGAAGAACATTTAAAATGCTTGAGAATACCTCACACCATATAAAAAAGTAACTCAAAATGAATCAAAGACCAAAATGTGACAGCTAAAAGTATAAAATTCTTAGAAGAAAACATAGACATCAGTCTTTATTACCGAGGCTCCTTGGTGCGGCTAATGGTGGACTCCGGGAGGGCTCACGCCAAGGAGTACTTCCCAGAACTTCTGCAACCAGTGTCCTTGTCCCCACGGTGAGGTACAGCCACCCCCACCTCTTCAGGAGGCCCTCCAACACTAGCAGATCACTGGTTCTCAAAATTTGTCTAGCGTGCATCAGAATCCCCAGGAGGACCTGTGAAAACACAGATGACTGGGTTCCAGCCCCAGTGTTCCTGATTCGGAGAGGACGAGGGGAAGATGGCGGAAGAGTAAGACGCGGAGATCACCTTCCTCCCCACAGATACACCAGAAATACATTTACACGTGGAACAACTCCTACAGAACACCTACTGAACGCCGGCAGAAGACCTCAGACCTCCCAAAAGGCAAGAAACCCCCCACGTACCTGGGTAGGGCAAAAGAAAAAAGAATAAACAGAGACAAAAGAATAGGAATGGGACCGGCACCAGTGGGAGGGAGCTGTGAAGGAGGAAAGGGTTTCTTTCCGCACACTAGGAAGCCCCTTCGCGGGCGGAGACTGCGGGTGCCGGATGCGGGGAGCTTCGAGGCCGCGGAGGAGAGCGCAGCAACACGGGTGCGGGGGGCAAAGCGGAGAGATTCCCGCACAGAGAATCAGGGCCAACCGGCACTCACCAGCCCGAGAGGCTTGTCTGCTCACCCGCCGGGGCGGGCGGGGCTGCGAGCTGAGGCTCGGGTTTCGGTCGGAGCGCAGGGAGAGGACTGGGTAGGCGGCGTGAACACAGCCTGCAGGGGTTAGTGCACCACGGCTAGCCGGGAGGGAGTCCGGGGAAAAGTCTGGACCTGCCGAAGAGGCAAGAGACTTTTTCTTCCCTCTTTGTTTCCTGGTGCGCGAGGAGAGAGGATTAAGAGAGCTGCTTAAAGGAGCTCCAGAGACGGGCGCGAGCCGCGGCTAAAACTGTGGATCCCAGAGACGGGCATGAGACGCTAAGGCTGTTGCTGCCGCCACCAAGAAGCCTGTGTGCGAGCCTGTGCAGGCCGCCACTGCCAGGGTCCCGCTATCCAGGGACAACTTCCCCGGGAGAACGCACGACGCGCCTCACGCTGGTGCGTCATGTCGGCCTCTGCCGCCGCAGGCCCGCCCCGCACTCCGTGCCCCGCCCTCCCCCTGGCCTGAGTGAGCCAGAGCCCCCAGTCAGCTGCTCCTTTAACCCCGTCCTGTCTGAGAGAAGAACACACGCCCTCCGGCGACCTACACGCAGAAGTGGGGCCAAATCCAAAGCTGAGCCCTGGGAGCTGTGAGAACAAAGAAGAGAAAGGGAAATCTCTCCCAGCAGCCTCAGAAGCAGCGGTTTAAAGCTCCACAATCAACTTGATGTACCTGCATCTGTGGAATACATGAATAGACAACGAATCATCCCAAATTGAGGAGGTGGACCTTGAGAGCAATATTTATGATTTTTTTCCCCTTTTCCTTTTTTTGTGAGTGAGTATATGTATGCTTCTGTGTGAGATTTTGTCTGTATAGCTTTGCTTCCACCATTTGTCCTAGGGTTCTATCCGTCCGTTTTTTTGTTTTTTTTTAAATTTTTTTTCTTAAAAATTATTTTTTATTTTAATAACTTTATTTTATCTTACTTTATTTTCTTTTACTTTATGTTCTTTCTTTTTTCCTTCCTTCCTTCCCTCCTTCCTTCCTTCCTCCCTCCCTCCCTCCCTCCCTCCTTTCTTTCTTTCTTTCTTTCTTCTTTCTTTCTTTCTTTCTACTTCTACTAATTCTTTCTTTCTACTTTTTCTCCCTTTTATTCTGAGCCGTGTGGATGAAGGCTCTTGGTGCTCCAGCAAGGAGTCAGTGCTGTGCCTCTGAGGTGGGAGAGCCAACTTCAGGACACTGGTCCACAAGAGACCTCCCAGCTCCACATAATATCAAATGGTGAAAATCTCCCAGAGATCTCCATCTCAACACCAGCACCCAGCTTCACTCAACGACCAGCAAGCTACAGTGCTGGACACCCTATGCCAAACAACTAGCAAGACAGGAACACAACCCCACCCATTAGCAGAGAGGCTGCCTAAAATCATAATAAGTCCAAAGACACCCCAAAACACACCACCAGATGTGGACCTGCCCACCAGAAAGACAAGGTCCAGCCTCATCCACCAGAACACAGGCACTAGTCCCCTCCACCAGGAAGCCTACACAACTCACTGAACCAACCTTAGCCACTGGGGACAGACACCAAAAACAACGGGAACTACGGACCTGCAGCCTGCAAAAAGGAGACCCCAAACACAGTAAGATAAGCAAAATGAGAAGACAGAAAAACACACAGCAGATGAAGGAGCAAGATAAAAACCCACAAGGCCTAACAAATGAAGAGGAAATAGGCAGTCTACCTGAAAAAGAATTCAGAATAATGATAGTAAAGATATCCAAAATCTTGGAAATAGAATAGACAAAATACAAGAAATATTTAACAAGGACCTAGAAGAACTAAAGATGAAACAAGCAATGATGAACAACACAATAAATGAAATTAAAAATACTCTAGATGGGATCAATAGCAGAATAACTGAGGCAGAAGAACGGTAAGTGACCTGGAACATAAAATAGTGGAAGTAACTACTGAGGAGCAGAATAAAGAAAAAAGAATGAAAAGAACTGAGGACAGTCTCAGAGACCTCTGGGACAACATTAAATGCAAAAACATTCGAATTATAGGGGTTCCAGAAGAAGAAGAGAAAAAGAAAGAGACTGAGAAAATATTTGAAGAGATTATAATTGAAAACTTCCCTAATATGGGAAAGGAAATAGTTAATCAAGTCCAGGAAGCACAGGTAGTCCCATACAGGATAAATCCAAGGAGAAATACACCAAGACACATATTAATCAAACTTTAAAAATTAAATACAAAGAAAACATATTAAAAGCAGCAAGGGAAAAACAACAAATAACACACAAGGGAATCCTCATAAGGTTAACCGCTGATCTTTCAGCAGAAACTCTGCAAGCCAGAAGGGACTGGCAGGACATATTTAAAGTGATGAAGGAGAAAAACCTGCAACCAAGATTACTCTAACCAGCAAGGATCTCACTCAGATTTGATGGAGAAATTAAAACCTTTACAGACAAGCAAAAGCTGAGAGAGTTCAGCACCACCAAACCAGCCTTACAACAAATGCTAAAGGAACTTCTCTAGGCAAGAAACACAAGAGAAGGAAAAGACCTACAATAACAAACCCAAAACAATTAAGAAAATGGGAATAGGAACATACATATCGATAATTACCTTAAATGTAACTGGACTAAATACTCCCACCAAAAGACACAGATTGGCTGAATGGATACAAAAACAAGACCCATATATATGCTGTCTACAAGAGACCCACGTCAGACCTAGAGACACATACAGACTGAAAGTAAGGAGATGGAAAAAGATATTCCATGCAAATGGAAATCAAAAGAAAGCTGGAGTCGCAATTCTCATATCAGACAAAACAGACTTTAAAATAAAGACTATTAGAAGAGACAAAGAAGGACACTACATAATGATCAAGGTATTGATCCAAGAAGACGATAAAAAATTGTAAATATTTATGCACCCAACATAGGAGCACCTAAATACATAAGGCAAATACTAACAGCCATAAAAGGGGAAATCGACAGTAACACATTCATAGTAGGGGACTTTAAAACCCCACTTTCACCCATGGATAGATCATCCAAAATGAAAATAAATAAGGAAACACAAGCTTTAAATGATACATTAAACAGGATGGACTTAATTGATATTTATAGGGCATTCCATCCAAAAACAACAGAATACACATACTTCCCAAGTGCTCATGGAACATTCTCCAGGATAGATCATATCTTGGGTCACAAATCAAGTCTTGGTAAATTTAAGAAAATTGAAATTGTATCAAGTATCTTTTCCGACCACAACACTATGAGACTAGATATCAATTACAGGAAAAGATCTGTAAAGAATACAAACACATGGAGGCTAAACAATACACTACTTAATAACGAAGTGATCACTGAAGAAATCAAAGAGGAAATAAAAAAGTACCTAGAAACAAATGACAATGGAGACACGACGACCCAAAACTTATAGGATACAGCAAAAGCAGTTCTAAGAGGGAAGTTTATAGCAATACAATCCTACCTTAAGAAACAAGAAACATCTCAAATAAACAACCTAACCTTGCACCTAAAGCAATTAGAGAAAGAAGAACAAAAAACCCCCAAAGTTAGCAGAAGGAAAGAAATCATAAAAATCAGATCAGAAATAAATGAAAAAGAAATGAAGGAAACGATAGCAAAGATCAATAAAACTAAAAGCGTGTTCTTTGAGAAGATAAACAAAATTGATAAACCATTAGCCAGACTCATCAAGAAAAAAAGGGAGAAGACTCAAATCAAGAGAATTAGAAATGAAAAAGGAGAAGTAAAAACTGACACTGGAGAAATACAAAAGGTCATGAGAGATTACTACAAGCAACTCTATGCCAATAAAATGGACAACCTGGAAGAAATGGACAAATTCTTAGAAATGCACAACGTGCCAAGACTGAATCAGGAAGAAATAGAAAATATGAACAGGCCAATCACAAGCACTGAAATTGAAACTGTGATTAAAAATCTTCCAACAAACAAAAGCCCAGGACCAGATGGCTTCACAGGCGAATTCTATCAAACATTTAGAGAAGAGCTAACACCTATCCTTCTCAAACTCTTCCAAAATATAGCAGAGGGAGGAACACTCCCACACTCATTCTACGAGGCCACCATCACCTTGATACCAAAACCAGACAATGATGTCACAAAGAAAGAAAACTACAGGCCAATATCACTGATGAACATAGATGCAAAAATCCTCAACAAAATACTAGCAAACAGAATCCAACAGCACATTAAACGGATCATACACCATGATCAAGTGGGGTTTATTCCAGGAATGCAAGGATTCTTCAATATATGCAAATCAATCAACGTGATACACCATATTAATAAACTGAAGGAGAAAAACCACATGATCATCTCAATAGATGCAGAGAAAGCTTTCGACAAAATTTAACACCCATTTATGATAAAAACCCTGCAGAAAGTAGGCATAGAGGGAACTTTCCTCAACATAATAAAGGCCATATATGACAAACCCACAGCCAACATCATCCACAATGGTGAAAAACTGAAAGCATTTCCACTAAGATCAGGAACAAGACAAGGTTGCCCACTCTCACCACTCTTATTCAACATAGTTTTGGAAGTTTTAACCACAGCAATCAGAGAAGAAAAGGAAATAAAAGGAATCCAAATCGGAAAAGAAGTAAAGCTGTCACTGTTTGCAGATGACATGATACTATACATAGAGAATCCTAAAGATGCTACCAGAAAACTACTAGAGCTAATCAATGAATTTGGTAAGTAGCAGGATACAAAATTAATGCACAGAAATCTCTTGCATTCCTATACACTAATGATGAAAAATCTGAAAGTGAAATCAAGAAAACACTCCCATTTACCATTGCAACAAAAAGAATAAAATATCTAGGAATAAACCTACCTAAGGAGACAAAAGACCTGCATGCAGAAAATTATAAGACACTGATGAAAGAAATTAAAGATGATACAAATTGATGGAGAGATATACCATGTTCTTGGATTGGAAGAATCAACATTGTGAAAATGACTCTACTACCCAAAGCAATCTACAGATTCAATGCAATCGCGATCAAACTACCAATGGCATTTTTCACAGAACTAGAACAAAAAATTTCACAATTTGTATGGAAACACAAAAGGACCCGAATAGCCAAAGCAATCTTGAGAACGAAAAACGGAGCTGGAGGAATCAGGTTGCCTGACTTCAGACTATACTACAAAGCTACAGTTATCAAGACAGTATGGTACTGGCACAAAAACAGAAAGATAGATTAATGGAACAGGATAGAAAGCCCAGAGATAAACCCACACACATATGGTCAGCTTATCTTTGATAAAGGAGGCAGGAATGTACAGTGAAGAAAGGACAGCCTCTTCAATAAATAGTGCTGGGAAAACTGGACAGGTACATGTAAAAGTATGAGATTAGATCACTCTCTAACACCATACACAAAAATAAGCTCAAAATGGATTAAAGACCTAAATGTAAGGCCAGAAACTATCAAACTCTTAGAAGAAAACATAGGCAGAACTCTATGACATACATCACAGCAAGATCCTTTTTGACCCACTTCCTAGAGAAATGGAAATAAAAAGGAAAATAAACAAATGGGACCTAATGAAACTTCAAAGCTTTTGCACAGCAAAGGAAACCATAAACAAGACCAAAAGACAACCCTCAGAATGGGAGAAAATATTTGCAAACGAATCAATGGACAAAGGATTAATCTCCAAAATTTATAAGCAGCTCATGCAGCTCAATAACAAAAAAACAAAAAACCCAATCCAAAAATGGGCAGAAGACCTAAATAGACATTTCTCCAAAGAAGATATACAGACTGCCAACAAACACATGAAAGAATGCTCAACATCATTAATCATTAGAGAAATGCAAATCAAAACTACAATGAGATATCATCTCACACCAGTCAGAATGGCCATCATCAAAAAATCTAGAAACAATAAATGCTGGAGAGGGTGTGGAGAAAAGAGAACACTCTTGCACTGCTGGTGGGAATGTGAATTGGTACAGCTACTATGGAGAACAGTATGGAGGTTCCTTAAAAAACTACAAATAGAACTACCATATGACCCAGCAATCCCACTACTGGGCATATACCCTGAGAAAACCATAATTCAAAAAGAGTCATGTACCAAAATGTTCATTGCAGCTCTATTTACAGTAGCCCGGAGATGGAAACAACCTAACTGTCCATCATCGGATGAATGGATAAAGAAGATGTGGCACATATATACAATGGAGTATTACTCAGCCATAAAAAGAAACGAAATTGAGCTATTTGTAATGAGGTGGATAGACCTAGAGTCTGTCATATAGAGTGAAGTAAGTCAGAAAGAGAAAGACAAATACCATATGCTAACACATATATATGGAATTTAAGAAAAAAAATGTCATGAAGAACCTAAGGGTAAGACAGGAATAAAGACACAGACCTACTAGAGAATGGACTTGAGGATATGGGAGGGGGAAGGGTAAGCTGTGACAAAGCGAGAGAGAGGCATGGACATATATACACTACCAAACGTAAGGTAGATAGCTAGTGGGAAGCAGCCACATAGCACAGGGAGATCAGCTCGGGGCTTTGTGACAGCCTGGAGGGGTGGGATAGGGAGGGTGGGAGGGAGAGAGAGCAAGAGGGAAGAGATATGGGAACATATGTATATGTATAACTGATTCACTTTGTTATAAAGCAGAAACTAACACACCATTGTAAAGCAATTATACCCCAATAAAGATGTTTAAAAAAAAAGAAAAAAACTAAACAATTCTCAGAGCTCAAAGAGGGTTGAAGTCTGGGACTTTTGGAAATCTCAGAAAGTTCTTGCCTTAGTAGTAAGAATATTCTAGCTCTAGAGAATAGGCAACTCTAAAATCAGAGAAAGATTAAATCCTGAGCAAGAAACGTTAACTGCATGATAGAATAAAGTCCAACACCCTTTTAAGGAAGAAACAAAATCTAGAAGCTCAACAATGTAAAATTCAAAATATCTATTACCCCCCACCAAAATTTTAGCTATATGAAGAAACAGGAAAATGTGACCCATAACCAGAAGAAAAATTAGTCAATAAAAACATTCCTAGAACTGGCCAACATGATGAAATTAATAAAGAGGTTTAAAAACCTATTATAAATATGTTAAAGAATTTAAAAGAAACATAGACATGGATGATATCAAAAGAATGAAATGAAACATCCAGAGGTGAAAAATACGGTATCTGACATGAAAAGGTTGCCAGCAAAAATTTAACAGCAAATTAGTTACAACAGAATAAGAAGTGGGTGATCCACAAGACATACCAACAGAAACATTTCAAAATGAAACATGAAAAGAAAAAAGACTGAACAAAAAAATGAACAGAGCCTCTGTGACCTATAGGATGATAGCAAGTGGCCCAATACATGTGCAATGGAATTTCGGGAGAAGTGTGTGTGTTGAGGAAGGAGCAGCAAAATATGTGGATAAATAATGGCCAAAATTTTGTCAAGTTCAGTGAAAACTATAAACTCATATATTTGGGAATTATAAAGAGTCCCAGACATTATAAATGCACAAGAAATCTCACCAAGGCACATCATAATCAAATAGCTGAAATCCAGGAATAAAGAGAAAAATTTCAGTGCAGCTAAAAAGACACACTATTTCTGTCCTCTAACATAAAAGGGGTCTGAATAAAGGAGTAACGATAAGATTGACCATGGATTTCTTGGCAGAACTTTGTAAGCCAGAAAACAATGAAACAACATCTTTAAAGTGTTGAAAAGAAAACAGCAACCAAAAGTCTTCCCTCCTAGCATTCTACATCCAGTGAAAATATTCTTTAAAAAAATGAAGGCAAAATAAAAATGTTTTTTAAAAATCAAGACCTGGAAGGATCTGTCACTAATAGATTTGCACTACCAGAAATGTTTTTTTTCTTCCAACATCCTGTATATTTTGTTTATTGTCTGTCTTCCTCATGAGAATATCAGGGCAGGGATTTACAAGAAATGTTTTAAGGTAGTTCTTTAAGTGGAAGGAAAAAAACACCACATGGAAACTTATTTACAAAAGGAATGAAGAGTGCTATAAGTAATAAATATGTGGGTAAAAGTAAAAAAAAAAAATACCTGACCTGATATTGTTCTATACCTTGGTTGTGGTGAAGGTTACATGAAAGTAAAAGTTTGGTAAAACTCATCAGCTTTGTGCTTTGTGACCACCTAGAGGGGTGGGATAGGGAGGGTGTGAGGGAGACGCAAGAGGGAGGAGATATGGGGATGTATGTATATGTATAGCTGATTCACTTTGTTATATAGCAGAAACTAACACAACATTGTAAAGCAATTGGACTCCAATAAAGATGTTAAAAAAAAAAAAGAATGTAAATGCTTTTTTAAGTGTTCCAGTGTCTTTATTCCTTGGATATGTGATAATCATTTAAAGTTATGTCTCTGGGCTTCTACTTTCTACTGGCTTTCAAATAGGTGATCACAAAATTGTATCTAGTAGTTACAGTTGCAGCATCTTTACTTACCTTCCATGCTCAAACAACCCAGCCATGTAGGCATTCTCAGCCTTAGGATCTGTTACTACTTTGGGCTCCTAACTTCTAAAAATTATACTGTTTTATCCCAGTCTCTACAAAAAGAAAATGTATTATGTTATGAATTGATTTGTTCTGTGGAAATATAACTTCAAAAATACTATGAAATACTATTAATACTATGAAAAATGTATATATACTTAGGGTCAGGGACTCCAGAATTGGGTATTTTGCATTTTCACCCTTTATTTATCTTATTATTTTTCCTAAAAGATTTGATCCCAGACTTGAAAATGGAAACAAAACATTTAGGGGAGAGAAAGAAGTAGTATTGTTGAATTTCTGTTATGTAATATTCTGGACTACTCTTCATTGCGGTGCACATGTTTCTCATTGTGGTGGCTTCTCTTGTTGTGGAGCAGGGGAGCTAGGTGCACAGGCTTCAGTAGTTGTGGCTTGGGCTCAATAGTTGCGGTTTGCAGGCTCTAGGGTACAGGCTCAGTAGTTGCGGCGCATGGGCTTAGTTGCTCCGCGGCATGTGGGATCTTCCCAGACCAGGGCTCAAACCCGTGTCCCTTGCATTGCCAGGCAGATTCTTAACCACTGCGCCACCAGGAAAGTCTCCTAACATTTTTTTTTTGAGTGAACTTATATCTCAAACACCAAAGAACAAATGAGAAGTGTAAAAAAAAAAGCACTGACTTTACCAACTCCCACTACAGTTTTCTGTCTTTAAACACTTTTTTAAAAGTTCACTATAAATTGCTTGACAATGGCATTCACAGCTGTGGTAAGGGGATGGGAAGTGGATTTCTGTTGCCAAGTTTCCTGAGTGGTGCCTATAGCAGTCCTTTCTAACTCTGTGGTTACACCCAACGCAGCATAGATAGTCCCCAGGAACTGCAAATTCTTTCCTTTCTGCAAATTTACAGTGGCAGCCAAGGAAAACAGAAATCACTGTGACTTGATGGGAAGGAGACAATTGCCAACTGTAAGATGGCAGTGGAAAGACGTACTGTTTCAAAAGAAATAGATCTAACTTCTCAGGAAGGCATGCATCTGTATGAAAATTCATGAAGCAAGGTGTAGAAATATGGTGGAGATCATTTGGCCATTGATGATAAAGGAGAGAGAAACAGAACTGATATCATCGTGGAAGTAAACTTCACACTAAACGGCCCGAGACTGGAGATGCATGGTGTTTTCTGAAGGCAGCCAATACCACTGACAAAGCAACAGAATCCAAAAGCGATGGGGAAAGGGCTGGGGCTTTATCTAGACAGCCATGAAAGTTCTATTCTGCTAAAAACATGTATCGGATCAATTATTGCCTTGCTTTCCTAGTAGTTACATGTCTCAGATGGTTGAGGAAGCAATAAGGAGACCTATAACTCAATCTTATTATGAATTTCAGGGAAGGACTAGATGGTGATGTGTCAGTGCCAGGAAACTTGTGAAACCATCACCCTGATAACTTGCAGATTTGTAAGAGTGAGGGGTGGGAATTTTGGAAAGAGTCAGAAACACACCCTGGGCTTCAGGAAAATAGATCTCAAAGAAACCAGGTAGAAATAGTTAACATTTTTTAAAAGGAACGTAGCTCAAGAGGGAAGGGCAGTTCTAAAAAGGGGTTGGGGGTGGGGGAGAAAGTTTAACTATCCAGTTATTACTTCCAATATATAAAAGAATTTTCAAAAACTTTTGGGCTTTAAAGAAATAAAAAGTATTCATTTGTTGGATAGTGAATTCCCCAATCACTGGAAATGGTAAACACATTCTACCCAATTGCCTCTGAATAATGGAACCAAGGGGATTACTATATTACATACGAGTCTGGACTAGATCGGGGTTCTTTAAACTTTTTTTTTTTATGTGTACCTTGATTTCTTTGGCAGTTTGGAGAAGCCAATGGATCTGTTCTCCTAATAATGATTTTAAATGCAGCGGATTGCAAAAGAAACCAATGATATTGAGAGACAGTTATCAACATTTAAAAAGCAAATTTGTGATATAGTAAATTAATAAATGTGTGTCTTCCTTAATGCATTAAATAATAAGATCTAGCAGCAGGTCTAATGACTATTGTAATTTTGAACGGCAGTGAGTGTAAATGATATTTCAAGATACCTGCAACAAATTTGATGTGTCATGTGAAAATATACCAGCCACAGGTACTATTGAGGTTTGTTACCTAAATTCATAATTTAAGGAAATGCTACAGTACAGTTAGACATTTGTGTAAATAAAGATGTAATTTTTCTCCCATCCAAATTCATACATCCCTTGAATTCTATTCAGGGAATGGCTGAATCCTATCTAAGGAGCATGAGATCCTATGGAAGTGATGGCATATAAAATTTCACCAGATCTCTGTTTCCTAGAGATTAAAACCCAAACTTTTTAGAATTGCATAAAAAGCCTTCAGCGTGGCATTGGAAAGATAGGACCCAGAGCCAATTTGCCTGGATTCAACTCTCTACTCGGCCACTTACCAGCTTTGTGATCTAGGGCAAATGACTTAAAATCTCAGTGCTTCAATTTCCGCATCTGCAAAATGGGTTATAATAGTATATAGAGCATTGTCTGAAACTTCAAAGAAATCATTCTTGTATATAATAATTATTTATTACTAATACCCAGCTAATTTCATTTCTTACTTTACTTACCCTCTATCTCCAAACTGTGCTCAGACATGCTAAGCTAATTGCCATTTCACGAGCATATCAGTATTGTTTCACCCCCGTGTGCCCTTACTCAGAGCACTTCTTCTGCCTGAAGAATCTGTCCTAAATATCTTGCAGCCCTCCCCGTTCTTTTTTTCTACTTTTCTCCTTCAGACTCCACCAAGCCAGCATGGCAATACTGCTGGCAATAGAAAAAAAAAGCCATTTTATCTCATCCAGAGCAGATTTACCAATTCCTACTTTTAGCCCTATAACACTTCTTCCAACCACCAAATTCCAATAGGTATTGACTCTGGCACTGTTAGGCATAATACACTTGTGTATGTATATCATAGCAAATGTTGCCCTTATGTCCTTTTGTGACTTTTTCATCCCAACAAATGTAAGTTTCTTAAGGATAAGTCCCATGATTTGATATTGAAGCCCATGGGATAAGCCTAAAGCCAGGTGTACTTCTGATGAATAAATGGATGGATGGATGAATAGATGAATGCATGGTATAGATGTAATCCAGGATTTTCAAATATTCGTATGAAGACAGAAGTCGAATAGCTATGCTAACGGAAAACCAAAAGAAATGATTTAATCTCTCCAGTGATTTGCTTGTAACTGTAATCCTTGCCCTTCCTTCCTTAGGAATTGCCATGCAGATATATGTCTTCTTGACATTCAGAACAATTTCTAACTTACTGGGTTTCTGTAGAAATCCAATGATATAATGCGTTATGAAATGTAACTATGCATATGTAAATAATTAAACTGTGAATTTAATATGTTCTCTCAAAGTATTTCCCCTCCCACTACCTTTCCTGGCACTGTCTTTCCCCCAACACTGCCCATCTGGTCAGAGTGTCACAGCCCTTCTCTGGATCAGTAAACATCCACACATCACTGGCTTCCTGAGGTCACTGAGCATTGGTTACTCAGAAAAGAATGGATGGGGGTGACTAGGTATCACTTTTATCCTTTTCCCTGACACAGTGGTGAGTTCCGAGTCTAGCCTTGAAGTCAGGCCCCTTGGGTTCTAAAGTTGAATTAAGTTCAAACCCTGAACATGTTACTCCATCCTTTAAGCCTTGATTTTCTGACTATTTCCACTTCTTCACCTCCTATTTCTCTCTAATCAAACTTTAGTCTCTTCGGCCTCCATGTCGTTCCGTGGTCATTCTCTGCTATTACCTTATTCAACATTTCAGCATCAACGGACACAAGAAATCACGTTTTCCTCCTTGAAACAGTTTCTCCTCTTGGCTTCCTGTGACTCCACTCCCTCCTAATACCCTACCTGCCTTCCTGGCCATTCCCTTTTAATTTCCTCTGCTGGATCTTTTCTCTCTACCTAAACTTTAAATCTTAGAGTGACTCACAACTCAGGCCTGAATTCTCTTTTCTTCTTCTTCTGTGTCTAAGAATATCTCATTCAGTCCCAAGACTTTAAATACCACCTGTAAATTAAAATGCTAATAACTCCCAAGTTTATATGTCCAACCCTGACTACTCTCCTGGGTGTTAGACTCGTAGCCAACTTGGCATCTTTATTGGATGTCTAAAAGGCATGCCAAGAAAAACTCTGGATTTCCCTCAACTCAATCCTAATTAAGAAAGAAACACACACTAAAAAACCCCACTCTTCCCCCTACTCATCCTCATCTCAATCATGACACAACCTAACTGCTAAGCTAAAAACTATGAATCATCTTTCACTTCTCTTCCCATCACCCCGACCCACATTCATCCTACTACCTAATAGTTCTACTCTCAAAACTTCTCTTTTATCTGTCCTGAAGACTGAATCACTTTCACTTATACCGCTAGCATCTGAGCCACTTACCATCTTTCTTCGGGACTATTCAACATGTCTATTTACAATCTTGGACCCCTGCGATCCATTCTCTATGGTGATCTTTTAAAATCATAAATCAGACCATGCCACTCTTTTATTCTGACTCTCAGAATATAAGCCAGACCCTTTCCCATTGCCTACACGGCTTTATAGGTGCTGGCCCCCAGCTATGCTCTCAACCCCTAATCTAATACTATCACCTTTGTTCACTGTGGTCCAGAAGCATTAGTGTTCTACCTGTTTCTCTTAGATTATTTATATTTCCAAGCCTTTATTAACACTGTTTCCTTTTTCTAGAATGTTCTTCTCCCAGATATTTATATGTCTAACTCTTCTATCATTTAAGTCTGAACTTAAAAATCATTACCTCAAAGAAGTCTTCTCTCACCACTCTATTTAATGTCCATCTTTATTGCACAATCCTATTTTATTTCCCTTATGCCACTTATTACTATCTGAAATGATCTTATTTGTCTCTTTGTTTGTTATCTGTGTCCTTGTCTAGACTTTAATCTCAATCAGACCCATGTCTTGTTAAACACTAGAACACTACCTCACGTATAGTAGACACTCAGGGCATATTGTTTGAATAACTAATTGATTGAATGAATGAATGGCTGAATTTTGTTACAGTGTAGGAGTTGTTAGTACATGTAAATTGCTTAGCAGGCTGTCTACCACATTGTAAGCACTCAAAAATACTCAGTAACAAAGCAAAAAAGTTAGCTTTTATTTTTTTAAGTTTTATTTTTATAACTAGATTTTTTGTGGGGTGGGGGAGAATGTAGAAACCTAAAGGTATAAGTTTGAAAATAAGTAACTTTTGGAGTAAGGTAAAAGACCATGTTGGAAAGGGATGGAAAAAGAAGAAAAACAGTGAGACAAGATAGGGAGTTCCCAAGGCACTGGTCCAGGAGATTAATTCTAGGGTAAAAAGACATTGGAAGCAGGTACACAGGAACCTCTTAAGGGAGCTGAGTTACTGAAGACAAATCTGCCAACTTTTTAATTTTCCTAATAATCAGTTCTTCATTTCCCATCACTTTTTAAACAAACGCAAAATAATTATAATCCAGTTCTCCAACTATGGCTTCAGAAAAGACATTGCTTAGCTCACAGAGAGCTCTGTTTGGTGGAGAGAAAGGGATGGGGGAGGATGGAGACCCACAGAAAGGAGAACGTCTATCTTTGATGCCATCAAACCCAATGTTTCACTCTCTGGGAGTGTGCTTTAAAATGTTCTTTCTATAGACTTGTGGTTGCCAAGGGGGAGGGGGTTGGGGGAGGGAAGGAGTGGGAGTTTGGGGTTAGCAGATGTAAGCTATTGTATACAGAATGGATAAACAACAAGGTCCTACTGTATAGCACAGGGATCTATATTCAATATCCTATGATAAACCATAATGGAAAAGAATATAAAAAAAGGAGGTATCTATATATGTATAACTGAATCACTTTACTGTGCAGCAGAAATTAACACAACATTGTAAATCAACTATACTTCAGTAAAACAATAAAAAAAATTAAAATTTTTTTCTAGTGTGGCTTGCACCTGTCCTGGCCACATATGTGACTAAGCATACAGTGGTGGACACTGTGACCTTTCCCTACACTTTCCTGATCATATTTGAAAATAGCATGGAGCAGTGTCCAAGCTGGTGGCCACCACTCATGGGAGTCCCATTCAAGCAGAAACATGTGGGAGGTGTGAGAAGGGGATATGTTTTTCTTATTAATTGCCATGAATCAGGCCACCGGGAGTCATGAATGGGAGAGTTGGGGTTAGTACAGTATGAAGGAAAATAAAGTTTATTCAGGCATCCATTGTGCCTATATTTGACACAAATAATTAACATGCATTTTGCAATCAATCTATGAAAACTCAAGACGTATTAAAGTCCCAGTAACAATATAACTAAAACTGTTGAGAATTAGATCTCTCCCACTGAAATCTGTCACATATGCATTCTGCCCACACAGAGAACTGCACTCAAGACTGGATTCGACTGTGTGCAGTTTCAGCTGGCTTTATGTTAAAATGCTGGGAGGTTCAAGTGAGATGCTATCTGAACCTTATAAGTCTGAAAATATCGCAGCAACACAATGTTCAAAAAAGTTACCTTATGCTAATGCTATAAATTCAAGGAAATGTTGCTACAGAGCTAAACCAAGTGGGTTGGAAAAGGAAAACAGTGTAGAGAAAAGATTAATCTTTTGACTCAAGACATATGAGAGTTCAGAATCCCGCTCTGCTGAGTGGCTTTGGAAAAGGTGCTGAATTAGCACAGTGCCTGGTACCTAGTAGGGATGCTGTAAATGTCTGCTGATTGAAAGAACTGCTTTGAATTTCAGTGAACCTATCTATAAAATGGGGATAAAAAAATCTACCCTACAGGATTTTCCTGAACATTAAAGGCAGTGTGGATAAACTGTCCAGCTCCCAAAATACATACTCAGTACATTGTAACCGTTATAATTTTCCTTTACCCTCCTGGCAATTGTCTCCTTGTGATATATCCTTCTACTACTTTGTCACTTAGGATTGGCAGGCCCTTCTATTTGGGTTCTTTTGTCTCTTCTGAAGGATTTAGTAGGATAGAAGAGAAGAGCTTATATGACAGATTTGTATCCCTACACTTCAGGCTTTACTGGAGACTTTGCCTGACCTCATAGGTATATTTTTAAAGTGTTTCCTGTTTCCATATGTAAACTAACTATAGCTAAGGATGTAAGAAATTAACTGTTAATTACAGATATCTAGAAATACAGGAAATTATCGCTATATGTCTCCTCATAATTTACAAATTTCTCCAAAATACCATTTCTCTTGATGCCGCTCTTGGGTCCTTATAAGGACCACAGAGAATTCTGGAGGAAAGGGAACTTTAGAGAATCCAGATAGCTGGGTGGAAATTCAGATGTGATGGTGATCTGGTTATACCATCTGTCACCCTTTTGAGCCTCAGTGTAGATTCAGTGAATCTGGTCAGTCAAGAGGCTGCACCTTCTCTCTCCTGGCCCCATTCTTGTGAACACCGGGCACTTAGACAAGAGGGAGGGAGGTCAGAAGTTCAGTTCAACTTAATCTGGTAAATACACACTCAAACCTACTGTGAGCCAGGGACTGCAGATAACAAAGTGGGGAGGGTGAGGTCCCAGTCTCCAAGAGCCTCACTTTTCAGTGGGGGAAATAGAGCCGTCAAAGGGTCATTTCACTGTAATAAAATACATGTTAACTGATAGGAGTTGACTGAGTCTTTGGGAGGCAAGAGGAGGGCATTGGACCTCTTCACGGAGAAAGAGGCGCGATGGAAGGAAGGAAAATAGTTCAGAAAATTCTGCTTCTGATGGGAAGGCGCACTCCTGCTTGGCAAAAGTCAGGAAGAGGGGCTTCCCTGGTGGCGCAGTGGTTGAGTCCGCCTGCCGATGCAGGGGACACGGGTTCATGCCCCGGTCCGGGAGGATTCCACATGCCACGGAGCGGCTGCGCCCGTGGGCCATGGCCGCTGAGCCTAAGCGTCCGGAGCCTGTGCTCCGCAACGGGAGAGACCACGACAGTGAGAGGCCCGTGTACCGCAAAAAAAAAAAAAAAAAAAAAAAATCTGGAAGAAGAGCAGCTCAGACTGGGGAGGGAATATATGTACATTTTGTGGACTCAGAAAGAAGCCAGAATGGGCGGAGCTAGACGTAGGCCTTCAGACAGAAGTGTCCTGTGTGTCCCCCTTTTTGCATCCATTGCCTTGTTTTACCGTTAGAAGCCCGAGTCATCTCCAGGCCCTAATCTTAACCTCACTTCGAACAGCACATGTACTGCCTCACTGCCCACAGTGCAATTCCTAAGTGACCTTCGGCTGTGTCTCTTGCCTCCTGAAGATATCACAGTGGGTATCTATTGTGTCTCAAATAAAACTCAAGCTCCATGCATATCTGTCCAGAGCATGGCCCTGGTCCTCTTTTCCATCTTCATCTCCAGCCACCTGTCCTTTCCATTATATGGTCCAGTGTTTGCTTCGTATAATCATTCTCTCACTTCTTGGCCTCATACGCGCTGCTCCGTCTGCCCTAACGCTCCCTCGCCCATCTCTACCTACAGCCTGTTAAAGACTCAGCTGAGGCCGCGCTTCCTCCCAGAAGCCTTTGAGTTCCATGCTCCCCAACCTTGCCCCCGCTTCCCCTGTCACTGCAGTTCTCAATCTGGTTTAAATCTCCCCCTCTTCTCTGTGCCCACACTGTGATCCTCCCTCATGTTTTCTATCGCCCCCACCAGGGATGCAAGTTTACTGAGTAGCAGGGCTTCCCCTTTGTCCCGTTCGTATCTCCAGGTGTATTCCACTTCCAGCTGGGCTGTGTGTCCTTTGTTTGTCCCCCCCCCATGCCACTCTTCACCCCCTCCCGGCTTTGTGCCTTGGGAGTCGGACTTGTATCGGCTGCCAGCTGTGTGGGCCTATGGGAGGTCCCTGCTGGAGATTGGAAGACAAGAAGAGAATAAGGTCTAAAAATGAGTCAGGCTGCTGTGAACTGTGTCCCTCTCTTAAAGGCCAAGGTGCATCTCAGGAGGCCTTCTCCATTCAGCTCTCCCTCCTGGGTTCTAGTAATCTTTTCTGACCGTCGCCCCTTCAGGCCTAGGGGTAGTGATGGCTCCCCCTTGTGACTAAGACCCAGAATTTTACACTACATCTTGCTAGCGTCCTTATCCCAGCCCACACCTTTGTTTATGTCCTTTTTATTAAACTCTATGCAAATCACTCATTTAAATGCACTGTGTGCTGACACACCAGCACATAGAAGTAACTTAATAGACCTTTTAGAAGGAAGAAAAGAAAGAAGGAAGAAAGGAGGGAAGGAAGGAGGGAAGGAAGAAGAAAGAGAAAGAGAAAAGTATAGCATCTATAAGGGAGGTATTTCCTGAGCTGGACTCCCTAGGCACTTTTTATATTTGTGATCATTTACTATGTCTAGTTGGTACTTTCACTCTTCTTTATCATCTCTTCATTATTCTTTGTCACTATTCTTTTTTAGTAGTGTGATTTGTGAAAACTGCCCTGAGAAGATGCTGCAAGCTCTGACTTCCTAGAAGGAGGAGAAGAGGAGAAAAGGGAAGGTCATAACCTTCAGAAAGAACTTCACACCCTCCAGCCTGAGTGCAAATATCTCTGGTGCCACCATGGAGCAGGGAGGACCTACAAGAGAACTTCTGAGAAAAGGCAGAGTCAGACCTGGAGGGTGAAGGAGAAAAGAGGGCTCATGCAACAGAAGGAAGGATTCCAGAAGACTCCACTGCTAACTGAAGCTGGTAGAGAATTAATTAACCACAGACCAAAGTAAGTTATTAAAAAATAGTCACTATCATTCTTGCTCAACTTTTCTCAAGATGATGAATGTTTCTGATATGGCTGCGTGTGAAGAATTTGACTTGCAGCTCCAAAGCTTCTGAGCTATGAAGCCCTTAATGGCCCCCCGCTCAGGTGGGCAGCCTGGCAGGAGACTGTCAGGACAATGATGCTGGTGTTACAGGGTCTTAGGCCTCAGGGAAGGGGAGAAAGAGCTTGGGTTAAGCCTTGTCCTTCTCTTCACCCTAAAGACTGTCGCAACTACTTCAGCACAATTTTCTTCGAATTCAAAAGCCCAGTGTTAATGAATTTGCAATTTAACATGGCATTCGAGTTGCCAAAAAAGAAAATCTCCTTATTCATGACTTTTATACATAAAAAGACAATTGATATTGCTAAATAGGGATAGCAAAGCATATTGCCACATTTTGCTCACCACAACTGAACGATTTATCATTGCTTACTTCAAATCACCACTCCCCAAATTATTACCAAGGTGAATTTTTAACATGAACCTGTGATTTTTCTAGACCACATGTCCTTTGAACCCGAACCTTCTCAGCTGGAACATGCCTGGAATACATGCACAGATGATAGAAAAAGACCCGAAGTCCAGAATCCAAGTGGCATTGGGAATTCCAGTCCACTGAGAACTTTTTACACCTACTTCCCTTGGCTAGAAAGTAGCTGAAGGGCACTTACTCGGAGCCGTAATTGCGTGTTTTGTAAAAGCTATCAAAGTTGCACACAGATGCGTTTTATAAAGACCTAAGGTATGTTCACACTTCTTGGCAGGTGTGTAAGCCTGTGGCTCTAACAAACCCGGGACAGGAGCCACAGAGGTGGCTCAGGTGGTCTTGAACATGTCTCTTTCAGATGAATGTAAACATCCCTTCCGCATCTGTATGGCTCGGCAGCAAAAGCTGCAAATGTGTTCCTGTCATCAGAGCCCTTCGGGCACTGCTATTGTCCCATAAGCCGTAATGAATCCCACAGTCAAACATCGCATGGTGTACAAACTTCCAAACACCTGCACTCTTCAAGTCCTGCATTTGACTTCTGTGGGAGTGTTTGTCCTCATTGGCATTGAATGATACAAACTAGGCATCACTGTGACGTGGAAAGATTCCATCAGGAACCCAAAGAAAGAATAAAAGTAAAGGAACTTCAGCCGAAGATGGAGCACTAAGAACCTTCTCGGTATCAAGAGATTGAAAGGACTTCACTTACCAGTGCAGGAAAACCAGGCTCGCGTTTGGATATTACTTTAGCTGGAAAACACTATTTTGTTACATTAACATCTGTGCTAATTATTGTAATAATACTGAGTTTATACCAGTAACAAATCAATTGTAACGAGCTGAACAAAAGAATTGAGGTAGAATTCTTCCCTATAAATATACTCCTGTCAGCACAGTCAAAACACAGTGCCAACACACCACCAGGGTCTGGAAATAACAAATTTTAAAACAGGCCTGTCCTTTTAATCTCTTAATTGGCTGTGTGAGTAGGAAATCAGATTTAAAGCAAAGTCTCTGTCCACCTGAATTTTTGAAGGATAGTTATACTTACAGCCGTGGCAAGTTGTCAGTATTTTGTAAAATGTCCAAGTCTGATTAGGTGTAGAGGGGAAGAGTTTTGAGTGTTACACAAGGGGCCTCAATCTGAATCTTGGAACGTAAACAGAAGGATTTTATAGTGGCTCATATAGCTTCTTTTAAGAAGTGCGATTGATTGTCTTAAAAGTTAATCAATCCCCATTTTTAAAATGGTTTCCCAGCTGATAAACTTAAACACAGAAGAAACAGTTTTCATTCTAAAGCAACTCTACAAACTTAGATAAAATGGACTTTAAATGTCATCTGTGTAGAGGATTAAGCTGTTCAAGCTGCTTTCCTGTGCATTACTCTATTTTGTCCTCATAACCCAGGAAGTGGGTAGGGTAGGTAATAGTCTGTTTAAGAGGTTCGGAAGGGTTAGATGATCTCCAGAAGGTCACAGTACTAATTAGTAGTTAAACTATTTCTAGAACCTAGATCTGTATGCACCTTGTTTATCACAATGCGTTTTCTCCTGATACGTTATTTATCGGTCAGGTCATTCATGGTATTTTATGCTGAGAGAATCCTGGGAAGATTCGTCTATATTTAGGTTGTTGGCATGTGTTGCTATCTATACACACATCTTTAGAGTTTCTCAGAAATAAACAGAGTTGCTTTTGTTCCACTACCAGAATAAATAATGGATAACAGAAGAGGGAGAAATATCGCTTAAGTTTGGGGACCGTTGAACATGAGCATCTAAGTTTGTGCACGTGTGTGTGTGTGTGTGTGTGTGTGTGCAAGTGTGTGGAAGACAGAGAGGGAGAGTCTTAAGAGACTGCATTATAATACATTACAGCCCATAATATGATGTTGTGCAGTATGTCTCACAAAACGTTATGGAGCACCCAGATGTCATAGGTCAATCAAAGTCAGGTTGGCTGAAATGTGTGTTAAAGTGTAGGAGATTAAAATATTATGCCTAACACTGTATAATGCATCATGGAAAAATCCTTGTAAGTATAAATTAGCTTTACTGTTGAGTATAAAATCTCCCTTTTGGTTATTTATGAAGCTTCATTTTGAAGATTGCCTTCACTGACTAACAAGCAAATCAGAGCTTGTCATGTGCAAATCTTGTGAAGATTGCAAGGCCAGTATATAATTAGCCTCAAAAGAGTGTGACCAAATTGTGTAAAAAATAAAAACCCTGTGAAAAGGAGCTAAGAGGATCCCAAAGAGGTCGGGGTGTGGTCAAACCATGGGAACCCTTTAACTTCAAATTTTCCTGACATGGTTCTTTTCAAAGTTCTCTAGAAAAAAGGAAAATTATGGAACAAAGATTCCTATTCTGCTATTCAAAGGGCTGCTATTTTTCCTAGATCAAAGAATCTGGTGATGAAGAGAAGTTTATACAGCTCCAAGTATGAAAAACATTCAAATTGGGGACAACAAAAAAAAAGAGCTGGCAGCAGGAGAAAATAGAGGTAAGGAGGAGAAAGGTCCAAAACAGTGGCTTTGCCCCATAACAAGGGTTTCATGAATACCTGCTGAGTGAGTGAGTGAGTGAGTGAAGCCACAGGAGCTCTTTCGCCTTAGACCGTATCATCGATCCCACCCTTCATCAGGTGACCTTTGTTCTCTCCCTTCCCCTAATTGTCTTTCTACACTAAAAATCTGAAGCAAGATTTCAGTGCTACACTTCACCCTCTGGCTAATCATGTATGTAATGCCCTGAAGTCATTTTTGCATTTCCTGTAAGGCACGTACCACCCTTTCCACCACAGAGAGTCTGGCTTGTGAGGTCAGATGGTTCTCACAGATGACACGTAGGAGACAATTCCCGACTAATTGCTGTTGTTTAAACCCTCCTCTGTGTCAGTCTCCAGGGATGGGATCCTGGTCTCCACAGGGACCATGACATAAGTAGGGTGTATCAAGGCTGTAGTTAATGAACCCTGTTGAGATCATTGCCCAGCAGGGTGGAGTACAGGCAGACCCTGGGTGTGAAGGCTTCGAGGGGGAACACCCAGGAAGTGGCCAGATGACTCAGTGGGGGCACTTTGTTGAATCAGACCGGAGAAATAATACTGTGATGTTTTAATGTGCAATGGAAGACACCAAGTTTCAAAAGAGTTTTTTTTAATGCCTATTATCCACAATATATTGTCACAAGATCCTGGGACCACTCCCTTCTCGCTTCTATCTTTTCATCATTTAAGTGTGGAATTTGTGCCTTCAGACGCACTGTTACATCCCAGCCGGTGTATCTATAAGAAATTATCTGCTCTAGGAAACTGAAATGATTCTCATTCTACCCTCATTAACTATAAATGTGTAATTAGTTTAAAAATATTTATTGAGCACCTAGAAAGTGTCAGGAGTTCTACCGCTTATTAGTTCACATTGAGGCAGTCTGCAACCCATATTCTTCTGAAAATGTTTTCAGTGATTATCATATACCCTATTAAATTATCGGCTCTCTGAGAAGCATGATTAAAGAAATATCTTAATCTTGACACTTGAGTGAAGTTAGTTTCTGTGTAACTCATATAGAGAAGAGGAGAGGCAATGGAGAAAAGGAAATAAGTCCTTACTAACAGAGCCTTTTGAGTGTCTCCCAGAATTGAATAAGCAATAAGGAAAGAACTGATAGGGTAGTGGTGGCGAGAATCGTACCTATGATACAACCACTCATCTGGATTATAAATTGCTAAAATAAAGAGAGCCTACCCACAGAGCCAATTTTCCCAACATCTGTACTACTTCTTCTTGGTATGAATATATACCTTTTTGTGGTCCTTGTGTCCAGCAAATCTTTCTAGACACTAGAATACTTTAAAAAAAAATGTCTACTTTAGTAAAAGAAGTGTTTCAATGAAGAAACACTAGCTCAGAAGTCAGAAGGTCTAAACTCTGTTGGTTCCAATAATTGTTCCTTAAAACAAATCTTGTGGGAGTGATTTTCTTCCTGAAGTGGTAGACAGAATAATGGCCCCCAGAGATATTTACATCCTAAGGCCCCAAACCTGTGAACATTTTAACTTACATGGCAGAAGGAAATTTGTAGATGGGATTAAGTTGGTGATCTTTAGATGGGGAGATTGTCCCGGATTATCCGGGCCTAATGAAATCTCAAGGATGCTGATGAGAGGGAGACAATAGAATCAGAGTCAGAAAAAGGAGATGCGGCAAGAGGATCAAAGGCTGGAGTGATGTGCTTTGAAGGTGGAGGAAGGGGCCGTGAGCCAAGGAAAGCAAGAGGCCCTGAGAAGGTGGAAAAGGCGATCAACTCTCCCCTGGGGTCTCCAGAAGGAATGCAGCCCTGCTGCCACCTTGATTTTGCCCCCACAGGACTCTTTTCACACCTGACCTCCAGATTTGTGAGATAATAAATTTGTGTTGTTCTAAGCCGCTGAGTCTGTGGTAATTGATTACAACAGTAACAGGAAATTTGTATTAGGATGTGTCTTAGCAGAAGCTGAATAACTGACATCCTTTCATTTCATTCATTTGCCAGATATTTCTATGCTAGCTACCACATGTTTGCTAATACTCTGGGAACTGAGGATATAAGAGTAAGCTAAATAGACATGATTTCTGTTCCATTAAGCTTACAGTCTAGTAGGGGGTAGGACTGTGTTCATTTACAGATGTGAAAACTTACAGATTTATCCAATGTGAACATTAAACCAGTTGTTTGTGTGGGAAAACAAAACAACAGGTTAACAATGTTTTCCACTTTTTAATAAGTTAGGTTGGTGTCCCACTGTGACTCATTGCATTTTTATGTCATAATTAAATTGCATTATAATTGTAACTGTGGTTGTCTGCTTGCCAGGTTCTAACTCACCCTCTGCTTTCTTTAAAACCTAGGGTCAGAGAAATAAATTAAGACCCTTAAAGGCCTTTAATTCTCATGAAGCAATCTATGTCCATAACCTCAAGGTATGCCACAGATACCTTAGCTAATAGTTGACTAAGTGCAAATACATCTTGAGCTGTCAAAGCCTTAGTGACAAAGGAGTTTGAGACATTGACAATTGTTACAATGGACGGAAAGCGTTCCTTTATCCAACATGTTCATAAATTGCTAAGTTTCAGGACCCTTCATTTATACAGTGTACATCCAAGGCTCTGGGAGAGGCTCTAGAAATGTGTTCCCAAGGCCACAAGTCTTTGCAAGGTTTGAAAAAATAAGATATTAACCAAAGACATTTTGGTTAAGGTAGCTCTTTCACTCCAATTTTTGGTCCTACTTTCCTCCATTCAGATGGTGTGGATGTGGTCATGGGTATTTCCTGGATCTAGCTCAGGTGAGTCTGAGGATGCACGTTTTTTGGTTCAGTGGGATGTATCTATGTGGTTCGCAGGCTACATTCGTGTGTAGCCGGGTTCCTGCCATTCATCCCAGTGTAGTGTTGGGTTCCAGGCTTCCTCTCTCCCACTGTGCTGACTCTCCTGGTGTCGTGCCATAAAGATACAGGGTCAGAGGTTCTATCTGGTATGAAAGTGTCCCACAGCACTCAGCACCAGCTGTATGTGGAAAGGAAAGAACAGCCAAGGTTTGAAATGTATGGTATCCGAAATGTACGGTATCTGAAGTGAAATGTATGGTATCTGAAGTGAGTAATTCTATAACATGTAAATTTGTAAGTAGGAAATTGAGTTCTCCTTTTTGCTTAGTCATAATAGAAGTTCTCTCCAGTCAAGACTGTACTTGATAATGGTGTGTATACAACTACAAATGCAATGCACAATTTGTCTTTTTTGATATGAATTTCATGAAATAGAATTTGTCAGAATTCCTGTGTTTGTACAGCCCAAACGTGTAGTGACACCACCCAAAGCGAGGATGTCTGTTTGTCAAGTCACTGACGTTTTGCTCATCTCAACACTTAATTTAAAAAATCAGTCATCCATCCTAAAGAAATGGCTGACTTGTTTATTGGTTGTTACAGGAAAAGGCAGTCTGAATTACGTAGGGAAAAGTAGAGGGAAACAAAGTATCGTGGAGATTATCAGGCAGTTCACTGAGACAAATATATGATTTCTATGAATTTTAGGATATCTGTGGTACTTAGTTTCCTGACACTTATTATTTGATTTGATTTCATTTCCCATTTGGAATAAATAAATATTTCTGATGCTGAATCCCTAATTGTGTATTTTTAAAAGGGGTCCCTCCAAAATGTTTTGAGTTTTAGGTTCCATGGAGACACCCCGCAGGAAAGTAAGCAGAAAAGGAGTAGCGGCACTTACTTGATCAGAGGAAGCTTGCAGCGCATCGTCATTCATCACGGAGAAAGGAGGGCTGTGTGATCTGCTGGAGTGAGATTGTACAAAGTGTGTTCCCGAGTGGAGCTGGTTCTTCCCTGTTCAGTGCACATTTAGACTTGACCAAAGACAATGGGGTGGTTCAGGAGAAGTTACTTTGTGTGATCAGATCTTCATTTGAGAACTGTGAATGAGTTCCCAGAATCTCTCTGTGCCTCAGTTTCCTTTTCCAAATACTGTGGTGTTTAAGAGCATAAGTTCCAGAGTCAGAGCACTTGGGGTCAGAGTCATTTTGCCACTGACTGCATGACCTCAGAGAAAGACACATTGTGCTAAGCTCTGGCTTCCTCATCCATAAGCAAGATAAGGAAATGATAATTCTTACCTCGGAGGCTTTTGTAAGGATCAAATGACATAATGACTGTAAAGAGCTCGGCACAAGGCTGGGCAAAAGGTAAGTACTCAATCAATAAATGAGGGTTATTATCTTTCTATGTAAAAAACCTCACAACTATATCTGAATATCTTGCTTAGAGAAATGATAGAAGGGAGAAATAATTAAGTAGCATCAGAAGAAAAAGAAATAAGACTAGGATTGAAATGTACCATAAGTGCTATAATTTCATACACATGGGGGTTAATAGTCTGTGAAAATGCTCCCCTGTTGTTGCAGGTCACAGGACTCGGTCTGCACGTGTGTGTGTGTGTGTGTGTGTGTGTGTGTGTGTGTGTGTGTGTGTGTATCTGTTGAGAGGCAAATGAAGCATAGACAGGGAAGGGCCAGTAAGGAGAGCAACAGCTGGCCTGCCGGGGAATCAGGCCCACTACTGTTGCCTGACTCCTGCTGGCTCTCTGTGTGGACATCCGTTCAGACATCCTGGACCCCACTTTCCAGGGTCCTATCATGTGAGGATCAGTAACATGCAAGCTGGTTTGTACTCAGTGCTGTGCTGAGTTCCAAGGCAGGTGCAAGCCCTGGCCCCTAACCCTCTACTCAACAAAAGTTGGCTCAGAAACCTCCACACACCATCCCATCCTTCAGCCCTGAGGATGCTACAACATTCTCAGAGATGTGGACAAAATAATGCCCTCATGACACTGCCACTGGTGTTAAGAAGGAAATGGGCAGAACGGAAGAGATTTGTGCAAAGGTCTGGGCAAAGAGGAGGATCTATAACAATCATGAGATTTTCTACTCTTCCTCAGAAAGAGAATACAAACTGACACTTTATCTTGTAAGTCTAATAATTCTGTTTCATCCCTAGTTTTACTACTCTTGAAAACGTAGGTCTCTTGAAACTCAAAACAGAATTTTGAACTAAAAACAGAAGAGTCCTGTTGGTACTTTATGTATGTATATATACCTGCATAATGATTAACCACATTCATACAATTGCCTCATTTAAGCCTCACAACTGTCTTCCAGTCAGGAATTTCAGGCTTAGTGTCCACTGTTTACATGTAAGGAAACTAGTGCTATAAGGTTAAAGGCGTTGCCTAAGATTGCCTGATGGAGATCTGTAACCTTGTCTCCCCATAAAGAGCACAGACACATATGAATAAATACTTTGAGTCTGAACACAGCCTTTAGGTGTATGAACTCATGTGAATATTTGTGAAATAGCAACTTTTTTCCTCCTCTGGTATTGCTCTCTTTCCCTCCAGTGGTTAGAGCAGAGAATCAGTCTCAGGGCCCTGGCTTAGAAGGATTACAGGAGGGGGCAGAAAACATCCTCTGGTCTTCCTATACTTGGTTTCCAAGAGCCCAACTCTTGGGAGAATATGGCTGATTCAGGATATTAGGCCACCTAGTGAAGAAAACACAGGGGCAGAAAGATTTGCTTTCTAGACTTCGAAACACTTTCTTTGGGATTATGGGGAGGAGAGACAGAAGGGACAAGTTAGCCCTGAGGGGATAGAGGCTGAGAATGTGTGGGGCAGAGCCAGGGAGAGATAACATGAACCTGGGCAGGGAATTAACATTCAGGCATATGGGACAAAGGGTGGCCCAGCAAGGATTCTCATGGCCCTAGCGTGCCAAGAAAGCAGCGGCAAATTCCTGCCCCCAATGGTGTCATGGAATCAGCAGGGGAGCCACAGGCCTGAAGGTGCCACAGGGACAGATGGTTGACAGTTTCCCCGTAGCTGTCTGTGTGGAGCAGATTCCACCCCACATAGGGCCTTAGACTTCCTCACGACCTTCACAAACACTTGCCAAAACTTCAGGAGGGAAGGGGCCCATCAAAGTCCCAAAGTTGGATTAACAACAAGGTCCTACTGTAGAGCACAGGGAACTCTATTCAGTATCCTGTGATAAACCATAATGGAAAGGAATCTGAAAAAAAATACACATATGTATAACTGAGTCACTTTGCTGTACAACAGAAATTAACACAACATTGTAAATCAACTAAACTTTGCTAAAATTTTTTTTAAAAGTACCGAAGTTAAGTTTTCTGCCATACTAGTGGAGTGATGTCTGAAAGGAGAAATTAAGTTGAATTTTAGGAAAATAAATGGTAGCTTGCACACCTGAAGTTGTAGACTGAGATTTAAACCCACCATTTTGTCTTAAAAAAAAAAAGAACAAAAGCAAAGAAAACATACGGCAGTGGCAGAAGTATACATTCATTTAGAACTGCAGTTGTTATAGTTGAACGTGTCAGATTCTGTTTCTCCAAAACAATCAAGGGATAGTTTTCCATCCCCTTATCTGCGTCCTACTAAAGGTTCAAAACCTAGAAAAAGCCATCAGATAGAATCCAGTGAGCTCTCCCTCTGGTGAAACCTCTCATAAAAGAGGCTTACCCTATCCACTGTCCAGATCTCCGATATCTAAAATTTAGTGCATTCCAAGGCAGACACTGCATACTGGGGGCCTTATCTCAAAAGCAGAACTGTCATCTAGAAAATATAGGGTACTCAGTTTTCTTGTCTATCCTCTTAGGCATTTTGAACTCAAAGTTTCCTAATCCCAATGACAAGGAACATAGATTTCTCTGTAATGGAAAACAGATACAAATTATCGGTTAAGATGACCCTGCACATATACTGTCGGTTAATTTCTTTTTCATGTTTTGCCTCAATTAAAATTCTGAGCTATTCTTTTTCTCAAAATGAGTCTGGTAAAATCATCTTTTTTTCTCCCAAGTGGATATAACATGGAATTGTGCATACAAGACTATTATTGCATGCTTGTCCCATTTACTGTCTCATTTTTTTGCTTCCCAGGCAAACACATCATTAGCTTTTATGCCTCTATGGCTTTGCTCCTGCTGTTCTTTCTACCAGGAGTGCTGTTCTCTTCCTTTGGTCCTGGGGAAATTTCCCTTCTTCTGCAAAGTCCTCGTTAGCTTCCCCGGAGGGACCCCTCACTCCCCTTTGCTCCCATCTCATTTCACACAAGACTCTGAGGTTGCACACCTTCCAGCAGTGACCCACTCCCAAGTTGGAGCCTTTGTACTTCCCGTCCCTGCTGCCGAGATGTTCTTCCCCGAGATAAATACACAGCTCACTTCTGTATCTTCTGTAACTCTTTTGCGAAGTCTGCCTTCTTAGAGAGGCCTCCTCCGACTACTCAAATTAAAAGCCTAACTACTCTCATTCCTCCCAATCCTGGCCCTTTCTCTGATTCATTTTTTCTCTTTAGCACCTATTATTTTCAATTGTACTATGTATTTCACTCATCTTATTTATTTAGTTCATTGTTTGTCTTCCTCACTCTCATGTAAAATTTATGACTATTTTATTCACTATTCACCATCCACAACACCTGGCACACAGTAAAAGCTCAATAAATATATGTTGAATGAATAAATGAATGACTGTATGACTGTTATAATATTGCGATTACATATCTACCCATTTATCTATTTCTTACCCATTTTTGCATGTTCTTTAGCAGTTAGCACAGTGCTGGGTATAGACAGAGCATCCACAAATGTTTATCGAGGAAAAAAGTACATGGATAATCTGAATTAACCATGCCTTGCTTACAATTGAGATAGGATGGAAATTTCACCCTAATTCATAACATATTTTTGTAATATCATAAAATAACAGTACTTCCTGGGCAATGGAGGCAGATCTTTTTCACCAGCAAGTAAACATATTTAAAAGTATCCAGAAATTATTCTGATGATATTGAGTATTTGAATACTTTTTCCCATAAGGCAAGTCATGAAATTCCACAGCAAATATTTGCTCAGTACCTAGTATTTGTTAGGCATTATGATAGACATTAAGCATTATTCAAAGTCAAAGAATCTAAATTCAGCTCCAAAGTGGTCTGAAACAATTAGAAAAGACTGAAGAGTTTTGCTTGAATGCCTCTGCTTGTGAAAAATATGTCTCGGTCTAGAAATTCAAGCCCTGTACATAGGCTACAAGTGAGGAAAAATAAAACCATAAAGTGGAATTCAAAACATTAATAAAAGAGTAGAATCTACAATAGAGAGCCGCTAAAGTAGAAATAAACCAAATGCAACTGAATTACACAAGAAGGCCACGCCACCTTGTGGGCACTGGCAGTATTTTACCATCCTCCACTTAGACCTAGAGGAAGGGTGACCAATTAGAGAGAGGGAGTAATTAGAAAATATTTCAGCAATTTTTTTATGGTAAATAAAACACATGGTACTTATTTTTAGATTCTGGAACTGTTGGAAGTGTTTTGTTTTGTTTTTTTACCAAAATATCAATACATCTTGAACCACTTTGATGAAAGAGATACACTGGGGGCGATGAGGATGCAATCTTTCAAAACAAAGATTATCTTCTTTATAAATGAACTTGAACATCTATTTAAAGATTCAGGCATGCACTCTTTCCTGCTCTTTTCTCTGAACAAAAGATGTAGATTTTTTAGACAAAAAAGTATTCAAATGAGTAAAATCAACAACACATACACTTCGATATAATGTCTTGAAGAGTAACCAGAGATTTTATTGCCTGTGTAAATTCGTACCAACATATAGCTTAAAATTGAATTAGATTAAAAATACTATGTAATGAAAAATATGTTTTTTCAGAAGCATTAAAAGTAGTAGCCACGAGGCTACCAAATGTCTCTGTCGCTTGTAGGTAAATCTATTCTTATGTTGAGATGATAATTTGGGGGGAAAAATAAACATTTGTGTACGTTAATAGGTGCATGAAGTAACAAAAGGCTCTCTAGAAGGTAAAAACTACAATTAATTTTTCTTATAGGAAGGATTGTCCCTGGTCTCAAATTAGCATCTTAGAATCATAAACTTTAATACTGGAAAGTACCTTAAATGGGACAGAGGGACTCATTCTAATGAATCCTTAGGCAACTAAATAATTTCATCTCCTGTTATTCTTTATCTGAGAAATTACCAAAAATGAACAAAAAAACCCTCTCCTATTGTCAAAATATAAAAAATAACAAAAGCAGTTGTGACCACTCAGAGGGGTGGGATAGGGAGGGAGAGAGGGAGATGCAAGAGGGAGGCGATATGGGGATATATGTATATGTATAGCTGATTCACTTTGTTATACAGCAGAAACTAACACAACATTGTAAAGCAATTATACTCCAATAAAGGTGTTTAAAAAAAATAACAAAAGCAGAATAACTGGTATAATTGAGTGCTAGCTGGAAAGAGTGTCAGAGATCACTGAATCTAGAGTTTCTTAAAGATATTTGTTATACTCTACCCCCAAAAGACATTAAGATGTGTCACTAGAAAAAAAATTTTTGAAAATACTGTACTAAAGTACAGCTGGGGTCTTTAACTGCAGAACCTTCCACAGCCTTTACCATGCTAATGTAAATTTGGAGAGTATAGTATGCAGCATTTCCCAATTTATTTTAATTTATTTTATAATTTTACTTCTGCAGACAATTTCACAAGTCTAAAGCACAAATTTTGAGAGCTCTGATCTAAGCCAATTCTTTATTTGATGGAGAAGGAATTGACACCATATTGGTATGCAACTTGCCCAACACAACAAAACTAAAAAATGGCATAGATGGACCTAGGTCTGAGTTTATTCTAATCCCTAAATTTAGTAGTTTGTTCTTTGCTGGATGTCACACTGCATTCATTCTTTCCAAATTGTCATAATTCAAAATCACTGCTCTGAAAAAAGCCAATGTGTTAAGAAGAAACATTCACTAAAAATCTTTTTTCACAATTTTATGCTGTGAGTTATACAATCATTGACCACCAGAAAATCCAACACCTCTAACTCAGCCCCACCCCTAAAGCTGTGACTTCCCAAAATTACATCTTTGTGGTTTCCTCAAAGTGAGACCACCAGATAAGAATAGTAATACAAATTGATCAACTATAGTGTTTCTGCCTTTCTTGGGTTCAAACCCAGATGTATAGTCAAATTGGTTGGCTTTAAAATGTTCATTTTGAGAAAGTGTCCTTGACTATAAATGAAGTGATTCAAATATTTAGAGAGAAATTTTCATGCTTACTCAGTGATGTGAAAAACCATGACATTTACCAAAAATAGGTCTTCATATGCTTTAGCTCTTACTTTCATGTGGAGTAGTGGATAGAAGGGGAAGATGCGGAGGTCATGGTGCGGAGTGCAGCAAAGGCAAGTTTTTCTCAAGATCGTGGAGCAAAGGGATGGATGAGTTCCATGACATATCTACAGGTCCTTGGTGATTGAGGCATTGTCCTGGGAGCCGAAGACTCATCTATAGACGGCTTCAGGATGTCTTGGATGGGAAAAAAAAAAAGTGGCTCTCCAGTGTAATGGAATCCTGTTCTGGTGAAATCATTCATTCAGCTCTATTTTTTTATTTTTTATTTTTTTGGTACGCGGGCCTCTCACTGTTGTGGCGTCTCCCATTGCGGAGCACAGGCTCCGGACACGCAGGCTCTGTGGCCATGGCTCACGGGCCCAGCCGCTCCGCGGCACGTGGGATCTTCCTGGACCGGGACACGAACCTGTGTCCCCTGCATCGGCAGGCGGACTCCCAACCACTGCGCCACTAGGGAAGCCCCAGCTCTATTTAATAAAGCAATCTTTATTGCTTTAGAAGACTGACAGACACTTACATTGCTTTTAAGAAAAAAAAAAAAAAGGGCACCTTGAATTTGATAAATCACTTAAAGTACCAATGATACAGAACCCTGGAAAGTAGGAATGTGACCTCAATGTAAGACCCCAAAACACCTATTTTCAGGGTAGGCTCCCATCCACAGATGCCATTTATCCCTCTGAGGCATCTTTACTTCCTCGCCTTGTTCCCTGAAGGTTTTTAAAGGAACTCAAGATTATGTTGACAGCATGACTGGAGCAGTTAAAAAAGAAAATAAATAAAAAGGAGATTGAAGGCTCTCATTTGGACAAATTGGGTCTTCATTCCCTGCTATTGAGGAAAAGTTTGTGGTTTTTTTATTTTAATGTGTTTGTAATTGTAATCTTAACGTATGCATTAAAGTGGACAATTGCTCAGTTTTCAAAGTACATTTTTAGAGCTCCTGTCAACCCACCTTTTTATTAAAATGATGCAAGAAGAAGTAGAAAGGAGAAGTACTGAATATTAAATCTTTCTCCAGCCCTCTGTCTGATTCTCTTAAGGTCTGTACTGATATTTTTAGGCTTTGAGCACATATAAAATTTCATGGCTGTTTTAATATACATACAGGCTTGAAACAGATGAAAGCTTCCATCTGAATGATATAGATTCCCACTCCCACACGCAGTACTCAGACAAAACACATGAAACTAAGTTTAACTACTCCAGAGGAAAAAAAGCTAATTCAATCCTGCCAGGATCTGAAGCTGAGATTCTAAGGATTTTAGGCTTTTTTAAATCTGTTCTTTAGCTTTTTAACACACTCCCCTCTGTTATGAGCTCTCACATGGAATCAATCCCAGGACTTGTCTGCTGTCTGCGGAGTGAGCCTTCATTATTCCACATGGATGTGATCTGGGGACCGTGACAAACAACAGAATATGAAGTCAGTGAGCAGAGAAGTTTGTTCTCTGGTAGAAGGAGGCAAGGTCCTTCACGGAGGCTAAATTTCTGTTCCTGGATCAATGAGGAATCTACGAAGCAATGAGTAGCATGGAAATGAAGAATGATGACCTCCTCTCCATATGGAGTCAAACCACGTGGGAAAGGTGGGAGCAGGCTTTTATTGAGAACTTATTATGTACTATGCAGTGTACAAGGTTTTTTTTAAGGTATTTAATTTTATGCCAGAAAACCTCATAAGTGAGTTATCTATAGTTTTTTTGTTTTTTGCTTTTTTAACACAGAAAAAAAGAAGAGGGCCCAGGGCTTGCATAACTTGCCCAAGTCTACACAGTAACTAGGAGTGTCAGAATTTGAAAGACCCAGAGCCAGTTAGAACTGTAAGACTAACTCAATGTACGCCGGCAATGGAAAATTCCTTATATTCTATGTAACTAGAGTAGACACAAAATCTACCTACACAGCAAACAAACAATTGCTCTACACTTAGTCATTACCCAAATCTTGTACAACTGTTCCAGCTATTGGGAAGACCCTTCTGAATGGAAGCATGTATATGTTTGAGTTCTCAGAGTGAGAAAAAGATGTTTTCTGTTTTATTAGTAAGTCAAAATCCCATCATGTTTCTTTCTTTTTTACCTTCTTCAGCTTTATTAAGGTATAATTGACAAAATTGTAACCTATCATGTTTCCTAAGAGGAAAATAAAGCAGCCAGATTGCCACCACTGCCCTACAGACCCAATTCAATCCTTCCAATGCCAAACATCTACCAATTTCACTTTTGTTGTGAAGTTCCATGGCTCTTTGCAACCTAAGGAATACACTGAATGGGATGAGTCTAGGCCCATTCACTAGAAGACCTTGTCTCTCCTATTAGGAGAGTAACAGTTCATGACAATATGTCATATGAGAACTTTCAGAAGAAACCTCAGTGCATATCTTTTATAAACCTGTAAGCTTAATATAATATTTGATAACTGCTAAATATATTGTTCACTGAAATATACTTTCCAACTATCAAAAAGGAAACAAAAACTCAATTGTTCATATTTCCAAACTTGTTTTCCTATGCTATTGTTTTCAATTGGGTCCTTATAAAACAAAGGCTACTTGTAGCTGCACTATTTCCCCTTCCTTCCAAGTGTGGGGAAACAATTCTCTATTCTCTATGGGTCTATTGTATTTCTGCACATCTTGAAAGAGAAGCATTGACTGACCTTTGTTCCAGACTATCTTTTCAAGGAAACTTGTATCACAGACAGGCTTTGAATATAGAGACAGTTTCTCACTTCGGAGCAAAGATTAGATTTGCTTAACAGCTTCAGAAGATGGAAATAGGGCTTCCCTGGTGGTGCAGTGGTTAAGAATCCGCCTGCCAATGCAGGGGACACGGGTTCGAGCCCTGGTCCGGGAAGATCCCACATGCTACAGAGCAACTAAGCCCGTGTGCCACAACTACTGAGCCCATGCACCACAACTATTGAAGCCCGTGCTCTGCAACAAGAGAGGCCACCGCATGAGAAGCCTGCGCATCACAATGAAGAGCAGCCCCCGCTCACGGCAACTAGAGAAAACCCGCGGGCAGCAACGAACACCCAACGCAGCCAAAAATAAATAAATCTATTTAAAAAAAAAAACAAAGAAGAAGATGGAAATAGTGTCTCCCTCCGGAACAAAGGGCAGGTACGCTTACTGACTATTATAAAAGATTTTGGTTCCCTAAGCTCAGAATTCCTCTCCTGTAACATAACCCACTGTGTGTGCAGGTGTCATCCAGTCCTCTTTACATCAATCTGGGCAGACTGACGCTAGAGGAACTGGCACAAAAATGCCGATACTCTGACTGCTTCTATTGCTGTGAGTAACAAATTGTTCTTAGTCTCTGATCTAGGAGTCTTGTGTCTTCTACCTGCACCTATGATACCGTGGCAGGTTAACATTTTTGCTTGCAAGTGGAATGAAATCCCAGACCCTTCTCAGTGTTTGGCAGTTTTAGAGATGAGGATGGGAAGTCGACTGGCCATGGCAACATGAAGAAGGAAGGGTGGTGGTCTCATAGGCCAATTAAAGGGACTTGATGGAGTCCATACAATCAGTAGTGAATATGCTGGCCAAGTTGTATGGTGTACTGGGCAGTAAGTATTCCTTCTCTCTGTTAAGGAGGAGGTATTTGGAAAGTGGTTGAAGACTGAATACAGGAAAAAGTTCAAAGACAGCTGCCCAAACACTGCTCTGGTTTTTGCTAACTCTCCTCCAGGTCAGGGGTGGGGATGGCAGTGGTGGAGTGGGGGAAGGACTTCCTTTCCCATCTGGTGGGCAGCCTCAGGTCCCCCACATTGTAACAAATAACAAGATTCATCCTGGTATGCCCTCTTTCAGACAAAAGTTGCAGAGACATAACACCTACACTGCACATTAAAGGAGAGAAAGTTTTGACCATACAGGTAGAACTTGGCCTAGTATGCTCAGGATAGAAGGAGGAAGGGTGCATAATACTTATCAAGGAAGACTGGCGACAGTTGGCCCATCAAATGGCTCACACTCTGTCATCACGCCAACCTTCAATCTACTTGGAGATGACAGTAAATGTCTCAAAGTTATTTTGTGATCAGTCCTTGTTGATAAAAGTGACCTTTGGCCTTTTGAAGGGAGATTTCCCCAAAAAAAGACTCCCAGGAGAATTGGGTTCTTTTTGTCCTGATTGGCTTTACAATAGTTGAAGATGACCCACTAAAGAGTGATAAACGGACCCAAAGAAATGTACATAACTTCTTGTGGTCAGTGTTGTTGTCCTGGAAAACTTCCCTAGCCCTTAGGATGAACCTAGGCAAGAATATAACATGCTTTCTTAGTAACAGCCGGCAGTTTCCCCAGAGTAAGATGGATCTTCGAAGAAATGGATTCAGTCAAGCCTGAATCACCCAGAGATAGCAAACCTTGCAGCCATAGCTAGAAAGCAACATGTCTTTGGCTGTAGAATCAAGGGGTCCTCAAAGTTTAAATAGAAGGTACCAGGAATGATGGACTTGGCACTTGACATAGGGCTTTTTGTATAGCAATATCATGAGAAATTTGTTTGGTGGAGACATGAGTTCAATATAATAAAGATAAAGTCTCCCTCCAGAACAAAGAGCATAAATATTTACTGCCCATTGTGAAAGATCCAAGTTCCCTATGTACATCAGGCTCCTCTCCTGTAACACAACCCACTGACCTGAAGGTGTGACCTGGCCCTCTTTGCATCAGTTTGTGAGAATTGGGGCTCAGGGAACTGATGCAAAAATGCTGATGATCTGGGCTTCTTTTGTTGCCGTGAGTATTAAACTGTCTTTTGTCTCTGACCCAAGAGTCTTGTGTCTTCTACCAGCATCCATGGAACTATGACAAGCCAATTTGTTAGCGTGCAAGTAAAGTAAACTCGCAGATTCTTCACAGTTCTTGACACCAGACAAATTTATGACCTTCTGTAAAGATTTAAGAATTTGAATAGATGCATGCTTTATGTGTGTGTTTTCTGTTGTCCAGGAAAACATTTAAGATGGGGAGAAACATTTCATGAAGGTAAAAATGGCAAAGGGGAAAACGACAATGAAATACAGCTCTTCTCTTGGAGTTTGATTTAAAGCTTTTCTTGTTCTATTGCCTGAGAACCCACCATGGAGCCTCCCTATTTTAGGTTTAAAAATTTGACTTGTAAACATAAGTGCTCCTGGGAGTGCAAGACACTAGGCCAACTAGTGGGTCATTCACACTTCAGGGTAATCAAAATAATTCCCTCTCTTCAACTAATTAGACTCATCACCCAGAAATAATGGTAATTTGATGTGTTTATAGAGCGGTATGGGAAGGGAGGCAGAACAAAAGGAAAAGAAAGTCAACACTGGACTAAATATTGAGCCTGCACTGTCCCACCTGCTTTTGGCAGCCAGAATGGAGCACAATTGTAAGACACACTTAAAGGAAAATGCCCGGAAACAACATGACAAAAATGATACTTGATAGACACTAAAGACAAATTGCTTCCACATCCCTAGAGATTATGCAGAGATCAGAGACATAAAGTGGCTGGAAGATTCAGTGAGCCTGGTCCACTGCATTTTCCTCTGTGTCCCTAAGAGAGACTCTTGACCAGGTTTTGGAGATGAGTTATTTGTAAATTTGGACAGTCCAAACATTTTTTATCACCTTCAACTTTACTTTTGAAGTATTGACATAACCTAGGAGTCCAATTTTAAGAAGTTTCAATAAACATTTGTTGCTTTCACTCAAAAGACCAATCCTAAGAAGCCACACTGACGAAGTTAAGATAGCTGAAACTTCATGAAATGAAGTCTGTTAGTACAGTTGCTAATTGAGTCACTAAACTTTTTCTCAGCTGGGTAGAAATAAAATACAGTATTGCTTAGAGACTGAAAAATATTGCTAGGAGGAATAAGTTTACAGATTTGTCATTCAAATCATCATTTTTCTGTAGCTGAGTGGTAACAAAAATATATTTCTTTCAGATAATCAAAAAACCAGTTTGTAAAATTACCTTTAAAACTTAGTAACTTATTTTTTTCCCAGAGATTAAAATAATAGAGCTTTGCACATAGTTAACTTTAGTAAATATTTGCTGATTTGAATTGAATTCAGTATGGTAGAGAGGAGGATACATTAGTTTGAGTTCTAGGTTCAAATGATCTCTTAAACACACCTCTCTCTGAACGTTTTGCTCTACCAAAATAAAACAGCATAAATTTTCTTAAATCAATGTTTTCCTTGGGCCTGCCTGTAATATTTTGTTGCCCAAGATCCTTTAGTATTGCTGTGGGTTCGATGCCTGCCACATCAGTGACTAAAAGTGGCTCTTCTGATTTTCAGAATCTGTCTACCCTATTTTTAAAATAGAACATGTGAATATCTATTCAAAGATAAGAGGTGAAGATATTACTGTATATTAGGCCTCTCTTATCCATTATGGTAAAACAACCTAGTTTTAAGTAGCCAAAATTGGGAGAAGACGGACAGTTATCAAATACGGTCCCAGAATTCTATTTAAGTTCAATGAACTTGACGTTACTGCTGCATCTTTGAAAACCAGTGGCTGTGGTCATTCACAACGCATAGTAGCATTATTTTCTGAGAAGGGAAAAACTAGGGAAGGAACAGTTTTGGGGGTGTGTAAGTGAGAGACAGACAAACAACAGACAGACAGACAGAGACAGAGAGATTGAACGTCAAAGGTTAAGAACTATAGGAAATACTCTGCTCAAGAAACCTAATGAATGTCTAGCTCTTATACGTCCCTTCTTATGCAATATGACAAAGTCTCGTCAAGAATTTTCAGTTATATCATTTTCCCTACAGATAATCCACTGCAAACACACATAGACACACACAGGGTGCATACAGAAATACAAATTTGTCTCAAGAATTACTTTGCTGCTCTAATAGGATGTTGTGTGGGAAGGACTTTTTTGTTATCCACAACTGCAGTTAAGGTTCAAAACTCAGACTGTAAAATTACACTTCAGCCCATAGATAGATGCTATTAAGTTCTGACAATGGGGGTCAGGTGTATTAGGAGGCACAGAACTGGCCCTCTTACAGACAATCACCACTACAACTTCTTTTCCCACAGTCGATATAAAAAAATGACTGAAGATGAAAGGAGGGTATGGACAGTCAACCTCATGGAGAGAGCATTGTGCTGAAGTTACTTCTTCCCCTTCTGTTTTCCTTTTACTGTAGACAAATCAACGGAATTAAACTTTGAAGAAGGAGAGGCTATCCCATGCCACGTCATGCCTTCCTCTCTACTCCAAACTCCTTACTACAGAAATCTAGGCTGCAATGAAGAGAGCAAGAGCTCTAAATTGAATATGAGATTGAAATTTTAAATAGGTCTGGACAAATTTTTAACAACTGTAACTGATTGGTAAATCATACATATGCCCAAGATGCTATTAGGGATGAGCAAAGGGGAATTGCTGTAGTACAGTGAAAGGCAGGGTTTGGCAAAATAAAATTGTATTACACGTCTATCCCCAACAATATGAGATTCCTCAGTTAATCATTTCACACTTTGAATGAATCAAAAAACATATGCTAAGTGTTGTGCAATTCACAATCACTGCACACACAAAAAAGGGCAAAATGAAGCCCCAAGATATCTGAGAAATGCGATCAATTCACAAATGCATTTTTCTGCCTGTTATCATTGAAGCATTTTTCTAAACATTTGCTGCTGTCTTTATGATGATGCTAAGAACTAGATCTCTTTTGTGGTTTCAACTGAAGGTAGGGAAGGAACACTCATTTGCACATGGTAGGGCATGGGTGGGCTGCAGGAAAGAGGGAATTTACGCGTTTGTGCCTACTAGTAGACATCTTAAAAATGTGATCCCATTTCGTCTTCAAAGTGCTACAGATAGATAGATAGAGTTAATTATCAAAATTAAATATTAGGAGGTTTCAACGAAAAAACCCCACTATGAAGAACTTAATTTTTCTAAAGTATGGACTTTTAAAAAATATCTGACAGCTTTGTGGATATAAAAGAATTCCCTTTTATAGTCACATAAGCCTAAGACATGTTGCCAGAGTCACCTACGAAATCAATATAAAACTGCATGAAAGAAAATCTAACTTCTATTTCTCCTTCTTGACAGTTTCCTCAATTAGAAAATGAAGGGAGCAGAAGAAATCTCTATGGTATACTCCAACTCCTACAGTCTAAGATTCTTACATAATAAAGTGAGAAGCATAGACTAAAAAGTTCAGTTGTTTGTATAAAACAGATCTTAAGTAGCCAGGTCTAAGGTTATGTCCACAAGATGTCATCTAATCAGTTGAAAAGCGAACATTTCAGCCAAACCGTAGATTAGCTACTACATAGTGGACCGACGGCACTACCAAAAAACCATACTAACAAAAAACCCCACTCTGCACTTAAAACAAAACAAAACAGAAAAACCAAAAAAAAAAAAAAAAAAAAAAAACCACTATGGGCGCAGATATGACCAAAGATCTCTTTGAAATTTCTCAAGTCCCACAGCCTTCTTTCCAATGAGAAACAATATCCCCAACAAATTCCCTCCTAGAAGTGTGGTGGCCATGGATACCAAGTGGCATTTCCTCTGGAAAATTTTCCCCAGGGAGGCCTTTGAACTTCAGCCTTTTGGGTTTCACAATCTTGAGTTAACCGCATTGAATGCTAAGGCTTGAACAGATTTTATTCTCACTCCTTCGTTTTGCAGATCAGGAAACTGAGGCTCACGTCTTCGTTTCTTACCCCTCACCGGTGCCGATTTCGGTGATGTTGGCCACTACGTTTTCACCTCTTTAAGATAATTGCCTTAGAAATGATGCAATTCTTTATGTTTCTCCTACTGAAGAGAAGAGCCCAAACTACTAAACCTATTTCAAAAGAAAGAAGTCTTTTCCATAAAGACTAGAAATGACATGTTGCAGTGAAGGGGAAAGATGTGGTAAGAGGAAGTATGATAAAGACAGGGGACTTTTTTGGTGGTTTAGATAAATTTCTCATCAGGTGATTTGTCATTTGTTGAGCTGAAGGCAATAGAAGCATAATTTCAAACTCTTCTAAGGCTTCACATTTGATTTAAAATAAACCAAAATGGACTTAAAAAAATAAGTTCCCAAAAGAATACTTTGTTCTTTTTCTCTGAAGTGAGTCCAAAATCAACAACAACAAAAATGAAACTGCTAAGGGATGGAATGTCTTAATCTGGATTAGTTAGGTCATTGTTTAATTCAACTTAATTTAACTCAACAAACTTTTATTGAGTATGTGATATGCGTAAGGCACTATCTTTTTAATTTCCCTATCTCATTACCTTGTATCTCTGAACTTTAGAAATGAGTTGAATGGGAGGTGACAGGGTGTGTAAATTAGAATTCAGGATTATATTTGGCCCTTAAAAACTAAATGCTTTGTACTTTCTTGACTGACTAGTTCCTAGTGGGGATGTGATATTGGAAAAGTATTTGGCAACCCAAATGAAAGGCAATGCTATTACTTATATTACATTACTTACCTTTTACTGAGTTAACGAACGCGTGCCTCCTTAGTATTCCAGTTGAATTACTGTGTGTGTGTGTATGTGTGAGTGGTGGGGGGGTGGCCCCTTTCTCTTGGTTGCCTCAGAACTATTGTTCAAGTGCTACATCTAAATTACTTAGAGAAATGATCATCACTTCATATTAATGTAGGCAGAACAATCCTTCTAGATGGTCTAATGTCAATGTCTCCACTTGTAAACCAGCAGAAGCACAAGCTGTCTTCCCAATTTACTGATCTCAAATAGGTGGTAACTTTACAGTCTCTGAAGAAAGATTTAACCCAAACATTACTAAGGTTGGGAACTTTACATTCCCATCACTATAACTGTGGATTTACAAACATAGACAACAAAAGCAGAAATGCAAATATTAAATTTCTTTTAGTTCTGTGTTTTCAAAGTTGATATTAATCATCTATACAAAAGTTTGATTCATTAATGTAGGTGAGCAAAGACTGCCATGAGATTATTGTATTAAAGTTTTTCATTTAATTACTCCCTAGAGAAATACTACTTTTTTTTTTTTTTTTTTGCAGTACACGGGCCTCTCACTGTTGTGGCCTCTCCCGTTGCGGAGCACAGGCTCCGGACGCGCAGGCTCAGCGGCCACGGCTCACGGGCCCAGCCGCTCCGTGGCATGTGGGATCTTCCCAGACCGGGGCACGAACCCGTGTGCCCTGAATCGGCAGGCAGACTCTCAAGCACTGCGCCACCAGGGAAGCCCGAGAAATACTACTTTTTAATAAAATGTTAGATTCATTTAGCACTTTGTTACCCCTAAGATGTTCAAAGACTTCATAGATATTGGCTAATTAAATCTTACCACCGCACTTAGGTACAAGAAGACCTAGGAAGTATGGCCCTCATTTAAGAGATGAAGACAAAGAGAACCAGAACATGATGATTCATCAGGTCTGACAATAAGCAGATGGCATATTTCAGAGATGCTTGGGAACAAAGGGAGAGAAGCCTCAGAGCTTCCTACGCCAGGACACTGACTTTCCCGTCCAAGTATCTGGCTCTCGTGTCATTGCCGCAGGTTCAAGAGTTCAAACTGGAGTGAGGAGTATAAGAAGGACACTTTTTCAGAACAAGTCCTTTCCAGTGTAGTTCTTTCTCTCCCAGAAGATAATGATAGAGGAAATCTAAGCCTCGTCTTACACGCACTCACAAGTAACTCGACACAACGTGCTGTGGGGACACCCATTCTACAGATGGAGGACCCAACTGGGAGGGCGTTAAGCTTTTGATAAAAGGCTTTCTGTGCTATTTGTTTTGTACTAGTGTTGTTGATGCACATGGCACCATGAAAAATAAACTGCAGAATCAGAAAAACAAGCCAAATCCTGGCTCTGCCCCCTACTGGCCACGTGAAATGGAGTTACTGCACCCAAAGAAAATTCAGTTTCCTGATCTGAAAAATTGCCATACTAAAAACTCATGTCCCAGCATTATTATGATACCATTGATAATGGTAAAATATTTTTAAAATTTTGGAACTTAAGGGACTAAGAAATGTTATTTTTCCTTCCAAAATAAGAGACGTTCCGGGGGCAGGGAGGCAGGGTGGGGCGGGGGAGTGGTTGGAAGGGCTGTGTTTGCTACCTGGTTTTTTTGCTTGCAGTTGAACCCATTTTGATCTGTGCAAGATCCTACACAGAACTCCACTTAGTTCAAAAGTCAAAAACTAGTTCAGGGGCTTCCCTGGTGGCGCTGTGGTTGAGAGTCCGCCTGCCGATGCAGGGGACGCGGGTTCGTGCCCCGGTCCGGGAAGATCCCACATGCCGCAGAGCGGCTGGGCCCGTGAGCCATGGCCGCTGAGCCTGCGCGTCCGGAGCCTGTGCTCCGCAACGGGAGAGGCCACAACAAAGGCCCGCGTACCGCAAAAAATAAAATAAAATAAAATAAAATAAATAAAGAAGATCTCTTTCATAATAGCAACAAACACTATGAAGTGGGGACTTCCCTGGTGGTCCAGTGGCTAAGACTCCATACTCCCAATGCAGGGGGCACAGGTTCAGTCCCTGGTCGGGAAACTAAGATCCCACATGCCGCATGGCATGGCCAAAAAAAAAAAAAAAAAAAAAAAAAAAAAAAAAAACTAGTTCAGATCATTAGAAATGCAAAGTAAATCAACTTGAAATTTTCTTTGTTAGCAATACTAATGGAGAGGTTATCATTAAGCCAGGGGTTCAGTTCAACTGGAGCTTAAATGAAGGGGAAATTGTGTGCTTCTACCCAGGGCTCAGTGTCTAAAACCCAAAGTCAAGTTATGAAACGCCTCACAAAGTGATGAAGCATTAAGTGGAAACTGCTGACCCCATAGAGCTAGCTCTTATTGGCACCAAAGGGGGAAGATTCTACTCACTGTAGTATCTAGACCTAGAAGGGCTGTCAAAGTCAGTCACTGCTTTTTCAAATGGACTTTACATTTTCGGTCAAAATTTTTTGCATATCACTACACTGTCATATCTCATCTGGTTTTCCCATGTCTCCTCACATAAAAGAATCTTTTGACTAGAAATAAAACATTCCCAAATCCCTTTTTCCTTTACCAGCTCTAAAACAAAACACAGTTATTATGGAAAGCCAGAAGGAGCACCAAGAAGGAATCAAACCTTTAATTTTTATTTAACTTTCCCATAAATCTCGATTTGGGGGTTCCTATAGTGATGAGAGTTCCTTGAAAATTGCAGGGGGAAATGTAGAATTCCCAGATTGACAACAAAAAATACACACTTCTTGTTAAAAATTTCTTCAGAGAAATGTGAAATTTTCGAACATCTTGAAGCATGACTCTGGTTGCAACTAACCTAAACATAAATATCTTTCAATTGTCCCATAATAAATATTCTTTCTTCAGGACGGGTGCTCAAACTAAATGAAATGATTGTTTAGGTTCAATATTCTGATTTAGTTCTGGTTTATTAGTTTTTTAAAAAACATGTGAGCTTAGGTCTGGCTCAAACAAGTTCTTTAGGCTTACTTTGAAATGGTTTAAATTCAGTTGACAGTTCAGTTAAAAAAAATAACAATAAGATCAGGTTCATATCAGGTTTAGCAAACCTTGCAGTTTCATATGGTTTGGGATTGAAAGGTGTGTTCAGGTCAAATCTGGGCCTTGGAGGCCCACTCGATGCCCCGGGGTGGCACATACGAAGAGACAGCAAGCTGAGTTTTATTCAGTGCCTCTTAAGCAAGGGAAGAAAAGGGGAGCAGTGGTCTACTTTGTGAGGAGGAAAAGAGGGGCCCCAGTCTTCTGCAATTCAACCTGAGAAGTAGCTGGACTGTGAAACTTGAGATGGCGGCATTTGAACCAAGAGAGGTTGGGGGCTGGGTAGAGGAGGAAGGAAGATGGTCACAGGCCAATTTCTTCTCTTTACAATTCCTTCCGCATTACCCAAGGCCAGTCCCAGGAGGCACACCCACTTCTGCTGCCAGGAAGAGTCATCTCCCACCCCAACACTCTTCCTTGCCTAACTCAACTCAAGTGGCACTTTTCAGACAAGCTTTCCCGATTCATTTCTGAAATTTGATCCCCATGCTATACATGCTCATATCTCCCTTTATTTTTCCTTCATTGCTCTAATTACAACTGGTGTTACACAAATACTTGTGTGGCTAACGCTCATAGTTGGTTTTGGTTTCCTTCGTTAGACCATTTGCTCCATCAAGTTAAGAACAACGAGTGTTTTTAAATCTTCTATTCCCAGCCCTGAAGCAGAGGGCTTGATACATAGTAGCTGCCCAATAAATAGGTGTTGAACAGGTAACACTCCGCTTGCAAATGTCAATCCCATCCATTAATGGCTTTTCCCATCTTCAAGTACTATCTTACATTCTCAATACCCTTGGATGGGTTACATCTTCAGCAGTTGGCAGAAATAATAAAAGCCATTGCTTACCGAGGCCTTAATATGTGCTGGATATGGAACTAAAGACATTATTTAATCTTGTAATTTCAACACTGTGAAGTGTATAAAATTATTATTTCTGTTACTATAAGTGAAGAATTCAAGCCTGGATTAAGCCGGGGAGCAAGACACATCTTGGTGTGGAGTAGGGAAAAGGGGGTTGGTGAGATGTGTGGAGAGAAAGGACAGAGAGATACAGTGAAGGTAGGAATGTGCCAGCGATCATTCCTTATATCACCATCTTCTCAGAGTCAGCCCTGTCTATGCCACTTAATAACAACGCATAGCCCATAAGTGTGGCTGCTATCTGCAGCGCTGGACAAATATTCCATAGTTGAATCCTTTTTCCTGGTGCTCAAAGGAACGAGAAAATAGCAGATCAAAGGAGAATACTGAAAAGAGATTTGACTCTGTGACCCTTATTGTTTAATATCTATGAAATATGTTCTTTCTCTTTGCTTCTAAAAAATTATGGCTAAGACCTGGGTGGTCAGAATAGATAAGTCTCTGGCCCTCTTCCAACCCTGTGACTTTACAATTCTATGTTGCCATAATAATTCCCATATATCCTGTCAATGGACTCGTACTTCCCTCAGACTGAAGATTTATCTAGCAACCGAGGTCGGTCCTCACAACATCTAAAACGTCGTCTAAAATGGATGGTGTCTCAAAGATATGTTTTGAACCTCTATTTATGTACCACCAAGATAAATAAGTAGGAATTTGGCAATTAAAAAGTTAATTGGGTCAGTTGTGACAGCCACACTTTTTTGGCATCTCATTCCCATCCTCACAGCCATGATGAGAAGCAGCTCCTCTGGATTTCGTCGTTTAACACTTTAACTCTTCAGTGACATCTGGTAGACCCACGAAATTGCAGAGCGTGCCTTTCTCCTGCACCTCGGCAACTCTCTCCTCTTCTCTCTAATTCTGGGGTTCTGTAAAACTGCACTGATAAAACACTGGTCGAAAGCTTGACAATTGTACTGACATATATTTTTGTATTATAACTTTTTAAGCATGGGGGGGTTTCTGCTAGTGAACGGAAATGTAGAAGTGTCTCAGAGGGTTTTAACTACTCAGACTGTAATTATTTGGGCATAACTCAAAATTGCTGGACTAGAGACAGATTTGAGGCATGAATACATTTGAGAAATAATTATGTTAAATTTAGATGGTTGTGCTGAAGTAGAGAGAGCTGCTCGTTTAGGGCTAGACCCATAACTCCTGGATTTTCCAATTTATACAAAAAAAGCGAGGCCAATAATTATCTTGTTCAGCTGCTTTCCTACTGCCCCAAGTTTTTCCACTTCCATCTCAATTCACTTACCTATCCCATGAGGAAGCAGGAAATTATAAAGTGCTCTCCCTTGGGCCACATGGCAACCTCTCCCCTCTCATTTTGCAATAATTTCCTTTTGTAAACCTCTAGTTATTTAAAGTGATATGTTTTAGTAAAAGAGAAACAAGAAAGGAAGTCATAATAATACAAAGACATTGCATCGTCATATCTTGGTTTTACAGGAACTTTGAAAGAGAAAAATCCATAAATATGCCAAAGGAAAAGGTTAATGAATGAATTACTTCCACTTTGGCAGTCATTGCAACTAACACACACGCACACACACACACATACACTTGCACAAAGAATGGAAGAGAACATGAATTAGAAGAGAAAAAAAAGTGAGACATATTCACAATATTAAATTCAACAAAAAGAATCCAACAGACCAGGGCTATAGGCTTAAGTGAGCTTCTTTAAATATTTTTATTTCATTATTAATATTTTATCAAAAAATGATAGTTTTAGCACAAATTCCAATTTTCAAAGCGTGCATGGCTCCAACACTGAGGTTATCTTGTTTGGCATTAGAATAGCTCATGTCTACATTAAAGCTGGAATCTTAGAAGTGACATAAACAGGCCTTTTTCTATAAAGATAAAAGGCTAAGCTTTAAAGGATTTTATATTTATAGATAAATGTTTCCATAGTAATCAGTACTATAAAACTTGCTGGTGTCAGCAGTCCTTTGCATACAGAAATGGCTCATATTAAAATGAGCTAGATTCAGAGAATCAAATGTAGATTCTGTTACCTTAAAAAAAAAAAAAAAAAAGACTTCTGTGAGAAGACCAGAAGTTTTTTTGAATTTTGTTGGAAACTCCTCTACTTTTGGTCACATGTGCCATGTACTCCCACGGAACACACAAGGGATGAAGGCTTGACCTTTGAAGACAACATGGACCATGATGGAAAGTAATTTAAAACAACACACTCATTATTACATCCTCAGATGATGAGCTTGGAGCTATGTATTTTTGATTTTCCCAGCGTCTGAGGTCAGTTTTGTTTTAGGAAGAAAGGAAGTTCAGGAAGAGGGAAAGCAAAGAAGGAGGCAGATTAAAAAGAAAAGACAACTGAATTGCTTTAATAATAGAGTCAGAAATGCATGGGATAAATATCACTCAGAAGAGTATAAAACAGGTAAGGAACCTGTTTTTAACATTTATGGTTATCTCAGCAGAAGTAGAAACATATGTTTACCAGGAGACATGTACAAGAACATTCATAGCAGCCCTATTCATAACAGCCTCAAACTGGAAACTATCCAAGGCTCTACCAACAATAGAACTGAGATAAGTTGAGGTGTGTTTACAGAATAAAATAACATAAAATGAGAATGAATAAACTATTGCTACATACAAAGAAGAGAGGCACACAAAAAGTACACATTGTATGATCCCATTAATGTAGAGGTAAGAAATGGACTGAGCTAACCTATGTGTTAGAAGTCAAGACAGTGATTACCTTTAGGGTAGGCAGTGACTGGGAAGGGAAAATGGAGGTTTCTGGGGCCCTGATAGTGTTTTAAACTCGGTACTGGTTGTATTGGTGTGTTCACTTTGTGAAAATTTGTCAAGCTCTACATTCAAACTTTATGCACTTTTTTGCATGTATATCATACTTTAATAAAAAGGAAAAAATACAGCATGGAGGTGGCCTGAACATTTTTCAATAAATGAATGTGTGTGTGTGTGTGTGTGTGTGTGTGTGTCTGTGCTTCCATTGTAATCAGCTCAGTTTTATCTGTCCTGGATACTTCCTCATTTCTGTTTCTCTCGTCCAGCAACCATTTAACCATTTGACACTCATAAGAAATTACTTTCATAAGGCCAAGGATGCGTGTGTGTGTGCCTACTCCAACCCCAGTTCCCCACCTCTTAACGTTATCTTTGGAGACACATATTCAGTTGTTCAGCTATGCAAAAGCCACCAAAGTCTGGGACTTTTTGGGGGGAAAAAAAGAAATTTTTAAATAAAGAATGAATCTATGTTGCAGTACACACAGAAGGTCACAGGAGTGTTAAGTATAGGGCGGGAAAAGTGCTTCCTTTTCAAAGACGTTGTCCGGGGCTGCCCACAGGCTCTGCTGGGAGCATGCTGTGCTCAGAGGGGTTGGCGGGTGGAGGTGAGACAATGTCTCCATTGGCTCTTCCTTCGGGGTCTCGAGTTGGTCGTTTTCTTGGGTTTCCATGTGGTACTCAAGGGTCTGATAAATGGAAAATTAATTGGGAACTTTAAAAAACATCTTATTCCAGGGTTTTATACTGCTTGTTCTGCAAAGCTTTTAACTGAGACAAATACTCTTTAAAAAAAAAAAATTCTTCAGAATCAGAAGCAGTGGGCTATGAAGAGGGAGTAGTGAGGGTGCAGTGCTAAGGAGTATAGGCACTAGAGCCTCTAAGTGACTGTGTGTCCTCAGGCAAAGTACTTTGCCTCTGGGGGCCTTAGTTTCCTTCTGTTTGTTTTAATTTTTTTTAAATCTTCTTATTAATTAGATGATTGATTTTTTTACTTTTGATGTTAACTAGCATCAAAAATGTCCATTATATCTAGTGTATGTAGTTAGTTGGAAAATGCAAAGATATTAAACTATCTTCTCTGATACAGCATATATACTTATGTATACTTCGTATGCTTTTCTTCTGGCCGCTCTGCCCTGTGGGATCTTAGTTCCCCCACCAGGGACTGAACCCGGGCCCTTGGCAGTGAGAGCACGGAGTCCTAACCACTGGACTGCCAGGGAATTCCCTTTTTAAAAAAGTTTTTATTTTAGGGCTTCCCTGATGGTGCAGTGGTTGAGAGTCCGCCTGCCGATGCGGGGGACACGGGTTCGTGCCCCGGTCCGGGAAGATCCCACATGCCGCGGAGCGGCTGGGCCCGTGAGCCATGACCGCTGAGCCTGCGTGTCCGGAGCCTGTGCTCCGCCACGGGAGAGGCCACGACAGTGAGAGGCCCGCGTACTGCAAAAAAAAAAAAAAAAAAAGTTTTTATTTTATTTTGGACTATAGTTGAGTTACAATGTTGTGTTAGTTTCAGGTGTACAGCAAAGTGATTCAGTTATACATATACATGTATCTATTCTCGTGTAATGGTTAGCACTCTGGACTCTGAACCGTAGTGTCTTAGCTGTGAGATGGGGGAGGATGACAGAACATTCCTCCAATGATCACTGTAAGGGTTAAATGAGATCATAGTAGAGTCAGGAGGTCATGACGTTCTGGCACAAAGCACAGTGAACACTCAGTAGTTGTTAGCTATTGTTACTATTAGATTATTGCCCTTGAGAACTTTTCAGCTTAAAATCTGGATTTTTCCACTGCATGGGGCTTATTTAAAAAATGGAATCGTGGCTGTCCATATTAGAAGGTCGCCAAATATCATGTATAATCTTCAAATAACCACAGGTACACTGGCGATTCTTTTCATGGGTGAAAGCTGAACCCTCAGTTTCAGAGCCACTGTGAAAGAGTCATGACGTGTGTCGGAGGCCAGTTTCCAAAACGACCACAGAAAAGAAGTTTTTCAAACCTCAGCTTTTCCTTTGTTTCTCATTTCGTTCCTTTTGGTCTTGTCTATTCTCTGCTCTCACCCCTTCACCTTTCCCATCCGGGCTTGCTTCCTGACGTTGGTGGACGTTTAGGAGTCAAATATATGCCAACATCAGGAGGCTAAACTGACACTGAGGGAATTAGTCATGAAAGGAAGGACAAAATGAGACCAGAGGAAGGGACTGTGTGTGGGCAGGATTCATTTGTGTGCACACATAATACTTTTTGACTGTCTCTTGAGATGCATTGCACGGCAATTTTGCTGCCTGTACTCAAATATATTTAATAACCCTCATTGCATATCTATTTTTTTTCTTCTTTCCTTTTTATTGTATCCGTATGAAATGATGGATGCTAAATAAACCTATGTGGTAATCATTTCACAATATGTGTAAGTCAGTCCGTCACCTCATTGCATTTCTAATCATGTTGCCCATAAGGAAATTTCTATCCTGAGATATGACAGAGGCACGACAGCCATAAGGACTAAATACTGGCGAAACAAAGAGTAAAATATTTTGCCTGCTGTGCTGGCCTTCATATTTGACCAAAGCAAAACAAAAACAAAAGCAAACAGAAACAAAAAACTGACAGTTTCCTTAGGATCCAAAAAAATGCTAATCGCTAGTCTGGCAGGTTTTCCAATATTCCTTTTCACTTCTTTCTCCATTTCCCTTTCTCAAGGAAAATAAGAAATATAAATGCCAGAGTTCCATAAAAAGAAAGCTTTTTCCTTTCCTTTTTTTTAGCCACATATTGATGTGAGAGCAGGTAAGCAAGGTTTTGTGACAAAATTGTGGTTCTTCAGTTTTATATCATCGAGAAATCTAGGTAATTGAGATCCATAGTCAGATTTGCCTGTATCTACGAATTTAACAAATTGTACAGGTCGGGTCATGATCTCCTGCTATGGCTTTGCATGACTGAGCCATAGCATGAGATTGCTTAGCTGAAAACACTACGTTGCATTTTCAGGCATATCTTTCAACACATGTGGTGCGTTCATGGCTTGTGGGCTCCTGAAATCTTACCATGCTTTGAACCAGAGGTACCCACACAAATCCTTATCACAGAGGTGAAACTTGCCCCAGGCCCAACTGCTCTTATAATATCGTGGCAACATCTGGATGGACAAGAAAATGTAGTTAAAATCTGAATTCAGAGCAAATTCCATATGAGATGAAACTGGGGCTAACGTTATAGAAATAGGAGATGGAATAAGTTACCTAATGGTATATTCACTGTGTAGCTTCATTCTCTAAATTTTGATGACTCATGTAAAAGAAACATCTGTGAACTTAAAGATGGGATGAGCGAAAGTAGAGAAAGATGGAGATCTTTTGCAAACAAGCCAAACCGTGCTTTCTACAGCTTTCTACATGCATGTTACACAGGAAGTTCATTGTATTGAAGGGCCGGCTATAGACCACAGAGACCCACACATTGTGGCAGATTAATATTTTGATATATTAATCAAGGTTTTCCCATGTGCATTTTCTTTTCCTGCTTATTTTCTTCATTCAGGAAACTTTCCAATGCCTCAAGAAAAGTAAAAAAAAAAAGAATCAAACCGCTGGCTGTGGGAAGTTTCAAAAGTTTAGGTTAGAAATTGTGCTGGTGGTTGTATAACTCTACAAATACACTAAAAGATATAGAATTGTACACTGAAAATGGATGAGTTGCATGGTCTCCGAGTTATATCTCAATAAATTTGTTTTTAAAAAAGGTACAAGTTTAGATCAGGCCATAAACCACAGATTTGCAAGAAGAGAAAGAATCAAGCTACCCTGTATTCAAACTAAATAAATATTTTTTTTGACTCAGGAAGGAGAGCAGTTTAAAGTACAGGGTTTATGATGTAGCGTGCTAGAGAAACAGGCCTCCTGGGGTCTCCACTTCCCCAACCACACGCCAACTCTTAGGAAGTGGGTAGAAATTTCCAGATAGTTTTGAGGAATGTGAGAACAGGGAGAAATCTGCTTTATTTTCTTGTAGTCCAAAACTCCAGAGCAGAAAGGCCTATAGAGGTGTTCAGGCACTTGGCAGTGAGAGAGCCTCACGGAGTTTGCTGCAACCCACAGTTGTGTGATACCAGAGGAATGTTTCCCGATATCCAAGAGAACTCAGACATGGCACAAAAAGCCCAGGGTTTGAAGGGACAAGGAGTTTATAGCAATAATCTGTGTGGACTAATGACCAAAGACCAGATAACAATGAGGGCATCCCAGCAGGCGACAACATGGGTACATTGCAAAGGAGAGGGGCACAGGTCCACTTCCAACCCCACGTCCTGGTACCACATAATCCTTCCAAATCTCAAAAATAAAAAGAGAAAAATAATAAATGCAGGACAGGGTGTGGAGAAAAGGGAACCCTCCTACGCTGTTGGTGGGAATGTAAATTGGTGCAGCCACTATGGAAAACAGTATGGAAGTTCCTTAAAAAACTAAAAATAAAGCTACCATATGATCTAGCAATCCTACCCCTGGGCATATATCTGGAGAAAACTTAAATTCGAAAAGATACATGCACCCCAATGTTCATAGCAGCACTGCTTACAATAGTCAAGACATGGAAGCAACCTAAATGTCCATTGACAGATGAATGGATAAAGATGTGGTACTTATATACCCAGTGGAATGTTACTCAGCCATAGAAAGAATGAAATAATGCCATTTGTAGAAACATGGACGGACCTAGAGATTATCATACTAAGTGAAGTAAGTCAGACAAAGACAAATATCATATGATATCACTTATATGTGGAATCTAAAAAAATGATACAAATGAACTTATTCACAAAACAGAAACAGACTCATAGACATAGAAAACAAACCTATGGTTACCAAAGAGGAAAAGAGGGGGGAGGGATGAATTAGGAGTTTAGGATTAACAGGTATACACCACTACATATGAAATCAACAACTAGGTTCGACTCTTAGCCCAGGGAACTATATTCAATACTTGTACTAATCTATAATGGAAAAGAATCTGAAAAAGAATATATATATAAAACTGAATCACTTTGCTGTACACCAGAAACTAACACAATATTGTAAATCAACTATACTTCAACAAAAAAATCAAAAGCAAAACAAAACCAAAAAACAACCCTAAAGCAAATGGAGGAAGCCCTGAACTGACTGAGGGTAAGTCTTTTGCCTTCAGTTTTAAACAAATGAAGAAAGTCCCATTGATTGAGCACTGAGTTTGGAGATGAAAATTTTGGCTAATATAGGGTTCTTTTTACATCAGCATATGAAATCATGAGAGCCTGTGGTCCTGAGTGCTACAAGCTCTAGTGGGCTGGTTTTTACAGAGGGTGGGGAGAGATTCTTCTGCCATCTCTGCCTCTTGAGGTAGATCAACTGGGCATTCCAGACTCAGGAGGGAAGAATCAGGAAATTAAAGATACATTTACATTTTCTTTTTAAGAAATGCTATAGCTGAATTACTTTCTCAATAAAGGTCTCTTTCCCTGAAAGGTTACACTACAATGACATCAAGTCATTTCATGGGTTGAGTTATTCTATTAAACCTTGAACAATCTGTTTAGAATGGCTTTGAGCTAGAAAGGAAAAAGTATATTAGAATGTTTATTACAGGGTTTTTCCATGTGAGTCATATTACAAACTGCCATTCGATTTATCCATGTGTGCTCTTGATTCTTTCTCTTCTTCCATCTCAAGTGTTACTTCTTGGTTCCTTCAGCTGTACTTTCTTACAAATCAGAAGTCAGTGCTCTCAGAAAATGTACATGTTTGGTATCTACCATTGATAAAATCACATCTTTCTCCTGCAATTACCCCATTTTTCTGTTCTCCTGCCTATCTGAATATGAATCTCTCAAAAGAAAGATCTATGTACATAAATTCCTCGTCTCCCATTTATATTTCAATTATCTACAATCTAATTTCTTTTCTTTTCTTTTTTTTTTTGCGGTACGCGGGCCTCTCACTGTTGTGGCCCCTCCCGTTGCGGAGCACAGGCTCCGGACGCGCAGGCTCAGCGGCCATGGCTCACGGACCCAGCCGCTCCGCGGCATGTGGGATCTTCCCGGACCGGGGTACGAACTCATGTCCCCTGCATCGGCAGGCGGACTCTCAATCACTGCGCCACCAGGGAAGCCCTCTAATTTCTTTTTAAAAAAATTATTTATTTATTTTTGGCTGCATTGGGTCTTCGTTGCTGCGCGGGGCTTTCTCTAGTTGCAGCGAGCGGGGGTACTCTTTGTTGCAGTGCACGGGCTTCTCATTATGGTGGCTTCTCTTATCACGGAGCATGGGCTCTAGGTGAGCGGGCTTCAGTAGTTGCAGCATGCGGGCTCAGTAGTTGTGGCTTGTGGACTCTAGAGCGCAGGCTCAGTAGTTGTGGCACATGGGCTTAGTTGCTCCTCGGCATGTGGGATCTTCCTGGACCAGGGCTCGAACCTGTGTCCCCTGCATTGGGCAGGCGGATTCTTAACCACTGCACCACCACGGAAGTCCCTACAATCCAGTTTCTACTCCAAGCACTTTTTTGGGGGGCTGCACCGTGCGGCTTGTGAGATCTTAGTTCTCCTACCAGGGATCAAACCTGTGCCCCCTGCAGTGGAAGAGCAGAGTCCTAACCACTGGACCTCCAGGGAATTCCCAACTCCAAGCACTTTCAAAGGAAAGGCATAATCACTTGTCAGCATCACCAGTGAACTCCATGATTCCCAATTCAATGGACTCTTTCCTATTCACAATGCATGCAGTTTTGCAGCAGTGTTTGTTACAGGTAAATACTGCTTCTGTCTTGAAATTATGTCTTTTCTTGGCTTTTGAAAAAACGCACTGTTTTGATTTTCCTTTTACTTTTCTGGCATTCTCTTTTGCTGGATCCTTCTCCTATAACTAATCTCTAAATAGAATTCAAGGCTCAAATAGGAAGCCTCTTAACTTCTTTAAATAATCCACTTGGAAATCTCATCATTCCCATGGGCTTAAATACCATCTTAATTTTGATGACTCCAGAACTTACCTCACTTCTGAGCTGCATACTCACGCACCACATCGCTTATTTAAATAGGATACCTTACAAACATTTCAAACTCAGCATATCCAAAATGGAATTCTTGATTTCCTCCTCAAAACTGTTTCCCCATCAGAAGATCCAGTCTTCCCCTTCTCAGTAAATGTCACCACCATCCACTCAGTTTCTCAAGTGAGAAGTACAGGTGTCATCCTTGATTTTTTCCTTTTCCTCACGCCCCACGTCCATACAACAGTAAGTCTTGCCAAATCTATCTCCAAAGTACATCTTAATCAGTTTGTTTTTCTACATCTCTTCTGCCCCCACCACAGACTAGTTCACTGTCATCTCACTGCATGGGCTATTTTAGGCTTGATTGATCTCATCTCTTCCATTCTTACCCCTCATCCTGCCATGCTCAATACAGCAGCAATAATCAGCTTATTAAAATATAAATTTTGTCTGATGTCACTCCACTGCTTTGGTGTCTTCCCATAGCTCTTAGAATGGAGTCCAAAGCCCTTATCATGGCCTGTGAGGTCCTGTTCACCTCCCCAATCTCAACTCACACTGCCCCTGCTCTTCCTCAGTATGTTCCCACCACTCTAGTATCTCTGGGTTTTTTTTTTTTAATGTCTCAAGTCCTCCTTTCTGAAAATGCTTCAAATTACTGTTTTCTCTGCCTGGAATGCTCTCATCCTCCAGGCTTCAAGCTAAATATCAACTTCTCAGAGATTTCCTTCATGATCTGTTATTTTTTTTTAATGTCTGAGAATTCTTTTTTCAAAAAAAAAATTTTTTTTTGGCCATGCCCTATGGCATGCAGGATCTTAGTTCCCCAACCAGGGATCGAACCTGTGCCCCCGCAGTGGAATCTTGGTGTCCTAACCACTGGACCGCCAGGGAATTCCCCTTGACTTGCTATTTAAAGTAGGCATCTCTCTGTCTGACTTACTTCACTTAGTATGATAATCTCTAGGTCTATCCATGTTGCTGCAAATGACATTATTCTGTTCTTTTTTATGGCCGAGTAATATTCCAGTGTGTGTGTGTGTGTGTGTGTGTGTGTGTGTACACATATATATACCACATCTTTTTTTTAACATCTTTATGGAATATAATTGCTTTACAATGGTGTGTTAGCTTCTGCTTTATAACAAAGTGAACCAGTTATACATATACATATGTCCCCATACCTCTTCCCTCTTGCATCTCCCTCCCTTCCACCCTCCCTATCCCACCCCTCTAGGTGGTCGCAAAGTACCAAGCTGATCTCCCTGTGCTATGCAGCTGCTTCCCACTAGCTATCTATTTTACATTTGCACATATTCTTTATGTGGAATCCTAGAAAATAATACAGATGAACTTATTTACAAAACAGAAATAGACTCACAGACATAGAAAACAAACTTATGGTTACCAAAGGGGAAAGGTGGGGCAGGGAGGGATAAATTGGGAATTTGGGATTAACAGATATATGCTACTATATATGCAATAGATAAATGAGGTCCTATTGTATAGCACAGGGAACTATATTCAATATCTTGTAATAACCTAAAATGGAAAATAATCTGAAAAATATATATATGTATGTGTAACTGAATCACTTTGCTGTACACCTGAAACATTGTAAATCAACTATACTTCAATTTTTTAAATTAATTAATTAATTAAAAAACAAAGTAGGTCTCCTAATTTTCTATCTTAAGCCCCTTTCCCTTAATTTCATAACACTTAAATGCTAATTGTAACTACTGTACTTATTCTTGTCTAATTTTTGTATCTTTCTCCTTCACCAAAATACAAGCTCCAATATGTACAAAAAGTAAACCATGATCATTATGTTCCTTATTATATTCCTAGAGATTAGCACAGGGCCTGGCACATAGTAGGTACTCAAAAAACATTGATTAGTATTATCACAATAGAAATCGAGTTCATATCCTCACGCATTTGTAGATAGATAGAGAGGTAGATAGGTAGATAGGTAGGTAGATAGATAGATACATACATACATACATACATAGATGTGCACATGTAAGAGAGAAAGAGAAAAGTACATATCTGTGTAAGCATACATACCCACACCCAAAAAGACAGTGGCTGTGGCATATGCACCGTTTGATTTAAACATGATATAGAGATAACATATATTCAGTAATACTATCACTTATCTACTTGTGGGGTTTGTTGAAATAATGATCTCCAAATTTCATCTTTCTACCTATACCATTATTAAAGTGTTTAAAACTTTATCAACCTTATCAAAAGAGGTGATTAACCAGGACTTGATAATGTGTCACATTACAGTAGGAGCTCAATTATATATTTGTTAATGGAAGTTTACATGTTCGAATACTTACTTGAATTTCATTTTCTCACTTCCCTATTTTCATTTGGATACGGCTTACTTACTTCAAATTTGGTCCAACGCTTTATACACGTGTCTGCGTGCTATAGGAGAGTGTGTCATCGTTCTCTGCTGATAACGTTCCAACATTCCTTCTTCCCGTATATTACTTTCTTTGGGTATGAAATTTACTCTAAATGACTTTCAGAAAATGTCCCACCATAATCAATAAAAAGGAAAAGTATCTGTTTCCATCAGAGAATATATTTCCCATGTCTTGTGTGATCAGGTAGGGGGCTGTAGCTGCTGCCTGGTTTCTAGCATCTAGTGTTCCTGGGGACTCCTGGGGAGTCTCTCATCTCAATAATTACCCTGCCTTGGGTCTGTAACGGTTAATTTTATGTGCCAGCTTGGCTGGGCCATGGTACCAATATATGTGATCAAACATTAGTCTGGATGTTTCTATGAAGGTCTTTTTTAAGATGAGAGTAACATTTAAATCCATAGATTTTGAGTAAAGCAGATTCCCCTCCATATTGGGGATGGCCTCATCCAATAAGTTAAAGGCCTTCAAAGAGAAAGACCAACCTCCCCCAAAGAAGGGGGAATTCCGACAGCAGACTGCTGCTGGACTCATACTACAGCATCACCTCTTCCCTGGGTCTCCAGTAAGCTGGCCCACACTGTAGATTTTGGACTTGCCAGCCTTCACAATCACATGAACCAGTTTCTTAAAATAAATCTCTCTCTCTATCTATCTACACACACATACACACACACACACGCACACACACACACGCACACACACACACGCACACTTCTATTGCTTCTGTTTCTCTGGGGAACCCTAACACTGTTTCCATCACCAAGCCGTTTTCAATTGGCTACCCATTTTTAAGAGTACCCTAGAAGCTGCTAACATAGAGCCAAGACTAGGGCTCATTTTTCCTCTTTTAAACTTTCACAAAGAGTAAGACTTACTGTAATCTGGGTAAATGGACAGAGTGTTCTCTGCTGTGGAACACATTAGACTCTGCGGCCTCGAGACTCACCCTGATCACCCTTTCCACCAACGCGAAGGCATCGTATTCTGTATATAATGTCATAGCAGAGAGCTAGAGCTGGACAATGCAAGTTCTCTGCTTTCTGCTCCTCTGTTGACCAGTCATATTGACTTTGACCAGGTCAAGAACTTTTCATTGCTTCAGTTTCCCCATCTCCTTGTATAACGCTTCTTTCTCCAATATTCTGAGCTCCTTCCATAAGCAGGTGCCCCAGAAGAGCAAGTGTGGCTATTGATCTGGTCCTACAGTCACAGAAAGGCTCCAAATAACACACCTGAACCCATTACCCTGCTTTGTTACACATTAAAAGCCTGGAGATTACCAGAAGTATTTGGTTTGGGTTGTTCTTTGAAAGATATGACTGTTCCCACAAATATGCATAGAATATTCGTGGAGGACTCTTGAATCACAAAGGCAGGTCCTTCCCTCTTCTTGCCACAGTCTTTGATGGTGGTAAGGAATGTGTTTACTCAAGTTCACAAAGGAGAGCTTGGTTTGCTCTGTTTTAGCAACAGATTAGAATTTTCAAAGAAATACTGGCGTGGGTCATTTATTGGAATAAGCTTTGAAGCCATGCTGAAATCTTATCAGTGTGTCAAGATGTAAAAACTCCCACCTGTACATCTCCCTCCCAAGAGCTCTTTTGAGCAGCTGCCACCTCCTCCTTCGCTTGCTGATTATGTGTGAACAGAAGCAGAGCATATACTCAGCGCTGGGCACTAGAGACCACGGTAAGTCATTTCTATCTCCTCGTGGCCTATCTGGTAGGTAGCTTCAAAGCAAACATGAATTCCTAGGGATGTATTATAAATATATTATGTGATTAAAGTGTGCTGGCTCACCTGCAGTGGATTTGTACTCACTCTCTCGGAACCCCCATTTTTCCAGCCATAATCTTCCCAAAGGGAAGGCCTTGCTCACTGGGCTCTTTTTAAAAGGTGTGCAAATCTCAACACCGCAACCATTTAATGCCACAAACGTGATTGTAAAGAGAGCGCAACAGAATGAAAATACTGTCTTTTCATTACCCATCAACAGAAAGAAGGCTTATGTGTAATACACCCGTTGCAGGCGGGTCTAGTGTGTATATTCATTCGTTCAGGAGACACAGCAAATTCCTTCACTTACAAAACTGTACAAAATAAGGTCAAAAGTCAGCCCAAAAGTACCTTGTGAAGAAAAGGTCCTCCAAAGAAGAATCGACCTCCCGCTAACTTTTGACCGTTACAGCTTTCTCTTCTAGGCAGTTTCTCTGCAGACCAACCATAAACCTCTGGTTTTTAGAACAATTCAGCTCATGTGGGGTAATTGCGTTTGAGGGCATTCACAGAGTATGCTGTCATATTTTAACTTCAGAACTTCTTTGGGTTGAACAGGAGTTCTCCCCATCTCTCTAACTGCATCCACCCCAAGCTGCAGGCGGCTGAACTTCATTCTGTAAAATCCTCATCGCCAACACACGAAAACCAGAACTAAATCCAGAAAGCGTCAGACAGCGGGGCCGGTGGACAATGAAATCAAGACACACCTCTGATCTAACTTCATGCTTACATATATTTTGAAAAGGGAAAACTTCAAGCAAGCACGGCATAGGTTTTTACTTTCTGGCCTACACGGCAACACTTCTCTTCCACTCTCCTGGAAAGCTGAGCAAAACCTCTTTCACAAATAACACCCAAGAAGAACTTACCGCCTAAGTGTTATTTTCCCAGCTCAACGTCACAATTACTTAGTGTGCTGAGCACTATACGTCTTTTAATTTCCTATAATCCCTCCCCATAGTATAATGTGGAATTCCATTTATTCTATTTTAAAAGGGATGATGTCATCCAGGGTGGAAACTATGACCTGATTGAAAGTAATGAAGTCTTGCTATGTCTCAGACTGGGCTCTGGCACATGGCAAAGTATAAATTAAACTCTTCTGCAGACATTTGATCTCTTGCTATGAAAAGGGATACTGTGTTTCCTCTGTTTAACAGTATTCTCTGTCCACTGTGAAAAGAAGCCTGTTTGCTTAAAAAAGTGTGGCATATTTTTTCCACTATGAGTGGAACAGCAAATGAAATCACAGCACACCCCAAATATAGTTCCAATAGTCTATAGGAATTGTACATCGATCAAGAGAAGCCTGTGTTGAAATTGGGGTTACTTAATATGAGAGGAATAATTTAATAATATGACTGAACACAACCGCATCTCTGGATGCTAAGAAGGGCAGCTCCTGTTGAGTGTCCACCTGCAGACAGCTCTGTGCAAAGCAAGTTAAACAGAAACAGTCATGCCTTCTAATTCCAGCCCATCTCCCTGCACCCCAGAGGCTTCCCACACACAAAGTTAGGATATCACCATTACCGGTGGGACCTTATTCTAAAAGTGCATGCATGCTTTATCGATTGAGTAGAAACACTCTCTCTTCTCTTTGCTGCTGCAGATCCTATGTGCTTTATTAAAATTGTAATTGTTCCTTGTGAAAGGATGTAAACTCTGAAAATTTCTCTGATAGCATGCGACGAAAATGCCCTACGATAAACCTTTCGTTAGTCTCTGGCATGTGGTAGGTGCTGTTTGGATTGAGTGAACAGGGCTATCACCCTTGAGGGAAAACTCTAGCAGAGATTTTCAAACTCTGCTCTGCCCTGTCTGTGGAGGTGTTTCAGGAGGTACCAAAACACCATTTTCCATTTAACATCAACTCTGTTATCCTCATGACTTGAACTCTCCTCTCCAACCACAGGGAGGCTGGTGAATTAGGAAGGTGCTGATTTAGAGCTGGGAAACCCTGCAGACATGCTCCCCTACCCCACTCCTCTAGTCCCCGATGAAAATATAGCTGTTCCTACTTGTCTATATACTGAGGTTTTGGAAAAAGTATCCAGCTGCTTTAAAACTAGTTTGAAAAAAACCATTGCTGGCAGGCAGGTTTTTGCCTTAGGTAAGTTTTATTTGTAATGGTTTCTATGGAGGGATGGCATAGATGAGGATGATGACAGAGCAGGTACCACAGACCCAAAATTTCACCTTCATTGTCACATAAGCATGTATTTCATTGTATTTGGAAGAAACAAATGATTTATTTTTCTTAACTGAAGCACCAATTACAAATTTATTTCACTTAGTAATGAAAAGAAAATATCGCCTGACCCACAATTTTTTTTTACTGCAAACTAATTGGCAGTACTTTAGTAATCTGGAGACCCAATAAACAAGTTGGCACAGTGCCTTTTTATATTGCTTTCATTCCTTCTACTAAAATAACCTACAAAATTATAGAATGTGTAACCCCAACACTTTCCTCATTATTTTGATGCTACATTATAGCGTCTCTTAATGCTACATATATGGTGAGTTGAAGAATGCTGTCTTACTCAATGTACTCGATCATTTGTGCAATGTTTCCCAAAGTTCCCTGAAGTGCAGGAACAGCTGGTGAGCTTGACAAAAACAGATCCTTGGACCTCAAACCAGACCTACTGAAGCAAAGTTCACAGAGGGCATGTCTAGTAGGCTGCACACCTAACAGGCACCCAGGATGATTCTTATCCTCACAGAAGTGGCGAGAACTACGGGTAGAAGTAAATCAAGTCCAGCCTCAATTAAAATGGGTGATTGCCCATTTCACCCTGAGTGTAGCTCTCCCATTGCAGAGCGGTCATTCAACTCGAGAGGTTAAAACCTGGCTGTCTTGGCGAGTGCACACAGGTGTCTTGCCAAGACACTAGACTAGCTGAAGTGATCAGTTTGGGATCAAAAGTTAAATACTTTACATCTGAATGACATAACAGATACGTACAGAACATATGTTTTTCCAGTGTATGTAACTGTAAGAGCATTTGCTTCACCCAAATATCCCCTTCATCTTAATGCATTGGAAAGAGAAAATAACTACCAGAATATGGCAGCAGAGATGGGGAAAGCCAGATTGTGTTTATCTTGTTTTTGAAAACATTTATTGTGCAATTTTGCATTACCCCCACAGCCCTGGGGGACGCTTCTGAGTTTCCTTCAAACTCCTCGAGAATACCATTCCTCAGACACTAAGGAACTGGTGGTATCGCATGTTTATCCTTTTGAAAGTCCTTCATAAAATGATTGGTGTGTGTCTTCATGGGTGACAAATAACGTCCCTCAACGAATGATACATTAACTTTGCAAGAAAAGGGAAATGTTGAGTGGCTATCTGTGAATTCAAACAGTGTAGACAGTGAAGCGAGGAAAGGCGGGTCAAGAAAATGTATATTGGGCTTCCCTGGTGGCGCAGTGGTTGAGAGTCCGCCTGCTGATGCAGGGAACACGGGTTCGTGCCCCGGTCCGGGAAGATCCCACATGCAGCGGAGTGGCTGGGCCCGTGAGCCATGGCCGCTGAGCCTGCGCGTCCGGAGCCTGTGCTCCGCAAGGGGAGAAGCCACGACAGTGAGAGGCCCGCGTACAGCAAAAAAAATTAAAAAGGAAAACGTATATTACCAGTGTAACGAGATTCACTTTGGGACCCCAAATGAACAACTAACCAGTTAATCACTTCGGAGCTGGAATCGTGCAGACTGGCCAGATTTATCTGCCTCCTTGCCCTTCAAAACCCTTCAGAGGCTCCGAGGCTCCTATAGGATCGAGTTCAAACTACTTAGCCTGGCACAGGAAGTGCTCTGTGGATCCCGCTTTCTCCTTTCTCTTCATCTTCTTTCAGTCCTAAACTCCACTTATGATTCAGCATCAGTAACCCCTTGTAGATTCCTGTAAGGATATTTCCCACGCCTTGCTGGTGCATCACCTCTATCTGGAGTTGCTGCCTTAGCTCCTGTCTTTAGGATCTAGCTTAGGGGTCATCTTCTTGAAGAAGACATCCCTCCTCTGTACTCCGTCTTTGTCATTGAAATAATTGGTGTCACGAAGCTGACTGGCTTTTTTTTTTTTTTTGCGGTACGCGGGCCTCTCACTGTTGTGGCCTCTCCCGTTGCGGAGCACAGGCTCCGGACGCGCAGGCTCAGCGGCCATGGCTCACGGGCCCAGCCGCTCTGCAACATGTGGGATCTTCCCGGACCGGGGCACGAACCCGTGTTCCCTGAAGCGGCAGGCGGACTCTCAACCACTGCGCCACCAGGGAAGCCCCCCGGATGGGCTTTTATGCCCGCAACACCCAGTACAGAGCCTAGCCCATGTAAGGTTCTTAAAAGGACGGCTCTGGACTAAAGGAATCTTCATCAATCTCTAGAGCGTTTGTGAGTAGTTGAAATGATGAGACCAGATCATCCCTCCCAATAGTGTTTTCTGTTGTCTGCTGTCCTTCAGAAATGACCACAGTAATTTTTTCTTCCAGCCTTGGAGAGCCCAGCAGTACAAACAAACGCTCCGTGCACTTCTGATAGCATATATTCTTTGGTATGCAACGTGATTCTTTTTCTGCCTATTACGTGTATGTTGAAAAAATTAGTTGCACCTTTTCCTTTCGAGGTGCTTAGAAACCATGTTGTTTCACATACAAAGGCCTATAGAGCAATGCCCACTGCACTCTGAATGAGGCCTTTGTTCTCAGTGCTGTTTTGGTAGGAAATGGTTGCTATTTAGGTCTCCAAGAGGGAATATAAACTATGCTCACCTAATCAAACAGACCAGTAAATGCAGCAGTTAATCTGACAACTTAAAATTCCTGAGCTGCATTCTGAGAAACAATCTAACACCAACGATCATTTAAAGCCTATGTAAATCATAAGCCTTTTGGTGACTAAGAGGTTTATTGTATTTTATTTCATTTCATTTTATTAATTACTGCAAACGCCTGTTTCTAAATCATATTTCAGCTTGGAGATTCCTTGCTGGTGGAAAAGATAAGAAATCACATTGGAAAATACAGCATGAAAGCCGACAAATACCATCCGTTATCCGGATGTCTAGAGAGGAGGGAGATGGGACGGGTGAAGATATGAAAGGGAAGCGTGACGCTATCATACTGGTGCTCTAGAAAGGGGAAGTGATCCTGAGGACAGGAGAAACCCAAGTGCATGTCTGGGATGCCTAAGGAGCTAGCTGGCCCATTGTTCTGTCTTTTCAGATAGTTACTTCAAATTAATCTGCCCTGTGGTTACAAAAGAAAAAGCAGTACCTGTTTGTTCAAGTTATTTACAATGCCCTCACAAAGTCACCTTGAAGGTTTAGTCACCACTTGAGGAACAAAAGCACTGAAACAATATGTGCATGAAAAAAAAAAATCCACCTTGTTCTTAAAGGTCACATACAATGATAGTTTAAACCCAAGCAACAACAAAAAGATCTCTTTGTTTGAGGGATGGGATATAAATATCACCATTTAGATCCTACCTGTTTGCTAACCATGGCAATAGCCTCTTAAAACTATGTCCTTGCAATATATCAGGGAGCAGAGCCCAACATGCACACAGCATGTATTAAAAGCTCTATCTGAACTATTTCTTCCCTCTTGAAAAAAAAAAATCTAGGGTTTCTGGTTTTTAAAGGAGCCATTGTCGCTTCTGGTAGAATGTTTATTTTACCGTCTCCTGCACAGCGGAGGGCATTTCACCTATAAAGAATGATTATAGAGCACTGGGGCGATTTGAATACTCTAATCAATGCTAGTTAAAGTAGGAATAAATAAACTTTCATGGCACCAGGTTTCCTACCCTTCATGGAAATTATTGTTAATTTATTGAATCAATAATCTTAAAACAATAAATTATGATGCCCTTTGTTTTACTAAGCCCTTCTTGCAGTGTGTTAAAAGCCAGGGCTTTATAAATATTGCAACAGGCGGGGAGGAGGTTTTTTAACCAAGCCTTTGTATGTGGCCGGTTATGCAAGAGATTCACTATAAAAGTGAAAAGTGTATGTGTGTGGTGGAGGTAGGTGGGATGAATTGAATATGAGTAGACACTAATAATAATAACAATAATAATCCCTATACTATTTAAAGTGACTGAGCAAGGATGTTGGATTCTTCTTCTCATTAACTCTGTCACTGTTTGAGATGATTTGGTTTCACCCTTCAGCTGTTCAATAATTATTACTTATAAAAGCATATTTATTGCAAATCAAGGAGAAAGATTTGGGGTTGGTACAGGCTGGAAGTTGCCTGTCCAGAAGGAATCCTTGTCCTCAGTATTTTTCTCTTAGCCACATTCCCAGGTTTTCATCTGTTCTCCACTAAAACCCTTAGGAAAAACAAAACTCCTGGATTTACCAGGGGGTAAGAGGGGGAGGGATAAATTGAGAGATTGGGATTGACATATACACACCACTCTAAATAAAATAGATAACTAATAAAGACCTACTGTAGAGCACAGGGAACTCTACTCAAAACTCTGTAATGGCCTATATGGGAAAAGAATCTAAAAAAGAGTGGACATATGTATATGTATAACTGAGTCACTTTGCTGTACAGCAGAAACTAACACAACATTGCAAGTCAACTATACTCCAATAAAAATGATAAAAAAGAAAATAGGTAAATAAAATGTACAATTCAGAGGTTTTTAGTAAAACAAAACAAAGTGAAACAAAAACCTCCTGGATTCATTTTGAATTTCACATCTCCTACTCCCCTGACTTCTTAAGGATAAGATAGAGTGCCTCAAACGGTGCCTGGCACACGGCTGACTAACGCAAATAGGTTTTCTCTCTGGGGCCATCCTGGGACTGCTTCTCCACCCCACACATGTTTAACAGGTCATAAGAACTGTATCCTTGAAATCTTTCTTAGTTTTCTCATTATGTTTTTACCTTTCATAGCAATCAAAGTATCTTTGGGGTACTTATTCATCCTGTTACAAAACTGTACCCAAATGCAAAGTCTCTGGCTTTAAAAAATAAAATATAATGGAGAAAAGTGCACATTTGGGGTAATATCTGCAGATGAGGCATTACTGTAGAAGCGATGTCCCAGAAGCTCCTAATATCCAAAGCTTTCTGTATAGATTAAGCTCCTCTAATGGCTCTATAGCTTCTATGTACAATTATCTGCTGGCTAACAGCATCCCTTAAAACAGACGTCAGGGATCTTTGAAGCCGAGCTCTGCATACCTTAATTACGGAACCAATTTGGGACACTATTTGTTCCAACATTTTGTAAAGGCCTTCCCTAGATTATAAGAACACATCGAATTCAGGATTATTTTTTTGTGCTTGAAGACTACAGAATTGAATGCAGGCAGTAGGCATGGCCCCCCAGGGTGCTGGCATTTACCACCACATTCTACGGGGGGGGGGGGGGGGGGGGGGCGGGGGGAGGTTTACAGTTTTTGTTACAGGGCTGACCTAAAACCAGAAATATTATTCCCTGGAGCTGAACCTGTGACAGAAGTTCCCAGTCCTTGGGATCCAACTCTGACGATGGGACTGTAATAATTTAGCACCTGAAGGGCCCAACAGGGAAACTAGAAGCTGACCATGTGTTCCATTAGTCATTGGTATACTGCTTTGAGGAATTCCCTGTGAGTTCAGTAAAATTTCAAGGAATCTTCCTGGGATTCTGAAGAGTTCAAGAGAGGCACCTGGACCAAAGGTGGGAAAGGAAACCCAATACGTGTTGAATACCTGCAATAAGCCAGAAGTGGGGACTTCCCGGGTGGCACAGTGGTAAGAATCCGCCTGCCCATGCAGGAGACACAGGTTCGGGCCCTGGCCCAGGAGAATCCCACATGCTGTGGAGCAACTAAGCCTGTGAGCCACAACTGCTGAGCCTGCAAGCCACAACTACTGAGCCTGTGTGCCACAACTACTGAAGCCTGCATGTCTAGAGCCTGTGCTCCCAACAGGAGAAGCCACCGCAGTGAGAAGCCTGAGCACCGCAAAGAGGAGTGGCCCCCGCTAGCCACAACCAGAGAAAAAGCCCACGTACAGCAACGAAGACCCAACGCAGCCAAGGGAAAAAAAAAAAAGCCAGAAGTGATGCTAATCTAACCACATCCTTCTCGAGCTCAACATTGGCAGAGGCCCTCAGTCTGATCCACTTGGAAGAGATGCTCCAAGCAAGGAAATTCCTGGACCAGGTGTGCTTTACAGGAAGGCTATGGTTAAAGGAAGGATTCTAGCCCAGTCCTAAATATATATTCCCAAAGCAGATCAAGGGCTCCTGGAATCTGGTTGCAGAATAAGGGAGAATCGACTCCATGGGTATTAATTACATTCAACTGCTAACAAGACTACTCAGTCAGTAAGGACTGGCTATAATAAACATAAAAGGATGGATAGTACGTACTTGCTACTACGTGGCAAGCACTACCACTGGTGACGTGCGTCTGTGTGTGTATGATTTCATTAGTTCTCACAACAACTCTTTAACTAATGTGTTGCAGTCTCGATTTTAGAAACAAAGAATGGATATTCAGAGGGGTTGAGGGACTTGCCCAAGGTAACACAGTGGCAGAGCCATTAGTCACATCTGGGCCTTCTTCGATTCGAAGTCCATCCTTATGTCACCAGGCCATGCAGACAGATGTCTCCTAAAATTATCTTGTCACTTCAGTCTGTGTATCTTCAGGGACTAGGTAACTTTCTTAGAATTTTCTCTTTTACTCATAGAAATTAATCCAAACCTTGCCCTCATGGATATTCCACTCAAATTCTCATAAAGAAAGAATCAATATCCATTAGGTACAGGATTGCAAGACTTCAGTGAATTCATTCATAAATGGGAAGGTTTGATATTGATTTAACATTAGTGGGTCTATTAATATTAAATTTGATTAATGGTGTTCTTCTGGCATCTTCTGGCATAGCCCTTTGAGGTTTGTTCTCTTCTCCTTAGTGATCAATGGAATGGATTCTCCCTTTTTGTTTGGTAAGAGATTCAGGCTAGCTCAAGAAATGGGAGGAGAGGTTATTATATGGTGAGATAAATAAAATACGATATATATATAATTACATACACAAAACATATTATATGTACATATAATGTATTAAGTATATATACACACAAAAACTGTATCTTGGGGGGGATCCAAGAACAGCCATACATCTGGGCTTCATGGAGATGAAAGCATACTTTAAAAACAAAATGTATTTAAGATAGCTCTAGAAATTGAGTTATTTTTGTCACTTTGTGTTGTGGATACAGGGCTCACTGCTCAACACCCCCGTCAGACTGAGGTTCTCATCCCCACTCAGTGAGTGTTGGTTTCTGGTGACTGGTAATTGGGTCCCTCTCCAGGAATCGCCCTTGGTGAGAAGGAGTCACCTAGCTCAAAGTTACTCATCCTCATGCAAGGACTCGTCTCCGTGAGGGTGTAAAGGCTCTGCCTCTTGCTCTCTTGGGCCCAACTTTGATGTATCATTCTAGCTCCAGAGCTCCCACTGGATCAGATGAGGTTCTGTTGCCACTGCATCTGACTTGTCTCTCCCTCTGCCCAGTACTGCTTTTCTTTCTCCCTCATAGCTAATTTTTCAGAGAACTTTCCCCACTAAAACTCCTGGTAACTCCAGTAGTTTTGTTTTTCCTAAGGGTTTTAGTGGAGAACAGATGAAAACCTGGGAATGTGGCTAAGAGAAAAATACTGAGGACAAGGATTCCTTCTGGACAAGCAACTTCCAGCCTGTACCAACCCCAAATCTTTCTCCTTGATTTGCAATAAATATGCTCATGCCTTCCTTAAAGCAAGTACTCAAAAATGCTTTTTCTCTGCCCTTAAGTGATAGAAATCAGACCCAAACCTTCTTCTTCAGACTCATTTCCTGGATTCTTTATTCTTGACATAGCTCCCCAGAATGTGAGTGGATTGTAATGTGTATAACACACTATTTGATCAAATAGACCATCGTCTGGACATACTGTTTCCAAATTTCAGCCAATTTTTGTTTCTCTGGGGTTGCCATGGTTAACAGAAAATGCATTGGGCTTGGAATTAGAGAACCTAGGCCAAGTTTCTGCTCTACTATGAGCTGAGTGGTCCACAGTCGTGTCTCATGCACCCAGCAGTTCTCAGTGGTAACTACATAGAGAGAATCGAAGACTCCGTTCTACAGTAGGAGCTGAAACAGAGAAATTAATATAATCCAGAGGAGCTAAGGGAACAGATGAAAAACAAGTTTGAAGCTACCTTCTCTTCTCTTGACCATTGAGTGCTACCCGTCCCCACCACGCTAGACAACTCTTCGGCTATTAGTGTATCTTCCACTATGATTTCCAAATTAGCATTTATTTCTGGGCTTCTAGATGGGTATACCAGGACCACTCAACACCACAGGATGAACATGCTCTCTGGAGCATCAATTTTACCAGAATATACATTGAGAAAAATATGTAAAATAAAATGTGTCCAGCTATGGCTCAAAAGTGCTACATTTGAGAATGAAGTACCTGCTTCTGGCATTCCACACTGTATCCTTTCAATCACCTCTGATGACATCTGCTCTAGTGAAGGACAGCTCTCATGCAAGTTCACAACATCCCAGCCTGAGTGCCCACCCCATCTTTAATCTTTCTGTCTCAAGCCCTTTCCCCAAACCACCAGTGCTTTATCAAGCTGCCAGAAGGGCAGACCCAGAAGTGCAGGAGAGCTAATGTCCTTGGGCAGAATCCACAGCTAATGCGGGGTAAGTACCCCAGCCCCTGTCCTTCAGAGGAACAGTCCTAAGGTGCAATATACATGGTTCTGCAGAGGGTTGAGCTGTGCCTGCAAAAGGAAGAAGGTCAGTGATGCATCCTTTACTGCCTCTCTTCCTTCCTTGCTCACTCTCCCACCTCTCTCACCTTCCAAATAAACTACCTGTACCCAAGTCCTTGTCTCAGGCTCTGCTTCTGGGCTTAAGGGCAGCCAGCTGGTTGGAAGAATGGACTTGAGCTACACTTGCCCAGCACTTTACAATAAACTAAAGAGATGCAATTGTATGCTTAAGGACGTTGAACTGCCAACAGATATATGATAGACTGGAAAGCAGCATTCTCATCTACTAAATTTTAAAAGATGTCAAAAAGTTTCTCTCTTATGGTAGCTACTTTGGACCATGCTCTAAACTGCAATCTATTCTTCTCTCTGATTAAGGATCTAGGGTGGAAAAAATAGAATAATTCTAATCTTAATTATCAATATTCACCACTCATATGACCTATCAGGAGTTAATCATAACTGAATTGTCATTGCCAAGTCTACCAAACTGCATTTCAGCAGGTGGGGCTTAGGGATGTTTAAGTGTTTGGTTCACTTCGTTACTTTACTCGCTATGAGGCTGAAGGAGGACCATGTTACAAGGAGACTCAGGCAAAAGAAAATGCAAGGCTGATTCAGTAACGTGGGCAACCGTGGCTATATGAGCCACATTATCATAAAATTAACTTCCCTGAAAATCTGACCAAAAAGCTACATACACAGGGCACATTGCTGCTCGTCCCTAGAGGATTTCAGGAACCATCGCTTAATTTAAAAACTACCATCACAATTAAGGCTCTTCCTAAACATAAAAAATACTCATCGCATCCCAATTACATATATATGTATTTGGACACTCTGTCCCTTATTGATCATTTGTCTTGGGGAAAGATGGGTAAAACATTGTTGACGCTATTTCAAGGCGAAACTGAAGAAAGGAGGTGAATGAAAGGAAATTAGTGGCTGGTTTTTAACTCTTCGTTGTGTGATAGAATTTCAATTTATATCCATTAAACTATTCCTCAGGATGCCCTGTGCCAGATTATCTGATTCATCATCCTTCACTTAATCTTGTAATCTGCATTGTATAAATTAGGGTCTTCTTTAAGTTTTATGAGAGAGATTTAAGTACTGACTTTGGCAAGGCATGTACGTTGCTTTTGCTCTACTGAAGTTCAAGAAAAACGGTACTGTTTGTACAAGACTTCCATCCTCATCCTCACTGGCTTGAATTTTGTTTTGTTTGGAGAGAAGTGACAAACAAAACTCTCTATCAAAAGCAATGAGGAAGTCACAGTTTACAATAGCTCCTCTTTTAAAAATTTAACATTGTTACTTTAATTCCTTTTATGGTCAGTGATGCGTGCACCCCTGCATCCTCTGAATGTGGAAGACTTAGTGGTGACATCAAATTGAGGCCCTGTTGTCGAGATCAGGCAACAAATTAATGGTCTGGTTATGGACATATTGTGTGTGTTCTGTGAACTTGTAAATTAGGGATAGATTGCTTTTGTCTTATCCTCTTTAAAATACAGAGACTGGACCCAAACACTGCTATTTGATGACCAAAAAAAAAAAAAAAAGAAGCACAGCCACACTACTGTCATTCATCCAGCTGCTTCCAGCATGTGCTGATTTCATGCAGTGTCCAAATAATGACCCTTCTCAAACCTGGGGGATGGAATAAAATGGGTGACGTGATAAACTCTACTGAATCACACCTCTCCTGTGTTCTAGTAGTTTGAATCCATCGCCAGAAACCATGTGTCCTTGGCATCAACTGGTTCAGGGAGAATTATACAAAGTACTCTGACTTTATTTTTCCCTCTTTGAAATGACGGAGAATTCATTAGAATCTTGGTATTTACACAGAATATGTCATTCATATTGACATACACCTGAACATAAACACTTTTTTTTTCACTGAGAGCAGTTTGAAAATGGTAATGTTCCATGTAAATGTACTTATAATTTTGTTTCTGGGATGTTTCACTGCCTTGTTGGTAGTTATGTGTTAACATTTCTTGCAAGCCTACTTGATGTGAATTGATCTATAGTTTGTACAGTTCCCGTACCACCCTCTGCTAAAAGGCAGTACAGAGTTTTCCAGCTCAAGCCACTGAGGGAACAGTAAGGGTACATAGTTCTGGGGTGTAGTGACAGATTATGTGATCTTTTAAAAAATATAGGGGACTTCACTGGTGGTGCAATGGTTAAGAATCAGCCTGCCAGTGCAAGAAACATGGGTTCGAGCCCTGGTCCAGGAAAATCCCACATGCCACGGAGCAACTAAGCCCGTACGCCACAACTACAGAGCCTGCACTCTAGAGCTCACAAGCCACCACTACTGAAGCCCACACGCCTAGAGCCCGTGCTCTGCAACAAGAGAAGCCGCTGCAATGAGAAGCCTGTGCACTGCAATGAAGAGTAGCCCCCGCTCGCCGCAACTAGAGAAAGCCCGCGTGCAGCAACGAAGACCCAACACGGCCAAAGTTAATTAATTAATTAATTAATTATTTTAAAAAGTATAGGATTTGACACAGACTTCAATAAGAAGTATATTCTGGGCTTCCCTGGTGGCTCAGTGGTTGAGAGCCCGCCTGCCGGTACAGGGGACACGGGTTCGTGCCCCGGTCCGGGAAGATCCCACATGCCGCGGACCAGCTGGGCCCGTGAACCATGGCCGCTGAGCCTGCGCGTCCGGAGCCTGTGCTCCGCAACGGGAGAGGCCACAACAGTGAGAGGCCGGCGTACGGCAAAAAAAAAAAAAAAAAAGAAGCATATTCTAATGTAACTCATTCATTGATTCATTCATTGCTCAAACACTTACCACCTATTGTGTGATCCAACTATGTATGCCTGGGGAGTTTCAAAGTAACCAAGACACATTACTCTTTAAGAACTCATGGTCCAGTGAGGAGGGAAGGTCAACAGTCACAATCAGAGAGATAAGGCTCATATAAGATGCACAAAGGGCTAGAAATATGGATGACGGATGACGAGGCAGTTGTATTTTATAGTTCCAGGAGAAAATGAACCTGATTTTCATTGCTTCAAATCCACGTGGCCTTCCTTGGAAATATCTTCTCGGTAAATTAAGAGAATTCAATAAAAAGTTCTACCTTTTTAGACTCTGATGCTCCAGTGCAGGGAAGAAAAAGAAAATGATCTATTTTTGCTCACATGGCTGCTTGATGGGCCATCATCTTGGTCAGAGTCAACTCTGCAGCATAACTCACAGTTCTTATCTCTGCAGCTGCACACAGGGCTCTGAATGTTCACACAGGGAAGCAAACCGATGATGGAAATCTCTTTCTAACAGAAATGTAGGCTAGATGAACTTTCTGTTACTTTAGATTTATTCTCCTTTTTGGAGGCAAATTCTAAGAAGGATGGATTCTAGGCTCCTTGAAAGACCCTCATTTTACAGAGAGCATTTGAAAAAGACTAGAAGGTGGGGGGAAGTAGGGAAAAGGAAGGAAAAAAGGGAGAGAAAGAGAGAGGGAGGGAGGGATGGCAGGAAGGAGAGAAGAAGAAATAAAGGCATGCAAGATAGCGATAGTATTTGGAGTAAGAGATTTTTTTTCTGCTACAAAAAATAACACAAGTCACACCACATCAATTAACACAGGAAGTAAAGAAATACTGGGGAATAAAATCTAGCCCACAGTCCTTCTGTAAATTGACTTTATCACTGGACAGTCATCTATTATTCAATATACTGGGTCAATTCACACTTGTCTATCCTGTTATCAAATGCTGCCTGTTAATTTTTCTGTGACCAGTTCTGGTGTGTGGAGCATACTAACCCAACTGAAAAATAACCAGGTCTTTGGAAGCAAAAGCCAAATGACCACAGCATATAATTCTCCCATTCTGGAGAGCACAGTTCACAGGAATGCTGGAGGTCATGCACAATCACAGGAACTCCTGCTAAGTATCCAAAGGCTATCTCTGAAAGCCCTTTCGGAAGGGAGAACAGTCCACTGTGTCTTGGGCCCAGACCCTGAGTACACCTCCCTTCATAGACATTCTTTTGCACCATAAATTTTCTTTACTATAGTCAAGCAAAACAATAGAAGGGCATTAACATGCTCTAAGAAGGGAGATTCTAACTCCATTAAAACTAGAGACAGGTCTCCTTTCTTGGTAATACTGATTGAATGTTTCCTAAGACCTGCAATCTGTTACAATTCTCTGACGTTTGTCACGGTGATGAATTCATACAGTTGTTAAGCACATCAAATAAGATGTTTCTCCTGGAGGGAAATCACAGAAGAGGAGAATTGTTAGGAAACTATTTTGGAAGTTTCCACTACATCGGAGTCATTTATTGTTGCTGTGCTGTTAAATGATGAAACTTAAAAAAGGGAACAGCTTTTCAGTATTTCCTTTAAATTGGTATTTTATTTTGGCAAATTATCTCTAGGATAATTAAGATAATAATAATATTCAATAGATATTTATTGAGGACCCACTATGTGCGAGGCACTGTTCTAGGTTCTGGGGAAAACCGGTGAAAAAGATTGCCCTTCTTAGGGAGTCTATTTCAGTACGGAAGACAATCAATGTGTAAACTAACAAATAATTATGTAAGATGATTTTGAATATGTATAAGTGCTAAGAAGATATTAAAATATAGCAAGGGGATAGAGAATGACCAAGTCAGTATGGGGCATGGGGGCCACATTTGTGCGGTCAAAGAGGACCTCTCTGAGCTGAGGCAAGAATGATAAAATCAAGAGAGATGTGCAAAGAACAAGAGTAAACTTATTCCAGGCAGAGGGAACAAGAAGCACAGAGCACCCGAGGTGGTTAATACTCTTGCTTATTGCACCGTGGTCTGTAGAGTCCTTTGTAGCTTGGAGCACTTCCGTATATAGGGCTCCATTTGACCTTCACAACAGCCCTGGAAAAAGGGCACTGCAGGTAATGTTATTCTCACCTAACAGATGACGAGTCACACACCCAGTGGAGGATCAAATGAGGCCTTAAGATGCCCATGCTTTCCACCACATCATGATGCATCTCTGGGTTTCCCTGATTATGACGGGCACATAGATCATCTGAGTGGGTCGGTTAATGCCATGATTAGCTTCATTTTTTCTTCCCTTCGTGTAGCATAGTGGACAGAGCTTGAACTCTGAGTCCAACAGACCTTCATTTGAGTTCCGGTCCTGCCTCAGTCACATATGCTACCTTCCTGCTGGTTACCAGAGGTGAATTGTCTGCTCTCCTGTTCAAGCCTGACCTTCCACTCAGACCCTGGATCCCAGTCCCTCTAACCTACTAAAGACATCACTGCAGAAATCTGCCCCTCCCTCCTGCATCATTAAATTTTCCATCTCTAGGGCTTCCCTGGTGACGCAGTGGTTGAGAGTCCGCCTGCCGATGCAGGGGACAGGGTTCGTGCCCCTGCGGCTGGGCCCGTGAGCCATGGCCGCTGAGCCTGCGCGTCCGGAGCCTGTGCTCCGCAACGGGAGAGGCCACAACGGTGAGAGGCCCGCGTACCGAAAAAAAAAAAAAAAAAAAAAAATTCCATCTCTAGTGTATCATCCCCATCAGCCTATTAACATGCTATTTCTCCCACCTAAAATACTGTTCTCCTGGCTCCATGTCTCCTGTGATCGGTGTGCCATTTCTTTGCTTCTCTCTTTATGAATACTGCTTGAAAGAGTTGTTTATACTTGTTGCCAACCTTTTCCTTCCTATTTTCCATATTCCCCATATTCCAGATGATCAGGATGAAAACCTTATCATTATTCTTCTCTCTCCCTCCCTCCTTCCCTCCTGTCCTCTCTCTCTCTCTCTCTCTCTCTCTCTCTCTCTCACACACACACACACACACACACACACACACACACACACACACATACACACACACACACACACCTTATCTAATTTAGCAGGAAATCCTATTAGCTCTACCTTCAACATATATCCAGATTCCAAACCCTTCTTACTGTCTCCACAACTACCGCCCTGGTCCAAGCCATCATCCTCTCTTACCTGGATTACTAATAGCATCTTAACAGCCCTGCCTGCTGCTACAGGCTATGCCCAGGGCAGCAGCCAGAAGGATCATTTTCAAAAGTAACCCAGATTGTATCACTCCTATGCTCAAAGCCCTCCAGGGGCTCTCATCTTGCTCAGAGTTAAATCAAAGCGCTCACGATGGCCTGTGGGGCCCACATGATCTGCTCCCACCAAGCCCCTTTGACCTTATTTCCTCCTTCCCTCCCTCCTGCTCTCCAGCTCTTGCCACATGGCTTCTATCCCCTGACTCCACTGCTAGAATGTGAGCCCCACAGAAGCAGGGATCTTTGTCTGTTTGGTTTACTCATGAATCCCGAGAGCCTGGAACAGTGCCTGGCGTATAGTAAGCATTCAATAGATATTTTTTATTATTTTATTTTATTTTATTTTTTTGCGATACGCAGGCCTCTCACTGTTGTGGCCTCTCCCGTTGCGGAGCACAGGCTCCGGACGCGCAGGCTCAGCGGCCATGTCTCACGGGCCCAGCCGCTCCGTGGCATGTGGGATCTTCCCGGACCGGGGCACGAACCCGTGTCCCCTGCATCGGCAGGTGGACTCTCAACCACTGCGCCACCAGGGAAGCCCCTCAATAGATATTTTTTAAATGAATAGTCCATGCCTTCTTGACATAAAGTTAGCTGTAGATTTGCCTGGTTTTCACTTAATCTTATTAGTGTACAGAATTGCACCAGATGACGTCACAACCTTAATTACTGAATATAGTTCTCTCTTGAATATAAGGATATAAGGTGTAAAGCTCCATCTCACTTCGTATCACATAGACTTAGTCATTTATTAATATCTCTTTTACATGGAAAAACTGCTCCATTGGCAGCTACCTTGGTTTAAGGATCCAATCTCCATACTGAGGGACATACTGCTTGCTCTTGTTCAGGTTCTTGGTTCTCCACTACTTGGGGGCCTAGAAATAGTTAGGAAATAACCTTAAAATAGGCAATTTATTCCTTCCCAAACAGAATCAAATCTACTGTTGAGTTTCTGTTTGGATCAATGAAAGCTGCCGTGCGAATATATAGTAGTTTTTAACGTGTTCATATAAAATAGAAAAGGGTTACTTACGAAATAGAAACAAAAATATTTCCTTTTAAAATGCTTCATGACTTAGTAATTGGACTAGAACTTTCTCTGGATTAATCCAGAACCTTTCCATACACATCAGAGATGATGATAAAAACAACAGTGCTCTACTTATTGTGCTAATCATGGCACAATATATACATATATTGAGTCACTATGTTGTACACCTGAAACTAATATAACATTGTATGTCAATTACATTTCAACTAAAAAAAAAAAACCAAGGGTGCTCAAATACAGTCATGACACAGGGAAAAAATAATGTACCTTAGACAAACAAAAAGATGGAGGAAGTAAAACATTTAACATAATAAATTACATCTCTGACTTTGATTTGAAAAATTATTTCATTGAAGTCGCATAATTACTCCTTTTACCTCTACAACTGAAAAATGTTATGGCAGTTTTATGGAGTTTTTGCTTAACATTCTTAATGAGTTCACAGTATGAGTCATTCACGTATCTAAGAAAAAAAAAAAATTTCTCAGAATGTATTTTACACTCTTCCAAAGTTCTTCTTCTGTGGAACTCTCAGAACTTTGAAATCTGGTTATTAGTCCTGATACTTTTCCCCTTTTTATTCTCCCTTAAAGAAGAAATCAGTAAGGAGATCCTAAACACTAGACACAGCCCTGCTGCCCTCTTCTGCAGCCATGTGGTTCACAGCACAACATTCAAACACATCTGGGTGCAGACCTCCTAAATCAGGCCTATCCTTGCAGGGTTTGTCTTGCTTTTTTAAAAAAAACTGAAGCAGGATTCTCAATTTTCCACAAAGCTCTACAGAGGTAATTACAACTGAGGATGGAAGGCAACACACAACTGATTGCCAAAGAGCTATGTTTGGATCATCTAGTCTTAATTAGTTTCAGTTCAGTTCAGTCCTACAGATATTTGTCCAACTTGCGGGTAAGGTGCTAAGCATTAGACAAGTAAGGGTTGGTCCTGCTTTTAACACAGTATGTGTAATGGTGGGAATCAGTACAGGGTGCTCTGTAACACCAACGAGGGGTGCTTGCCTAGTCCTCGGTTCAGAGAAAACTTTCTGCACAAAAATCACACCTGGGCCAAATTTTCAATATGAGTGAAGTGTAAGCTGGGCAAAACAGGGTGGAAAGGGCATTTCCAAACTCCAATGATCCGTTTTTACCAATTTGGTTTAAAAATAAAACTGGAAAATAGGAAGGTTGAGACCTAGTATTTTAAAGGAGGCTGGATTATCTATGTGCCTTAGTTTACCTGTGCTGAGCTAACTTGGGGTAAGCTGTAGTCCCATATTTTAGCTTGATCTATTTTGCCTTGCATGGTATGGACTTCTTCATAAAAAAAAATGAATTGCCAGGCTTCCCTGGTGGCGCAGTGGTTGGGAGTCTGCCTGCCGATGCAGGGGACGCGAGTTCGTGCCCCGGTCCGGGAGGATCCCACATGCCGCGGAGCGGCTGGGCCCGTGAGCCATGGCCGCTGAGCCTGCGCGTCCGGAGCCTGTGCTCCGCAACGGGAGAGGCCACAACAGTGAGAGGTCCGCGTACCGCAAAAAAAAAAAAAAAAAAAAAAAAATGAGTTGCCTTGGTCTGAACTTTGAGAGTAAAATTAATATGTTCTGGATTAAGTCTGAGTGAAAATACATTTTAACTCAGTTAAAAAGACATTCATTTTAACAATCAGTTTTAAAATTTTGACTGACTGTGTGAGATTTTTAAAAGAAGTATTCAGTTTGAGTTTTGTTTACCAATATTGGCAGAAATCCTAACTTTAAAACTAAAAAGAAGATTGTATTCCAGTTTATTCAATCCTTTGTTAGTTTTTCTTCCTTTGTGCACCACTGTGCTTGTTTCTATAACATATGGGACTTCATACATTAAAGCAAAGCTTTGGTTTGTAAAAAAAAAAAAAAAAATCTGCTGGTTTTAAATTCCAGTTTTTATTCCATGTATGCTATAGCCTGTTATAAAAAAAAGTTACAGATCATTTCTATTTTTTCCCAAATTTCACCCTACAGAAGTCCCTTTATTAAGAAATGAGAGTTAATGAAAAGAAAAGTAGGGTTACTGTTTATATGGCTGCAAATATCACTGGGGAAATATTTCATGTTTACATTTTGCTGAACTATTTATAGCAGGACACATACTACAGTAAAGCCCTCTTTTCCCCATATAATGGATAGCTTTGTGCCTGAATTCTATATACTTATATGGTTTACATTTTTATTCAGTCTGACCACATTTCATCCCACATTACTTTGTCCTCCAAGCCCAGCTATATTACAGCAACACCTTCTGGCAGAACAGAGACTGGAAATTTGGGTAAATAAAACAGCATTTTAAATCCAGACCAAATTTAACTATTTAACAAATCTCTCATATCAATTATTACAGTCTTTTCTATCCCCACTGGTGGTCTTTGAAAACTCTCAATTTTAAGCATCTGAGTTTCTTCCTCTGAATTAATGGCTAACACCTATTGCTGTATTTTATCCATATTTTAACTATTTAGCGTATTCCTAAATCTAAATCTTCTAAAACGTTTCTTGCTTGGAGTACAACATCAATGAGTGAACTTTGGAGTCCCTCTGGTGGTCATTTAAGTCAGTTTTAAATAAGACTGATTTTTTTGTCACCTCTCTCTGCCACCAGCCCTCTGTTGCCTCTAATTCCACCGTCCGCCACCCCTCCCCCTTGCCATACACAATTTCCCACCCGTTCCTATAAAGTATATAAATACACTGCAAATAATTTTATAAATTCCTAACAATTAGGTTGTGAGAGCATTTTGACCATGACGTTAGATTTATAAGAAAATGCTCTCAGGACTCAAATCAATAAAATTAGAAATGAAAAATGAGAAGTTACAACAGACACGGCAGAAATACAAAGCATCCTAAGAGACTACTACAAGCAACTCTATGCCCATAAAATGGACAACCTGGAAGAGACAGACAAATTCTTAGAAAGGTATAATCTTCCAAGACTAAACCAGGAAGAAATAGAAAATATGAACAGACCAATCACAAGTAATGAAATTGAAACTGTGATTAAAAATCTTCCAACAAACAGAAGTCCAGGACCAGATGGCTTCACAGGTGAATTCTATCAAACATTTAGAGAAGAGCTAACACCCATCCTTCTCAAACTCTTCCAAAAAATTGCGGAAGAAGGAAAACTCCCAAACTCATTCTGTGAGGCCACCATCACCCTGATACCAAAACCAGACAAAGATACTCCAAAAAAAGAAAACTAGGGACCAATATAACTGATGAATATAGATGGAAAAATCCTCAACAAAATACTAGCAAACAGAATCCAACACATTAAAAGGATCATACACCATGATCAAGTGGGATTTAATCCAGGGATGCAAGGATTCTTCAATATACACAAATCAATGTGATATACCATATTAACAAATCGAAGAATAAAAACCATATGATTAAAAAAAAAAGAAAGAAAGAAAATGCTCTCACGTTTTGTGACACTGCTAAAAGTTAAAACTTTTGACAATTCCCTGGTTCCTCAATTGAAAATCATAGCTCTGGCTTCTTCCTTACTTAAACAGATTTTAGAAATTGATTTTAATTTTTTTTTTTGGCTGTGTTGGGTCTTCATTGCTGCACGTGGGCTTTCTCTAGTTGCGGCGAGCGGTGGCTACTCTTGGTTGCGGTGCACGGGCTTCTCATTGCGGTGGCTTCTCTTGTTGCAGAGCACAGGCTCTAGGCGCATGGTCTTCAGTAGTTGCGGTGCATGGGCTCAGTAGTTGTGGCACACGGGCTTAGTTGCTCCGCAGCATGTGGGATCTTCCCAGACCAGGGATTGAACCCATGTCCCCTGCATTGGCAGGCGGATTCTTAACCACTGCGCCACCAGGGAAGTCCTGATTTTAATTTTTAAAGAATATCTTTCTTCATTTGTGTGGCCCTTGATGACTTGTATTCCTCCTGATTCAGTCCCTTTAAACACTTCTTTCATTTCACTAATTCAAGAGTGCAAGCTGAATATAATTGTACTCAGAATACACCGCGGTATGGGGTAGTCAGTGTGCGTAAGTACTGTCTCTTGGCCTGATTCTTACCTATGTAGGAGCAGAGTCTTCCAGGGATTGGCCCTTGAGTGATGGAGGAGGCTTTCAAATAGATAAAATTTTGAATTGTGCTTAGAGGAGACTAAGAAGTTATTTACCTAAAGAGAAATGAGATGTCCCCTTGACATTATATGCTGTCCCCTTGACACTTCTGTCATTATCTATGTTTCTAGTCGATGGTCTCAGAATTTCAAAGTGTTCATCGTTCAGTTCCCAAGAGTTTGTGGTTTTTCTAAGTGGATATGTATTGCCTGCCTGCACTCTCAGTTGAAAAATATTCATCCTTCAGGGTTGTGTTTGCTTTTATTCAGAAAATGAGTATCTTTAATTTATCGTTTAGAAAAGGAAAAGGATGGAAGCAGTGATCATACTGATATTGAGATCATGGAGTGCTCCTAAATCTTTCCATTCACTGGCTCCCCAAAGACCTCAGAATGCACCCTCTTTCCCTCTTCTTATAAGAGGGTTTACTTGAGTCCCGAAATGATACATTATACAATGCTAGTCATCAAATCCAAGATGCCAACCACCCGTCTTATTATATTAGACTGAAGAGAATTGAATATAGAGCTGTGGTCGAAAATATTATCATAGCACAGATCATGCTTTTACAAATTGTAATAATATCAAAAATCTACATATACAGATACTTTAGACTACTAAAAATTAGTCAAACTGATATAATCTTGCCCATTAGGGACTAAATATAAATAGCATTGCATTTGTTCAAAGTCAGCACAAATAAGAAAACATACCGTGAACAGTTTGCAAGAAAAACATGAATGCTATCTTCCACTGCTTTTGTTAAGTGTCGCATCACACCAAATGTAAAAAAGCCAGCAACAGCAGCGCAACTCCTCTGGCAGCATCTTTTCCCTGTAGTTCCCGTCTCCAATTCACTTTCATATACTGTGTGGCCTCAGGGTGTTCAGTGTTTTTGAAGGAGGATTGAAGTTCAAGTTTTAATACTTTTAAGGGTTGTAAGCAATTCGATATAGCAAACAGAAAATATGTTTTATTGTTCTTTGAGTTTTTAATAAGTAGTTACTTTTGAATTATAGCAACCCAATCTCCAACATCCTGGCGTTCATCGCTACTCTGAGGAAGGTTTTCTGAATCCCCAACTCTGTGATTTGTAGATTTTCACGAGTAACTGCTTCAGCTGTTGTCATATGGTCCTAATTATTTCCAACTGGAGGATCTGGCTGACGACACTAGAAACATGGCAGCCTAGCACCATCTATTGTTCAAGAACAAAACAACTGTGGGATAAATAAAGGGGGAAATTGTTCTAGGGGGAGGACCTTTTTTTTTTTAATTTTTTATACAGCAGGTTCTTATTAGTTATCTATTTTACACATATTAGTGTATATATGTCAATCCCGATCTCCCAGTTCATCCCACCACCGCCCCCTCCCCGCCACTTTCCTACGGGGAGGACTTTTAAAGACAGGATTTTTTTTTTCTATTACTGCTGTAACAAATTATCACAAACTCATTGACTCAAAACAACCCACATTTATTATCTTTGAGTTCTGGAGGTTAGAAGGCGGCAACAGGTCTCACGGGGCTAAAATCAAGGTGTCAGGAGGACAGCGTTCCTTCCTAGGGGAGAATCCTTGCATCTTCTAGCTTGCAGTGGACACAGCTTTTAGCAGCTACTCACATTCACTCATGGTTCCCTTGCTTCATCTTCAAAACCAGCCATACTGCATCCTTCCAACTGATCTTACATGGTCACATCTCCCTTTGATTCTGACCTCAGCTGGGAAATGTTCTCTGCTTTTAAGGACTCATGGGGTTAGGTTGGGTTCTCCCCCCCAAACCCCCAATCTATCCAGAATAGTCTCCCCATCTCAAGTTCATTAATGAGATCTGCAAATTCTCTTTTTCCATGCAAAGTAACATATTCACAGATTCCACGGATTAAGACCTAGACATCCTTGGGCAGCCATTATTGTGCAGGGTCTGTGAGTTAGAGCATTAATTAAAAACCTTGAGCAAATATCCAAAATTCAAGTCCTTGACTTCTGGTAGCATCAACATGTTGGCAGTGGTTTATTACCATTTATATTGGAGACAGAGTAGAGGAAAGCTGCCTTCTAGTGTTTGCAACATTTTTTACTTTTACCATTTTAGTTCTTGTGGACTCAGGGTACAGTTGGCTAATTTTCTCTCACTAATGCACATTAGGCAAAGTATTCTTAACATGGCCATCTCTTAAGAAAACGTCCAACTAAGTTTAAAATTCCTTGTGGGAAGGGTCAGTCCTTATTTCTTCTTATCTTCCAACACCCAACCTTTGTCCCTCACCTCATCCTACCGTTCAGCCTCGTCACCAACGCATGCGTGTCCACACAGAGATGTACAAACATCTACAGTTACTGACACGTTCAATAAATGTCGTTATTTTCTAATGTTAATTTCTGTTCTGTGGAGAGCCTCTGCTTTGAATGCCTCTTTTAAAACATACAGATAACTTTCCCACCAACCTTACAACACCGAAATGCCGTTTATGATGAGTTACTTTCTTTTCTATAGTAATGCCATTGATAGGTTAGTGATGGACACCTTCGACAGTGCTCAACACCCAGTTTTATTGTATTTATAACAGCAATACAGATCACGAGCTGCCGGAGGCTCAGCATGTTGCTGGCATTTCACGACTAATCTAGAAGAGGAGGCAAAGGGTGGGAGCTAGAGTAACATTCCACAGACTCGCTCCATCCATACCCATTCCCTATGTGACCAGAGACACGGGTGGCAGTTGAAAAAAGAAGGCATCTTTTTTTTTTCATTCCTATTTTTTTAAGTTTTTTTTTGTTTTTTTTGATGTGGACCTTTTTTTTTTTTTTTTTTTTTTTGCCGTACGCGGGCCTCTCACTGTTGTGGCCTCTCCCGTTGCGGAGCACAGGCTCCGGACGCGCAGGCTCAGCGGCCATGGCTCACGGGCCCATCCACTCCGCGGCATGTGGAATCTTCCCGGACCGGGGCACGAACCCGCATCCCCTGCATCGAGCAGACGGACTCTCAACCACTGCGCCACCAGGGAAACCCCGATGTGGACCATTTTTAAAGTCTTTATTGAATTTGTCACAATATTGCTTTTGTTTTGGTTTGGCTTTTTGGCTGCAAGGCATGTGGGACCTTAGCTCCCTGACCAGGGATCAAACCCGCACCCCCTGCACTGGAAGGCGAAGTCTTAACCACTGGACTGCCAGGGAAGTCCCAAGAAGGCATCTTTTGGCTGACAACTTCGTTTAAGTTCTTGTTCACTTATAACCTGTGTCCACCACTTTAAAATCTCTGGGGGAGAGGAAATATCCAGAAAATAGTTTACTCTGGCCTCATTCACTCCGGGATGTGTTTGATGTTTCTCACTTCAGGATGGGGAGAATGGACATTTTGGAAAATAGCAGTCTTTTAAAGTAATTTCTCAAATTTGGTAATAAAAGAAAGGCACTGCGTTTTTGAAAGGACTTGAAAATGAGGGTAGCCATTCAAGGTCTACCGGAACATCATTCTCAAAATAACTAGAATGTATACAGAGATTAAAATTTATCAATCACGTTCCCAACCATCTAACTTAATAATGACACCAACCCTAAGGGATAGATATCATTTTACAGCTGAAGAAACTAATGCTCATTTCTAATTGACTAGGATTCTGAACGAGCATACTTGTTGGGCTTCCCTGGTGGCACAGTGGTTTAGAGTCCGCCTGCCGATTCAGGGGACACGGGTTCGCGCCCCGGTCCGGGAAGATCCCACATGCTGCAGAGCAGCTGGGCCCGTGAGCCATGGTCGCTGAGCCTGCGCGTCCGGAGCCTGTGCTCCGTAACGGGAGAGGCCGGTGTACCGCAAAAAAAAAAAAAGTATGGAAAAATGATTACCATTATATAATGCTGGTGGAGAAGACATTTTTTCTGTGTGAAATAAAGTCAGTCAGTTTTAATGACAGTAACCCACCTTTATTAGTTTATAGGTTCAGTGGCTGTAACTGAGATTGCAAATAACAGACTTATACAGGCTAGAAGTCTATTTCTCTGACATGTGATAGTCCTGTTATAGGTAGTTCTGGACCACTGTGCTGTCACTAACAGACACAAACATTGTCCTTCAGTGTTCTGGTCTGGAATCCCTAAGGCAGTAGTTCCCAAATTCTGTGGCACATTGGGTCACTTGGAGACTTTTTAAAACACTGATGTCTGGTTTCACCCCCAGCCATTCTGATTTGACTGGTCCACAGTGTAACCTGGGCATTATGATTTTTTAAAAGCTCCCTGGGTAATCCTAATGTGCAGCAAATAATCCAACTTTTCAGAAGGCCAGTTGACTATATCAAAATGCAAAAATGTGTTTTAAAGTTAGTCTTTGGCTAAATTTCCACTGCACGTAATGCATCCTAAGGAAAAGTTTAAGAATGTGACCAAAGATTGAAATAAAGTGGTGTTCATCTCAGAGCTGTTTATGATAGCCATAAATTGGAAATAACCTATGGTAGAAGCTGCTGGATCTTCAGCAAAATCTGTTTCCTGGACACACAGCTGGATTACATTTCCCAGCCTCTTCTGCTGGTAGAGATGATTATAGGACTGCGTTTCTGGGTGATGGAATGTGAGCAGAAGCGATACCACTCAATACTCTGTAATGACCTATATGGGGAAGGACTCTGAAAAGGGATGGATACATGTATATGCATAACTGAATCACTTTGCTGCACACCTGAAACGAACACAACATTGTACATCAACTATACTCCAATATAAAATAAAAATTAAATTTAAAAAAAAGAAGTGATACAAACAGCCTCAAGTTCTTGTCCCTAACTACCTCCTGAGTGATCCTTCATGCTCTCTTGTCCTGATGTTGGTGAGATACAAAGAACCCAGTGAAGAAACCCAAAGCCCTAGATGATGATAAAGCTACTAGAGGAAGAAGCCTGGGTCCTTCCCTGGAACAACCATGTGGAAGACCATCCTGACTAGGAACATTGTGCTTCATGTGAGCAAGAATTAACTTTTACCAAAATTTTAGGATACAGAAGCCAGAGTTGACCCTAATACAAAATTTAGATGTCCAATAGTAGAGAAATTTGTAAAGAATCTGAAGTGACTTTCTGGCAACATAGACTTCCTTTGAATGACTTATCGATCACAATCTGGGCAGTCGCTAAACCGGAATAGATATAAAAGCATGTATTCCTGTTCTACTTTATTATCATCAATATGTATACCAGGCTATTAAATGAATGCACTACCATTCACTTAACTGCACCCTTTGAGGTCATTCTGCTTCACATCTGTTTTTGACACAATAAGAGGTAACCAAAAAAAGAGGTGCAGAGGGTAAAGTTACCCGTAACTAAATCCTTTAAAAATAAAATGACATATTCTGATCAGTAATTTGTCATGGAATCATAGAAGTGGAGAGTTAAGGTGAATTAAGTGTTGGTGAAGCCAGTAACCCAGATGGCCTGAATCCCAGCCACAACATTCCATCAAGGAGTCATTCATTTTTTTCTTTGAACATCTCCAATTATGGGGACTCAAAGAACATAGAATAAAAAGCAGTTTAGGGTTTTTGTGTCCATTTGTTTGTTTTTGTGGAGCTAATAACAAAGAAAAAAAGAGAAAAGTAGGCAAGAAGAAAAGCTCGCATTTATTGAACGCCCATTGACTGGGCCCTGGGTAGAGCACATCCATACATATTATTTTGTTTCATCTTCACGGCAACCCTGTAGGGTTGATGTGCCCATTTTTCAGAGGAATTGAAGCTCATAGGGTTGAAATAATTGATACATCTGCCAAGTTCATGTATCTGCCAAAGCAACAGAGACAGTGCTTATCCCACCGGAGCATGCTACCTCCTGAACCTTAAAAGGAGGAAGTAGTAAAAAGCAGAGGAGAAAAGAGATTTGGCTAGTGATTGGCCAGCTGACATTTAACATTTGTTTCACTGGAGAACTGGGCAAAATAGCATCATGGTAGGCACTTGGTTGCTAGAATTAAAACCCTAGGGGCTTCCCTGGTGGCGCAGTGGTTGAGAGTCCACCTGCCGATGCAGGGGACGCGGGTTCGTGCCCCGGTTTGGGAGGATCCCACGTGCTGCGGAGCGGCTGGGCCCGTGAGCCATGGCCGCTGAGCCTGCGCGAGCGGAGAGCCTGTGCTCTGCTACGGGAGAGGTTACGGCAGTGAGAGGCCCGTGTACCGCAAAAAAAAAAAAAAAAAAAAAATTGATGAATTAAAACCCTAGGATGTGTATCCAGCTTCCTCTGTTCCCTAGCAGTATCGCCTTGGGAAAGTTTCCTAACATCTCTAGGCCTTAGCTTTCCTATCTGTACAATGGAATAATATATGATAGCTACATCCTGTCATTATACTGAGGATGGTTTGAGATGATGCACATAAAGTGCTTTGCATGATGTTTCACAGATAATGGGTAAAAGGTACAGGGTTTGGTGCTCAGACAAGGGAGGGGTGGCAATAGTTGCATCAGTTGAGAAATTAAAACACTTCAGGGTGTCTGCAGTTTTCTCAGAGACATATTTCATAACTATATATGAAAGTGATGTAAATACATATTAAAGCTTTAAAATAGTATATATTTTTTTCAAGTTCATATAATTCTCCTCAGGCAAAAGTTCTGAAATATTCTGGGCTTTGTATGTGAGTGTGATGTGATTGGTGTGTGCTTTGAAATCCATCTCTAGCCATCATCAGGAATTTTACTTGGTACTGTTCACTCTCCTTCCCTAATTCCTTCGACTCACAACATAGAATCTATGGTCTCTAGTCATTAAACACAGGGGAAAAACCTAACAGTTTCATTAAATGACAGAAACCATTACTTTAGCATAGTGATCTTAGCTTTTAAGTACACTTGACTCACTACTTCCCTGGTGGCGCAGTGGTTAAGACTCCGCCTGCCAATGCAGGGGACACGGGTTCAAGCCCCGGTCTGGGAAGATCTCACATGCCTCGGAGCAACTAAGCCCATACACCACAACTACTGAGCCTGCACTCTAGAGCCTGCAAGTCACAGCTACTGAGCCTGCGGGCCACAACTACTGAAGCTTGCACACCTAGAGCCCGTGCTCCACAACAAGAGAAGCCACCACAATGAGAAGCCCACGTACCGCAACAAAGAGTAGCCCCTGCTCGACGCCCCTGCTCATCACAACTAGAGAAAGCCTGTGTGCAGTAACAAAGATCCAATGCAGCCAAAAATTGATTAATTAATTTTTTTAAAAAAGTACACCTGACTCAGATTTTGAATATTATGTCAAGCAAATTAAATACTCCTTTTGTTTTCGGAACATATTAGTATAAATGACAAACATAAACAAGGTCACATAGATATATGGAAATCTGTTCAAAGAAAAACCAAGGAGCTTTCTTCAGTGTTTCCATTGTGTAATTACATGCATGCAATGATTTCATTGCTGAGAGAAAAGTAAACGACTGTGTTTCTAATTGGGAATATTTTCAGCTCAATTCCAGTTACCTATCAGAATCAGGAAGAGATGGAATGCAAAACGGAAAGAAGTGTCCTGGTGAGCTGGGAAAGAAAGGCATTTGGAACTTTGTGCTGCTGCTGAGGAATTAAACAGGAAAATATGTAGAGTTGAGGAGAGCTATTCAACTGAGAGAATGGTAGTGGTTTAAAAATAAAGTACTGGAACTCTTTTAGCAAATAAAATCCAATGGCACTCCAATGTATAAACAAGCTAAAAATGGAATTGCTTTGTTTGAAGCAGGGTATGTAGAACTTCCTCCAATAACCCTCTCCTCTGTTAAAATGTTAGTATCTTCAGACCACAGGATGGGGATCAGTATCTATCGGAATGCATGATAATCACCTGGGGATGCTTGTTAAAGATGCAGATGTCTGGGTCCCATCCTCAGATTCTGATTCAGTAGGTCTGATGTGGGACGTGGGGATGCTTATTACTGAAATGTCCTCCCAGAGACTGGAGTGTACAGTGAGGTCTGGGAAGTGCTAATAAAGCTACCCCTGTACAGTCTCTCTAAGCTAAGGTTGTTAAATAAATTCTACAAATAAGGTACCTCTCCAGGCTTTCAACAAAATAGAGCCTTGCTTTAGGTTGTTGTGGCTGGCAGAAAGGACAGACTGTTGCTCTATTTTGCGTTAACAGAATAATGGAAGCAATGGAAAAGGTTAACATTATACAGTTAAGGGATGGTCAAAGGTTGGCCTGAGGATTTGTCAAAGATGAAAAGAAAATACAAGAGCAATTGAAGACAGCGGAATAGCATCCCATCTCCACTCTGTTGCAGTCACTACAGAGAGTGGCTAAAAGCATAGTCTCTGGAGTTCAGTTCTTGAGCTTGAATTCATGCTTTTTTTGCTTAGCTGTTTGACCTTGGCCAAGTTATTTAATCAGGAAGTACAGGGATCACAGGAAGACTTCCACTGGAGATCTTCAGCCACCTGTGGCACCGCAGTGGGTAACTCCCAGCAGGACCCCAGAAGACAGAGGAAGCCACCACGGATGACCCCAGCTGCCACTGGAAAATAACGGCTCTCCCTTTGTGCACCCTCCAAACCTCATGGGAATGTCTACCATTTAGCAGAATCTAATCCAGAAACATACTGGAGAGGGATTCTGAGAACAGTATTTCTGGAGTTCGTCCCTGCAGGAGGAAAATGTTTAAGGGGACATGAGTGAAGCTGAATTGCTGACAGACAATCCAGTGTACCCATACCTGTTCCCCATGTTTCAATGTCTTCTGATTCTGCTCACTCACCCTCCCTGTTCCTTCCTGCTGGTTCTCCCCAGCCTATTAAGAGTCCAGAATTTGCCACAGCCAAATGTTTGCACATTGCCTACCATAAATACGAAGGTCACAAAATTCTGGCAAGAATACAATGGGAAGCAAGAAATACCATACATATTAAGTTTTGCAAGGGCTTACTACCTGATTTCTGTGAAGATGACCTGATTTCTCTCAAGGCTCGTGGGCACATGGTAATTTCCTCAGCTAACTTACACAATATTATTTTACTCTTCTCAGGCAAAGGGAAGACCATTTTGAGAAAATGTTATAGCAACAGTGTCTTGGGTCACTTGAAATATGTGAGTCCATGGTTCCTTGACCATGTATAATTGGTACTAACTTAACTCACTCCTGTACGCCCTACCCATCCTGCCCCATCATTACACAAATACACACCAAAGCAGTCATGTTTGGCAATGAAACAGACATTATTATTCTATAAGGTTTATTAAAGTCCAGATCCTGATTTGTGTGTTTGTGTGTGTGCATGTGTGCGTGTGTGTGTGTGTGTGTGTGTGTGTGTGTGTGTGTGTAGCGTTATCCATATCCTAAAATAAAATGGAGATATAGGTTTACCCACAAGTAGATCCTTCCTATGAAAACTTTCCTAAGTTGAAATGGTGTAAAGTGAAGAAGCAATTACTGTAGAACACATCTTGCTAATGGATGAACAAAATATATTGAGATAAAGCACAGATGCTCACAGACACAGTTCAAAGCTATGGTGGCTTGATCCTGAGATGTTGCATGTATTTCCCTGGGAAGGAGCTTGGCGGGCCCACTCAAGCTACTAGACCTGTGATGCCTCTATAGCAACTCCCTGCAAAACAAATGCTGATGGCTATTTTCACTTTTTTTCTGAAAGTGGAAACCTGTTTGGATTTCTGTCCATTAGCAAAAACAGGAACTAATGAGGGTCTTCCTTAAAAGCAGCATGGCTTAAAGCAAACTTTTGAAAAGCAGTGGATACCAGTGTAATTACACTGACATCCCATTCCTTTTGGAAGCGGATCGCTGTGCTTGCTGATACATAGTACTATGTACACTTTAGAAATACATCCAGGAACTCACAAATCCATGTTAAATTTCTACATAGGTAGTAAGTTGGCAATTAAATCCTCGTGAGAAATAAATTCCCTATAGATATTTTAGAGTATAGACGCAACAAATAGATAAAACAAAACATAGCAGTATTAAAAAATAGCTTCAAATACACATTCATCCTGCAGTATCCATGGGGGATTGGTTCCAGAACCTCCCTGGATACCAGAATCCGCGGATACTCAAGTCCCCTGTATAAAATGGCTAGTAGTCGATCTTCCATTTGAGGGGATGCAGAACCTGTGGATACGGAGGGCCCACTGTACTTATGACCCTGAATGTACACAGTGCCCATGTGAAAAACTTCCAAGATATGTTTCTTTCTAAATTTTCTGCTAAATATTTGAAAAATAGAAGGCACTTCTAGAGACATGTGCACATGGAGCCTAGACACAAAAACTGCTCAAAAAAATTATAAAAACTGCTCAAAAAAATTTATCAGAAGATAAAATTCTTACTTGTGAGCAACAGAGAGTATATGTTAATTTTTAAATGTTTAACTTCTTAGAACAAGGAAAATTACAGCACTCTTCAATCAACTCAAGAAATACTTTTGTATGGAAATATGTTAATATAAATGTTTCAGACATTACATGAAATTTCTAAAAAAAAAATTATCTTTTGTAAATTCTACTCTCTGAAATTTAAAAATGTAAGGGGGGACTTCCCTGGTGGCGCAGTGGATGGGACTCCGCACTCCCAATGTGGTGGGCCTGGGTTCGATCCCTGGTCAGTGAACTAGATCTCACATGCATGCTGCAGCTAAGAGTTCACATGCCGCAACTAAGGAGCCCACAAGCTGCAGCTGAGGAGCTCGCCTGCTGCAATTAGGGAGCCCATGAGCTGCAACTAAGGAGACCGCCTGCTGCAGCTAAGACCCGGCGCAACCAAATAAAAAAAATAAATCAAATTTAAATAAAAATAAAAATGTAAGGAAAATGAGAAGTAATCTAGTATAATACAGTAATGGGTGTGTCATACATATATAAATAGAAGAGTTCTTAAAAGCTCTGAGTTTAATTTTTATGAAACAAATACTGCTTTAAATGAATAAGGGGGAAAACTAGCTCTTTTGGAGAAAACTATGGTTATGTTTTATGAAAAGAACAGTCATTTATTTATGTGGATTAAGAATCCACGGTTTGGATACTTAAGATTTTCTTAAAATAAAGTGAATCTATATATGAGCATTCTCTTTTTCTAACATCTTTTAATAACCATTAAAGACAATGCAATAAATAAATTGGTTGTGTTAATATGATTCTTCACTATCTGAAGGTCTTTTGAGCGTGGAGAAGAATATTTATAACCCTTTGTGCTTTGTTTTATATATATATATTATATATATATACACACATATATATTACATGAAATAAATATGACTTGGTAAGCACATTTTTCCTAAGTATTGACTATAATTTAATTTATTAAATTCCCTCCAATAATTTAAACTACAGTTACAAAGTGAACATAATTAATTCTTTGGATTATGGAAAATTTCTTAAGCAGCAGAAAAGCATAAAAATTCAGTAATTGTAAAATGTTCTATCATATTTCTATGTAAACATATTTTAAAATATGAAATACAATATTTATTTCTTAATTATTAAAACATTTGTTTTAATGCCTTCCAAAGGTGTAGCACTGCTTATTTTGATACCATTCCATGGTCTTAATGCTACCATATCTGAAATTAAAAAAATTTCATCTTAGAAAAAAAATAAATAAAGAAAGAAATACTGCTCCTTGGGCTTCCATGGTGGCTCAGTGGTTAAGAATCCGCCTGCCAATGCAGGGGACATGGGTTTGAGCCCTGGTCTGGGAAGATCTCACATGCCATGGAGCAACTAAGCCCGTGCACCACAACTACTGAGCCTGCACTCTAGAGCCCATGAGCCACAACTACTGAAGCCCGCACACCTAGAGCCCATGCTCCGAAACAAGAGAAGCCACCGCAGTGAGAAGCCCGTGCACCACAATGAAGAGTAGCCCCCTCTCGCCGCAAATAGAGAAAGCCCACGTGCAGCAACAAAGACCCAATGCAGCCAAAAATAAATAAATTAAATAAATAAAGAAGAAAAGAAAAGAAAAGAAAAGAAAAGAAATACTGCTCCTTTGCGTTTAATCGCTCCTTGCTTCAAGGAGATTGGTAATGACATTTTCTTCGGTCAAGTTGTCCTTGTTTCCATCCCAAAGGTTAAGCATTATCAGATCACTTTAGAGGTATAATTATATTCTTTACGAATTTGCTTTCTTTCCTTATTTTTTTACAGGCAGAGTAAGCTTATGCAATTTTGTATATGTAATGTCATCAAAATTTAGTTCAAAAATAATCAAATATTGAATCTTGTAAGTAAAATCATTTCTATAATACGGTATTTCAATTTTGAATGAATTCCCATTTATTTCTCCATCAACTGGGGCAATGGCTATTCCATAGCAGTGAACAAAATTTATACTTCTTCGTAACCAAAGAGGAATCTCTAATTTTTTCTTAATAAAAATAATCAAATTAATCAGCCTCCAGAAATTAATCAATGTTCCTGGATTTTAGTTGAATATTTCTAAAACTCACTGATGATCCAGTTACTCATTAAAAAATGAAGGCAAAATTAAGGTCATTTGATGACAGAGATTATAAGCTTATAATCTTTGGGCTTGTTCAACACCTGGTATTCGAGTCAAAAAAGCAAGTGGAGAAAATAGTATGTGCAGGGAAGATGCAGGGAGAGAAAAACACTAAGGAGAGAATATTCTTAATTTCCATAAGTAGACCCCTATATATCTCAAACACTCTCTTAGTGAAAACCCATTAGAAATAATACTTCTGTTTTGAAGTATTTATCAACAAAACTTGTGATTTATGGGCCAAGCATTCTGTATGAGAACTCACTCTCTCATTTTGCATGGAAGTAAAGAGTAATTAGGTGAACACCTAAACATAGCCTAAACTAAGGAAAAATAAAAGTACCTCTCTTTGAAATCCATCAACCACCTTTTTGAAACATTCTTTTCACACGCTTGGCCCTACCTCCTTCTTCTCTTGTTTCATTTCTCCTCTGCCCACTCTGGCATCCTCTTGTTCTTTCACACCATTTTTGTGTGTTGCATATGACACCTTCCTGTGTTCCCCAGTTTACTGCTGAGAATTTCACGTGAAACACCTGTTGCTCAGATGTCCAGTTTCTTTCTGTCTTAATCACTTCTCATTTAAGCCTTGGAATCAAGGGAATTCACTTCAACTAACATGAAATTACAAAATCACATTGATAAAACCAGATCTGAACTTCTCTGCATTTCTTGAAGGAGGAAAAAATATGCATATACCTTAAATTAGAAGGTCCCCATATTCAATCCACTAACTATAATCATATCAGTTATCTCCCATGACATATTAAGGTTGCCAGGTCAATATTGATAAATATAAGAAATAAGCTCGGGGACTTTCCTGGCAGTCCAGTGGTTAAGAACCCACCTTCCAATGCAGGGGACGTGGGTTCAATCCCTGGTTAGGGAACTAAGATCCCACATGCTGCGGGGCAACTAAGCCTGCACGTTGCAACTACTGAGCCCTCGTGCTCAAGAGCTCACATGCTCTGAAGCCCACGTGCCACAACTAGAGAAGTCCGAGTGCTGCAATGAAGAAGAACCCGCGTGCCACAATGAAGACCCAGCGCAGCCAAAAAAAAAGAAATAAGCTCAACAAGTGTTCCAATATTCTGAGGAAGTCAGAAATCTCAGGGAAGTTATCCATCCAGCTATATACTACTAGACTACAGCTGTAAATCTACGTAATCTAAGAAGCATTTCCAAATTTATTCTACCCATTCCTAACAAGATAAGGTAATATTTGATTCCCTCTTCCAGTTTCCCCATATTAAGTCATAAATTTCTTGAGGAAAGGACAACATTTTCTATGAACAGACTGTAAGAATTCTGAGGGATTTGCAGTCAAGGACTAGACTTTAAAGACAGAAAAAGAACTTTCAGAGACTTCCCTGGTGGTCCAGTGGCTAAGACTCCACACTCCCAATGCAGTGGGCCTGGGTTCGATTCCTGGCAGGGGAACTAGATCCTGCAGGCATGCCGTAACCAAGAAGTTTGCATGCCGTAACTAAGATCCCTCGTGCTGCAACTAAGACCTGGCGCAGCCTAAAGAAATAAATAAATAAAAAGAAACTACAGTGCAGAGTTCCTTGTGGAGGCAGAAGAGGGCAGAGAACCCACAATAACAACCAACAAGAGAGAGCTAACAATGGACATCTGCCAAAGTAGAGAGCGATCAGTATCCAAAACGCAGTCCTGGAAGAAAGACCAAAATGTCCAGTAGTAACAAACCCAGTAGGAATATCCAGAACAACTAACAGTAACTGAGTAAATGCTTTACATAAATGAACTCATAGAATCCTCACAACCACAAATCACTATTAAAATAAAGTCATTAGGGGCTTCCCTGGTGGCGCAGTGGTTGAGAGTCTGCCTGCTGATGCAGGGGACACGGGTTCGTGCCCCAGTCCGGGAAGATCCCACATGCCGCAGAGCGGCTGGGCCCGTGAGCCATGGCCGCTGAGCCTGCGCGTCCGGAGCCTGTGCTCCGCAACGGGAGAGGCCACAACAGTGAGAGGTCCGCGTACCGCAAAAAAAAATAAAATAAAAAATAAAGTCATTAAAATAAAATTATTATTAAAAAGAAAAAGAATGTTCAGGAAAGTCACTGATTGGGAGGTGTGAAGATATCCAGCATGAGCAATATTCCTTTGTGTTGGGTAGAAACAAATCAGATCTCAAAGCTAATTTAAGACAGGAAGAAGAGGTCTGCATGTCTTTGGAAAATAAAAAAGTAATTGTGTCCACGTCAACAAAACCAAGCCTATGCAAAGTCTGATATGAAGAATAATCTGGGGGTGATCCTGGTAGCTGAAATCAATGAGGACCTCCAATCACTGGAGACAGGACACGTTTTAAGTGTTAAGTGAAAGGAGTAAGGGTTGGAAAGTGCGTTTTATCAGGAAATGTATGCTCAAGTTATGCAAGCCATGAAAATGAGATTATTTTAGGAAAGCCAAAATAAGGACAAGATAAAAGTGAAAAGAACAGGGGTTGCCTGGAAAGGCTGTAGAATAAAACACTAGTTTAAACTCTTATGGAGGAAGATACTGAAACTGTACTCCATAAAAGTATTCATCTTCCCCACATTAAAGAACGAATCTTTCTCTACCAAAGGACAGATTTTGTATGAGGACAGATTTTGCTCTTTTAAGAGAACAATATTACTCCTTTACCTTTAAAAAGCCCAAAATATTGAGCTGTGATACAATTCCAGTTGTACTAAGCATGGCTTAGTATGCTGCTTCAAGTGCAAGCTTTTAGGAGTTTACCTTCAAATTCAAACTAAATGAATCTAGTATCCGCCTGCCAACGCAGAGGACACGGGTTCAAGTCCTGGTCCGGGAAGATCCGACATGCTGCGGAGCAGCTAAGCCCCTGCGCCACAAGTACTGAAGCCCGCACACCTAGAGCCCGTGCTCAGCAGCAAGAGAAGCCACCGTAATGAGAAGCCCACGCACTGCAACGAAGACCCAACGCAGCCAAAAATAAATAAATACATAAATAAATGAATCTAGTAAAAATGACACTTAATGGGAAAAAAAACACCTACCTGATAATATGTACTCAAGTACGGCTAACTGCCCTATAGCTATAACAACGAAAGGCTAAAGGAAACAAGCAGTCCAATTAAAGCCATACAAGGCTTTAGAGAGACAAACTGGCCCATTTATTTATTTATATAAAGGTATAGTTAGCATGGTCTATATTTTTATAACTATAACTGACATTCGGCTATGTTATATCTATCTTCCTATCTATCAATATCTATCTAGAAATACAATTTAATCCAGGTACTTAGTTTCTAAGTACAGCAGGGGTGTGTGTGTGTGTGTGTGTGTGTGTGTGTGTGTGTGTGTGTGTGTGTGTGTGTGTGTAAGGCACTCAAATTAATGCCCTAAATGAGAGGATCTCAGAGAAAACTACTTTTATTCTACTTATTCCAAAGATAGATTTACCTTAAAGGGCCATATTGTTCTTTGGATACCTAATGCTGATATCACCGTTAGTTTATCAAAAACTTTGACTTCGTATGGTTGTAAACTTCCCCTTTCCATCTCTCAGAATAATGTCTCATGTTTGTTGACTCAGAGGAAAAATGATCATTTTATTTATCACTTAAACTTCAATGGGTTTCAAGGCAAAGTAAGCTAAAATTTACCAAAATAGCTTTAACTTTGTGCCAGGAAAAATTTAAATCTGGTGAAAGCTAAACCAACTGGGACATTTCAAGTTGAGAAGAGTAGTTGGGAAGATAGAAAATTATCTTTTGAAAACAGATATTAGATGCCACAGCTTTCTGGGTATTCTTCTGAGCTACTAATGAGTTGACTCAAAGGATATGGAATCTGAAAGGGAACTAGAGATTACTTGTTAGTTGTTAACAACTCCCACCACCCCCTTTTTTTGCAAAAGGGGAAATTGTGATTGATGCCTAAACCATCACCTGAACAAACACTTCTCCATTTTCAGAATTTAAAAAAACCAAAAAAGCAAAAAACTTTAACGCATGAGACAATATTTTCATTGCAAGCAAATGAGAAGTAACCTGTAATATATGGGTAAAGCTGCTGAAAGAAACAATACTAACCAAGAGAGAAACTAAATTTGGTAGCCCAGGTTACTCGTATGTGATTTAACCATTCTATTTAATCTATAAAAATAACTCCCTGAGTGTTGACGAGCTACTACTGTGGGTGGAGTGTGGATGGTACCTGTCCTAAATATCTGATCCGTGAAGCATACATTTAAAAACACATTTTATAGGGACTTCCCTGGTGGTCCAGTGGCTAAGACTCTGCACTCCCAATGCAGAGGACCCGGGTTCGGCCGCTGGTCAGAGAACTAGATCCCACATGCAGCAACTAAAATCTCCTGCACGCCGCAACGAAGATCCCACGTACTGCAACTAAGACCCGACACAGCCAAATAAATAAATAAATATTTTTAAAACCCCACATTTTTATAATTAAAATACAGGAATGGAAATATATATTTAGTGCTCGCTTCGGCAGCACATTTACTAAAATTGGAACGATACAAAGAAGATTAGCACGGCCCCCTGTGCAAGGATGACACGCAAATTCGTGAAGCGTTCCATATTTTTTGAGAGAGTGACATGGACATATATACACTACCAAATATAAAATAAATAGCTAGTGGGAAGCAGCCGCATAGCACAGGGAGATCAGCCCGGTGCTTTGTGTCCCCCTAGAGGGGTGGGACAGGGAGGGTGGGCGGGCGACGCAAGAGGGAGGGGGATATGGGGATATATGTATACATATAGCTGATTCACTTTGTTATACAGCAGAAATTAACACAACACTGTAAAGCAATTATACTCCAATGAAGATGTTAAAAAAAAAAGAAATATATATATCTACACTCAGGAAGAATAACCCACGGGAGCTTATTTTCATATTTGAATTCAAAATACCTTTAAAAATTTAGTTTAACATAACAGTTCCAGGAATACCACAAGCATGTTCATGCTGGTAACTTTCTATCAGAAAAGATCAGAAAGAGAGGAGCCTGGTCGACAAAAGATCTTTAGAGAGGAAAAAAATGCATATGTTATTACAATTCTTTGAAGGTGAGATAGAGCAGTTCTTTATCTAAAACTTCTAAGCAATGTGAATATCTTCAGTAGGTGAAAAGGCATTCCCTAAACTTTCATGCCTGGAAATGCACTCCTCGGTTGCAAGAACTTGAAAGTTAGATAATAAGGAAATTCCCAAGATCTAGCTGTTTATGGGAACAAAGTGTTTTACAAACAGGGACATTAAACTCCTTGGCTAAAGTCGAAATGACACTGTCTAAAGCATACAGTCTATCACTGTGCTGAGTCATAATTACTCATTCATTTGTCTTGCTGGGAATACATCTGTGGCATTCAAATTCGAGGAGGCTGAATCCTCAGTAGAGCCTGTTGTTCCGTTTTATATCTGGGTAGTTCATTTTGGGAGGAAGCTTGCACGTAATGTACGATTAATAATCCCTTATTGAGAATATGTCCCGTAGAGCTGGTGACCCTCTTATAGAAGGACTTTTTGTTTGCAGTATCTAAAGGCTTAGGTCTTGGGCAAAATAAGGGCCTGCTGTGGCTTTTTGAGTTTCTCTTCTAGAAATTTTGAGCAGACATTGAGAGTGTGGTGATGATTATAACTCTGAAGTAAAGAGTTATGTTGGGGGACTTCCCTGGTGGATCCAGTGGCTAAGACTCTGCATTCCCAATACAGGGAGCCCAGGTTCAATTCCTGGTAAGGGATCTAGATCCCACATGCTGCAACTGAAGGTCCTCTGTGCTGCAACTAAGACCCAGTGCAGCCAAATAAATAAATATATATATATATATATATATATATATATATTAAAAAAGAGTTATGTAGCGAGGCTTTCTAATAATCAGCTTGTCACAGCCTTGCAGGTTCAGGCCATGAAGAGCTGAGGCACTAAATTCATCTTTTTTTCCTTCTATCACCACAATACCCAGGTCATTCTAACAAAACTAAGAGCACAATTCTCATTCTGTATCCAAATTTCCCCAACTTTTCCCAAAGGCCCTGATGGCTGATTTTGGTTCCCAGGTGGGGTGTGATCAATGATTCCCCGTTGCCATTTCTCCATCTCTAACTGGTAACCCCTAAAGCACTGCCCCCCCACCCCCGCTGCCTGAATTACTTTAAATTGAAATTGTTATTGAGACCATTGTAGATTTACATGCTACATGTAAGAAATGATAGAGCTGCACTTTGCCCAATCTCCCCAGTGATAAGTAATATTTTACAATACTGTAGGATTCTATCCCAACCAGGATGCTGACACTGATACAACCCACTGAACTTATTTGGATTTTCCTAATTTAACTTGTACTCATGTGTGTGTATATGTGTGTATGTGTTTAGTTCTACACCTACGTTCATTTTTGAATAATCATTTCAGCTAAGATGTATGGAGTACCTGCTATCTACCTGGCACTGTTCTAAGTTCTTTACATGTATAATCTCATCTAATACTCACGTACCAAGTACTGTATACTTAGCTCCATTTTACAGATGAGAGAGGCTAAATGATGTGGCAGTGGCAGAGCAGGGCCAATTCACTTTACCACCAGGCCACACATCTCTCATTACTACAGAGCACCTCTTGGTTACAGAATTCAGCCCTGTGGAGCTAGACTGTGTCCAGAGGGCCAGGAGGCTGGGAACACACTTCTTAAATAGCTATAAAGTCAATGTCTCTTACAGGGGATTTTTAGGTGAAATTATTCTATCTGATACTATAATGGTAGATATAAGACATTACGCAGGCTTCCCTGGTGGCGCAGTGGTTGAGAATCTGCCTGCTAATGCAGGGGACACGGGTTCGAGCCCTGGTCTGGGAAGATCCCACATGCCGCGGAGCAACTAGGCCCATGAGCCACAACTACTGAGCCTGCGCGTCTGGAGCCTGTGCTCCGCAACAAGCGAGGCCGCGATAGTGAGAGGCCCGCACACCGCGATGAAGAGTGGCCCCCGCTTGCCGCAACTAGAGGAAAGCCCTCGCACAGAAACAAAGACCCAACGCAGTCAAAAATAAAAAAATAAATAAACAAATGTGGGGTTTTAAAAAAAATTTATAGTTATTCAATTTCAAATATTAAAAAAAAAGACATTACGCATTTGTCAAAACCCATAAAACTGTATAACACAAAAGTGAATCCTAAGTGAAGGATCGGTTTTAATAAATAATAACGTATTGGGGCTTTCCTGGTGGCGCAGTGGTTAAGAATCTTCCTACCAATACAGGGGACATGGGTTCTAAGCTCTGGTCCAGGACAATCCCACATGCCGCGGAGCAACTAAGCCCGTGCGCCACAACTACTGAGCCTGCGCTCTAGAGCCCACAAGCCACAACTACTGAGCCCACATGCCACATCTACTGAAACCCATGTGTCTAGAGCCCATGCTCCACAGCAAAAGAAGACACCACGATGAGAAGCCCATGCGCAGCAACGAAGACCCAACACTGCCAAAAATAAATATAAATAAAATAAATTTTAAAAAATAGTAACGTATCAATATTGGTTCATCAATTGTAACAAATGTACCACACTATTGCAATACGTTAATAATAAGGGAATGGAGGAAGGAAGAGAATGGGAACTCTGTACTTGTGCTCAATTTTTCTGTAAACCTAAACTAGCTCTAAAAAATAATCTATTAATTTACAAAACAGAAATAGACCCACAGACATAGAAAAAAAACTTATGGTTACCACAGGGGAAAGGAAGGGGGGGATAAATTAGGAGTTTGGGATTAAAATATACAGACTACTATACATAAAATAGATATCCAACAAAGACCTACTGTACAGCACAGGGAGCTATACTCAATATCTTGTAATAAGCTATGATGGAAAAGAATCTAAAAAAGAATATATATATGTGTGTGTACATATGTATATATATATATATATATATATACATACACACACACACACAAACTGAATCACTTTTCAGTACACCTGAAACTAACACAACATTGTAAATCAACTATATTTCAATTAACATTTTAAAAATAATAATCTATTAATTTAAAAAATATTTTTAAAAAAGTCAATGGTTCTTTCAGATGGACCTGCCCACAAAGTAACTGAAAAAGCTTTTATCTTTGGAAATCTCCATACTGTGGTCACTGAGCATTTATATTTCGCCATTTGCCTTACATTATCTGAAGGGGCAGGAATATAGTGACAAAAACTCAGGCACTTAGAGGGTACCCTGGGGATGTGTATGGCTTTTTTCCCCTTCCACATCTTCCCCTGCACCGACCTCAGAAGCTGAGCAGAACGCGGGCAGACAGAGTAAAGTGCCTGTAATTCCCATCCATTCCTGGGCCCTGTGGAATTTGAACTTATGTTTACTGCGTTGTCACTTGGACATTAAATCTTAACTGTCAAAATATTCTTCAAGGCAGAGAGAGGAGTTCAGCATGGTATCCCAAAATGTCTTTTCCATACTCTTTTCGGCAGCTCTGAAAGAAAATGTTGCTACTACTCTCAAAAATACTGTTTTTATGTTCCCATGGAAATTCACAAAGGGAATATTATATTTAAGCTTTACCACAAGCAGAAATACTTATTTCTGATGGAAATAATATTAGACATGGATATCATGGAAAATATTATCTAAACTTTTATATTGAGTAAGAAATCCATCCTGTACCTCTTGAGTATTGTACACCTAGAGCAATCAGGAAAGTGGCCAATGACTACCCACTGTGGAAATTGTTCCTTTGACAAACATGCTATGCTCCCAGGCAAACTGTACCTCTACACATTATCATATAAAACCAGAGAGACAAATTAATCTTAGGAGCTATTTGGAGGAAGATATCTGAACAGACCTCACACTCCTCCGCCCCAAATCACAATCCAATATGAACTCATAATCTTTTTCATTGGCTTTGGTAATTGTACCCTTTGAAGACAATCTGTGAATATGCATATAGCCCTTAGGCACTTTAACTGCCATTTCATCCAATTAACAGATAATTAAAAATGCTTTGTGTGAGTACCTTTTCCCCTTTCCTTTTATCACCAAAGAGTGAGCAGTGCCTGTAAGGATGAAGTGCAGGAAGCAGTCACAGCAATGGGAGATGTCAGATGTATCAAAAGCAAACATCCTCCCATCTCACTTTGTCACTTGACCCCCGAGGTTTGGGTTTTAATGATGAGCTATTCTCCTTTAACGAGTCAACTAGTTCTTATGGGACTAGTCATGAGATGTTCCCAAAGTTTCAGTATGTTGCTAGAGTCATCCTCACGTAGAGTGTCATGGACAGATTATTTTCAGAGCAAACGAGGACCAAATCATACTTACAGCTAAATTGGCGGCAAGATCTATTTAATTCTGCAACCAGTCTTTTCCACACTCACCAATGGGAGGAAATGGGCATAGATAGCCTCAAGAAAAGGAGCCTGACTAGATAGAATAATCAAGCAATTATATTTTAAGGGATTCTTTTTTCCTATAACAACCAAGATGGGCTATCAAGTTAACCTATGATAATGAACAACTATCAAATCTCAACCTCCATCCAGGTTTATTTCTCATTCATGCAATGAGTCCAACATGGATCAGCAGAGAGGTCTCTGCTTCATTTAGTCTCTTGGGGCCCAGGATAATGGAGGCTTCTTGCTAACTCATGATCCCACTATCACTGAAGTAGGGAAAAGAGGTGTGCAGTTGACACCACCAATTAAATGCTTCCACTTGGAAGTGACACATGTCAATTCCACTCATATTTCATTGGCTGAAGCAAGTCACTGGCTAAGCTTAACTTCAAGGGGGCTGGAAATTGCAATCTTAACAGAGACCCAGAAGGAGGAAAACCAGAATATTTTTGAGTAGATCTGCCTGTTCCCTGTGACTCACTCATAGGAGTTTAATAATACTGTGCAGTTTGATAATTTAGCATCTAGCGTTTTGATGCTACGTGAGTGACCCTGAAGGTCTATGATAAGATCTATTGTCTTGCAGGAGGCAGATATTTAGCTAAAGAGTTAGCTCTGTGGTTCCCCACTTGTCACATTCACTGTAATTCAAGGAAAGTGATTAAAAACTGTGTCTCTTATAAGCATACTTAGTTATCCGTTATGAGAACTTTTTATTGTTTTAGGAACTAAGAAAGGCTTTGTCTTCCATTGAAGAGTTGGCATGTTTCCTGTTGGGAATTATTTAGAATCTGTTGACCCTGCAGAGAACTAGGTTATAAACTTTGAATTAGCCCCAAGAGTTAACCTTATTTTCTTAGATGCTTTTAACCTTGTTTTCCTCCTTTGTAATTAATTGTAAAACAATGGTATTATATTTATCCTTTTTATATACCACCTCAAGCTCTTTTGTGAAAGAGATGAAGAATGAATAAAGAATTGGAATTGAAAAAGAAAAAACAAACCTGTCACTTTGTTAAAAACAATCATTTTCCTGGTTGTGATGCTGTACTATAGTAATGCAAGATGTTACCACTGGGGGCAACTGAGTGAAGGATACACAGGGTTCTTGTGAATTATTTCTTACAACTGCATGTGAATCTGTAATTATCACAAAGTTAAAAGTTTTAAAAAAAAATCTACAATAGCCACCCAAAGATGGTTGACTGCTAGTGCTGGTGCTTTAAGTCTATTTAAAGGACTTGAAAATGTCAAGATTCTCTTTCAAACCAATAATTTAATGAAGAAATGCCCAATTTACCATACAATAAGATTCATTGTGGCAAAGACTTGAACCACAGTCAAGGGATATTTCCATGAATTACTAATAAAAAAAAAGACACAAGATTTATACAGAAAGTGAGTACTCACTTTGTCTCTTTCTTTTCCTTCCTTCTTCCTTCCCTCCTTCCTTCCTCTCATCTTTTTCTTTCTTTCTTTCTTTTCTTGCTTTCTTTCCTCTTTCTTTCTTTCTTTTCTCTTTCTTTTTCTTTTCTCTCCCTTCCTTCCTTCCTTCCTTCCTTCCTTCCTTCCTTCCTTCCTTCCTTCCTTTCTTTCTTTCTCTCTTTCTCTCTTTCCCTCTCTTACTTTTTTTCTTTTAAAAGATACAATTAAATCCCTCCTATTGCTAAAGACTATGGTAAGCAATTGGTAAGGAAGACAGAAAGGTGTCTGCCCACACAGTGCTTATGTTTTAAAGGAGGAGACAGTAAAATTGCGATTGTGATACATGCTTAGAGGAAAACTAAGAGAGGGCTGAGATGAGATAAGGGGAGTGCGGATACACTGTAGACGAGGCGGCCATCTGAGGAGATGGAGGAGGAGAAATAACTAACACTGTGAAGAGCAGAAGAAGAGCATGTGTGAAAGGCCTGGGAGAGAGATGGATCTGCATATTTTTGAGAACCCGGAAGGTGGTCAGTATGGCTGGAAGATGGTTGGTAAGGAAAAATCAAAGATGATGTTGGCAACATTGTGGGCAGAGCAAAAGCCTAGTAACTCCAAGTGTTGTTATAGGTGATTGTCAGCTAGGACTGACATAATTACTGATATGTGTTCTAAATTAAACAAGTTTGTTGTTGAACTAATAAATCGTAAAGTAGTCATTCTTTGTCTCATTCCTGTAGATACCACTACTGTTCCCATATTCCTCCATATTCAGTTTCCAAAGAGAAAGCTAATGAACAAGGATGTTAAGCAATTAAAAATCGTGAAAGAAAAGTTAGAATTAGTACTGTTGCAAGAGCCCTCCATATGTAAATAAAACACCGGCAACAGGAAATGTCCACTTGTTGACACACGTAGGACAAAATATAGGTATATTATGATTCTCAGCGTCAACTCTTTCCACTGGGATGGACACTCTGCTCCTCGCGTCTTTTCCATCTGCCAAAAATTCTGATAAATGTATTTATAACTTATTTATTTTATTATTAGAGCTTAGGCTAAAATACAATAGCCCTCGCAAAGATAACACTATGACTTGAATTTACATTAAAGGCTAAAAGACTATCTTGGAGAGAGGTTACCTCCTAGGTATAGAGAAGGAATGGCAATAGATGAGAGGATTAAATTAAAATATTGAGTGGGGCTTCCCTGGTGGCGCAGTGGTTGAGAGTCCGCCTGCCAATGCAGGGGACACGGGTTCGTGTCCTGGTCCGGGAAGATCCCACATGCCGCGGAGCAGCTGGGCCCGTGAGCCATGGCCGCTGAGCCTGCGCGTCCAGAGCCTGTGCTCCGCAGCGGGAGAGGCCACAACAGTGAGAGGCCCGCGTACCGCAAAAAACAAAAACAAACAAACAAAAAAAACTGAGTGGATTAAACTTTAATGGTGATATTTTATTTATTAAAGTTGTGCATAATGATAAAAGTATTAATCTTTATAATGTTTTGGATTTTTGTATATATTCCTTAATACTTCCTTTATTAAAAGTAGACGATTACCTTCAGATTCTCTCCTAAGAGTAATTTTCAAGGAAATGAGCTCTTAAAAGTAGAAAAATTAAAGGAGAGTGGAGGGATGGAAAGGATCGTGAAAAAGACTGAGTCCACTAATGACAGATTTCTCAGACTGAAGGAAGCTTAGAGCAAGAAGAGACTTAAGGAGTCAACTAATGGAAGTCCTTCTTTTTAGAGCAGTAAATCTGTTCAAGGTCACGGGGCCAGTTGGCGGAGCTGGTGGAGGAGATAGGGGGTCAGAGCCTCACGTCCAGAACTCCTGACTTCAGTCTGTTGCTCAGCATTACATTACAACTGCTTGGAGTTTCCTCTTGGTTTAATCACTGGTGACACCGCATTTCATTTTAGCAACACAAGGACTATCTGGAAGTTAGAAGTAGACCTGTTATTTACTGGCAAACTGGAGAAAGTACCTTAAGCGAGGATGAAGAGGGGTAAAAGGGACAACCACAATGGCTGAACAGAAAAAGCCACTGAAGAAATAACTACAGTTGATTCTCCAGGGGGGAGTAAAGCAGTGTAAGAAAAAGAGCATCATATCAGGAAGTATAAAAGGAATGCTGCCTGTAAGGACTGCGTCCTCTCCATTGCCCGGAAGGTTACTAAAGCTCACTGTCCGGGTACAGAGTCTGAAGGCTGAGAGAAGAGAGCTTTGAGAGGGTTTTTAAAAAGACACAAAAGTTAAAGAGAAAAAGTGAGGCACAAAGAGAATTGCAGTTTCACCTAGAGAAGAATTATTGAACACTGAACACTAATATTCTATCATTTTCTCCAGTGTGTAGATGTCTGTCTGTAGATAGAATATGTATGAAAATGTCTTCATTTGGCAGCAAAAAGGATTTTAGACTTTAGAGAAAAACAATTCCTAACATGTTAAACATAAGAATGATCTAAAAAAAAAAAAAAAAAAAAAAGAATGATCTAAAAGGGCCAGCTGTTTCTTCTGTCTGTGCTGGTTTAGGTGTAGTGCAGCCAATGTAAGAGTCACTTCTGGTCCACAGTAGAGCAAGAAACATTCTTCTGGTAGGAGCTAAACCTAACTGACTTGCCTCTCAGCACCCTAATTTCAGGTTCTAAGAAACCTACTACACTCAGAGCTGGGGAGCCTTGGGCCCAGCGCTGCACCTGCAAGCACATTCCAGTCCCTCAGGTTATTAGACAATGAACTGTCAATGGCAGGGAACTTACTCTGATATAAAAGGAAGCAGTTATCCAGGTTAGTGTTCCAAGAAAGTTAAGAACAGCTGCAACTTGGCTGGGAATCTTGTTTATCTTTTTAATTGTGTATATATGTCCAGAGGCTCTCCGATGGCTCTAATATAAAGAATAAATGCTGTGTGGGAATTCAATAATTAAGAGTCTCCTGTTGTTTCCTGTGTGGTAATTTTCACGGAGACCACTGTGAAAATTTACTCACATGAGGCTGAGACAGAAAGGAAGTACCAGGAGAAAACTCAGAAATAATTAGCAATTCAGGAAGTGCATTTCATAATCAAACCTGCACATGCTGGGTTTTGAGCAAACTTGACTACCTTGAGTACAGTGACGTAAAACCATTTCGACTTCAGAACAAATGCCTTTGTTGATAAAATGGATTCTATCTTTCAGATGAATGTTTTTCTGGGAACTCCCTGGTGGTCCAGTGGTTAGGACTCTGCACTTTTACTGCTGAAGATCCGGGTTCAATCCCTGGTTGGAGAACTAAGATACCACAAGCCTTGAGGTGCAGCCAAAAAATATAACAACAATAATAATAATAATAATAATAGAGGGAAGAAAGAGATATAACCTAAACAAAATAAAGAATATCTATACAAAACCAACAGAAAATATTTTTAAAAATAAACAAATCTTTTTCTAACCTCGCAATAGTTTCTCAGGAGTACCTCCATTTGATGTTTGCTGAGAAGTACTTAGATCAGCGTTTTCAAATGTGAATGTGCAAATGAATTACCTTGTTAAAATGCAGATTCTGATTCAGTAGATCTGGGGAGGGGCCTGAGATTCTGCACTTCTAACAAGTGCCTAGGAGAGGCCCATGTTGTTCGTCTAGTAACGATGCTTTGGGTAGTGAGGTTTTAGATAACTTCGAAACTCATCCAGTAGTTGTTTTAGATTTTAAAAGTCACTCTCTAAAAACAATAAATTAAATTAATCCCAAGCAACAGGAAGCTAAGATGATTTTCAAAGCTAAATGCTTATGTCTCTTTAGGCCAAGAAGGAGCTCTTGCGAGTTGAGATCAAGAGCAAGCTGGGAGACAAAAACAGTGCCAGGCAAGATGCCACCTGATGGGGGAGATAGGGCTCAGCCTGAATTACCTTGTCCATGGGTTTTGGCAAACTCAGGTCTAATCAAGGTCATTTTCAATAATGAATGGTTACAGTCTGGTTGATGGGGTCCAGCAATCATCATAATCGAGCAATAGGCAGTGATTTTGTTCCAAAGGAGTCAATCTGGATGGAAACTGGATTAGTCTATGTCTAGGTAGGAAGAGACGATGTCCAAGCTTGAGGCAGTAGCTGGGCCCCGGTCAGATGGGCTGAGGCTGTGAGCAGGGTGATTCTTACAAAGAACTGTATCAGCGCAGAAATCCAGTCAATCAGGATGGATGGACGTGCAGGTTGAGGGTTAGGGAGAAAGCGCAGTGGGATCCAGGAGCTCATCCAAGAGACACCAGATGCTGGGATTAGGACAGCAGAGCTAATTTCATGCTTCTGAATTTCTGCTGTTAATGTACTATCAGACCTGTTTCCAATTAACTCATGAATGAGGTGAGATTAAGTCTGCAGATGAGATGTCTTCAATACTTGGAGCTAAGTGGTGCTTCAAGAAAAAGTGTGGAGCTGACAAATATTGTGTACCTCCTAGATGCTGAGCACTACACAGGGTGTTTAATACACACCACATAATCATATTTAATACATACTTGTCAGTGTAGGCTGCATCTGTAAGATAACACCTGTCAGCTGCTGTGCACCGTTGCACATTTTCTAGCACCACACGTGAGTATGTTGATGGGAGTTTCTTTTTCTTGTCTTATTTTACATCTTGAGTTTTGGTGCCAAGTTTTCTTTTTCATGTGAGGTTTTGTTTCTGCTTATATGATTGTCATTGTTATTTGCCACTGTTTACAATTATATAATAGGATTGATTATATAATAGGATTAAAGAATTTTGCTCTGAGAAGATAGATAGGAGAATGAGGAAGATGTAATCCTTTGAAGAGTTATCGGTCAAGTGGTAGAGGCAACCATTGACATAAAAAATTATAAGTTCTCATGGTCACCTAGATGAGAGCGGAAGGATGAGAGTAGAACCATCTGTGGCCTTCATATGCTCAGCTGAATACTAGCCATTCAAGTCAGTGAATAGTCATGAGAATAACTGTTCAAGTGTGTTGGAATTATTGACATTAAAGAGAGTTTGCAGGGACTTCCCTGGAAGTCCAGTGGTTAAGACTCCAAGCTTCCACCGCTGGAAGCACGGGTTCAATCACTGGTTGGGGAACTAAGATCCTGCATGCTGCTCAGCACAGCCAAAAACAAAAAGAGAGAGAGAGAGAGTTTGCATTAAACCGGGGCGGAGGACTACTCTTGCAGAAAATGCAAACATTAACCTCGTGCTTATGGCAAAAGCCAGCCCAAGAAATATACCATTTCTTCTCATAGGAAATATGAAATCACCTTCTCATGTGACAAAAACCAAACTGATGAGGAAGTATTTTGGATGTTCTCTGTCCCCATCACTTAACCTCATTTGGCTTCTTATTGCCTTTAAATTGCCTTGTCAAATATCACTGGAGAAGCAGACCGATTGGTTCTCTTTACTCAAGAGTTTACAAAGACTGTCTTGCAAAATATAACTTTAATATATGGGGAAGGTAGGTAAATAAAAGTCCAGACGACTACAAAGATGATTCCTAAATTGAGAGTGGTAGTGAGAGCATCGGTAAGTATGGGGTTGGACCTGGTGGCCGTGCTGTGTGAGGTCAGCACGGTCCAGACGACTCCATGATGACCCTTGTAGCCTAGTGGGTCTGTGAAACTGATTTCTGCCACCAAGATGACTGCTCACCTGACAAAATAACCCCATCCCTTAATTATACCAAAAAGGGAGTTCTTACTATCTACTTTCAGCCGCATTGCATTCTAAGGACATTGATTCAGGCAAGAAACACTAAGCTAACGGTATTTTATGGGGTATTTCATGACCCAACACTAAAAAATATTTTCCTCACTGATGCCTGAAATTTCACTGGTGAGGTCTGCCTTCATTTAGTCAGTTTGGGTTGTATAACGTAGCTAGTCCTGGAATCCTGAACAAACTATCACCGGTGCCTTATGCAATGAACAATTTTCTGAAAGCTAGGCATGCCTTAGGTAAGACACCAGAGTCAAAAGGAAATAATATAGCACATGATTTTCTTCCTTAGAAGAGGGAACCATAAGTAAGAGTGTTAAGAATGTTGTTCATTGTTGTACTAGTCAGGGTTCTATAGAGAAACAGAACCAATGTATACAGAACCTATATAATATTTATGTGTAATATATAACAAGACTTAAGGCCTTCAAATGATTGGATGTGGCCCACCCACATTAGGGAGAATAATCTGTTTTACTCAAATTCTACTGATTTAAACGTTAATCACGGACTTCCCTGGCGGTCCAGTGGTTAAGACTCGGCACTTCCAATGCAGGGGGTGTGCGTTCAATCCCTGGTCAGGGAACTAAGATCCCACATGACACAGCCAAAAAAAAAAAAAAAAAATGTTAATCGCATTAAAAAAAATACTGTTTGCACAGCAACATCTAGGCTAGTGTTTCACCAAACAACTGGATACCGTTGCCTAGTCAAATGGGCACATGAAAGTAACCATCATGGTTATATTCATGTGGAACATGAAACAATTTGTATTTCTAAAAACCGAAAACACCTGATTACTTCTCAATAATTTTACCAACCACTGCTTAATGGCTTTTATCTCCAGGCTTGAGCAGATTACACGTTTCTAAACTCACCTTATGCAGTAAGGGGAGCTAGATGATGCCACTTGTCCTGTGGCAAGTATCTGCACCCTGGATCACCACCCCCACCAGGCCTAGAGGGAGGGGCTGATCCCAGCTTCTTCACCAGTATACGGTGAAGTATCTATTAGCCCCTATGTCTTTGTGTTCACTCTCTTTTTTTTAATCAAATCTCATCAGCTTTACACATGAACTGTTGTAAGCGCCTTACAATATTAACTCATTAATCTTTGTAATGCATGAGGTTGGTACTACAAGGATCTCCATTTTTTCACCAATTTAAGTAGCTAGTTGAAGATCAAAGGATCAGTGGGTGGCTCTCAACCATTACTTGTCAGGCAACCTGCACAGCAAGAGGTTTCGTTACATCCAGCTGTGGCTTGGAGGATGCCGGAGAAAAGCATGCACTACCTCTGCGTATCATTATCATGGATATCGATGAGAAATGTTTACTAGACTATCGTAACTATCTTGAAAACAATGCAATTTAATCTCTTAATTCAGTCAGTTCAGTTTTAAAATAGGTATATTGCATTTAGGATACAATCAGCCTGAATCTTGCAACTCTAAAATGTTTTCATAAGTGAAGCTCTTGTGTTACACTCTACCCACCTCTTTAGGGTTGTAATTTTTCAAAAATCCTATTGACTTCCTGATGACGACCTTTGGAGAGAAGGAACCACTGGTTTCCATCAAAACTATCCTTGCTGCCTAAAGACATAGTTAGAGAACAAGCCCAGTGATGATTCTACACACACAGAAGAGTCTACGTGTTGGCTGTGGGTTTGCTGGTTACAGGAGTGTGACTCTCTCTACAAGTCGTCACAATTTTAAATAGTGTCAGGCTACCACAGAACATTTCATCTAAAGATAAGATGGTGTCAAGCACCTATGAAAGGCCATGTATGTGGAATCAATTCTCGATTCAAAAAATATGCTTAAGATCAAATCGAATCAATGTAACAGAAAAATAATTACAAAGGCTGAAAATTGCCCCGCTCCCCGCTTTTTTTTTTTTTTTGGCTTCTGTTAGTAAACCCATGTAGAAGAGACACTTTCTATGCTGAAGGAGACTGCTGTCTCATCTGATAAATCATATAAGCTCCAGTGAATGTATGTCATCACCCGCAGGAATGACAGGTCTATCTTTGTCGCTCTTGTGGGATTTGAGCATTGACACTGTCAGAGAACTTGACTAATAACCTTCACCTGGACCTTCCAAACTCTGCACATAACTTCTTGATAAAAATCTTGATAAAGGCCAATATTTTCACAGGTTGACAGGGTCGGGAGAAGAGGGTCACTGAGCACTTTGACACTTTTAAGTTCAGTTTACAGTAACTCCTTGAGAAGCCTTAGGTTTTGCTGCACGTGCAATTGTTGGGACAAATCACAAGAAAATGAATGAAATATGTGACCCTCAGAGATACTGCATCTGGCTTTATTCTCTCAAAGATATGTGCTCATGAGAGTAATTTATACACATCACTGTTTGGCGAAAAGGACACATCATTGATGTTCTCTAAGTTTAAATCACTTTATACTGTGTTTTATTCTAAAGCCACATATGTGTGTGTGTTGTTTCATCAGTGAGATTCATGACAGTGAATGGGGAGAAGTAATCCATTCCCCTTATTCTGCTCAAAATGCAAAAGACAAGGCTAAATTTTGCTAAAGACGGATCCATCCCAGAGGAAAGGACAACTCTTAAATGCCCATTGAATTTCTTATCCACATGTTTGAAAATATGAGACATATTTACGACTCTAGCCAGGGGTATGGTTTCAGGTCTTTCTGGTGTGCTTAATTCCTTCTCTCTCTCAAAGTCATTTTGGTTTAAAAACACCACACCACATTTACATCCCATGACCAAAAACCTTGGAACATCAAAAAAACGGTAATTGAGCATTATTATTTTATGCATTCAACAATGCTGATTTCAAGAGACTACACAAACAGGAATCCTTGAAATTGTTTTATTGATGACAGAATCAGTGTATAATTTGATGAGGAACCTGCGAACAATAAGGAATATGTCTATTGCCAGCAAAATACAATTATTCCAGGTCCTTTAGACATTACAAATACAGTTCTTTCACACCAGATGGTTCATACGTAACAAAGCCATTTAAGAATGCTTAATTGTGCTTCTACAAAACCTTCGAAGAATGAGGTAGTTTCCTTTACCCACCATATTTTCCACATTTCCATTATTACGCTTTCAGTGAGCTTAAATCCTTTTAACATAATCTTTAAACAATTGCTCATGAGAGCCAAGCCTTATTTATAAAATGTTTATTTCTTTCTACTTGATTACCCTTAAAGATAATCTCAAGAATCACTACACAACCAGAGAAATTTGAGACAAGCAATGGCTGGGGCTTTTTCATTACAATCAGACTTAGATGCAAGAGAACACGTTCTAAAAATTCCATAGTTGAGCTGGTATTCTCCCATTTTTAACTATAAACTGATTTAAAAACTACTTCCTCACACTATTTTTCTCTCAGCCACCATATCTCAGCCACCAAGTAAGCACAGATTCTTCAGCCTAGGGGGTTAGGCTCCATTTATTGGCTAACTATGGGATCATGCATTGTTTTACGTCAACAGGGGACCACCTGCAGAATCTATAGGTGCATACAGATTAGCCAGCTTATCCTTAAAATTTCCTTCAGAATCTACTTACTGCCATATTCTTGAATACCAACACCCTTCAAACACTTATCAATGAAGTAGAAATTGAGGCAGGTTATTTGTATTCCTGTCTTGACACTGAGAATGACTGTAATGACCATTGTGAAATTAGCTTGAGGAAATCGCAGCGTGTTGTACATTTTAGTTAAAAATAAAATGATAATATTCAACTAATTTCCAAATCAGTTAACCTTCACCAAGGAAAGGGGGATGGTGGCCAATAGTATTCCCAAGGGGAAAAAGAAGTCACCATCTACTCCTTGCCACTTATTCTTTTATTCAGTCTCAAGAAGCTTCACAGATCTTAAAATAAAATGGCTGAAGAAATGACAAAATAGGTCTTATAGACTATGCAATTATAAAGTCTTAACCATATTGGTAGTAATCTAAAGTAGTTCCCATGTAACAAGACCGTTAGATCATTATCTCAAGATTATCTGATAAGCTGACCACTATGTTTAGTCACTTTCTAACTGGCACGATTTGTACTTGGCACCTATGTTGAAAGATCCCGACGGCTGGCAGAATGAGGAAAAAGAGCTCTCTTGGACAGCACAGAAGCAAGTTCGACTTTTTGCCTTACTTTCTCTACTACCATTTGTTCTTCCTCTGACATCTTCTGTAGTTAAAATTGTCTCCATTCAATGATGGGTAACAAGGAACCTAGCCATTGTGACAGTGGACATGTAGAGAAAATACATGTCAATGATAATACATTTTAAATTCATTCCCGTATCACAGCTCGCAATTTTTACCATCCCAACAGTGGGTTCCATAGGTAGAACATTAGGTAACTCATGTTTTAGACCTTATTAATCGGTATGTGGTAGGCAAAACAAACTTTCAGACAGAAAGTATACAAAGATTACTTAAAACTTCAATACTTGTATCCAGCAGATTTTTAAAGACCACCTCATTTGCTAAGACTGAATTTCATGCCTTTATCATTCACTAAAGCAAATATGTTTACATATATCTGATCCCAGGGAATTATTTACCTCCAAACACTTGATATGTTTCTATTCTATTGATATGTTCCTTTATCACTTCCTCAAATTAATATCTGAGAAGTTTTTTACTATGGTATGTATACTGAAGATGGAAAATAAATCACTTTCTTCTACCTTTGTATTTTTAAAAGAACTTTCTGGCAATGATAAAAAAGAATCTCTTTGCAATACTTTAAATGGCCTTTCTTTTAAAACCTCAAACTGAGAAAAACTGTTGTATTAATGTTACGTCTTCCACCTGCTATTTTCTGAGTAGCTGTAATCCATCATTTTCAAGCCAACAGTCTCAACAGTTTGATTCATAATTGACACTTTCCAGAAAAAGTCACTCTAGGAACATTTTGTTTATTTCAATAATACCTGACTTTAAGATCAGCAAGGATGCTGTAATTTGAGGTGTTCTTTTGTCAGATGAACCATGACAACATCGCTCCAAAGGAATGCAGTTAACAAATGTATCAGGTTAGCAGTAAACAGTAAACGGGGAGGTAATTCACACCAAGAACCCCTAAATACTAATCTACTGAGTAGTTTCCCACGAGAGGAAAGAAAGGAATGGGAAAAAAGGACATTATTTCTTTTAAAAATGAGATGAAAATGTTTATTGTGATTTCTTGATAGCACACCAATAACAGAGGTGTGCTCTGGCCTTTGTCTCCTTATCATCTAACTGTATTAAATATTACTTTTATACCTAAAACTTCAAGTAGGAGAGTATAAACTCCACGAGGGTAATGTCTTTATACTACTTATTTTCTAAAACTAACTTTCTAATCCCTACTGTGAGTTGTGTTAGACACATATTTGTGGGTGCTCAATCAACATTTCTCAAGTTAACTGATACAATTAATTATAATCTCTGCGATCTTCGTCAATTAATAAGTAATGCTTATTCAGAGAGTGGTACTCTCTGCCTCCTCTTGTTGAGGAGATATCTGGAAAACAGACAGCTGAACAAATTCTACTTGTGGCAAAACAAAGTGATAGGTGTTATAAACATCTACTAAAATTATGTGCCAGGATTACTATTTATAACTTAAGTTTTTGCATATCCTAAATCCACATTAAAGGAATAATTCTTTGATCTTATTTAGAATCAGGACATGAAATCAAAGAGCCCTCTTACAATGTTTCTCTAACCCCTGTCTAAGCTTTAGTGCCTCTCATGAATGTTTATTGCTCTAAATATTTTAGAAAATATCACTCATTGACAGTGAATGAATGTTGTCGTTTCCTGCTTAAAATAGATTTTTCCCAATCATAAGGGTAAAGTGAACATATAATTTTAAAAAGGAACTTTTAAAGGAAAAAGAGTACAGTGATTGAGCACTAAGTGGGAAAGGGGAAAATAAATAAGCTTATGTCGGCAGCTAATTTTATAGCACAGACTCCCTAAAGCAGAGCTGAAACCGAAGCTTTAATAAAGTTCCTACAATTCTTTTGACCAAGATATACTCATTAATTGCCTTTAAGTGCCCCAGAGTACTCTGATTTCAGGAAAGCTAGATATGAGGAAGAGTTTTCACCCAGGGTGTCTAATGTAGGCTTCCCAGATCTTCAGGAGGGCTGACATTGCCAAGTTAAAGAATCGATGTGACATTGCGCTTTCTTGCTACCTCTGATCTTTTTTTTTTTTTTCTCGTGACAATCTTTTGAGAACAGAATAAACGGTGTTTACCAGGTAGAAAAAAAAGTGATTCCCTAACAAGTTTTCTCAGTCATTTATTCCTCTTTCCCTTTTACTTTTCCTCTGTACTTTTGAAAGTAAAGGTTTTATTAGGTATTACTAGTTTATTCAGTCCTGCAGGTTCTGGGGAGCACGATACACATCCCTGAAATGGACTCTTCTTGTGGTGTATCATGAGTTGAAGCCTTGATAAATGACTGTAACAAAGAAAATTCCTAATAGCGAATAGCTTTAGGAAATGCTCAGGTTTTGTCTAATGCCTGGAAGCTTTGTTTTAAAATCTTGGTTTCTACTGATGTGTTTTGAAAAAGGCTGATGAACTTGGTCTGAAGTGTAAAAACTGAAAAAAAAGTGGAAGGAAGAGAACACGCAAAATAAGTTAATCATTATCATTTTAAGTGCCACCAGTTCTGTTTATATTCATGCACATGTGAACTGCTGAATCCCATTTGATCAACCCAATTAAACATTAACTAATTGCAGCCAATTATGCAAATGTCAGCAACAATATTAATTTGTTGATCTTTTTGAGCAGATTAGCCTCACATGTTCCTAATGCTAGCCTATCTTACGCCTTAAATGATCAATTAGTGTTGCGATAACTAAGTCTTGAAGAATGGATAATTGCCTAGTTATAATGTGCCACTCTTGCTGTATTAATCCACTGCAATTAAACAAATAGTGCACAAGGAAAAGAGATGTGCAGGTGTTCCCTTTAAATCTATTTAACAAGTTAGTGTCAAGGTCAATTTCCTGTCTTATTACTTAAACGAGAATGGCAGACTGTGTCCTCTGTTTTAGGAGACCTTGTTTCTTTAAATGTATATCCTTCATCTTCACAGAGTCTGGTAGAAAGGGCTTAAAATGCTCTTAAGGTCTGATGAAAGAAATCACACAGACATAATGTCAAGACATATTGTTCTCGAACTCTTACAACGAACATGTCTCGCCATACTCATTCAGAGATGCAAAGTATAAAATGTATTTGTGGCAAATAGATGATTTCCATTTCTCATAGGAATGTTGAGTCTGGTTATCATGGGCTACTTGACAGGTTAGAATTACCTTAAGTCATTTCTAGCCTACAATATTGAAAATAAAGTCCCAGGATTTGGCCAAGGCAAATGTATACTCTCAGAATGCTACTTGGTGAACAAATTTGTGCAGAGCATAGTTAAAGCACTTCAGCCCTACCTAAAAAGAACAGACTCTCCCAAGATTTCAGATCGCCAATTAAAAGCCCCCTAAAAGACATTTTTACCATTCCTTTTCATCTTATACTTCCCTCATTTTCATTTTACCGTTCCTATCTAAAAAGACTCTATGGCCAAAAGTCTTGGAAAAGAATCAAAGCCCCATTTGCTATGTGCTGCTAAATGCCTTAAGGAAAATTTTCCAGCACAGCAAAACTTTTAGAATTTTTTCCTTGCTCTGAAAAGAGGATGAAATATGATCAGCAAGATGAAAGTTATTAGGACTAAAGGAAACCAAAATATAATGTCTGAGAGTTGACCTTCCAAGGGTAAATGTTTTCTATCAAGATTTGACTTTCCCCTAGATAAACCAGGATACAATTTTAACTCATGGCTCCTAAACAAGGAAAATATCATCTATAATCACTCTCCCTGTACCCTAACCATGTGCTTATCCAATCCCCATTCAACAGAAATGAGCACCTATAAAACCAGAGTATAAAATCCAGAGTAAATACCTCTTTGCTTTCTATCAAAAAACTAAATATGATTTATTTTGTATTTATCACAACATTTATGTGTTTAACACGAAACATATATCATTTCCGTTTGGTTGGTATGGTATCACGATCTCTCTAGAGCTATTACTTTAATTCCAAGACAGTCTTCCAATAAAGACAATATGAAAATTGTTAATTAAAAATAAAATAAGTTAATCATTATCATTTTAAGTGCCACCAGTTCTGTTTATATTCATGCACATGTGAACTGCTGAATGAGGTAAATACAAAGTCAGAATCGATCACAAATTCTAATAAAGAGGTTTCACAATATAGAAACAAAGAAGGTACATGTTCATTCATTCCTTGTTAGGTGACAGGCAGGGGAATACAAAGATCTATAAGGCACAAGACCCTCAGTCTTGTAGTGAAGCCTGACTGCTGATTACAACACAATGTGGAAAGGGCAGGGGTGGGCCTTGCTGATGCACCAGGAGAGCCTGGCGCAGACCGGGGCATCAGGAAGGAGGGAGAGATTTTCCCTAAGACGGACTTAGGGGACCTGGAAAGAAATATGAGGGGAGGAAATCCAGTTTCTCAAAGTCTTGATTTAAAAAAAAAACAACAACAAACACTTTCTGAGGATGAAGATGTGTGGCAGGAAATGGTACCTATGAAATTTACTCAGATCAGCTTTTCAAACACAAAAACACTCACTTGGTTGAGGAGCAGAACGTAACTTATGCTAAAGAATAAACACTTTTTTATCTGATTGAAGTACCAAGGGAAGCACTCAGGTTATGGAGGAAAATTCTACGCTTAGATGGCTTCCATTCTCATCTTTCTAGAGAAGGTAAGGTAAGCTTCTAGGAGCAAGTTTATGAACTACCACTGGATGACTGCAATTCATCTTCTCTGGCACGAGGAAACAATCGCCCTGGAAACACTGATAATACAAACTACATTATGCACAACTAAAAACAGGTAGCCAAAGAAATTTCTCATAATTCAAATGCAACAGTCTGTCCCAAGAACACACAAATGATAGCCTGTTCTTTTCCATTCAGGATACTGTGATTGTCCAATCACTCTCTTCTCTTCCGTACTACAACAAAAGCAAGAAAACATGTTTCAGTGTAAAAACTCACAGCGCAGGGACAGCTTATAAATAAACTTAATGATATAACCAACGTTGTACAAAAGGTTCGCTTCTGTTTTGAACATTAAAAGCATATTCACATTGAAAATAAGACTATGTGTAAACAAATACCTGGAAAGAATCACAAATTTTATAATTACTGTGGAGCTCGATTTATAGCTGGTATAGGTCCCTTACATATGCCTTTTCATTGCCATTCTGTATTTAGCGTCTCAGATCATGTCCCCTTTCCACATGAATTGCCTCTTTAGTACTAATATAACTTGAGTTGAAATGAACACAAACAACAGAATTCCTGAACTGGAAAGAACATTAATGACCATCTAGCATGCAGGGGATGAGCCACATAAGTGGGGCTCTGGATTTCACTTCAGAGCAATTCCACTTCTACTGGTTTTATGTAGTGGGATTCCAGGAAAGGTTTCATTTGTAGAAAATTTCTATGGCTTAAAAATCAAGTGTGAAGAGCAATGAACTTTTAAGCCCAGCTTCTCATTTAAGGACACTGAGGCTCAACGAAACTCTTAAAAAAAAAAAATGTATTGAAGTAAAGTTGATTTACAATATTGTGTTAATTTCTGTGGTACAGCGTAATGATTCAATTATACATATATATATTCTTTCTCATATTCTTTTCCATTATGGTTTATCACAGGATTTTTTTTAACTTTTTATTTTATATTGGAGTATAGGCGATTAACAATGTTGTGATAATTTCAGGTGCACAGCAAAGGGACTCGGCCACATATACATGTATCCATTCTCCCCCAAACTCTCCTCCCATCCCGGCTGCCCCATAACATTGAGCAGAGTTCCCTGTGCTGTACAGTAGGTCTTTGTTGATTACCCATTTTAAATATAGCAGTACAGGGGCTTCCCTGGTGGCACAGTGGTTAAGAATCTGCCCGCCAATGCAGGGGACACAGGCTCGAGCCCTGGTCCGGGAAGATCCCACATGCTGCGGAGCAACTAAGCCTGTGCGCCACAGCTACTGAGCCTGCGCTCTAGAGCCTGCATGCCACAACTACTGAGCCCACGTGCCACAACTACTGAAGCCCGCAGGCCTAGAGCCCATGCTCCACAACAAGAGAAGCCACTGCAATGAGAAGCCTGCACACCGCAACAAAGAGTAGCCCCCGCTCGCCACAGCAATGAAGACCCAACACAGCCAAAAACAAATAAATTAAAAATAAATAAATAAATAAATATAGCAGTACATCAGAGGATACTGAATATAGTTCCCTGTGCTATACAGTAGGACCTTGTTGTTTATCCATTCTATATATAATAGTTTGCATTTGCTAACCCCAAACTCCCAATCCATCCCTCCCCCACCCCACTGCCCGCCTTGGCAACCACAAGTCTGCTCTCTTCTAGGAAGCTCTTAATCACAGCCCAGTTCTGCCTCTATGCAATGCTATTCCTTCTACATCACAATGTCCGTGTGCTGGGTGCCTCTTAAAGAACTTTGAAGACCTCAGAGGGGACTTCCCTGGTGGTGCAGTGGTTAAGACTCCGTGCACCCAATGCAGGGGGCCTGGGTTCGATCCCTGGTCAGGGAACTAGATCCCACATGCATGCCACGACTAACATTACGTATGCCACAGCTAAGGAGCCCAAGAGCTGCAACTAAGGAGCCTGCCTGCCGCAACTAAAGATCCGGCACAACCAAATTAATTAATTAATTTAAAAAAATAATAAAAAAAGACCTTGGAAATCAGAATCTATCAAATTGGTAAAAAAAAAAACTGGAAGCCAGGAATGGGTCCACCTACAACCTTCTGGTTTACATGAAAAGGAGAATGAAGGAAGCCCAATGACTATAAGTGACTTGCTTAATCCATATCAGAAAGGGTTGCCTAAAGACGGTGGCCCCCCACTGTTGACTCTGTTGATTAATGATGAACGCTGGATAAAACATTCCCGAATTCTGCCTGATTTATAGATGGTGGCGACACAACTTAGGGGTAAGAGCAAAATATATGTTTTATTTTCCTTATGTGGATTCCCATTAATACATCAGACACTTTAGTCATTAATAATAATTGGGCATCAGCATACTGACATTTTAGCAGATCTTGTTACAAAACTTGATTCATGACCACTATAATTTCATCTTGAATCTCACCAGTTAAAGTGAATTTGCTTTCAATTAGTTGTTTTAGTTTTAAAAACAGTCAAGATCAATTTTCAATACAATGACAGTCATAGGCTGTGTAAGTCTATGAACCTGCAGAATATGTGTTAAGGTTTATCTCTCTCATCCTATAATTTATGCTTTTATGTAAAATCATAGCATTCCGAGATGTGTCCAAGAGATGTGATAATACAGGTAATTCATAGTATCTAGACCTAGGTGGTTAACAATCACCTTTCATTTCAATGATGGATAATGTCATTTAATTTTCCAAGGCAAAATTATTCAGAGTAGAGATGACAGATTCTAGCAGGGATAGAAATTTTTCCTCAAGAGGTGTCCAGAGAAGCAGGGGCAAGAAAACACTCATCTGCATGAGCCAGGCTGTCCTTATACCCCTGGCAGTGTCGTTAACACAACCATAGCAGCAGTCCCACACCTTTAACGTTTGCAACACAGCAAATCAAATCGAGCCTGTAGGATGGTACTTTGAGTCCACCTGGAAGGCTCAGTGGGATGCGCAGAATTTTTATCTTTTCATCAATTCCAATTAGAACACTGAACTAAAACATGACTAACGACAAGCTTATTATTTGCATTCGATGCATGTATGGCAAATTTTACAAGGCCTTCGCTAAAATACTTTCTACATTCAGCAGAAAATTCTTAGCAACATAAAAGGTGAATCTTCACATCAGGTACTTACTCTCCACAAGGTCCAAAAAAATATAACCAGCACTGCTCACCAGGTAGCACTTCGCCATCCTGGTTCTAAACCGCACTCAATGGCCATGCAAAGTTCTGTGATCCCGTAACAAGGGGAGAAGTGTGGACTAGGGAACAAGGAGGGGCTGGGAAGCTGGTCAAGGGACTGAGCCATCAAAGCAATCTGGAATGTTTACCAAGTCTGCACACGAAAGGGGTGGGGCTCTTAACTTCCAGAACTAAAGTCATCATGCTGTTCCACTGAAAACAAGAAAAATCCAGTAACAACTAATGGCCATTTATCCTTATGAAGTTGTAGCCACTGGTGGGAAAACAGATTTCTGAAATTCTATCTGGTGACGTGCAATCAACACAGATCCTGCTTCTATCCCATTCAGCTTCCCTTATTTTAAACTGTTGAAGATGTCCCCCTCTGGGTCTTGGCAATCACTCCTCCCACTTTCTGAAATGGTAATAGCAGCACTGCTAGTTAGTCAGACATGCTACCTGGATACTGAAGACCCGGCTTCCAGCTTTTATCTGATCTTGACAGCAGTTGATGTGTATCTCACTTTGAAAAGACCTAAATCAGATTCTCTGAAGGTTTTTCTGAAAAATAATTTGACGTTATTCAAGACCTTCCTCCCATCTCTTCTCAGAATGTGTTAATATGCAAAAGGCAACACATTTTTACTCTTTAGTACTTGCTTGGTGTGTCAATCACCCATTCATTCCTTTATTTAAGAAACATTACTGAGTGTGTACTATGGCCCAGGCCCTGTACCTAATACTAGGTTTACCAAAAGAGAATAAAACAATGCCCACCCTCAGAAAACCACAGAACAAAGATAAGTGTGTGACTAATTAGAACATAATATAAAGGTCATATGTGGGGCATCCCGGAGGCCCGGAGCGGAGCTGCAGCTCAGTCTCCTCCGCCAACCCTCCCCCTCAGGCGCCATCCCTCCTGCTGGCCAGGCCCACCCGGACCGATCGATAAGATCCACTGCGGCTCGAGCCCCGGGCAGCTCATGGGCAGCCAGAGCTCCAAGGCTCCCCGCGGCGACGTGACCGGAGAGGAGGCAGCCGGCGCTTCCCCCCACCCCCCCTCAGGTCAGCGGACCGGAGGACGGCCACGTGAAAAGCCATGCAGACTCACCCCCCAAAGGTGAAGGGAGTCGCCCCCTGTGAACGGAACAGAGGAGGCAGCCGGGGCCACTGGCGATGCCATGGAGCCGGCACCCCCTAGCCAGGGCGCTGAGGCCAACGGGGAGGTCCCGCCCAAGGAGACCCCCAAGAAGAAGAAATATCTTTCAAGAAAACTTTCAAATTGAGCGGCCTGGCCTTCAAGAGAAATCGGAGGGAGGGGGCAGGGGGCATCCGTCTGCCTAGTCACCCACAGAGGAAGGGCAGGAGCAGGGGGGTCGGTGCCTGCGGCGAGGGAGGCACCGCCCAGGGAGGGAAGGCTGCCGCCACCCGAGAGCCAGGAGCCCCAGGCCACAGGGGAGAGGCTGGTGCAGGGCCCGGGTGCAGAGCCATCCACCGCTGGGGGCCCTACACCAGCGGGCGGGCAGAATGAGTAGCCGGGTGAGGTCAGGTGGGTGATCTCTAAGCTGCAGAAAACTGCGCTGTCCTTGTGGTCACTGCCTGGACCTGGTGCCCTGGCTGCCTTCCTGTGCCCAGAAAGGAAGGGGCTGTTGCCCCCTCACCACGTTCCCTTTCCTCTTCTCCCTCCTGTGGATTCTCCCATCATCCAGCTGGTCTTCCCCTTAAGGCCAGTTGAAGATGGTCCCTTGCAGTGTCCCAGGTTGGGTTAGTGATGTGAAATGCTCCTGCCCCTGTCCCTGCCTCCTTCCCTGTCCCCACCCGTGCAGAAGGCAGTTGCTGGTTTTCTTCCCCAATTCTTTTCCAAGTAGGTGTTGTTTATTCCCCAAATCCCTGAGCCCCACGTAGGGGTGGGCTATACTCCCAAACCCTGAGTGGCCAGCCTTCCCCTGTTGAGTTTTTAGTCTCGTGTTGTGCCTAGTGGCCCCTGGGCTGGGGAGGACACTGCCCCTGTGTAGGTTTTCATAAATGTCTTACTCGAGTTCAAACCTCCAGCTTGTGAATCAACTGTGTCTCTTTTTTGACTTGGTAAGCAAGTATTAAGCTTTGGGGTCGAGGGGAGGTATGTGATGTGGAACAACTTCTTGTCTTTTTTTTCCCCCTCCCATTGTTGTAAATAACTTAATGGCCAAACCCCAAATTTGTAATTTTTTTTTTCCTAACTGCTAAAACCATTCTCTTCCACCTGGTTTTACTTTAACATTTGGAAAAGGAATAAATGTCATCCCATTAAAAAAAAAAAAAGGGTCATATGTGATCATCCCAGGGGCCATGGAAGCTGGAGGATGAAGCAGCACTTAAGTGGGTGAATATGTGTTTGTACTGGGGGAAAGGGACGCTGTTCAAGAGACTGAAAAGATTCCTAAAGGAGATGTGTCTCGAAGGATAACCAACACCTTATCAAGTGGGAAAACTGTAGAAGATACAGAAAGGCAGAAAGGAAGCAGCAGAGAGCAGAGCATATTGGACGACAGAGAAGACCCCTAATGGCAGCGGCAAAGGTGAAGATGATGGTAACTGGAATAGCAAAGAGCAATGGGAGAGAGGGGAAACATGGGCAACGTGGAGATGTTCTCCAAGTTCAAGTTTGGTTAAGTATGAACACAGAAGTGTTTTTCTTTTTTGCATTAAAAAAAAAAGGAAGAAATAAAAAGAAAAACAGGACTTCCCTGGTGGCACAGTGGTTAAGAATCTGCCTGCCAATGCAGGGGACACAGGTTCGAGCCCTGGTCCAGGAAGATCCCACATGCCGCAGAGCAACTAAGCCCATCTGCCACAACTACTGAGCCTGCGCTCTAGAGCCCGCGTGCCACAACTACTGAAGCCCCCGCGCCTAGAGCCTGTGCTCCACAAGAAGAGAAGCCACCGCAATGAGAAGCCTGTGCACCACAATGAAGAGTAGCCCCCGGCTCGCCGCAACTAAGGAAAGCCCAAGTGCAGCAACGAAGACCCAAAACAACCAAAAATAAACAAACAAACAAACAAACTTATTTAAAACAAAAACAAAAGAATCCTGTCATCTGAAATGTCCCCCTCCTAAGAGGTATTTGTAGGGCAATCTAAGATCCAGGGAACTATGTGGATAATTAGCCAAATGGGATGAACACTCAACCTCAGAGGTTCTTACTTGTATACAGAAGTACACAAGTCAAATAAAAATTGTATCTGTGGTTAAGAAGGTATCTTCCCCTCTAGGTCACACTGTAGGAACCTTGAGGTTTCTTGGTTATTATTGTTCTCTTCTTCAATTCACCAGAGCACTTTGGAGGAAACATCACGTTTCCATGCAATGTCAAAGAGATCAAATGTAAAACATGATGCAATTCTACGCTTTTTCCTCAATAATTATACTTCAGTTATTTTTCTTGGAGAGAAACAGACAATTTAGTAGCTTGGCTGACAGCACCAATTTGCCAGCTTGTAAGAGAGTAATTTCGAAACTGTAGGTTCCATGCCCACAGGCACAAAATAATTGAAGAAGAAAGAGGTGGTCTTAGATTCCAAATGGATGGTCCTTTGTTACTTAACAATTTGGAGCAGATTTGGTGCTCCTGGTTTGTAGTTTAATTCAGAATCCTTGTATTATCTCATGTATCCCCTTGTTTCTTTGTTCAGTGTGGAGCTCTGAACGTATCATTAGTTTTTAGTGTTACTACCATTTATACTTTACTACCTAGAGTATTAACTTCTTGGCCACAAGCACCAAGTTATATAGAGCATATACACAGGTAAGAGGAAAATGGTCTATTTCTTCTCATTTTCTGCTTCATATATAACTTTTATTTTTAAACCTTTTGATATGGTCTCACATTTAAATTGAATAAATTTGTCTTTCGTCTATATCAGTGTGCTTTGACCTCTCCAGTTTTTCGGTCACTTTTTCCACCACTCCATCACCAGCACCTGGAACTGCCTCTGGCACACAGTTTGTGCTCAATACTATGTATCTGTTGAATGAATGAATCAAAAGCATTCACTTCCCTCACCTACATTCCTGGCTTCTGTAATCTTACCCAGACAACTCTAAAAATAAAAATACCTGAACCATCCATGCAGAAATTTTTATTAAATTTCTTCGAATTACTTTGGATTTGTTCTATGCAGAAACCAACTCTGAATAAATTTTAAGTCTTCAATGTTAAGATATTCCTTTATTTAGCTTACAGAAAATTCCTATAGAACACTTCTATTGAAGAGTGTAAGACAACTCATTGGTTCTAAAAGCACAATAATTCTTTTCTTTTAATGCTATAAATTTTGCATAACAGTGGCTAAGTCTTCAAAAAATAGCATTTTCATCCAAAGTTCTCTGTAGGGACCTGCTGCTTTCCCAACCAACTTTACATTTTTGCTTACTTTTTAAGACCCCACACGATTTGATGTCACCCAATCTATCAAACTTTATTTCACATTTCAATATGAATCTCAGCTCCCTCGGGTATTTTCACTGACTGGCAACGATGGCATCCGGGCTCAGCAAACTTTAGAACAATATCTTTTATAGGTGACCCAGGTTTACCTGGTATATGATATGTCTACCTAGAAAGATGCTTAACTGCCTGATGACATTACTGTAAATTGTTGCTCAGAAAAAAATAGGCAAAACAAAGTTAGCAGTATTAAAAAATAGGTGTGCACACTCTTTGACCTGATAATTACAATCCCAGGAATTTATCCTAAGGAAAAAATCAAGGATGCACTGTTTATAATAGTGAAAGAATTTCCAACAACTTAAATGTTCAATAAGATTTCTTTAAAAATTATGGTATATCAACATAGTGGAATTTAATTAAACTTTATATGTAGAATTTTAAAATTTATTGATACGAAAAAGCAAATGATTTATTAATTGAAAAAAAGCAGGTTAACAAAATTACGTATGATCCCACTGTCAGAAAAATATCTATCTAAAAATACACTGAGTGCTTATAAAATACTGAAAGTTGAGATATCAAAAGTTAAGTGATTTTATCTGTGATGTAATCACAGGAAATATTAGTTTTTTTCTGTGCTTTCTTCTACTTTAAAGTCTTTTCTTTTATAAGAAGTCTGTTATACTTTTCATGAGATTTTTAAGTGTTATCAAAATTTATATACTTTTAAAAAATGTTAAGTAATTGAGTCCCTGACTATATATATATATATATTTTTCCCCCTTCTTTCCTTCCTTTTTTTTTTTTTTTTTTAAACTGTGTATCTTTTTTCTCATTTCTGCTTTGCTCATGTCCACACATACTATTGGGAACATCTTCCTTAAATTTAATTTGTTGACCTCAGATGGTAGCACTTACTCTCTTCTCTCCACTGAAGTATAATTTGGTTCTAGGCTTTGAAAGAAAAAAAGACAGCATTTTAAAAATAGAAGCCCTTACCTGAATATCAGTCAATTTGTCCAAGATGCGGCTTGCAAGCTTAGGCCCATTCTCCATAGTTGGGATGTGTATAGTCTATGAAAGAAAACCAGACACGAAATCATTTGAGGATGTTCATGTACACAGTAACGAGAAGTAAGAAACTCAGCAATTTTACCGAAATAAGGAATGGCACTATGGTAACCTCATTATGGATGCTAACTCCTTATGCCAGACTCTTTTCTATTCTGAATTTGAATAAAAATGAACTAGCCGGTGATAGGTTGTTCATTTCCTACCAACTGATTTCAGGGCATAACTGGTTTATATGCCAGTCTTCAGGCTGATTTGAGGAACCATGAGAAGCAGGGGTACCTAGAATAGGGGCTAAACTTAAAGAACCCTAACTTTTCCAGCATCCTGAGAATCTATGAGGATGAATGATTAACCTCCACATCTAACGCTCTTGGCAGGGAATGAGACCTCAGAAGACAGTGTGCCGCAAATTAAAGCAAGTCATTTCAGGGACATAAATTGAAGCACGTCCATATCTTCACAAAAGGGGCTGCCAAATCTGTCTGTTCTAAGCCAAACTTCCAGGGGCCACAAATTCCACGAAGTTGGACAGCATGGTTAAATTCAGGGCACAGAGATTTCATGTGCCCTAATTTATACTTTGAGTCACACCCATTCATGCCTTGCTGGCTTGCAGGCTTTTGATAGTTTGATTTTAGTAGAGAGTCCGTACTCTTACTTTTCTTATTATGCCCTTTAGGGTAATAGGATAATTCGATGTACCTTTTGGCTCTGAATGGCTACCTAAAACAAAACCATAAAAATGTATTAAACTTTACTAACTTACTTCTAGAGGAGAAGTAATAACTGGACTTTAAAAATCTGACCTAATGACAACTTTAGTTCATTTAAAAAGTGGACTGATAATATATTACCTAGATACTACCATAGTAAAATGTGAAACAGTAGCTTTATAATCAGTGTAAGCATTCATATATAATAGAATAATTCATCTCCCTTGAAAAATCAATCTGTAGATGGAATTATGTCAGGAGCCAAGTTTGAAAATCTCAAGCAATGAAGCAACCACCATTAAAATTAGGAGGAAAAAAAAAATCAATCCACCCAGCTGAGGAAAAAATAATTATAATGTTGAATTTAAAAACCTATAGAATAGGGGCTTCCATGGTGGCGCAGTGGTTGAGAGTCCGCCTGCCAGTGCAGGGGACACAGGTTTGTGCCCCGGTCCGGCAAGATCCCACATGCCGCTGAGCGGCTGGGCCCATGAGCCATGGCCGCTGAGCCTGCGTGTCCAGAGCCTGTGCTCCACAACGGGAGAGGCCACAACAGTGAGAGGCCCGCGTACCGCAAAAAAAAAACAAAAAAAACCCCAATAGAATAGAGATAAACCCATGCACATATGGTCATCTTATCTTTGATAAAGGAGGCAAGAATATACAATGGAGAAAAGACAGCCTCTTTAATAAGTGGTGCTGAGAAAATTGGACAGCTACATGTATAAGAATGAAATTAGAACACTCCCTAACACCATACACAAAAATAAACTCAAAATGGACTAAAGACCTAAATGTAAGGCCAGACACTATAAAACTCTTAGAGGAAAACATAGGCTGAACACTCTATGACATAAATCACAGCAAGATCCTTTCTGACCCAGCTCCTAGAGAAATGGAAATAAAAACAAAAATAAAAAATGGGACCTAATGAAACTTAAAAGCTTTTGCACAGCAAAGGAAACCATAAACAAGATGAAAAGACAACCCTCAGAATGGGAGAAAATATTTGCAAACGAAGCAATTGACAAAGGATTAATCTCCAAAATATACAAGCAGCTCATGCAGCTCAACATCAAAAAGACAAAGAACCCAATCCAAAAATGGGCAGAAGACCTAAATAGACATTTCTCCAAAGAAGATATACAGATGGCCAACAAACACATGAAAGAATGCTCAACATCACTAATCACTACAGAAATGCAAATCAAAACTACAATGAGGTATCCCCTCACACCAGTCAGAATGGCTGTCCTCAAAAAATCTACAAACAATAAATGCTGGAGAGGGTGTGGAGAAAAGGGAACCCTCTTGCACTGTTTGTGGGAATGTAAATTGATACCGCCACTATGGAGAACAGTATAGAGGTTCCTTAAAAAAACTAAGAATAGAGCTACGTTATGATACAGCAATCCCACTACTGGGCATATACCCAGAGAAAACCATAATTCAAAAAGATACATGCACCCCAATATTCACTGAGACACTATTTACAATAGCCAGGACATGGGTGCAACCTAAGTGTCCACTGACAGATGAATGGATAAAGAAGATGTGGTACATATATACAATGGAACATTACTCAGCCATAAAAAGAAATGAAATTGAGTTACTTGTAGTTAGGTGGATGGACCTAGAGTCTGTCCTACAGAGTGAAGTAAGTCAGAAAGAGAAAAACAAATACCATATGCTAACACATATATATGGAATCTTAAAAAAAAAAAAAGGTCATGAAGAATCTAGGGGCAAGACGGGAATAAAGACGCAGACCTACTAGAGAATGGACTTGAGGACACAGGAAGGGGGAAGGGTAAGCTGGGACGAAGTGAGACAGTGGCATGTAAAATAGAAAGCTAACGGGAAGCAGTTGCATAGCACAGGGAGATCAGCTCGGTGCTTTGTGACCAGCTAGAAGGGTGAGATAGGGAGGGTGGGAGGGAAAAAGACCAATAGAAGGGACTTCCCTGGTGGCACACTGGTTAAGAATCCGCCTGCCAATGCAGGGGACACAGGTTTGAGCCCTGGTCCGGGAAGATCCCATGCCACGGAGCAGCTAAGCCCGTGCACCACAACTACTGAGCCTGTGCTCTAGAGCCCATGAGCCACAGCTACTGAGGCTGTGTGCCACAGCTACTGAAGCCCATGGGCCTAGAGCCCGAGCTCTTTAACAAAAGAAGCCACTGCAATGAGAACCCGCTCGCCGCAAAAAGAGAAAGCACACGCGCAGCAACAAAGACCCAATGCAGCCAAAAAAAAACAAAAACCCAAAAAAAAATAGAATTTGTATTTATTATGAGTAATTTAAGCCAATTCATTCACATTATAAAAATAATGCCCACATGCCTCTGAATTATGAAGTTAGATGACGATGTTAATCGTAAGTATTGGAGCTGTGTTGTAAAGAGGAAAGTAAAAAAACTAACAAGAAAATGGATGTACAGCACATATACACAAGATTAATTTACTAGGAGGAAATTTCTTCTAACTAAATGCTTGAATTCCTTCTGAAAGATTTTAGTAAATGCCATGAGGTTTGCCAAATGAAAATTTTTTATGAAGTGGTCTAATTAATAATGATGAAGATGAAAAATGTAGGAGTTGATCATTCAAATGAGTTTTCTTTAATAATTTGCTATTCCTACTCCAGTAGTTCAGAAGTACTTTTGGAAACCAGAGACTGAAATTTCACTTAGTTGTAAAACCTTCCTTAGTGAGATGATAGAAAGAAATGAGTGTAGGTCTATTGGTACATCTCCAATCCCTAAACTGATGTAAGGCAGGTATGATAACAAAGGACAAAACTGTTGGAGTTTACAGGAAACCACTGGAAAGATGAATAAGTCATTTGCTAACACAAGTTCATCGGGACAAACTGCCACAGTTAACAGAACGCTAAGTTATTTAAAAAACCCTTCGCATCCTGGGTCCAACTAGCACTTTGTCCACATATTTAAAGAATTAAATTACAGGCAAATGTTTGAAAATGATAGGAAGTGAAGAAACAGCGTCTTACCTCACCCTTGTACAGTATATTCGAAACTGGGCAAACAACACAGGCGGTACCAGAACCAAACATCTCCCTCACGCGGTTCTCCTCCACGGCTGTGTTCAGGTCGTCCATGGTGAGGTACCTCTCTGACACCTTAAATTCTCCCTGTTTCGGATAGAAATAAAAATAAATATATTTTTAAGGAAAAGGCATACAAAAAATGCCCGGTGGTATGGACCATTCTACTTTACATTCTGACTGAACTCAGATAATGTCATAATTGTCCTTAGAGGGAAAGCTGGAGAGATCGACACCATCTTATTGAGAAACACACTGAGATGCTAAGCAACCTACTCTAAGGTCACAGCATCTTTAAATGAGATGATCCGAATAGAAAATGTAAGATCAGCATGACAGAGTACATGGTATGTTTTAATACATGCCTGCTTTTCTGCCTTTTATTTGTTATCATGGCCAAAGTCTCACAAGTTGATGCACCCCAAGTGCTACTTAATGTGTATTCTAAACCCTATTTATCATAGAAAATATATTATTATCTAATATTAATAATTATAGCCACCATTTATCGAGCATCCACCACATGCCACGTTCTCTAATTTTTAAGGTGGGTAATATCATCCCCATTTTACAGATGAGGAAATTAAAGTTCAAGGAGGCTGAGTGACACCCTGAAGGCCACACAGCTAGTAAATGGCAGAAACTGGATTTGAACTCAGGTCTGATAATGACTGGCTCCAAATGTGGTCCTCTTTCTACTGTTTCTTTTATGGAGTAGAAACAGAGACTGAATTTAAATATCTGAAACATTTCATTACGTTAAAACATAGTGTATTTGGACTTTATTTAAGAAATTACATTGTATATTTTTTCTTCCTAAATTCACTGATTCAGTCGACTTCACAGCAGCAATCCTCTTCCTTCTCTCTGGCGCTGTATTAGGCTGAGTTTAATCATAGAATTACTGGTATACCCGCTCATCGACTTCAGCTGAACTATGTATTTGCTCAAGGATAGGAAGTGGAAAAAAATTCTGATGCTTTTAAGCTATGTTTAAACTATCTGTTTAATACTCATTCTTTAATCTGTTTAACTCTCATTCTCCTATGTTAGTGGTTAAAGTTCAAAGCTTGTCAGGAGGCTATTTGAATTAAGGGCAACAACGAATGAATCCATTTTTTTAAAATAAGATGAGAGTATTTTTTAAAATCTACAAATCCACAACAGATAAAAATGGAAATCACAGCCCTTGGAAAGATTCAAAACATTAGAAGAAGAATGCATCATGCTGTAAGTATATTTGGAAGGGTAGGGAAATATGCCTGCAACAGAAATATGGCTTTTTGTAAGTTTCAACCTATCTCAGTCTGCGATTGCAATTAAGTTGTACAAAGGCAAATAAATAAATAAATAAATTCCAGCAAATCAGCCAAGTGAGAACAAGCTGAGTTCTGCGTTGTGGAAAAGAAAAGAAAAGAAAAAAAAATCTCTTGTACACAAACAGAATTCTTTTTACTCTGCTCACCCTCACTTATTTTTGGACAATTTCCCCTACCTGGCAAACAGTGGTAACCCCCCGCAGGCCTCTTGGCATTTGTGTCTCACAGTTTTAAAAATAAATTACAGCTAAGGAGTCAGGAAGAAACTTCCTCTATAATAACCTATTTTTCACGCTAGCAGATCATTAGCGTGGGGGAATTTCCACTTGGAACTTCTCATCAAACCTTCTGTACTTGGTTGATTTTTTTCTTTAATAAAACAAAAATCACTGAGCTTGGAAAATACATCTTCCCAATTGAAAACACAATTAGGACAGGGCAAGCTGTTTGAAATTATACCAACAGTTTGTAAATGTCATGCCCAATGCGCCAGCCAGCATGCGGCAGTTGGGTCTTGTCTACTTCAGGATTTTGAGAATTATTTATAGCACGTTTTCTCTATTTCCAAAGCCTTTTCCAGAGAAACTGTACTCTCGTAGACGTGTGTGTTTAGAAACATTTGTCCTATTAGCACTGTTTCACCACAGTCTGCTCAAAGCCTTTTCTTGTCCCTTGGAGACCATTTGAATACATGGGTCAAAAGTCCCATCCAGGAACCTTTGCCAGATTAATCAACTCATTCAATATTCATCTTGAATATGCTAAGTCACTTCCAATACCGAATGGTTTAACACACGTGCCTGTGTCACTTGAATCAGAAAGGCTACTGAAAACAACTTTACATTTGCTTGAATGTTTAGATGTTAAAATAAGCATGTATGTGAATTTGGGAGGACAGGGGGCAGGAAGGAGGGAGAAAGAAGACCGCGAAACTAATAGTGTCATGTTAGCATTTATATGTCAGTAAAATTCTTTAACTTCTAGCACGGTTACACTGGAATAAACACAGGAAGGGAAGGACTACGTACCACTGCCATTTGGAAACAACACACTCAGACTTGAAAAGTTAAAGGCTGGCGAAAAGGAAGCCCTCGGAGGATAAACCAGATGAGTCGGTAGGATTCACCTGGCATAAAGCCTGAGACTAGCACTAGAATACTTCTTCACTAGGACGACCTGCTGAACTGGTTTCTGCCTGCCCTCCCTACAAACAATACTTACCTGATAGTCTCACCAAGACAGTCCTTCTAGAAGAGTTCTTTTCACTCAAGTTAAGATTTAAAGATTAGACAGCATTGGTTGGAACTACAGGATATTATTTCAGTACTAAGCTGGACTTTTTTTGATTACTTTTTGTTCCATGCTTATGAAAGTGGTTCACGTCAAAGGCACCCACCCACTTGTGTGCCAGGTCCAGGATGCTCTGCCTTGTCACTCCTGGAAGAATGATGCCATCTAGCGGAGGAGTTGCCAGTTCTTCCTCTGTCAATTAGAAATTGGAATCATTTCAAACTTTATTAGCCATGCCTTTTATCAATAGCCATTAAAAAAAAAAGTTTCTTGCAATTTTGCTGGTGATAAACATGAAAAGGAGGTCACTGTTCTGCATTGTCAAATTTTCCAAATCAACTCATACTTCAGGTAGATTCTTATGTTTTTTTTAAAAAAAGGGAAGAAGAAAGGAAATCAGTCATCCTACCATCTTCAATTTATCCTTAACTGTGAAAAATGAGATGGCTTCCCACTAACAAACAGTAAGAGTTATAAAATACTCTTAAGAGGAACATTCCAAAGTCAAAATTTACCTCAGTGGATTAAAGCTGGTTAGTAATTAGGATAATGTAGATAGACCCTTACTCAGAAACACGGGGCATTACCAAATCTTCTATGAATACTGTGGAGAAACCCAGCCCTGAGAGGTGTCCGTGCCCACTCAGGCCATCACTGCTCCCACACTGGCCTTTGACAAGTCTATCCAGAGTGATATTCAAGCCTGGTGAAGTATCCACATCAAATATGGAGATGGTGACTCCACCCTCTGAGATTCAGATGTAATGGGCTCAGAGTGGGCTCAGGCATGTATATGGCTAACAAAGAAATAATAAAGAAAGAAGGGGCTTCCCTGGTGGTACAGTGGTTAAGAATCCGCCTGTCAATGTAGGGGACATGGGTTCGAGCCCTGGTCCGGGAAGATCTCACATGCCGCAGAGCAGCTAAGCCCGTGAGCCACAACTACTGAGCCTGCGCTGTAGAGCCTGCAAATCACAACTACTGAGCCCGCAAGCCTAGAGCCCGTGCTCTGCAACAAGAGAAGCCACGGCAGTGAGAAACCTGCGCACCACAACAAAGAGTAGCCCCCACTCGCCACAACTAGAGAAAGCCTGCACGCAGCAACAAGACCCAATGCAGCCAAAACTAAATAAATAAATTAAAAAAATAAGAAGGAAGAAAAGAAATCCAAAAAAACCAAAATAACACTCCACGGGTGACTCACAGACCCAAGGCCCAGACACTGGTCTACTCTGAGAATGACCGCAGACACTCCCAACCGTGGCGAGGGCTGGCATTATGACCTGTCTGCAGGAGTCAGTGTGGTCCGCCAGCCACAAAGCCTCCTTACAGAAGGATGCCTCTGGTACTCAACATCCGCCCTCCTCCTCACCTCTGGCACCCAGGAAGCTGAATCTAGTGAGAAATTCAAACCTTCAACCATCACTTTATATACACGTTGAGCCTTGTAACAGATGATGGGTTGCCCCATCATGTGTCTGCAGAGGAATTCACAAGGGATGCTGGGAAGGATCACTGGGTAGCTAAAGCAGTGTAGAAATCAGTCTTTGAGCTCCAAAGCCATTTGATGCAGGCAAAAAAGACTTTAGAAATCACCTAGTGCAATCCTTATTTTATAGAAGGATAAACTGAGGCCCTAAAAACATAAGTGACTTGCCAAGGTTGGTGACACTGGGGACCAGTCGGGACCAGAGCCTAAGTCTCCCAACACTGTGGCCACCGCCCTTTCTTTCGTAAACTGTGGTCTGGGCTCACCCACTCCACTGTGGCCACATCAGACATCCTCGACAACCCAGCTCTCTGGAAGACCAAAACTCTTATGTTCATTCCTGTGTCCCCTCAGCAATGTGCCTGGCCCTGAGTGGTATGTAATAAATGTTTTTGAATAAGAAAATAAATGAATAATCCTTTTTGCTAGGATACAGCCGTATGATTTCTTTGAATTTTGTTTCTAAACATTATCTGCTGAAAATCACTTCTCAAAAGAAGAAAATTTGTTCTTAGGGCTACTTTTTGTCTTGTTTAGAAGTGTTTGTCTCAAAATAAACATGTGTTGGGGCTTCCCTGGTGGCGCAGTGGTTGAGAGTCCGCCTGCCGATGCAGGGGACACAGGTTCGTGCCCCGGTCTGGGAGGATCCCACATGCCGCGGAGCGGCTGGGCCCGTGAGCCATGGCCGCTGAGGCTGCGTGTCCGGAGCCTGTGCTCCGCAACGGGAGAGGCCACAACAGTGAGAGGCCCACGTACCAAAAAAAAATAAATAAATAAAATAAACATGTGTTTTGCAATAGCAAGCTAGCTGGATGTATAAATGTATAGATCTATATGTGTGTACACGTATGCATACACACTGCACACATATAGACAAACACTTCTAGTGTTCCCAAACGGGACCATTCCTAATACTTGCTGTGCTCTAAGACGGCATAAAGTTAAATGAAAACAGTGGCCCCTCATGTGCAAATGCAGTTTTGTGAAATATATTTAACACCCAAAACTGTAACCACTAGCTTGAGGTCAAGGAACAGAACATCTGCTTCTCTGGTTGCCAGACAGAGATGATGACATGACAACATTTGGGTGAGAAATATTCATTTTCCTCTGCAACCACAAACATGCTTACAAGAGCCAAAACGGGCTCCAGATTGCTCAACAGGAGGAAAAGAGAGCCTACGAATGAAGCTTGTTCTTGACAGAGAAATCATTTTGGGGAGATGAAGGATTTAGAAGCAATAACAGCTAGATTCATCTGTGACTTCCCAAATTCAAGCACTAATGGGAACCAGGAATACCTCAAACACCATCAGCACAATTCTTCATTCGTTCAACAATATACACTGAGTGTCTATCAGTATCAGTGCCGTTGGCTGTTCTAAGCACTAGGGATACAGCAGTGAACCAAACCGATATAACTCCTTGCTTACCTTCTAACAAGCAGAGGCAAACAATTATATTAAATTGTATGTCAGATGATGGAGGCAAAAAATGGGGAAGGCGATGGGGAGTGCTGGGGGAGAGAGTTTAAGATTTGTATTAAGGAATCCAGGGAAAGCCTTTCTGAGAATGGGGTATACGGCAAAGACTTGAAGGAGGGAGGCAAGCAGCCATGCAAGAAGAGTGCTCCAAGCAGAGGCAGTGTAGATGCCTCCCAAAACCAACTGTGAACTCAACCACAACAACTGAGTCTTACTCTCAAGGTAGCTCCAGTGTCTGGTACGAGATAAAACTGTTTTCTCAACAGTGAATAGCAAGTGTGTGTGTTAAATTACTCATCAACGGAATAAAAAAGGAGAATACGGGGCCGTGCGATCTTACAACCAGGGCTGCTGTTACTGGAATCAAAACCCACATGAATAGATAACCAACAAGGACCTACTACTGTATAGCCCAAGGAACTAACTATACTCGGTATTCTGTAATAACCTATAAGGGGAAAGAATCTGAAAAAGAATATATATACACACACACACACACACACACACACATATATATGTATATATAACTGAATCACTTTGTTGTACACCTGAAACTAACACAACATTGTAAATCAGCTGTACTTCAATTTAAAAACAAAAATAAGAGCTCGAGGCTTTTCAGGGCATGAGCCATCTCACCTCCTTGCATGGCCTTGCAATAAACCTTTCTCTGCTCCAAAAACAAAGACAAAGACAAACAAAACAAAAAACCACATGAGTTTCAGGCCAAGTGCCACAAAATAGTGCACAGCCCTGTGGCAGCCACCTTGTCCCAAAGGAGCAGTGAGAGTGCGTGCTCATGGGAAGAACTCTGCTTTTGGTAAAGTTGGGGAGGGGGGAGGAAAATCAATATCTTTCTGATTTTCAACACATTATTCTTTGTATTTTCCTAAAGCCACGTGGTGTAAATCAAAGTTACGGGAGTTGCTTCAATGTCTTTTTTTTTTTAAGCCCAAAGGTTATTCCTGACTTTCTACTTACTTCTCAGAGTACTGTTCAAACATTTATTCCATTTCCTTTCTCCTTCCTTCAAATTTTATCTGATCTGGCAGGTGAACAGCCTCAAATTGACGGAGGATCTTCACATTAAAACTAAAGTTATCTCAGGCAACCATAACCTGAAGAGTAACTCTTAAGGTCTTGTATATTTTATAAGAGCCAGAGAGAAATTCATTCATTTCTCCTCTGACTTTTAAAAGCCATGGTGCAAGTGGTTCATGATTACCGTTTGCATAACGGGTCATTTGTCACCAGGACAGTTTCTGGTGTTTCTGGTTAAATCATGTAGCTCTGATTCAGACTGTGCTTAAATCCTGACATCTCCCATCCATAAATAAGGATGGTGCCACTTCTGTATGATGTAACTGGTTTTGTTTGGGGTTGTGTGGGTTTTCTGGGGGGTGGGGATGGCAGTGGGCAAGTGGAAAGAATGAGTTGAATCAATTTATTATCTCCTAAGTAATACTGCCTGTCCAACACTGGCTGTCAACTTTCAAGCACGGCTTTTTTTTTTTTTTTTTGCGGTACGCGGGCCTCTCACTGTTGTGGCCTCTCCCGTTGCAGAGCACAGGCTCCGGACGCGCAGGCTCAGAGGCCATGGCTCACGGGCCCAGCCGCTCCGCGGCATGTGGGATCCTCCCAGACTGGGGCACGAACCCGTGTCCCCTGCATAGACAGGCGGACTCTCAACCACTGCGCCACCAGGGAAGCCCCCAAGCACGGCTTTTGATACAGGTCATATGAAATAACTTAAATTTTAAAAAATTACAGATATTCCAGTACAAATTTTGTTTTTCAAGAGTGTCAAGTACAAACAGCAGGTATGGAAGAATGAGCATGATCTATACCTGGCTTTTCATATGCTAAGGATTACCAATGGTCAGCCCCAGGACACGGTGTACTCACTACACCTTCTGTTTATTCTAACTCTGACTGAAATATAAGGCTCATCTTATAACTCTGAAGTAATGCTCAAATTAGCTCTGAAGTCAGTCACATTTGAATCACCATTTTCCTCTATTTGTAGCCAAATAACAAAAAAGCAATAGAGGCTACTCTAGCTGCTTTAAAATTAAAATTTCATTTACTATTTGAATTAAAACCAATCCCGAGACTTCACAAGTATTTAGAAACCTATTTTACATTTCTAGTCTCAGCACTCAGTACTGTGAAATGAACAGCCTAAAGAATGTAAACAGGCCTAAAAATGTTTTTAAATTTTTTGACTATTAAAATTCTAATGAAAATAAATGCATATATATGTATTTTTCCCTCCATTATTGGGAAAAATACCATTTAATCTAATACCATAGACTTTGCCAAAACATCACCGAACTGCTGTGGTCTCTGCCAACTAATTAAAAAAAATAATCGCAAAGAGGGATAAAGTGAGCATTCAGGATATTAAAGGTAACAAAGAAGTACTGATTTTTATAGTAACATATATTAATAGTCTCAAATGAACCAGAATCTAAAAACAATACCCAAATAGATCGATCTGTCCTTAAAAATAGTGTTCTTCATTCAAACTGAGCTCCAGAGTAAATATGCAAGGCTTCTAATGTATTGTCAAAATATGCAGAAAGGGCACGGGTTCGTGCCCCGGTCCGGGAAGATCCCACAAGCCACAGAGCGGCTGTGCCCGTGAGCCATGGCCGCTGAGCCTGTGCTCTGCAACAGCAGAGGCCACAACAGTGAGAGGCCCGCGTACCGCAAAAAAAAAAAAGCAGAAAGGGCAATGATTGTTCAATGAATTCCAACAAGAGAGTACACTCAATTTCGTATCAGTAGAAACAGCAGACTGTGTTTATTACTACAGCATTTTATACATAGTATATGGTAAATAACCACTGAATTGATCCGGGACCCATCTCCAAATGCAAGGGATTTCAGATAGGAAAAATGATAAGATGGTAAAGGGGATAAGGCAGCATATCTTCAAATTGTGGAGATTTAAATTCCTTCAGTTGGGACTTACCTGGTGGTGCAGTGGTTAAGAATCTGCCTGCCAATGCAGGCGACATGGGTTCGAGCCCTGGTCTGGGAAGATCCCACATGCCACGGAGCAACTAAGCCCGTGTGCCACAACTACTGAGCCTGCGCTCTAGAGCCTGCGAGCCACAGCTACTGAGCCCACGTGCCACAACTGCTGAGGCCCGCGTGCCTAGAGGCTGTGCTCTGCAGCAGGAGAAGCCACCGCAACGAGAGGCCCGCTCACCGCAACGAAGAGTAGCCCCTGCTCACCGCAACTACAGAAAGCCCACACACAGCAACGAAGACCCAACACAGCCAAAAATAAATAAATAAATAAATTCCTTCAGTTGACATCTCAGTAGTAAGTACATCTAAAGCCAAAAAACAAAAATAAAACTCAAAATCTTTATAAATGCTGTAAACTTAAACTCATGTTTACTTGGACAGCAAAAGCACAGAATTTCTTAGATTTTGCAAGCGTGTTACTTATTCTCTTGTTCTAAGGTTCTAGTTCTTTTCTTTCCAGTCCCACTGAAAATGACTCAAAAAGAGCCAAGAGCTGAAATCTGAGTGGATTACCTCCACCTTCATTTATCCAGTAAAGAAAAAGATTCATTGTTCCAACTTCAGTTATCTGATGATCCTCTCCATAGAGCCACAGAACCTGCTGACACGCGTTATCCATTGCTTCACATTGGGCAAAGAGAGATGAGCCGTAATTCCTTTTAAGAAAGAGGAAACATACTGATTATGACTATACTTTAGCTCCTACCTCCCAGTAAGTCTTTAATTCACGTGTGGATGTAGTCAATGCACTATGTTTTTAATAACATATACTCTCTAGTTAACTGCATAATATTAAAGGAAACCCATTAGAGAACCTAAAGGGTCTAATTGCACTCATCTGAGAAAGACAGAGCAAAGAAAAATCATGGAATTCTAACTTGAAAAGTTAAACACAGGCAAAGAGACAAGTTAGCAACACTTAAAAACTTATTATTTTTTCACATACCAATCAATTTTACATTTCATTTAAACCCCACACCAACACTGTGAGTTAGCCACGATCATTATTCCATGGTTCAGATGAGAAACTGAGGCTTAGAGAAGTAACTACTATCAAGTTACAGCTATTAATTAGCAGAACACCAACCCTGTGCTCTGAGACCTTTCAGTATAACCAAGAAACGCCTAATGTCCAAGGTCTAAATTCCCTTAAAGGTGAGGCAAGATGTTAAAAATCCTGATTTTAACCAAAAAGTATTCCAAGAGTCTGTTTTTCTCAACCAGCACTATTCACCTTGGATTACTCAAAATCAAAGGAACATGGCATATCTTCCTGGAATGACAATGTAGTTTAGTAGTTTATTCATTCATTCATTCATTCGTTACCTGACTCCTAGGAGAAGTTTAAGTAAACTTGTTAGGGGAACACTTTCCTCTGTGAATCAGAGTGTAAGATACAATTGACATTTAACACACACACACACACACACACACACACACACACACACACACACACACACACGGCCCGTGGAGAATAAACTCAAACTACAGAGATAAGAAATTGAAATATCTTGGAATTGACTTTTTTTAAGAAGGTATATTTTCACAAATGGTCTATCATTTGGAAGGAGAACTGAATTCTAAACTAAACAGAAATATTAATGTTCTTTATACCTTAAAATTTCATTTGGAGGGTGGGAAGGAGGGAGATGCAAGAGGGAAGAGATATGGGAACATATGTATATGTATAACCGATTCACTTTGTTATAAAGCAGAAACTAACACACCATTGTAAAGCAATTATACTCCAATAAAGATGTTAAAAAAAATTTCATTTGGCATGGGTAGATTCATTCATAACGATGCCTAGCTCTCACTGTCTTCATTAACGAGTTCTCCAATTTTATGCTGCTTTAGGAGAAAAGGAAGTAATATTTAAATTTATCCTTTATTGGGCTTCCCTGGTGGCGCAGTGGTTGAGAGTCCGCCAGCCGATGCAGGGGACACGGGTTCGTGCCCCGGTCCGGTAAGATCCCACATGCTGCGGAGCGGCTGGGCCTGTGAGCCATGGTCGCTGAGCCTGCGCGTCCGGAGCCTGTGCTCCGCAACGGGAGAGGCCACAGCAGTGAGAGGCCCGCGTACAGAAAAAAAAAATAAATAAATAAATAAAAATTATCTTTTATTAAACTTAAATGGGAAAATTATGGAGTATAATACAAAATATGAATCAATGTTTTAGATAAAACATGACAGTCCTCAAATAAATGTGATGCTCGCTTGCCTTTCTATGCCCCTGGTTATATAATTCACTTTCCTTGGCTTTCAGAGGATAGTAGCAAACAAGTTTGAGAAGAACTGCCATGACAATTAGGCATAGGAAATAAACCCTAGGCCCACCTCGGACCATGAACCCCCAGAAGTACACAGAAATAATCAAACATATAACAATAACTGCTACAAAGCATTAATGTTACCTTCTACAGAATACCCACCTAGGCCTTTTAATGATCTCTTTTACACCTGGGCGAGATTAAAAACTATAGTATTGTCTAAGTCAAAGTGTAAGGTAAGCACAAAAGCCATATATCATAGTGGCTACGTGCCATTCTCATCTGCACACGTACTCTTCCCACTATATTCTCTTTGGCTCTTCCCACGGAGCCAAGTCATTCTGCTTGGGTTGACAATCATAGCATCTTGTCCTGCCACAACTGAACAAAAGGGTGGGCAAGGAACTAAGCAGCTCATAAGTTCTTATTTGAGTTCATTCACCATTCATTTTAATGTATGAAACCTGAAAGATGTATTTTCTCCCTTTGAGAGTAGCGGCAGCTTGTGTGCTATGACGTAAGCCTGGGTCTACTGTGTCCAGAATCACCAGCCTTCAAAGGAGAAGGCATCTGAAGTAGGCGGGCCCTAAATTAACACAGAGCCAGAAGCTATGACAAGAGACGGAGGTAGGACGGAAGCAGAGGGAAAGGGAGGGAAGAGGGACTGGGGAGGAAGCAGCATGGGCAGGACACAGGCAAGGGCAGAAGAAACCTGGCAACAATGATTTGAGCTCCTATTAGAACACAGCTACCATCCCACTTACATGAGCCAATCAATCCCTTCTCTGCTTAAGATGCTTTGAGCTGGTTTTCTGACTTGTAACTCAAAGACTATTGACTAATAACTAAACTATTCTAGAAAGCTATGGGAAACAGGCATCATACTATAGGGCTATTGCAATCTGGGGCATGAAGGGGTTTACTCAATCCAAGGTGTTAAGATTCCTTTAAAAGACCCTCAATATGTATACTCCAAAACACAGGTAATAAAACGTAAATTATCGGTCAATCTGGAGATGACACAATCCTGATATGCAGGAGGCTTTTGTTTTTAATGGCAAATAGGCAATAACTGAGTTACATCATGAGTACTTTTGAATGAGTCTAAACCAGGCTGCAGGGGGAGTCTGGTAGAAAGAGCATGGGTTTGGAGCCAGCAGGCCCAGATGCAGCTCTTTTGCTTCTACTATTGGGTTATAAATGAACTAAAGCAAGTCAGTTCATATTGTGCATCACTGAATTCACTGGGCAAGTAAAAATACTTGCTTGATATACTGCATAGATTGTTTGGCAAAAATAAAATAATAAAAGTCAAGAAACAGGCTATATAAGCCTGTTATAGCCTAATGAAATTAAGGTTGTTTTTTAATGACTATTTTAATTGACTTTTCGCTAGTTCATAAGATAAACTTGTTGAGACAAACATTTGAAGACAAAGAAACAATTTCTCTCCTAAGTATAATGCCCTTTGGTCTGTTCAAAAGCACATAGAGGGCTTCCCTGGTGGCGCAGTGGTTGAGAGTCCGCCTGCCGATGCAGGGGACACGGGTTCGTGCCCCGGTACGGGAAGATCCCACATGCTGCAGAGCGGCTGGGCCCGTGAGCCATGGCCGCTGAGCCTGCGCGTCCGGAGCCTGTGCTCCGCAACGGGAGAGGCCACAGCAGTGAGAGGCCCGCGTACCGCAAAAAAAAAAAAAAAAAAAAAGGCACATAGAGAATTTTCAGTGTGAATATCTAGCCTTTCAAAGAAACTTCTAAAAACAAACATACACTTTTGAGAGTATGGCTGAATCAAAACCATGGCTCCCCAGCATCATAAAGCTACTTGGGCAGGAAAAAGAATTAAAGATCCCGACTGCTTCAGTGCATTGAAAGGAAACGGAGTACTTATTTATAGGTGGTGTTTTTCCCCAAACACAAGTGTGTATCAAAATTCTCTTTCAGGACTTCGCTGGTGGCGCAGTGGTTAAGAATCCGTCTGCCAATGCAGGGGACACGGATTTGATCCCTGGTCTGGGACGATTCCACATGCTATGGGGCAACTAAGCCCGTGCACCACAACTACTGAGCCTGAGCCTCAACTACTGAAGCCCACGCGCTCTGGGGCCCGCGTGCTGCAACTACTGGGCCCGCCTGCTGCAACTACTGAAGCCCGTGCACCTAGAGCCCGTGCTCTGCAATAAGAGAAGCCACCGCACCGCAATGAGGAGTAGCCCCCGCTCGTCCCAACTAGAGAAAGCCCGCGTGCAGCAATGAAGACCCAGGCAACCAAAAAAAAATTCTCTCTCAGGTGTAAACTGTATTATTAATGGCCACAGGGTAATTGATACCTTGGTAATATATTTGGGTTTCCTCTCATGTGCTGCCAATATTCAGAAGAGAAACACATGTTCTTGGAGGAAAGAGAAAAATGAAAAAGTGGGAAAACTGTCTACATGGAAAATATTTTAATATAATTTTAAATAGAATCTGGGAGATGGAAATATTAAATACATCCTTCCCAAAGAGTAAATTCTATTGTGTGAAATCCAACTGATTGCTCTTAAGATAAAGAGAGTCCTGGAGATGAAACAAGAAAGAGAGCCTTACAATAGAAACTATTGTCTGTTGAGAGGGTACCACCTACCAGGCAGGGTACTAAGTGCTTAACCCCATTATTTCAATGAATTGTCTCAACACAACCCTAGACTTTATTATACTTTTGAGGACCTGAAGGAAGAGAGGACTTAATTGTACAAGATTACGCAGATGTGTGACGTGTATGACTATGTATGTGTATGACTCTCAGATATCTTCCCAAGCCCACTCTGGTACCTGCTTGGTTCTAACACCACACCTGCTGAGAGCTCCCTATATGCCAGCCAGGGTCCTATGGACTTTATATTATCTCGCTTCATCCTCACAGGTAAAGTGGGCATTATTACCCTGACTTTATAAATGAGGAAACTGAGGCTTAGACAAGTAACATGCCCAAGGAGTTAGGTTTTTGAGCCAGGTCCTTCTGACTTCAAAGCTTGCACTCAAATGCAGAAAGAGAATATAAGGAAAAAAGGAGGAAAATTAAGATGGAGAGAGGGAGAGGCCTGAATCAGTGCAAATTAACTAAGAAATTGCCTGGGAATCAAGATGTTCCTCTGATGAAAGACTGACTTCTAGCTCAGTGCTTCTCAAGATTAGCTGCACAATAAAAATAATCCTGATGCTCAGGCTATCTGCCAGACCAACTAAACCAGAATTTCTAACGGGGGACCCAGACATCACTCAGTGGCAAAGCTCCTCCAGGTGATTTCGATTTACACCCACAGGTGAGAACCACTGTGCTAGAGCTCTCCTTCAACCGTGTGCCACTGTTACTTTTCTCACTAAAGTACACTTAGAAATAAAAGGATAATATTATCTCTGATGGCTTCAAAACAGTGAAATAATCTTAGAATTAAATATATATATATATATATATTCTCCTCTCCCTTCCTCCGATTCACTGAGATAGAAAGCAGAAAGTTCTTGAGCTTATGAAAATCAATAGCTATTTAATAAATACGAATTGGGGGCTTCCCTGGTGGCGCAGTGGTTGAGAGTCCGCCTGCCGATGCAGGGGACATGGGTTCGTGTCCTGGTCCGGAAAGATCCCACACGCCGTGGAGCGGCTGCGCCCGTAAGCCATGGCTGCTGAGCCTGCGCTCCCAATGGGAGAGGCCACAACAGGGAGAGGCCCGTGTATCGCAAAATAAATAAATAAATACTAATTGATTTTTTTTAAAAAGCTTAGAAGGTAACTAATTAATTATGTTTAGAAAAGAGCAATAATACACAAATCTAAGGTTCCTGACAAAAGTCTTTGTCAACTAACCTGGATGATGGTAAACGCAAAATCCTTTGTTTCCCTTGGACTCCTCCAGGTGGGAAGGACAGGAGTAGAGAGCTTTGGAACTTCTTGGAAACAACAGGCGTGTGTGGGACAAGTCCATTCTTTGATTCCCGCCTGCCCTCTCGCCATTTTTCCTTTTACTTATGAGATCTAGTACTCTCTCCTCTAAGAGATTTCAAGTCAACTTCCACTGATCCTGGTCCAACTGAGCTTAACTATTTTATAATTGACTTTATTTTTTAGAGCAGTTTCAGGTTTACAGAAAAACAGAGCAAAAAATAGAGCTCCTATATACCCTTACTCCCCAACTTCAGTTTCCCCGCCAATATTGATACACTAGGTGTACATAGTAACACTGGGGCTCACTCCTTGTGTTGTACAGAAAGTTTGTTTATTTGTTTTTTTGGCCGACCTTCACATTATGTGGGATCCCAGTTCCCCGACCAAGGATCGAACCCGCGCCCCCAGCACTGGAAGCGCGGAGTCTCAACCACTGGACTGCCAGGGAAGTCCCAGAAAGTATTAATTTTTAATTGCCCTATAGTGATCATATATTCTGTGAGACTGCATTATATCTTCTTTATAACAAATAACAATCTGCCTAGACACCAAACTAAAGATTTCCCCCAATTTCTCAGCGCTCCCATGTTAACTTTTCCCTAAGCAGGTAGGGGGAGCTAGAGAGCAAGGCTTAAAGAAGAAAAACGTTTAAGTTATCATCTCTTCATCGAGATCGTTGCTTTACTGCACCCTAAGAGAAGTTTTCATAGAGTAATACAGGTGGTATGCAGTGGTGCATATGCATACGCTCTGTGAAGAAGTCTGAACAAGTAAAAAAGACATCAAGAGAGCAAACAACAGTAGTTTTGGACCTGGCTAGCCTAGGACATAGTCAGGAAGGAGTGCTCTAGTGCAGAAGGAAAAAAGTGACTTCTTTAGTTTAATGGACTCCAAAAGGGTTTCTCTAATCCCTTGAGGGAATGCAGTTATGAGGGAACACCAACAGGGATGACAGGACATAGAATTTTGTCAACATGCTATTTTCTTGATAGAAAAGCAAGAAATAAAGTCTATGGTGGGGTCAAAGCCAGCTGTCAATGCCTCTCTGGCATCCCAGCAGCACATCCTTCAATTCTGCCAGGGCTCCAGGAATCTACATTTTGTAAACAGGGCCCAGAAGACGGTCACTGAGTCACCTTGCGGGCCTGCTGCTGCCCTGGGTGTGTGATACACACAAAGGAAGAGCCATGCCGGTTAATCCAGCAATTCTTGTTCACCCATCAGGGCATTCCCGATTCACGGCCAAGTCCACCCCTGAAATTGTCTAACACTTGCAAATGCTCTTTTGTTTCCAGCCAGCTACATATGGCCTATGCGACTGGCCTGACCAAGCCAAAGCACGGCTATCCCTCAGCCAGTTGGCAGCAGGTATGTCTACAATCTGTGGCAATGAAGACAGCACTTCAGTGAAGCAGGCAGCTTCCCCAGACAGGACTCCTCGGAGCCAACTGGGAGCTTGGGCCCCAGCACCAGATGCTCTTGAATGCCAACTTTCAGCCTGCGGCCAGGGCCCAGCATCCAGGGGTAGTTCATTCAAAGCACTGCTTTTATTCCTGGTTTAGTTACTTTAGCTCTTGCCTATGTATAACAGTCAATGTTTCTCCCTTACGCGGGGGCCACAGAGGTTATCCTTTAAACAACCAGCACATTCAAAACACTGAAAACTAAACACAGAAGAAAAATGAGCATTACAATGTAAAAACTAATATATGTACTTGTTGAAGTGAAATGGCAATAACTAAATGGTCACGAGGGACTCTTTCCTTTAGACAGAAACACAGACTGACTTACCCTCCCATCTTGCAGTCCCCGGTCCCACCTTTCCAGGCTCTTACGTACTTCGGATTGGCCCACAGGGACACTGGATTAAAGCTCCCACTTGAAAAATAAGGTCCCACTGGGCTCAAGATTACAAAGAGCAGGGCTTTAGTAGGCTTCTTGACTCCCAGAGAAGGCTGTAATAAAGCAAAAGTACACACAACTGTTAATTTAAAATGCAGACACCAGTCTCAAAGTCTAGAAGAGATCTGTAACCATCTCCCAGAAGGGACTACGGACAGCTGTTACTTCTAAGTGCACTTTTTTTTTTTTGCGGTACGCGGGCCTCTCACTGCTGTGGCCTCTCCCGTTGCGGAGCACAGGCTCCGGACGCGCAGGCTCAGCGGCCATGGCTCACGGGCCCATCCACTCCGCGGCATGTGGAATCTTCCCGGACCGGGGCACGAACCCGCGTCCCCTGCATCGAGCAGACGGACTCTCAACCACTGTGCCACCAGGGAAGCCCTGGACAGCTGTCACTTCTAAAGCTGAGTTACACAAGCCTGATGGTCTTCTCTTTCAAGAAGAGAACACCGAGAATGGGGTACTTTGGTTCCATTTTACTTTGCTTTCTAAGTTAAGATTTTAAAGGAAAAGCAAATTTGTCAACTTTTTTAATAGTAGGCTTTTTCAGAGGAGTATATTTTTAACAACTAGCCCTATAACACCTTTCAGTGTTGCATTGATTGGGAACTGAAAAAGGGAAGAACCTAGACATGATTTCAGTCTTTGGGGGTGAAACCTAATATCTGCTTCTCTAACTTGCTCTTCTGCTTCTGGACATGCCAGTGCCTCCCGCAGGCAGTGGGCTCGGGGGAGTGTGCCATTAGCACACCTGACTGTGAGAGACAGCAGACAGCAGGAGCGTAGCTGCACTAGAAGCAAAGACACCAGACAACATAACCACCCCCCCCAAAAACAAGACAAGAGGATGAAGGACTCAGGAATTCGTGTCAGGAATGACAAAGATAGAAAATGGCCTCTCCCACCAATACTGGAAAATCACAAGCCAACGATGCGAAATCATACAAATTCCTCCAGCACAGAAGCGGTTCTAAGTAATTACTGCCAGTTGTTTTTTGAGGAAAACTGAGAGACTGAAAAGTTTTGAGGGCTACGTATTATAAACGCAAAAAAGGCCACTGGGCTATCCTGTGCAATTCAAGACCACACGAGTAAGAAAACAAGTCAGGACTCTTACATTAAGTATTGGGATATAAAATACTTGTGTCTAGTCTTCAAAAGGAACCTGGTCTGCCTGGATGGGGTGGTAGTATGGTGTGGAAATAATGAGAGGAGACTCCGTTCCCCTGATTTTGTGGCTGTTGTAATATTCGATAAAACCGACTGAAAGTGGACCTAGGGATATATTTTTTTCTGAATTTCAATTAAATCTCCTCCTCCACTACCTGTCAGCTCAAGGCCCCTCACCCACTACTTGTGCCCAGATCATCAAGAATCAGGTAGGGAAAATATCCGTGAGCAGAATAAAATGTGATTGTACATGTGCACACTGATGCCATCGGAAAGGCGTAGGAAATGGGAAGCTGAGTCCATTCACACTCCATGTGGATGTGAGGACCACGCGGGGCTTGGCTGGCCCCAGAGCAAACGGATTATAGGTGACGGATAACTGAGTTAAAGAAATGAGTCAGGGCTTCCCTGGTGGCGCAGTGGTTGAGAGTCCACCTGCCGACGCAGGGGACACGGGTTCGTGCTCCGGTCCGGGAAGATCCCACATGCCGCAGAGCGGCTGGGCCCGTGAGCCATGGCCACTGAGCCTGCGCGTCTGGAGCACAGGAGAGGCCACAACAGTGAGAGCCCCGCATACCGCAAAAAAAAACCCAAAAACAAACAAACAAACAAAAGATATGAGTCAGCAAGCGACCACAGTTTTTGGTTTTTTTGCTCATTTGTGTCTGTTCTTTAATGGGGACTAAAGAGGACACCCCTACGAGGGAAGAACGAGGAGACTTAAACTCCATTTGCTTTTTTTGGTTTCGTTACTTGGAAAAGAAATCCTCAGAATAACACACACATCTGCCTTTCTTCCCAACTTTGATAAAAATTGACTATCTTATCTCTGCACTTTTATTTACCTATCAGTTAAGTAAGTACACTTCATATCAGCAATGCTTTGAAGCTTAACATTTAAAAAAAAATTTTATTGACCATTATAATGAGGAATTAAGCTTCTCAACATAATTTAGAAATACAATATGCAGGACACATCTCAGTAATTTACCTAGCTTCTAATGTTCTAAATAAAATAGCTTATTTACGGACAAGCTAACAAGCATTTTATTAGATACCACATGAATGCCTGGACTTTTCTCACTCACGTATATTTTGCAACCTACACACTATTAAAAAAAGTAACAGGGACTTCCCTGGTGGTCCAGTGGTTAAGACTCACGCTCCCCATGCAGGGGGCCCGGGTTCGATCCCTGGTCAGGGAACTAGATCCCACATGCCGCAACTAAGAGCCCGCATACCTCAACTAAAAGATCCCGTGTGCCGCAACAAAGATCCCACACACCACAACTAAGACCCAGCGCAGCCAAATAAATAAGTAAATATTTTTTAAAAAGTAACAATAACTCATGATCATGGAAATATTTTTCAGAGATAAATTTCATCTTATTCATTTCCTTCCCCTGATTTAATTGACAGGTAAACTTGCATTTATTCCACTAGGTGGTAGTAGAGAGAGCACAGATGGAAAACAGAATAACATGCATTAAATCTATTTCTAGAAAAGAGTATCTTGATAAACCTTCAAGCAATACTTTTACTCTTAGCAAGCAGGTAAATAATAGACTAGAGTTCTTCAATGCTGAGAAAAAAATGTGTTTATGTGTACTAACATTTTATTTTAAATTTAAGCAAGGTCAACTCATGCTTTACAAGCACTTCAAGTACTGGTGTTGATCATAGCTCAGTCACCTTCATCCTTAAATGATTATTTATGTCAAATGTCTTTTCATGAAAAGAACTATGACTTTACTGAAAATGGTCACTGCTTCATGAGTGAGAATAAGTAAAATGTAACTTTATGGAAGGGAAACGGAAACTTTATGGAATGTAACTTTAAGGTAGGAACAGACCTAATCACCAAGTTCCCTTCCTTTATCAGGAAGGGAACTTGGTGATTAGGTCTGTTTCTACCCTCAAGGAACCATTATTTGTTCCTTTTTCTTAATTCTCCCTTCTTTCATGGAAAGCAATTTAAATTCTGCACTACTCCTACAATTAAGAGTAGTTTATGATAGTATAATATTAATCAAAAGGGACTTCCCTGGTGGCGCAGTGGTTAAGAATCCGCCTGCCAGGTGGCAGGGACTTCCCTGGTGGCGCAGCGGTTGAGTCGGCCTGCCGATGCAGGGGACACGGGTTCGTGCCCTGGTCCAGGAAGATCCCACATGCCGCGGAGCGGCTGGGCCCGTGAGCCATGGCCGCTGAGCCTGTGCGTCCGGAGCCTGTGCTCCGCAACGGGAGAGGCCACAACAGTGAGAGGCCCGCGTACCGCATCCTCAATAATTACACAGTACTTTTCAGTTTCCAAGACATTCCATAGCCATTATCTCAGAAAATCCAACAATCCAGGAAGTTAAGGGTTATAATTCCTATTTTTAAGTTGAAGAAACTGAGGCTCAAACGATTCATCCGAAGTTTCAGTTATTAAGCTCTACACCCTCTACTCTTAGTCCAGAGCTCTTTTTCGATATGAGTTTGATAAAAAAAAAACAAAACAGTGAAATTCCCAGGATTTCCTAATGTGAAGAGAGTTCAAACCAGACCTTCCTTCTACCCTCAGCCTTCACCACAGCTCTCATACTCTAGGCAACCCATGTTCAAACCATACAGAACCCTTCAGATTCTTCCTCAATTTTCTACTTAAAATGTATACATTGAAGCCCTGACCCCGCAACGTGAATGCATTTGGAGATAAGGCTTTTAAGGAGGTAACTGAAGTTAAATGAGGTCAAAAGGTTGGGGCCCTAATCCTGTCAGCCTGGAGACACCAGAGCAAGTGCACCCTGCTCCCTCCCGCACCCCCCTTCCTCCCCCAACACAGAGGAAACGCCCTGAGGGGCACAGTGACAAAGTGGACATATACAAGCCACTAAGCGAGGCTTCACCAGAAACCCACCCTGTTGGCACTTCCAGCCTCCAGAACTGTGAGGAAATAAATTCTGGTGTTTAAGACACCTAATCTTTGTATTCTGTCATGGCAGCCCAAGCTGACTAAGACATCCCTTCTCTGGACTTCCCTGGTGGCGCAGTGGTTAAGAATCCGCCTGCCAATGCAGGGGACACGGGTTCCAGCCCTGGTCCAGGAAGATGCCACATGCCGTGGCGCAACTAAGTCTGTGTGCCACAAATACTGAGTCTGTGCTCTACAGTCCGCGCACCACAACTACTGAGCCCGTGCACCACAACTACTGAGCCCGTGTGCCACAACTACTGAGCCCATGCGCCACAACTAGGGAAGCCTACATGCCTAGAGCCTGTGCTCTGCAACAAGAGAAGCCACCGCAGTGAGAAGCCCGCACACCGCAATGAAGAGTAGCCCCCGCTTGCCGCAACTAGAGAAAGCCCACGTGCAGCAATGAAGAACCAACACAGCCAATAAGAAAAATCATTTGAGAACAGGCTTGAGTATTGGCAAAAACTGGGCAAAGAGTTACTGCCATTTTTGTAAAAAGAAGGATAATACTTAACGTACAAACACATGTAAGCAGGTAAGAGGTGTGTATATTTATCTATATATATCTCTAGACAGATATAAGAAAAACTGGCAACAGGAATTGCTCAGAAGGAGGTGAACTGTGGACTCTGGATCAGAGTAAGAGTAGGAAGGAAACTTCCTTTCCATTGTATACTTTTGGTACTATCTGAATTTTCTAATCAAATTTTTCCCTCCCCCAAATCCCTCCTCTAAAATCCCAGAAATATACTGGCAGGTTTCATGTGAAAACTGATATTCCTAAACTCAGAAGCATTGTGAATGAACTTTAGACTTAGTGTGACTATACATGTGTGTTATAGAATACATATAACATATTGTAAAATATATAATACAATATATAAAATCTGGAATGATTATGTCAACTATAATTGAGAGCAGGAAAGCTGGTAGCTCAGAGGAGGAAAGGAAATGGACATGAAGGCAGATGTACATTAAAACGAGATGGGGTGTAGGAATAAACTGGGAGATTGGGATTGACATACACACACTACTAGATATAAAATAGATAACTAATAAGAACCTACTGTACAGCACTGGGAACTCTACTCAATATTCTGTAATGACCTATATGGGAATAGAATCTAAAAAGAGTGGGTATATATGTATATATATCGATATAACTGATCCACTTTACTGCACAGCAGAAACTAACACCACATTGTAAATAACTATACACCAATAAAAATTAAAAAAAAAAAAGATTATACTTTTTCCCCCAATGAATTGTATTGCCATCCTTGTCAAACTAAATTACCATAAAAAACAAAAACAGAAACAAGACGGGAAAGCACTTATTAGCTCCCATCCGAGTTACCACAACAAGCAGTCTTATTCGACCAGGCCCCATTTCTTCACCACACTGACCTACATCTATCAACACATTCATTCCATGGGTCTGACACTCCCACAAGCTCCATGAGACACTGAGTTCCATGAAGGCAGGGAGGTAGCATCCCTAGAACAGCACAGTAACCAGTGCATAAAAGATGCTACAGTACGGAGGCAAGAACACAGGGGTTCTGATTTCACCTCTGTGGGCCTCAGCTTCCTCATCTCTAAAGTGATGCCAGTGGCACCTACTCACAGGGCTGCTGTCAGTCAGTGCAGGGATGGCACCAAGCATAGCGCCTGGCACTTAGGAGAACTTCACAATGCCAGGTGATGGGGGTGAGGACAGACTGGACCACTGTGTTTCATCAAAGAGAACCAGGACCTCCCTGAAAGGCAGCAGGACTTTCCTGGGATTGGCCTACGACATCTTTCAGGGAAACAGTAACTCTTTCAGGAATTCCCTAGGTTGCATATTTTCAAACTGCTCATTGCATATAAGGAAACGGGGAAATGGAATCCCAGTAAAGGAACTAGGACAAAGTGTGGTTAGTGTCTAGCATGGGGAACTCTGCAGCAGTTAGAAGTGATGGACTGGATCTACACATAGTAACCTGGATAGAAATGAGAAACACAGCACAGAGGGAAAATGTTAAGAGACACAATGAGATGTGTAAGACAAAATCATTTCTATAAATTAAAATTACAGGCATCCAAGGTAATAAGAGATACTTAAAACCCATATAAACCAAAAGAATATTCGTCCAATACATAAGAATGATTTCCAACGGCGGAAGAGGAGATGAGAATAGGGAAGATAAAAGGGAATTAAAAAACAAAGAGAGGGCCTCCCTTCTGCCCGGCGATGGTAAGTGCATCGAACTGAGTGGTATCATTATTAACCATGTGCACCAACACTCCAAAAAAGTAAAAACAAAGAGAATAAAAACAATCTTCCCCTGTAATAATGTTGAAATGGGCAAGAACAGCCTCAAGAGGATGTCCATTGTTAAGAGTGGCCTGATGGGGCTTCCCTGGTGGCGCAGTGGTTGAGAGTCCGCCTGCCGATGAAAGAATCCTAGTGACCTAGAACCCACTGGCTCCAATCCTCCAGCCAGCAGCTCACATATCAAATGTAGCCACCATGAAAAGGCAACAAGTGATAATTACCAGACTCGACTGTATAAACATTCATGTGGTGCACAAATGTTTAAACCCATATACTTCACTGAATGCTATTTGTATCATGCTCATTTCTGAATTACAGGTTATTGTTTTTTCTGCCTATACCATGAATTAGAAGATTCTAGTTGATATAAACATACCAACCAAATATAAATAGTGTTGACTCATCAGATGGTATCAGTTACTGCTTTCAATTCTTGGAAAGCAGATTTTTAAAAATTCTTGATTCTTAGGTCCAAAGCATGATCCAACATGTAAGTTGATAGAGTGCAGTGGGAGAGGACTGCTTGGCAGGATTTTTATCACTGAGGTTCTTAAATGTGGGCAGGCATCAGAATCACCATCCAGACCGACTCGACCAGAATTTCTGGGGATTGGGATAAATACGTGTATTTTAAACAACACCTGGGTGATTCATATGCAAAAATTTGAGGGCTACCAATAGACAGGATTATTGGGACAACCAGCCAGACTATAAAATCAGATTTAAAAGCTTGTCTAACTCTAGATTATAGAATTCCAGGACTCTAAAGAATTGACTAAATCACAGAACTAGGTATGTTAGAAAACTACAGACCAACACCTTTTGTGAGCGTTGACACAAAAATTCGTAGCAAAATATTTGCACGAAGTGAATACAGCAAGATATAATGTGAATTATTCACCATGAGCAAGTATGATTTAGCCAATGAATACAAGGTTGTTTTAACATCTAAAAATGAGTTAATAGAATACATTATAATAAAGGACAAAACCACATAATCATGTCAAGACATTTAGAAAAAGCATTCAACAAAATCCAACCTGCATGCATGATAAGAACTCTCAACAAACTAGGAATAGAAGAATCAGATCTCAGAGTGGGAAAGCACCTCAGGATACCTAGAAGGTAGTGCTTTGAGATTAGAAACGTTTCAACAAAATTAAAAAATTACTTCTTCTTAGTCTGAAGTTAAATAATAATATTTAAAAACTCAGCAATATTAAAATGTCAGAAACTTAAGGAGAAGATGACTTTTTAAATTGTCCCAATTCTTTAAAGCTTATGAGGGAGACTGCGATTCATGAAATTCATTATGTAGGCTCTCAATAGTATTTCAAAAGGCATCAAAAAGGATCCCAAAGGACCACTTAGGTACTTATCCTCTGGCCTTACTGCTTGCATTCATACGACCTAGTGGAAAATCTGGTAACCATACAATTACCTCGTAGGGAGCAGAATGGTTAGACTATAGCAAAAGCTCTGTCTCCTTGCCCCTATCCTTGAAGATCTCCATATGCCACACACCCCCTCACCCCCCCACCCACATTCAACTCCCCCCATCAATTATCTCTCATATCACCCATTCTCCATAAGGCCAACCCTACCCAGCAGAGGAAGGAGATAGGGACAGGGTCTTTATAATTTATATCACATATTCACCCACACAGATGGCCTTGGCCACTCCAGGCATGTCCTTCCTTTGCAGGGGCACCAACCAATAGACTGTGAGCTACTGGGAGATCTCACAGCCATGTTGTTTAAACCTGTTCCCCTAGCTCTCAAGTGCCTCCCCTAATATCCACCGTGAACTTTATTTCCAACATTTTCTGTGGGGGAAGAGGGCCCTCCACTCCCTCTCCTTACCAAGTAATCCCAAAACATGAGGAAAATGAAGATAAAAAAGTAGCAGCTCTCTCTCCTCCAAATTTCAAAACCATTACCACTCTTACCTTGGAGGAGCACTTACCTGGCCTTACACCGCTAAGCTGAGGAGATCATGGTTAGTCTTGATTAGCAGAAGGCAAACAGCCTCGCGCATTTCTTTACTTATTTATGTTGGTGTCTGTGGCTGTGTTTGTACCACAGTGGCAGAGCTGATTAGTGACAGAAACCATATGGCTCACAAAGTTTAAAATACTGACTATCTGGCCCTTTAAAAAAATGTTTACAGTCTTAATAATCAAGGGAAAGGAGCATTAATGATGCTACTGGGGGGGCTATTTTCAAACTACATACTAGAAGTTTCAAGCATAAACAATGATAACTCCCCCACCAAAGTACCCCAAAACAGGAAGTCAGTCTGCACCTCAGTTCCAATGAATGTAGGACGAATATACAGACTTGCAGATGTTGAGTAGGGGACCCATTCCTGATCCAATTTCACAAGCTGCTGAATACACTCTAAAAGCTCTTCCTTGTCAAATGCCTGAAGGAATGAAAAACATAATGAATAATGCAATGTCCTTCCATTGTAGCAGTAAGAAATGATCCTCATGAAAGCTTTGACTATTAAAAAAGTAATAATAGGGAATTCCCTGGTGGTCCAGTGGTTAGGACGCGGTGTTTTCAGTGCAGTGGCCCTTTTTCAATGCTGGTCGAGGAATTAAGATCCCACAAGGCCGTGCAGTGCGGGCAAAAAAAATTTTTTTAAATTATAAAATAATAAGGGGCTTCCCTGGTGGTGCAGTGGTTAAGAATCCGCCTGCCAATGCAGGGGACACGGGTTCGAGCCCTGGTCCGGGAAGATCCCACATGCCGCGGAGCAATTAAGCCCATGCGCCACAACGACTGAGCCTGTGCTCTAGAGCCCGCAAGCCACAACTACTGAGCCCACGCTCCACAACAAGAGAAGCCACTGCCAACAAGAAGCCCGTGCACCACAACGAAGAGCAGCCCCCGCTTGCCGCAACTAGAGAAAGCCTGTGTGCAGCAATGAAGACCCAATGCAGCCAAAAATAAAAATAATAAATAAATTTATTAAATAATAATAATAAATAAATAAATATTTTAAAGTAATAATAATAAACCCAAACAAGAATTCTTTTTTCTGTGACTTTTCCCCAAACTGTGATGGAATGAGAGATTATCCACATGAGAAAGATAAAAAAGTGGTTCCCTACCTCTTACCATAACCAAATACCAACTGTAGTTGGATTATACACTTAAATGTGAGAAAACATTAAGACTTTTATAAAAAAACGTACAAAATATCTCTGTCACCTTAAAGTAGAATTCTTAAATAAAAGACACAAAGCATAAATCGTAAAGGAAAAAAATGGACAAAATCTGACTATTTAAAACTTAAGAACTTCTGTTCTTCAAATGACGTAAGTGACACACTGGGTGAAGTTATTTGTAACATAACCAACAAAGGATCGTAACAGGAAAATGTTAAGATAACCTGAAAATCAGTAAGAAAGAGACAGGTGATCCAACAGGAAAATGGGCAAAAGCAAAGAGTAGTTTACTTCTAAGGTGAAGAAGGGTTTTATATACTAGATGGGTGGGTGACAGTTTGTAAAATAAGTAGTTTCTATTCACTTGGCAGGGCAAAGAAACATACTTTCAGAGATGCTATGGGTTATCCAAGGTAGAAAATGAGTCAGAAACACACATGAATAGAGCTCATGACATCAGGATTTGGCTCTTTAAATACTAACTTACAACAGCAATCACAGTGTGGTAATGTTATAGAAAGCGGGATTGCCAATCATATAGGACATACCATCTCCCTGTATCAAGCACGGGATCTCTGATACTGCTGTCTAGATGTAAGATTTAGTGGAAAGAACTTCACTAGGGATTTTAAAACTTACATCCCTAGTGAAGCTCTTGCCCTGTCCCATTAGTCTGTGTCATCTTAGGCAAGTCATTGAACCTCTGTGGGCTTGAGTTTTCGTCTCTGTACAAAGGTGCTGCTAAAATTTACAATACATACCTTCTTGACAATAGCTTACTGTTATGATTAAAATGGCAAGGAATGTAAAACCACATAACACAGTTTGTGGCAGTTGCTGTTCAATAAATGTTACTTCCCTTTCCTTCTGTCCTCATTTTAAAGGATTTCCCAATGATTTGTCTGTAATGGGTAAAGAGTGGAACTAGGAAGGAGTCCAAAGAAATTTCCTGAATTTCCCTTCTGCCTCTGAAGAAGGTCGGTGAAGCGTGTGTTATAAAAGGAAGAAGGAAGGGCTTCCCTGGTGGCGCAGTGGTTGAGAGTCCGCCTGCCGATGCAGGGGACACGGGTTCGTGTCCCGGTCCGGGAAGGTCCCACATGTCACGGAGCGGCTGGGCCCGTGAGCCATGGCCGCTGAGCCTGCGCGTCCGGAGCCTGTGCTCCATAACGGGAAAGGCCACGGCAGTGAGAGGCCCGCGTATGGCAAAAAAAGAGCCTGGCTAAAAAGGAGTCATCACTTGGGCTTCTTCAACGCACAGCTGAAGGTTAGGGACAAACAAAGTATGTCAAAGGGGGAAAAGACTTCATTCAGTTCAGAAAGACAGCCTGGTCAAGTTTCAGGGAATGAAAGCAATCTAAGTCACCTCCTACCTAGACATGAACCTTAGGGTCTAAATCCAACCCACCTTAGAATGAATTCTGCTCCATAAAAAACAATGTTATAGCCAGGACCCAGTGGCCGTGAGAAACCGTTTTATACATCCTTTTTTTTTTTTCTTTAAATAAAACTTGGGCTAAAATATCAAAACAACCACTTAAATCACTGCATACTTGCTAGTGTCTTAAGCAGTTAGGCAAAACATCCCACATATATCTGTGCAGTACACCATATTTTCATATCATAATTTCATATGGTCTTTAAATTTTATTATTTCAGTTTGAGGCATATTTTTCTTCCTTATCCCATTATCTCCCACAGACACTCATAAAGAAACAGACTGTGGAGTTGCCAAATGGTTATTTCCTTGTATTTTTAACTCACTGATTAAAAAACAGATCAGAAAGAAATTCAGTACTCATATGGTTTATACCAAATACTGATCTAAGTATTCTAAGTATTCAGAAATGGTTTGTCTGGTGGAATTCAGTGACCCATTACAGCAAGAGAAACACAAGAGAAACTCCCAAATATACATACCGGCAAAGTGGCCCTCATAGCAGACCGGTACATTCTATCCATGTTGAGGCTTGGCCGAAACAGACGAATTTTATTATCTACTCCCCGAAATGCCTTCAATCCTTCAAATAACTGAAGATAAAAGAGAAATAAATGTTACAAGGTAACTAAATGAAAACAATCCCTGTGTTCAAAAGACTGACTTTTCTATGGGCCCTCATCTCCTTTACCATGTAAAGCTACTGACACAGACCCTAAATCTAGAAAAGCCGGACAGACTGGTTACAGTCACTGGGATCATAAGAAGTCCCTTTATTACCAAGATCTGGTGGGAATTCAGAACTATCCTTTGCTTAACAGGAGCCAGATGTTAACACACATCAGTGGAGGCTGGAAGAAAACATCTCCACACAACATGGACTGACTGACTGCCTAGAAAATAGAAATGGAATCAAAGGCCCTGCAGTACCCGGCCCCCAATCCACCCCCAAACACCCATGTATCTTTTCATTTTATCTGGCTCCTATGAACTCTGGAGAGCGGGTAATCTAGATGTGACCAGAGCTGGTTCAGTCTCCCAAATCACAGAAACCAAGCAGGTCAAGACTACACTATGTTAGGGCCATGCCACCTTCTCAGGGAGCTGCCACAGACAAACATGGGCAGGGACGTGAAAAGGCTTTGAATTTAGTGCATATTGACAAATACAGAGAAAAGAGGAAAATCAATCATTTTAAAGGGAATTTTTTTCTGTGATAACCTACATAAGAAAAGAATCTAAAAGAGGATGAATGTATGTATATGTGTAAGTGAATCACTTTGTTGTACATCTGAAACTAACATAACACTGTAAATCAACTACACTGCAATAAAATTAAAATTTAAAAAAAAAAGGGAAATTTTTACCACAGGTTCTCTAAGTAATTGATAGAACAAATAGGCCAAAACATGGTAAAGATATGGACAATTTGAACAAGAACAACAAACTAACCTAATGGACACACAGAGCCCTGTGCACACCACCTGTAGAAGGCATGTTCTTTTCACATGTTTTCTGACCTTAAGATAAGCTAGGTATCAAAACCGAAACTATAACCCCAAGATATCCACATTTTGGAGAAGAAGAAACCCATTACTTAATATTAAGTGTGAGTCAAAGAAGAAAAATGATGGAAATTAGAAAATATGTTGAACTGAATGAGAATGAAAAGGAGGGCCTTTAGATGCTTACAGCCTTAAAGCTTACATGAGAAAAGACATATAAATCCTGGAGCACAATTAAAAAGCAAAAACTGAGATGTTTTGTTGAAGTGCAAATATATGGGTAATTTTTTAAATGTAGTAGGACTAAAGCCTTAGTTAAAAGATATGGTTGTCAGATTAACTCAGCTGATAACATCTGAAACCCAAAAAAGCACAGAGAGCAATATATCGTACAAATACTTTTTAAAATGAAGCTGGTGAGGCTATATTGCTAAATATAAAACAAAATAGACTTTCAGGCAAGAAGCTTTACTGGAGATAAAGAAGGTAACTTCGTAGAGTTCAATTTACTTCCCGGTTTAAAAATTATACACATTTGATATAAGTTCAAATTTATGCAAAGATTGTATGATAATCTCACTTGAAAAATACAGATGCAAAATACACAAAGGATAACACAGCCTAACTCAGCTGGATTTATCCCAGTAATAAAGTTGGGTTTAACATTAGAAAATACAGTAATGAGATTCATTATATGAAGAGTTTATGTGGAAAAAACTATATGATCATCTCATTGTAATAAATGCATCTGATAAAACTGAACATTAGTTTATGATTTTTAAAAGTTTCCTGGATAACTAAGAAAAAAAGGAATCTTCCTTATGTGAGAAATAAACTTGTAACAAACGTTATACTTAAAATGGTAAAAATTTTTTTTAATTGAACAGGAACATTGTTGATTTACAATGTTGTGTTAGTTTCAGGTGTACAGCAAAGTGATTCAGTTATATATATATATATATATATATACACATACATATATACACATTATATATTCTTTCTCAGATGTTTTTCCATGATAGATTATTACAAGATAATAGTTCCCTGTGCTATATAGTAGGTCCTTGTTGTTTATCTATTAAAATGGTAAAATTTAAAGCTTTCCTTTCAGATTGAGAACATCACACACTGCCTGCTGCGACTACTTTAATTCAATATTGTACTACCAATATAATAATAATAAAATAAAAAGCATAAAGTTAGGAGAAGAAAAAAAATAAAACTGTCATAGATCATGCAACACAGATAAGATTAAACGTAGAAAATACACAAAAACTGATATAATCTTTTGAAATTATCTGTTTAGGCAAAGTAACCAGATACAAGATTATATTCCCATGTAACAGCAGCAGTTAGAAAATACAAACACTATTTACGGTAGAATTAAAAGGAATACTTAAGTGGGGAAAATCTAAGGTAAGTGAAAGACCCATAAGGAAACTATAAAATTTTACCAAGTCATTAAAGACATAACTAAATGTAGAAAGCAATCCGCCACTCATAGATTGAAAGATTCAATATTATAAAGACTCTCTCCAAATTGACTTATATATTTAATGCAATCCAAATGAAAATCATGTCAGGGCATTTATTTTTCTTGTAACAAACTGAATGACAAAAGTTGACTGACATGATAAACTGAATCTAAAAGTAATATGGAAAAGCAAATGACCAAGAAATATCCAAGGCACTCTTGAAGAAACAGAAGGATTTGTCCTAGCAGACATCCAGACTCATTATAATGATTTGGAGATAAAGGCAGTGTGGCATTTGTCCAGATAGACAAGCAAAATGATGAAACAGAATAGAGATCCAGATAGACAAGACAATGGAATGCAAGTGGAGATCGAGAAGCAGACCCATGTGTATATGTTAAGATGTGACATAATGTATCAGGAGGAAAAGAACAGTCTTTTTAATGGTGCTGGGACAATTGGGTATCTGTAGGGGAAAAACAAAAATTGGACCCTACTTCATACAAAAATCAACTTCTGAAATTAAAGCCCTAACTGTGAAGGACAAAAATCAATAATATAGGAAGATGTCTTCATAATCTAGGAATAGAAGAAGAGTCTTTAAGCAAGACACAAAAGGACCAAACATAAAGCAAAGATTGATAAATTCAACTTTTTAAAATTTAAATGTATTTCTTGTCATCAACAAATTCTGGAGAGAATAAAAAGTGTCAAAAAAGATACTTAAAACACATAACTGATAAAGGACCCATATCTAAAATATATAAAGTACTTCTGAAGATCAAAAAGAAAGGGAACACAATAGTGAGCACAAGATGGAAACAAGCAGGGACTTCAAATAAAGAGATATCCATTGAAATAAACATCACAATAATATGCCATTGCATTAAACTGGCTAAAAATTTAAAATCAGGTTATACTCAGAGTTGGCAAGGTTGATGAGTCATGGTTGAATGTGGTTGCTAATTCATGGCTGGTGGCTGTAAAAACTGGTAAAATCACTATGGAAAATAGTCACCCTTTTTGTGTAAAAATGAAGCTAATATCCAGTACCAGCAGCATATTCCTAGACCCTTAAGTAGCATTTCTCAAATTTTCTGGTGTCAGGATGTCTTTACACTCTTAAAAATTATAAAGGTCCCAGAGAGCTTTTATTTATAAGGTAATTCTATCAATATTTACCATTATCAGTAGTGAGAAATTTTAAATTTATTTATTTATTAACAATAAACTATGACATGTTAAAATATTTTCATTAAAATTATCTATATTTTCCAAGAGAATGAATGTTAAGTGTGGCATTGTTTTAAAATTATTGCAAATCTTTAATTTTTGGCTTGACAAAAGACAACTGGATTCTCATATCTGCTTTTGCATTCAATCTCTTGCAATGCGGTTTTGGTTGAAGTACACAAAGAAAACCCAGTCTCATATAGATATGTGGTTGAGAAAGAAAGTATTTTTGATAACCTTTTCAGATAATTGTGGATTTTCTTCTCTGATACTCCTCCAAAACTTGACAAGTGGCAGTCCCTTAAAGGTTAGTTACACTGTGGAATCAAACCCCATCAATGAGGTTTTCATACTCTGTTAATTCCTTAAAATTCAATGGTCCGTCAGTCAGAGTTCAACTGAGAAGAAAGAGAACCAGTAGAAATACGTAAAACAGGGACTTCCCTGGTGGCGCAGTGGTTAAGAATCCGCCTGCCAACGCAGGGGACACGTGTTCGATCCCTGGTCTGGGAAGATCCCACGTGCCGCGGAGCAACTAAGCCTGTGCACCACAACTACTGAGCCTGCGCTCTGGAGCCCGCGAGCCACAACTACTGAGCCCGTGTGTCACAACTACTGAAGCCTGCGTGCCCAGAGCCCATGCTCCGCAATGAGAAGCCCGTGCACTGCAACAAACGGCAGCCCCCGCTCGCCGCAACTAGAGAAAGCCTACACACGGCAACGAAGACCCAACGCAGCCAAAAATAAATAAATTTATTTTAAAAAAACAAAAAAAGAAAAGAAATACGTATGACATTTACAGATTTATTAGAATAAAATGTCCAACGCATTTGTGGAGGCTGGCTAAGCAAAGTCCAAAATCTGTAGGACAGGCTGTGAGAAGGAGAAGATCACAAGCAGGCTGGACCCAGGAGGTGTGGGCTGCAGTCCATCTGCAAGTGAGTCAGGAAGGAGGGGCAGCGGAAGAGATTGAGTGCATGTGTAGGCCTAGCTGCTGCGTGGAAGTCCTGAGGTCAGGCTCACCCAGAATAATCTCCCTTTTGATCAACTTCAAATCAACTAATTAGGGACTTTAACCCCATCTGCAAAATTCCTTCAAACAGCACCTAAATTAGTGTGTGACTGAATAACTAGAAGAAGGCGTGTGTACGCAACAAAACCGCCACTGCCTTCCTATGTCCTCCAGTGCTCACAAGAGAATGTCCTTGTAGTCCATCCCCAGCAGGAGATGAAAAATGTTATTCTGGGGACTGTGGTTCAGAATAAGCAAATGAACACATCAAAAAGTCATCATAGGGCTTCCCTGGTGGCGCAGTGGTTGCGAGTCCGCCTGCCGATGCACGGGACACGGGATCTCTTGAAAGGGGAGCCCAGGGGTCTGTGGACCACACTTTGAGAACTGCTGATTTAAAGAAACATGTATACAAGCACACCAGCATACTATGTACAAGATTGTTCACAGAAAAGGAAACCACACAAGCGCACGTCAACAACAGACTGAATATATTCACATAACGGAATCCTATTGCTTCAAGGAGCGTATGATGTGGTACCTACCACTCTTTGACCCAGATAACCTGGGCCTCTGCCCGGAGCCTCACACTTCAGAGGGCCTCTCACCCCTGTCTTTCTCCAGCTGTGACCCCCTTGGAGCAAGTAGTTGGCTGAATCCTTTTTCTAGACAGACTCCAAGTACTCAGTTCCCCAGAATTCCCTACCCAAATGGCCCTGATCCTATTTTCAGGGCCTCAATGGGCATCCTTGGTTTCATCCTCTTAAGAACAGACAGGACTACTAGGATGTCCACATCTAAGTCCAAAGATGGCCAAGGGTCATCCATTTGCAAGTGGTGTGGGCATCTACGTGTGTGCGCGAGGCCCCCTGTGGTACAGGATGGAGCCAGGACAGAAAGAGATAGAGGGTGGACTTTGGGGTGGCTCTGCTTGTACATTTGTCCCAGGACCCACGGATATTAGGGTTGGTCCTGGCTGCTTAGAGCTCACATAACACTGAGCTCAAACAGGGTCACGGGCGCACGCACGCACACACACACACAAACACACATGCATGCACACTATAATTCCACTTATGCAAAGTTCAGAGAGAAGCAAAACCATAGCGTTAGAGATACATACAATCCAAAAAGAAAAGCAAAGCAAAGTTACCACAAAAGTAAGAATAACGAGCGCCAGAAGATACAGGGTTTCTGATGCGGAAGGGACACGAGAAGGCTTCTGGGATGCTCAAAGGGTCCAGGTCTATTTCCTTACTCGGGTGGTAGCTACGTGGGCACTCATTCATAAGTATTCATTAAATAGTACATGTTTTCCATTTTTTCAAATTACATTTTATCTCACTAAATATTAATATCAACCTGAAAAATGAAGTAACTGTAATAAAATTGCATTTTCTTTCATCCAGGTTCCCTACTCACACTTCACATGTCTCTCCTTCACTTTTCGAAATCTTCACATATTTATCAAAAAATACTTTTGAAATCAACAAAACCACATGTAATTGTAGCTCTAAAAATAAAATCAATAGGATTCTAAAATCAATAGGGCTGATGAGTGGAGGAGAAAGAAATCCAAGGAGATTATTCGTACGTTCACTTTTGGATTAAAATAATATGACCACAGACAGGCTTTGAGCCCAGGAAGTTTGACTCCAGAACCTGAATAATTAACCATATGCTTTTTCACTTAAAACAATTAAATGAAATGACCCGTATAAGATACCTAGGTACAGGGCATATTGCAGGATTTCAATAAACAAATGTAGTTATTTTATCATTATCATTCTGAATATTTACTATTACCACCTTTTAATCTCCTAGTAAGTAGGCCATTGCTTCATTTCTATACCCCAATATTCTAGGAAAGATATTTAACACATTAAAAAAGAGTAAAATATACTGGCGTCAAGGGAATGGGGGGTGTATTGTGTATTTGGCTAAGTGTGTATCCTGAGAAGGACCAGAGAAGCACCCTCTAACTATTTAATATTTTATGCTTATAATTATCCCACTCGTGCCTGAAGGATGACATTTAATTACATGTCCCTTAACATGCCTAACTACAAGTTATTGCTGTCATAAAACCATGCAGTTAGCATTAAAATTAAATATAATATTGTACTCAATGACCTCTCCTCAATCATTAGAAGATCTAAGAGAGGTGATTTAGTGAAATATTAACAGTACAGGCTTTTTGGTTGCTAATTTTTTTGCCAACTGTCATTCCCATCTGCTCTAAATAAGTTTTTAAATGATATTATAAGCCGATGTTACAAGTTCATGTGCACATTATATTTTTATTTCTGTATACCCTACAGCGTGCTTACCAGCTACATGATTTTTTAATTGAGATGTTAAAAAATTCAAGATTATCTGAAAATTTAGTTCTTAAGACTTACCCTCAATACAACTGTTTACAGGCCATTTATGATTGCCTCTAGTTAATACGGTAAAGCCCTGCTGCCCTAAAGCTATTTGAGCGGGGGAGCTACCTAGTAACCCCAGTGAAGACCAAGCATGTCGCCATCATTAATTCCCAAGTACTTACTTCCACTGCATAGTGGAAAGCCGACGAACCTGGATGCAATGACAGGTTTTGAAGAGGCTTGATGTGTGGTTTCTCCCATCCAAACTCCAAAGACCACTCCACTGTTAACATGTGATCCGTAAAAACCGTTCCAAAAACCAGAGTATTGGGGTCTGGTTTTTCCTTTAAAACGGTGGCTGGTGTGATTATTAGATCTTTAGCCTGGGGAAGAAAATCAGCACCATTAAAGAAAAGTAACTGAACATCCATGGCTAGATGAGACAGAGGGTAAAAAGACAGATACAATTTAAGTCACTGGCCGTCATTTGACTTTTAAATGTTGGCAACTAACGCAGAAACTTAACACTGTGTGAGAGAAGCAAATCATGCCTGCATTCAGAATTTGGACTGTTGTTTAAAATCTCTTCAATGTAGGGAATTCCCTGGCGGTCCAGCGGTTAGGTCAGGGAGCTAAGATCCAGAGGCCGCAGGGCACAGCAAAAAAAAAGAGAAATCTCTGCAAGGTATACTGCCGAACAAATATCAGAACCAAAATTCAGTGGCATTTAGAAACAGGGACAAAAGAGTAGATGGAGTTAAATGACGCTAAAAGAACATATCTCTTCTCCACTCCCACCACAGAACCCATGTGGATCCTTCGAGAAAGAAGAAAGAGGGGTCTTAGAATGAAAACAGCAACACTCACAATGACTTGTTACACTAAAAAGAATGTCATTAAGAACTGCAGCTCTTGGGATGGTTATACTCCAGCTCCCCCAAAGAATTCTTGGCAGAAGGCTTCCAAAACCCTCTGGGTGCGTCGTAGGGGACAGGCAGCAAGCAGAGTGAAGCAAATGTTTTCCTCGTTGAAAACAGAAGTAGAGATTGAACACTAAGATATAAATCCTCTATTCTGTATTGAGGAAACAGTGAACAAAGGACCCCTTATTCAAAGAAAGATAAATAAGAGTAATAGGAAACAACTTCACACAGTCCCATTTCACCAGCTCTCCACAGCCGGCTTGCCTATTACAAATGGCCCACACGTAAGCATCCGGATCATAGACAATAGCACCACTAACTATACAATAGCGGTAGAATACTGACAAAAACCACAGGGGAAGGAGCTTTTAGACCACTTAAAAACAAAATTAACCAAGGACAAGTTCAAGCTGTTAATAGGTTCTAAGGAAGATCGGACTCCACTTCTTTCTATACACAAAAGTAGTCATTGCCCCCCAAAATCAAATACAGAATTTCACTTCGTATCACCAGCTCTGATCATTATTTTTTCAAATAATCTAATTACTTCGGATTAATTCACTGCTTTATAGCTGCTTTAGTCATTTGATATATTATGAATGATAGTTATTTTTAGAAAAACATTTAGGCTACAAATGTTATTTACTTTTTGTTTGTTTCACTTTTTATGTTATCTTGGAGTATAGCCGATTAACAATGTTGTGATAGTTTCAGGTGCACAGTAGAGGGACTCAGCCATACATATGCATGTATCCGTTCTTCCCCAAACTCCCCTCCCATTCAGGCTGCCAAATAACATAAAAATGGTATTTATTTCAAAACAACCAGAAAGCTCACATTACAAAGTATAAGGCATTAAGGACAACATATTAACTGTAATTTTCAGGCCAGTCTAGTAACGCTACTTTGGAATATGCCAGTAAAATGCCAAACTTTGAGGAAAAAATTTCTTCTATCAGTACTTAATCCAAGTAAGTAAGTTAACCTAAAACCCTTTACTAAGTGCAAGAAAATAAATTTATTCCAGCTAAACTGTTTTGATCTTTGAATTCCATTTCTCTCCCCTTATCCTCTAGACTAGGTAGGATGTTGGGCAAATTTCACCTGATGGCATGGTCCATTAGCTGTGACAGAAACCTGATGACCCTTAAGCCAAAAATATTTATTATCTGGCCCATTCAAAAAGCTTGCCAATCCTTCTTGACTGTTTAGATAAGAAATCTGGGGCTTCCCTGGTGTCGCAGTGGTTGAGAGTCCGCCTGCCGATGCAGGGGACATGGGTTCGTGCCCCGGTCTGGGAAGATCCCACATGCCGTGGAGCGGCTGGGCCCATGAGCCATGGTCACTGAGCCTACACATCCGGAGCCTGCAATGTGCTCTGCAATGTGAGAGGCCACAACAGTGAGAGGCCCGCGTACCGCAAAAAAAAAGAAATCTGGCTAGAGTATTTGCAGTTAAATCTCCAGCCCTAGCACAGTGCCCGGCACACACAGCAGTAAAGTTTTCTTAAATGCTGAAAATAACTTTGGTTGATTTCAGATGCACTCTGTAATGAATGACAGACTCATTCACAGAAGATGGCCGGGATTTAAAGTGAGTGAAATTCTAACATAAACTTTTTATTACATGAATGGTTTCACAGTATTCTTCCACAAGTACCTGTGCTTTTGCTTTAGTTAGCTTTTTTGAAAAAGTGGCTGGGGGGATCCTGGGCTAAGAAAAATCTAGAACTATATCAATATAGTAAGACAAACTTAATGCAAAATTTTACCTATTAACACTATTAATAAAAGTTTCTTAATAACGGGAGAGCAGTAAGATACAAAACAAAAGCAGAAAGATGAAAGTAGAAGAAAATGTAGCAGAGAGAGTGAGTAGAATGGGTGAGTTTTTTATCCCTGGATTCTGGATACATCTGAAATATTGCAAAGGCAACAGACCTTAGCTTTTTTTTTTTTTTTTTTTTCCAGTGACAAAACCAGTAATTTGCATGGTTCTTCAAAAGTAAGATAGGGAGGGAGGAAGGGGAGGGGGGGAAAAAAGTAAGATAGGGCTTCCCTGGTGGCACAGTGGTTGAGAGTCCGCCTGCCGATGCAGGGGACACAGGTTTGTGCCCGGGTCTGGGAAGATCCCACAAGCCGCGGAGCGGCTGGCCTGTGAGCCACGGAAGCTGAGCCTGCGCGTCTGGAGCCTGTGCTCCGCAACAGGAGAGGCCAAAACAGTGAGAGGCCCGCGTACCGCAAAAAAACAAAAAAAAAAAGATTAAAAAAAATCTCAACCTCCCATCTGCTATTTCTTCCTTTTTTTTGGCCATACCCCACAGCTTGCGGGATCTTGGTTCCCCAACCATGGTTCAAACCCGGGCCCCGGGAATGAAAGTGTGGAGTCCTAACCACTGGACCACCAGGGAATTCCTCCACCTGCTATTTCTAACATTAGCTAAACAATTCTATCATTACCAAAGAAGACATACAGATGGCCAACAAATACATGAAATGATGCTCAACATCACTAACCATTAGAGAAATGCAAATCAAAGCCACAATGATGCAAATCAAAACCACAAAAATGCAAGTCAAAACTACCATGAGGTATCTATCACCTCACACCAGTCAGAATGACCATCATCAGAAAACCTAGAAACAATAAATGCTGGAGAGGGTATGAAGAAAAGGAAACCCTCTTGCACTGTTGGTGGGAATGTAAATTGATACAGCCACTATGCAGAACAGTATGGAGGTTCCTTAAAAAACTAAAAATAGAACTACCATATGACCCAGCAATCCCACTATTGGGCACATACCCTGAGAAAACCATAATTCAAAAAAAGTCATGTACCAAAATGTTCATTGCAGTTCTATTTACAATAGCCAGGACATGGAAGCAACCTAAGTGTCCATCAGTAGATGAATGGATAAAGATGTGGCACATATATACAATGGAATATTACTCAGCCATAAAAAGAAACAAAACTGAGTTATTTGTAATGAGGTGGATGGACCTAGAATCTGTCAGAGAGTGAAGCAAGTCAGAAAGAGAAAAACAAATACCATATGCTAATGCATATATATGGAATTTTAAAAAGCGGTACAGATGAACCTAGTGGCAGGGCAGGAATAAAGACGCAAATATAGAGAACGGACTTGAGGGCATAGGGGGTGGGGAAGGGGAAGCTGGGATGAAGTGAAAGAGTAGCATTGACATATATACACTACTAAACGTAAAATGGATGGCTAGTGGGAAGCAGCTGCATAGCACAAGGAGATCAACTAGATGCTTTGTGACAACCTAGAGGGGTGGGATAGGGAGGGTGGAAGGGAGATGAAAAAGGGAGGGGATATGGGGATATATGTATACACATAGCTGATTCACTTTGTTGTACAGCAGAAACTAACACAAGATTGTAAAGCATTTATACTCCAATAAAGATGTGAAAAAAACAAACAATTCTATCATTAGCTAATCAACAAGAAGCAAACCACACAGGGTCCATTTACCTTTCAGGATTTCTAGGCTTTCCAGTAACCCTACCTGCCATGAAACCAATAGGCAATGGAATATATACAACTTTATTCCAACACAATCTGCATAGAATATTTTAAAAACAAGACTATGGCTTTGCCTCATATCAAACTGTAGGGTGATTCTTTTTATTTTTTCCTTCCCTCACTCTTCTTCCTTCCTCACCTACTTTATTATTCTTAGTATTTTGCCTTTTTATTCACTCAGTGAACACTGCACCAGCACAGTGGCTCAGGTAGTGCACTTAACAAGCACAGCAGATACCAAGATGCAAGGGCTCAGCCTTCCTTCTCAGGCACACTTGCTGCTGGCCAAAGACAGGTGGTAGCCTCTGTGAACAAGTGTTATTCATTCATTCTGTTACGAAGGTTGTCGCCCCAGAATCATACCCCTTCCCCTCCCTTGAATAGAAACCAATAGAAACTCATCTAAGTTTCAGGATGAAGCTGAAAGAAAAAAACAAGAACTGGTTAGAACCAAGTAGGCCCAAGATGGAGGAAGATGTGACTTCCACTAGACCCTGGGCCCCATTATACGCTCATTGTAATAAGTTAGCTAAATGCCACCCTCATCAGCACCATGACAGTTGACGATTGCCATGACAACAACCAGAAAAGCACGAAAAGCACGTACAAGGACTGAAAAGGAGAGCTGCATCAGTTCTGGGTTCAAATCACACCCCTGTTCTCATATAACTCATGAATATTCCCCCTGTTCTCATATAACTCATGAATATTCCCCCTGTTCTCATATAACTCATGAATATTCCTCCCACTCTTTCCAATTCCCTCCCTTTTACCTTGACCCTCCTATACAACCCGCCCAACTTGGGTTGAGAAGTTGATTAATGAACCAGGTTCCCACTTCTCCATTCTTTAACCACTGAATGAAGCTTGTGCTGTTCCAATCTCAGCGTTGGTTTTGTTATTGGCTGCACAATCTGATTGGAAAAAGGACCTCCCTGGGGGAAAAACTGGGGTCTTGGCCCAGGCTAGGACCCCGGCACAGGTCTGGTTGATCAATTCAGTAACATATTAACTGAACAATTTTTTTTTTTTTAACCTAACAGTTTTTGAGCTACTATGTACCTGTATTGCTATAGGCACAAAGAAACTCAGGGGAGTCCTCTTCTCTTAGCGAGGGGGAAAAACAGTATGAAGAAATAAACAGATAAATAGATGTCAGGAGGTGATTAGTGCTATGAAGAAGAAAATGAAAGCAGCTTGAAAGGATAGAGTGGGAAAGAGAAGGATTATTTTAGATAGAAGCGTTAGGGAAGGCCTCCCTGACGAGGTGACATTTGAGCAGAAACTTGGATGAAGAGGGTAGGTCATTTAGATATCTAGGGGCAAAGTCTTTCAGGCAGAGGGAGCAAGTGCAAAGGCCCTGAGGTGGGAACACACTTGGCATGTACAGGAAACAGCAGACAGCCAGTATGGTGGGGATGCAGGAAAGGGAGGGGCTGAGAGAACCAGTTACTCCATTGTACACTGACCGACATTCCAATTCTCCATGAGCCCTGGCTCTGTGTAACCAAGACTGTATGCCATCTTCTTTCTTTCCCTGGGACCGGTACTATAGACACTGCTGGCAGTTAGGGCAAACCCAGTTTCTCTCTCCATTCCAGGTAATTTGAGGGATAATACTAGAGCCAGGCTACCATGCTTTAATTTCTCGCTGTTTTTACTAAGTATGGAAGAGCAAAGTTGGAGGAAGGAGGAGAATTTAAATGGTGGAAAAATAAGAGAATCTGGGTAATGCTGAGCTTTTTCCTTGAGCCTCTACACTCCCCCCCTTGGCATCTGTGTTCTCGACCCTGGCCAAACACTGGATTCAACCATGGAGGTTTTAAAAAAACATTAAACTGGACCCCATTCCAGAATCCCAGAAGGATGGAGCAGGGGGGTGCTTGTTTGTTTAAGTTTACCCAAGTGGATTCCAACTGTGCAGTCAGGGCTGAGAACCACACCACACCATCTCCCCTGAAGATTTCATCAACTTGAATAGCAATGGTTCCCAACATTGGCTGCTGAGTTGATTTACCTGGGAGGATTTTTTTTTTTTTAAGAAAAATATCAATGCCCACGCCCTACCTAAGATCAGTGCAAAAGAAACTCAGGAGTGGGGCTCCACATCAGTTTTGGTTTCAAGCTCTCCAGGAGATGCCAATGCACAAGAAAGGCTGAGAACCAGTGACAGAGATTCAAATCTCACAGATTTGTGAATACTTACCAAAAGCCACTTACTCTCTTGCAATCATATGAACTTGGTAATCTCAAACTGAATATGTCTAAAATGGAACACATAATATTTCCTTCAAAATTGGGTCTCTATCTCTGATACTCATATTACTTTCTACTTCTTGACTTCTTTTTTTTTTGCGGTACGCAGGCCTCCCACTGTCGTGGCCTCTCCCGTTGCGGAGCACAGGCTCCAGACACGCAGGCTCAGCAGCCATGGCTCACAGGCCCAGCCGCTCCACAGCATGTGGGAACCTCCCAGACCGGGGCACGAACCCACGTGCCCTGCATCGGCAGGCGGACTCTCAACCACTGCGCCACCAGGGAAGCCCTGTTCATTACTTCTGAGCTTATCATTCTCACAACATTCTCCCAACCCTGCTTCCCATATCGATCACTGAATTAAGACACTTGTACTTTCAAGTATCACATGTTTAATCATTACCTTCAGAAGTCCACGAACAGCTAAATGGCTACAGACTCGAGTCCAAATATTTTAACCCCAAAATCAAGGATCCCAAGCAAGGCACTAACTTCCTTTTACAATTCTACCTCTCACTAACGTTATGCATAAACCTTTTATCATTTACCAATCAATGCATTCAGCTGCAAGTAAATCAAAACCAAACAGGAGCTGGTTTTCTCATAACAAGTCTGGAGGAGCCAGGCCTGCCAGCACCCGTTAATGTCAAGGCTCTGTGATTTTCTTGGCCGTCTCCTCTGGGTCAAAAGAAGGCTGCTACAGCTGTAGCTGTAGCTTCAGTGTTAATGATCTAATCAAAGTCCAAAGAAAGGGGAGGAAAAGGACAATACCAGACAAATCTGTTCCCTTTGACCGCAAAAGCAAAAATTTCCCAGAAATTCCCTATGCCTTATTGGTTAGAAATCTGTCATAGTGATCTCTCTAGCTGCAAGGGAGGCTGGGAAGGCAGGTTTGTCATCCAGGGCCGGTTGGAAAACTGTGAATCAGAGTTCTGTTAACAAGGAACGTGTCTGGGGCTGTATTTGCGGTACACATCAGCCTAGTGCCTGAACACTTACATATTCTTGTCTAACATGGGAAGAGACAGAAGGACTAAAACTTGGCTACAGATGTCTTCCCACCCTCACCTGTTTTTCTCCATTATTTCTTCCACTTGTAAAGCAGAAATCAGGTGTCTCCAGTTTATCCAAACTCCCTCCTTTCTTCCTCCGGCAGTAAATGTGGAAACTAGTACCCTCACCCAGCCCAGCAGTCTGGGGTATCCTCAGCTTTCCAACTGCCTAACACTTGCCTTACCTACTGCTCATGCAAACCCTCCAGATAGACAGCCAACTCTCCAAAATGCTTGGTTTCCTCTATAAAATCCTTCAGATTGATTTGAACAATTGGGAAATGGGAGTCATTTCTCTTTATCGTTTTGGCCTCTCATTTAGCACAGTATCACGTCCGATTAATTCTGTTCTAAACTTCACTAAACCTAGATTTATCTTCACGGTTTTGGATATCTCAACATAACAGACTGTGTAAAAACAAAACTGAAAACAAAAACTTGTACTACTATAATTCATAAAAGACCTTTTTGTTGTTGTTGTTATTCCAAACCCTTAGACAGCCAACTTGAAGAATGATCAAGGCCTAGTATGTATTTTTTACTTTTCTGAATCCTCTCTTTAAAATACCTCTAAGACCACCCATAGTGGGTAGGACCCTCTTGCCCTGAGATCAGGTTAGTTAATGGCAAAGCCTTTTTTATGTTTTTATGCTCAACTTAGTGCTCCTTCCCATGCTCCAATGGTCTCTGATGACTTCAAAGTCAGGATACCATATACTTGTGGAAGAATTTGGAAGGCCACAAAGACTGGATTGTGAAATGACAAGAAATATTGACAAAAACAGGGCATACTAAAAACCAAAATTTCTTGACTCAATATGTGTGGCTGGGGAACCATTTGGTCTGAGATGGGGAAGCCACAGCAGGCTATTGCAACTGGATTGAGAACACCTGAGGGCTGTATCAGCCGGCATTCAGGCAACATGGCATCAGTACTTCTCTGAATTGGCACTTAAACTTTCAAAGGCTATCTCTGCATTACAACTGTATCAGATGTTGCATAACTTTGTTCTAAAACAAGTGTTTGTCTTGCTCTATTTGGAAAACCATGGGTGCTACGTTCATTATCATTTACAGACACTTTCTAAAAATCTAATAACGAGGTACGAAGAGGAGTAAATTAGGGCTTTTGGAGCGGCACATTCTGTGGAAGCAGGGGGGATGGGAAGAAACAGACAGCTGACCTCCTTGAAACAAGAACAACCCTGGAGTCCACAGAAAGATTCTGTAGGATTTCCCAGTAATAAGGCATCTCATTACTGGACTCTTGGATAACGGTTTCCTCACGTTAAAATGACTATCAAAATGGGGGAAGAGATGCAATGTGAAAACTACCCATGAGACCCAAAAGGCAATTTAAAAGTTATAAATGGAGTTGATCAAAAGGGAGATAGAATACGTCCAAAGCCAACACGATCCTGTAAAAGCCACCATTTTTCTCCCCCAAATTATCAATTTCATTTTTTGTTTACCTCATCACATTTGCACAGTGAATACAACCACCATTACCACTCATGTTTTGATATGCAAATACATGAGTATAGACTATCAATACACCCCTCCTTACCTGAAATCTAAATTAACAAAGAGAAGATTACTTACATGATGAATTAACTCTTCACTTTGCAAACAATTCTTCTATGTATAAAAGTATAAAGGCCTTTGGGGAAATTTTTAATTTATCTATAACCTTTGAGGAATTTACTATATAAGATGACCCTCAGAGATTATGAAGTAGAATTCCTCTTTATCTCATTCTTTCAAGGACCCACATCTCAACATCAAAGTCCCTCAAATGTATTAGGAGCTTAGTCTTCATAGGCTACCAGAGTAAATTGACTGTTGGGTTATAGAGGACATTAAAGGACAAGGAACAAATTCACAAACTTATTACTATATCCTATTATATTTTGGTTTTTAAAAAGTCCTGAGAGCAGAGATCTTCTATTAAATTTATCTTTGGATTTCCAATGCCTAGCACAGTCCCTGGCACATAGTAAGAGCAGGGTATGTGTGGAATTGATGAGTCAAGTTTCACTCCCTCTCTGAACCCTGCCAGGATGTGAGATCATTAGGACACTCTGTGCTATGGATGACAATTGACAGTGACTGAAACAGGCAGCAGAAGAGCAGAAGGAGACAAAAAAAAAAGCAAAAATCTCTGTGGTGTGGGGGGTTGGGAGTAGGTGGAGATAATGAATTATAGAGAAAATGATAATACACCTTACATTTATGATTTTATGATTTTTAAAGTACTTTACAAGATTCGTTCTCTTTTGCTCCTCACTATTCCTCTGTGATGTATGAGATTATTTAATATATAAATTCCATAATTTAGAGAGAAAAGAAGGAAATACTGCCATTTTTCCTCTTTTACTGTAAAATGTTAGCTGCTGCTTAAAGACGAAATACATGAGTTTAACTTTTTCCACAAATAGGGTGAAGGGTTAAAAGTATTACATAATCATGTAAACCTCTAGGTGAAATTCAGGAACTGGTTACTTTCCAAGAAAACTTTTATAATTCATGAAATAAAATAAGCAATTAACTGCCAGGTAATTTTAGACACATCTGTACTGCACTGCTCTCCACTTTTTCCCTGGAAGAGTGGAATTTAAAATGCATGGCAGCTTATCTAAATTACTGTATAAACCCGTACAGTGAAAACTGCCCCAATCTCAACAAGAAATGGCTGTATTCAATTGAATTGCTGTTTCTCTTAGCCTCTGGCAAATAACTTACCTTAAAAGTCTCCACCACCTCTTTTGATCCTCCTTCTCCGGTACATTCCGCGGAGCATCCATTATTGCAGTCCTTAAAAGAAGAATTAAATCCATTAAGTAAAACTAGGTGGGTAACTGGGGTCTGGGGTAATCAATATCACTCACCATCACACCCTTCGCTCGGCTCCGGTCCGGTCCCCAAGCAAACAGGAAAAGGAGGATCAAACACCCAAGCACGAGCCCCAAAGGAGAGCGTCCTGCGAGGGCTGCCCTTCTCTTTCTGCCCTGCCGGAGGTCGCGGCTGTTTTTGTCCTCCACAGCCGGCTTCGGGCAGACTGGTTAAATTCCAGGTTCGCCCTACAGAGCCAGGGTTCACCAGCAAAGAACAAGAAGGTAATTGTCTCCCCCTTTTATCCGAGAAAATAGTCTAGACTAGGGCTTTAAGCCATTTATAGAAAAAACCTCCTGGGCGCGCTCAGCCTCGTGGTCTTGTAGATCACGGGCGCACAATAGCAAGCCTAGAAAAAGGATGGGGACCAGAGTGAACCATTTTCTCTACGGGCAGGGTCCTCCGATGCAGGCGCAAGGACACTAAACCCCACACGTGAAAGACAAAACCGCATGGAATTAGGGGGTAAATTTTAAACATACTTAAGGACACAATGGAAACAGGTCGAACTGGAAACGGTTAAGACCTTAAAATTTAAAAAAAAAAGCCTAATCTGGTACATCACTAGGGGAAAAAGGAAGAAAGGGAATCCAAGGAGGCAGAAGGCTGCGGTCAAAATATTTTGGGGTGGCGAAGGCACGCAGGATGCGGCTGTCAGTTCTGGCAGCCCAGAAATTCCGCTTCCCCCCACCAACCCCTCCTCCACCAAAGCGGCTTCCATGGCGACCCTCACGCTCCCCGTGGCTGTCCGCGCCGCGCTCCGGAGCGGGTCCCCGGCGGGACTTTAGACCTGTCTGGCGGGGGCTTCTCCGAGGAATTCGCAGGCTGGGACTCGAGATTTCGGGCAGGGCTGGGGAAAGAGGAGACTCCCGGATGGAGACAGCACGGTGGTGCAAGGCGAAGCAGGGTGGTGCGGGAAACAGCAGCAGCGCGCCCGGCCGGGCCCGTGGGCTTCCGGGACCCGGGCTCCAATCCGCCCCACCCCTACGCCCGCGAACGCCCGGGGTCGGGGTACCTGGCGGGCGAGGGCTGCGGCGGCGGGGGGTGGGCTGGCCATGGGGCGGCTCCGGGAGCGCGCGGCTGCGGAGAGCTGCGGCGGCACGCAGCGCCCGGCTGGACGCGAAAGTGGGCGGCGCGGCCAAGCTCCAGCGCATGGACCGCGAGGAGCCGGCCGCCAACACCCGGAACCCCAGGCCAGGGCCAGGCGCAGGGAACAGCGCAGCGCCTCCAGCATCCCTGGGGGAGAAACCTTCAACTGTCTGGTTACTGTGGTCCTTCGGTCGGGAAACCCCAAGCCGTAGTCCCAGACCCCAGGGCACAAGAGTGCAGGAGCGCCTTTCTGGCTGCAAGCACTCAGCAAGCATCCTTATTTACCAAACAACGCCTGGGTGGGCCTGGAAACGCCCCTCCGCCCAGGGGAAGGCAACCTCGGGGAAATTAATTTACATTAGGGCAGATTTTCCTTCGACCAGCCCACAAGAGGCAGTTTCTGCTTCCCTCCTCCTTCCTGCCCCGAGAGTTTGCAGCCGGGACTGGCAGTGGTGCCTGGGTTCTTGTCTGCCACCAACCTCCACGCGCAAACTGAAGGAGAAGAACGTGAATCCGGGTTTTAGATTTCTTTCCGCCACCTACCCAAGTCGGATTTGTAACTTGGGGTGTTACGGGGCTACTAGGTTCACATCCCCTAAGAGATGTTTCTCCCCAAACACCTTGATGCCACTTAGACCCACCTACCCACCCAACCCATTTATCGCTTTCAGGCAAAGTAGACCACGCCTTCCCAACCAAGCAGCTTTGACAATTTCTTGAGGTAGGCCTGTGATGGCAACATTTAGAAAGAGGGAAAAGGAAGACTGTAATGGCTGTTGTCTGCTGTGTGCTCCTGAAGCAATGTCAACCTAAATTATGAGCCTTTCTGGGCTTTTAAATTAATAGGAAGTGGTGACTTGTGCTGATTTGATCTTAGGAAGGGGAGAGAGCAGTTTATTTTGGGTAAAAGCGGTTAAATCCAGTCTGCTTTTAGAATTGATTTCATACAGCCCTAAAGACAATACAGCTCTAATCTTATTGCTCAGAAAACTGCATTCACTTCTCCCTTCCTCTCTCCCCTCAATACTAGGCATAGAAAAGCCTCTTATGCTGGGGTGGAGCCCTGACAGGTCACATGTCACTAAAAACCAGAGTCTTTTTTATTTATTTTTATTTTTATATTTTTTACACCTTTATTGGACAGAGTCCTTTATAAAGAAATGTAAAATTGAATTGAACAAGTAAAGAAGATATACAGATTAAGTATACTCTAGGACTGCCAGTTTTTGACTCCTGCCCCAAGCCTAAAAGTAAGAAACCCTTAGTTGAAGAGCTACAGACAACTTATTTGCGTTCAAAATGTTGGTTTAAATGTCTACACTGGGACATGCCTGGTGGTGCAGTAGTTAAGAATCGGACATGGGTTTCATCCCTGGTCCGGGAAGATCCCACATGCCACAGAGCAACTAAGCCCGTGCACCACAACTACTGAGCCTGCGCTCTAGAGCCCGCAAGCCACAACTACTGAAGCCTGTGTGCCTAGGGCCCGTGCTCCGCAGCAAGAGAAGCCACCGCAATGAGAAGCCCGTGCACCACAACGAGGAGTAGCCCCCCGGTCGCCACAACTACAGAAAAGCCTGCGCGCAGCAACGAAGACCCAACGCAGCCATAAATAAATAAATAATAAATGAATGAATAAATAATTTTTAAAAAGTCTACACTGTACTGCTCATTCAAAGCCTATTATTGTTTTAAAGGTAGATCCTATACAACTCCAATTTTCTTGCCATTTTAAATGTGACCTGTAAATCCTCCCTTTTCAGCCAGGAAAGCACGTGTAATACAAGAATGGTGTTACTAAAGATTTACTACAGGGCCACCCTGACCTTTCCTCCCCTCCAGAACCAAACTCTGAGAAGGTGCCATCTGTATTAACTGCTTCTATTTCCTTCCCTTTCAAGTGACTATAATTTGACTTCTGTCCAATTATTCCACCTACACAAGGTTCCTAGCAGCTTTCATTTTGCTCAACCTAATGGTTTTCCTTCATGTGCATTTTCATGGCAGCATCTAGATGCTGATGACTTCTTAATACATATTTTTTCAGCCCATCTCTCTCCTGAGCAGTAATGTGCTTACAGTCAAAAATCTGTCTAACGTATTCATGAAGTATGTAACATTTGTGCAGGCAGTGGGCTAAGTGCTGGAGATGCAATGTGAACACACCTCCATCCTATTACCATGCATTGCCTCCAGCCAAATAGAAAAATGTTACTCGTGTTAAAAAAGTGTTAACTAATCCCACAAATGTGAAATTGCAAAGGTAGCCAGTGCTGCCTGTGCTTTAAGAGCCTCTAATGATGGAATGATGGAATGTAACTGACTCAGAAAGGTCTGGAAAGGCTTTCCAGCAAGAAATCCTTGAGCAAAGATCTGGAGGATAAACAAATTTACTATAGGAAGAAAGGATGAAGAATGTCCGGGATGAAAGTGAGTTCCAGGCAGAAAGGACATCTTTGAGAAGGGAAGGAATGTGGTACTTATAAAAGAGAGAGAGCCAGGGCTGGAGGAGAGACATGTGGAGGGGGGGTCCATCAAAGGAGAGCCTGGGAGGGGAGGCAGAGAGCCAACCAGCTAGTGCCTCAGAGAGAGAGTTAAAGGTTACGTTTTCCCAAAAAGTAAAAGTATGACTGTCATATAGATATAAAATGAACTTGTAGAGTTTATCTAACTCATTTAATGAAGTTACCAGGCACAGGTTAAAACTGGTTCAAAGAACAGACACATTACTGGGTTAGTGAATTGTTAAAGGAAGTTGCTAATGGACATGAAACTGGCTTCTTCCAAGTGGAGGAGAGATGTTAGTTGAACCCTGACCTTCAAAATTGATTTGCATGTCTACTGACAAGAATTATTTTGCATTTCTATCAGTTAGCTGAACAATAATTCAAAAAACAATAAAACAATGTAAAACCACAATGAAAGGGCCCAAGGAATCCTCAGAAGGAGAAAAAACGTTCAAAAGATTAGGATGGGGCCTCCCTGGTGGCGCAGTGGTTGAGAGTCCGCCTGCCGATGCAGGGGACACGGGTTCGTGCCCCGGTCCGGGAAGATCCCACATGCCGCGGAGCGGCTGGGCCCGTGAGCCATGGCCCCTGAGCCTGCGCGTCCGGAGCCTGTGCTCCGCGACGGGAGAGGCCACAACAGTGAGAGGCCCGCGTACCACCAAAAAAAAAAAAAAAAAAAAAAGATTAGGATCTGGTAGGGAATGGGGGTGGGAGTTGACAGGCTTGAAGTGCCCTCTGGCTGCAGTTTGGAGATTAGAGGAGGGCCTGGGTGCAGCGGGCTATAAGGAAGCTATTAACAGAACCCACATGTGAAATGATCCTATTAAAAAGCTGGACTTGGCAGGTGGTAGGTGATGCCGATGGAGAGAAGCAGTCAGATTTCAGCAATCTTTAGATAGATTGGAAATGAGAAGAAACAAGGGAGGGCGAGGGGCCTAGGAGGGCTCCCTGGATTCTGGCTTGCTTCTCTGGTTGTGATATTCACCAAGAAAAATGGAACACTGAAAGATGAGGTGGTTTTGTTTTGTTTTTTTTTTTTTTGGCTGCGTTGGGTCTTTGTTGCTGCATGTGGGCTTTTCTCTGGTTGTGGTGAGCGGGGGCTACTCTTCGTTGTGGTGCGTAGGCTTCTCATTGTGGCGGCTTCTCTTTGTTGCAGAGGACGGGCTCTAGGCGCATGGGCTTCAGTAGTTGTGGCTCACGGGCTCTAGAGAGCAGACTCAGTAGTTGTGGCGCACGGGCTTAGTTGCTCCGCGGCATGTGGATTCTTCCCGGACCAGGGCTCGAACCCGTGTCTCCTACATTGGCAGGCCGATTCTTAACCACTGCGCCACCAGGGAAGCCCAGATGATGTGGTTTGAGAGGGTGAGCAGGAGTCTGGTTTGGGGCCTATTGAGTTTTGAGGTGCCTCTGAGACTGGCTGTTAGAGATACAAGGCTGCTAGAGATATTGAGCCTGTCTGAAGCTCAAATGAGAAGTCTGGATTAGAAGTAAACATTTGATAAGTCACTGGTGGTGATCACTGAAGCTATGGGTGTGAATGAGAATGTCATATCTCTGCCTTGGTTTTCTCATCTGTAAAATGGGACAATAGCAAACACTTCATGTTTGCCGATTGAGATAGATTATCATAATATGTGTAACAGATGTAAATTATTTAAAGCCTTCCCTAGTAAATCTTAATACCTTGTAGGTAATGATCATTTATCCCAGTTGGCAAACATTTTCTTAAAGGGCCAGATAGTAAATATTCCAGGCTTCAAGGGTCATGTGGTCTCTGCTGCAACTACTCAAAATCTGTCACTGTATCACAAAAGCAGCCATAGACAATGCATAAAAGAGCAGGCATGTCTGTGTTCCCATAAAATTGTATTTACAAAAACAGTACAGAGTGGATTTGCCTTGTAGGTTACTGACCCCTACTCTATGAAGTTTCCCCAGCTAGAAATATAAGTGTCATCCTTCAGACACAACCAAGTGATCACCACCGTCTACATTCTAGCTCCAAATAGCATGACAATCACCATTTTTCCAGCCATATTACCGCCATCCTAGTGCAAAATAGCTTCCAGGTAACCTCTGCCTACAGGCTTGCTTCCCATTAAGCCATTCTTAGCGTGTCAACCAGAGAAATTGTCTCAAAATGCAAACCTGAACGTATCTCTTGTTGGCTGAAAAATCTTCAGGCTTTACATCATCCTTATGACAGAATATTTTAGCAAGCTCCCCGACCTGTCCCTGGCTCTCTGGCTCACCTTTTGCTATTCTTCCTCTCTCCAGCCACCCGTGTAACTTAGTTCAGTCCTTCTTTTTGACATCAGGCCCTCTCACAGCTGGCTGTCTGCCTGCAACACCCCCCTACTACTGCCCACTGCCTCTCTCATCCTTCCTTTCTCAGATTATTTGACAGCACTTCTTTGGGGAGACATTTCTAAGCCCTGTCTAGGCTACATGGGTCCCTCTGCTATTTATTTCTATAGAATTCTTTCCACTACAAAATAACTGTCATACTTTATTCTAATTATTGGATTAATGTTGCTCTAATTTTGATGATGGGAAATTGTGTCCATTTTGTTCACCTAGGAATCCCCCCTCACCCAATGCCAGGCACACAACTGAGACTTAACTATCTGTTGAATTGCAACTCTAATTTTTTTGAAGTATGTATTTAACATATTTTGGAATTTTAACTGCCAAAGTTTACAAATATAATAGACTAAAAACGTCCTCAGGGGCCACTCTACTGGTAGATCTAGGCTCCTTTCTCCATGAACTGCTCTCTCTAAATCTTTCTCCTTCCTTTTCCTCTGTTCTCATCCTTCTACTATTCCATCTCTTCCCTTAACCACCCATCATATGGGCTTTCAACATATTGTGACTGTTAAGGGATTCGATCAATGCTTTCCAGCAGAACTTCCTGCAATGATGAGAATGTTCTGTCTCTGCACCAAGCCGAGTAGCTATTGAGAGGTTGAAATGTGGTTACTGTGCTTAAGGAACTAAATTTTTAATTTTGCTTAATTTTCATTCATTTTCATTTACGTTTAAATAGCCATATGTGGCTCTGGTCTTAGTGCAGTTTGGGGGCATTGTTATAAGTTTCACCATAGCTGAGAGCTGGTGTCCTGGCTCTGTCAGTTATCAGCTCTATGATCTTTGGCAAATGACTAACCTCTTTTGAGTCTCACATTTTAAATTAGAGTAAGTGACAAGGCAATGATGAGATTCAACATGAAGATACTGTATAAGGGACTCAGCAGTCTTAGTTAGCATCTCATAATTGCTCAATAAATGTCAGCTGTTATTTTTCTGTTTTTTAAATTAAAAACCATGATTGCTTTTCACTTATATGTAGCCCTTAGGTTAGGTATATTAATAATCAGAACTATATCATATGAGGAGAAATCTTAAGAATCTACATCTAGCACTTCAAGTGTTTCTTGTTTTTAATGTAAAGTTTGTTTAAAAAAAAGAGAGGCTCAGTTTGGCTCATAAAGCAAACTGCACATCTATTATTTGCATGCCTTCTGCTTGGCATTGGGAGGACACAGATGGATGAGAAACAGCTCCTTCCTGCCCTGAGAACACCCCATCGTTGGAAAGGTTGACTTGACCTTTCCATGTCAATAATAATTTTTTTCTATGACCATAAAGAAATCTTGACAAAAGAATTCTGAGTTGGCCTTTTTAATGCCATGCCTCCTTTACCCAAGTAAAATTAGCAGTTCTTTGTATATACAACTAACCCCTCAAACAACACAGGTTTGAACTGCATGGGTCCACTCATACACGGATTGGATTTTTTTCAATAGTAAATACCACAGTACTACCTGATCCCCTGTTGGTTGAATCCTCGGATGAGATCTTCGGAGGGCCAACTCTAAGTTATGTGCAGATTTTCAACTGCATGGAAGGTCCCTGCCCCTAACCCCCGTGTTAAGGGTCAACTGTAGTTACTGTGTCAGTTTCCTCAGGCTGTTGTAACAAAGTACCATTAACTGGGTGAGTTAAAACCACAGAAACTTACTGTCTTAAGAGGGGTGGGCAGGGCCATGCCTCCTTTGGTACCTGTAGGGGAGAATTCTTCCTTGCCTCTTCCAGCTTCTGGCAACCTTAGTTGTTCCTTGGCTTGCAGCTCTAGCCTTCACCCTCTGATGGGAGATCACAGGTGTCTCCTTTCCTGTGTCTCTATTTCTCTTCTCATAAGGACACCAGTCATATTGAATTAAAGACCCATCCTAATTCAATTTGACCTCATTTAAACTTGATTACATCTGCAAAGACCCTACTTCCAAGTAAGATCACATCCACGGGTTACTGGGGTTTTAGGACTTCAATATATCTTTTTGAAGGGACACAATTCAACCCATAACAGTTAACTAACTTTAAATTTAATGATCACGCCATCTTTAGTGTCCTGTTTTCCACTTTGAATAATAACTTTTACCAGTAAAATGAATTGATTTACAAAACATACGACTTTCACACAACTTTTCATCAGGACTTTATGATTTCATGGGAACAGATCTTTAATAAGACTTACTTATAGGGTGGGGGCAGGGGGCAGGCAAAAAAAGAAAAATTTACTTCTAGTCTACAGAAGATCAGGCACAAAAGCATGGCTCTAGATTTTTCCCTTCCCTCTCTTAGCCCGTTCAGTAAGTCCCCAAGTCACACTGAGACTCTGCCTGCATTTCTCTTCTCCACCTGCTTCTCTCCTTCATCGCTGCTCCTCCCTTTTGGCCACAGTCTCCCAGGTGGTCCCTCCACCCACTCCATTCTTGATCTCCCATCTCCTCCCCTCCCTCCTACATCCTCCATGCTGTCCTCAGAGGGCTTGCTCTGAAAAGCTTTTTCTAAACTAGTCACTCCCCAGTTCAAAAGCATAATGATATCTGCTACTGGTCCAGCCAGTTATGATGTCCTGGGCACTTTTGTAACCAAGCAGGACACTGTGGGGCCTTCCCAGGACAGACCCCTCCCCCATAACTTCTGCTTTAGCTCCTGTCCAAAGTACGTAGATAATGGTATCGGCTGCACATTTCCGGAGTTGTTTTACAGATGCTAAAAACCACGACCAGGTGGAAGAAAACTACTTAAAGATCATGAGTACGTAGCCCCCAGACCTATTGGTGCCTAAGGGTTGATAATGTGAACCCCTGTGACACCGCCCTGTTACCTCACCATCAACCAGTTGGAGAATTGTGCACCCTGCGACGCCCCTCCCTCACGTGGCCTTTAAAAATGCTTTGCTGAGGGCTTCCCTGGTGGCGCAGTGGTTGAGAGTCCGCCTGCCGATGCAGGGAACACGGGTTCGTGCCCCGGTCCAGGAAGATCCCACATGCCGCGGAGCGGCTGGGCCCGTGAGCCGTGGCCGCTGAGCCTGCGCGTCCGGAGCCTGTGCTCCGCAACGGGAGAGGCCACAACAGTGAGAGGCCCGCGTACGGCAAAAAAAAAAGTGTAAAAATGCTTTGCTGAAAAACCCATCGGGGAGTTCAGGGATCTTGAGCAGTAGCTGCCCTGGACTCCTTGCTTGGCGCTCTATCATAAACGCTGCACTTTCCTTCACCACAACCTGGCATCAGTAGATTGGCTTTACAACGCACGGGCCAGTGGACCCAGGTTTGATTCCGTAACACTTTGGGTACACGTTTTCTCACCTAATACTCAAAAGAGCCCCTCCCCGACACACACACCATAACTTCTACTTTCTTGATTTTCAGAGACATTACTTAAATTTCCCGAGGTCAAACAGCTGTTAGTTAAATCAGTGTGTCCTCAAGACTGTGATCTTACCTACAATTCTGACTTGTTTCAGTGGCTCCAAATCTTACAGCTGTAAACCCATCACTAACAATGATAGCATGCGTGGCAGACTGTATTCTCCAAAGATGGGCCACAACATTTTCGCCCATTGCATCTGCTCTTCTGTGCGACTCCATCATGAGGTGGAGTCTTCCCCTACCCTTTTGAATCCAGGTGGGCCCTGTGACTGTTTTGACCAATAGCATAGAGCAGAAATGTAAAAGCGATGCTGCTCCCATTCTAGCGTCCACTTTAAATGGCCTGGCAGCTTCTGCATCCTTCCTCTTGGAAGGTGCCTGGGACTCCCTCACTTGGAACCCAGCCGCCATGCTGTAAGAAGTGCAAATGAGGGAGAGGCCATGTACGGGCTCACTAGTCAGCAGTCCCAGATGAGCTCCCAGTCAACATTCAACGCCAGCTGCCAGCCGTGTGAGTGGTCACCTTGAGCATCCAGCCCTGTTGAGCGTTCAGATGACTGACGGAAATCACATGAGAAAGCGTAAGTTCAAAGTACTCTGCTAAGACTCACCTACTAAGAGAATGAACTTATAGTTACTAGAGGGGAAGGGTGGGGGGGAGGGATAGTTAGGGAGTTTGGGATTGACATGTACATATTTCAGATGGCTAACCAACAAGGACCTACTGTATAGCACAGGGAACTCTGCTCACTATTATGTAGCAACCAAAATGGGAATGGAATTTGAAAAAGAATAGATACGTGTATATGTATAACTGAATCACTTTGCTGTACACCTGAAACTATCACAACATTGTTTTCTTGTTTGTTTTCTGGCCACGCCATGCGGAATGTGGGATCTTAGTTCCCTGACCAGGGATCTAACCCATGCCCCCTGCATAGGAAGCATGGAATCTTAACCACTGGACCGCCAGGGTGGTCCCACACAACATTGTTAATCAACTATACTCCAATATAAAATAAAAAGTTAAAAAAAGAAAAATCCTACTCTGCTGAGCCCAGATAATCTATGGACCATGAGAGACAGTAAAACACTGTTTTAAGCCACAGAGTTTTGGGTTAGTTGATTATATAGCAATGTTAACCAAAACAGCTTGCAAGCCTAACATATATAGTCGTTTATGAAAGTAACCTAATACATAAGTCATACACAAAAATAGGAATAAAAAAAGATGAGATAAACATGAAGTAATTAGCATTTTTAAATATCTTCCTAATTATGGTGGTTTTTGTCTACCATCCTTGGCTACAGGCCAAATATACAGAAGGGCTAAGTAATCATTAATGACAGTAGATAGAATTCCCTTTTAAATAGTCTTCATGATGATACCACAATTTTGTGCCCCACTGCTTGTCAGTTCTGATTAAATCATTGGTATTTCTATCTCGGGATATGGATAATGGAGAAGCTGTAATAAGAATTGGAAAAATAGGGACTTCTTTGGTGGTGCAGTGGTTAAGAATCCGCCTGCCAATGCAGCGGACACAGGTTCGAGCCCTGGTCCGGGAACATCCCACACGCCATGGAGCAACTAAGCCCATGCGCTGCAACTACTGAGTCTGCTGTCTAGAGCCCATGAGCCACAACTACTGAGCCCGCACTCTAGCACCCACGAGCCACAACTACTGAAGCCCATGCGCCTAGAGCCCATCCTCTGCAACAAAGAGAAGCCCGCACACCACAAGGAAGAGTAGCCCCCACTCGCAGCAGCTAGAGAAAGCCTGCATGCAGCAATGAAGACCCAATGCAGCTGTAAATAAATAAATAAACAAATAAATAGAACTGGAAAAATATTAGCTGTTTTGTTTTTGTTATTTCCTTATTTTTATATCACTAATACTTTATATTTTTTAATTTAACTATAGTTGATTTAAAATATTGTTTAGTTTCAGGTATACAGCTTCAGATTCTTTTCCATTATAGGTTATTACAAGATAGTCAATATAGCTCCTGTGCTATATAGTAAATCCTTATTGTTTATCTATTTTATAGGTAGTGGTGTGTATCTGTTAATCCCATACTCCTAATTTATCCCTCCCCTTCCCTTTTCCCCTTTGGTAACCGTAAGTTTGATTTCTGTCTGTGAGTCTTTTTCTGTTTTGTAAATACGTTGATTTGTGTTATCTTTTAGATTCCATATATAAGAGATATCATATAATATTTGTCTTTGTCTGAGTTACTAATCTCTAGGTCCATCCATGTTGATGCAAACGGAAATATTTCATTCTTTTTTATGGCTGAGTAATATTCCATTGTGTGTGTGTGTGTGTGTGTGTGTGTGTATCTCCACATCTTCTGTTGATGGGCACTTGGGTTGTTTCTGTGTCTTAGCTATTGTAAATAGTGCTGCTATGAACATTGGGGTGCATGTATCTTTTCAAATTAGATTTTTCATCTCTTCTGGATATATGCCCAAGAGTGAGATTGCTGGATCACATGGTAACTCTATCCTCAGTTTTTTTTTTGTTTTTTTGTTGTTTTTTTTCTTTTGCGGTATGTGGGCCTCTCACTGTTGTGGCCTCTCCTGTTGAGGAGCGCAGACTCAGCGGCCATGGCTCACGGGCCCAGCCGCTCCGCGGCATGTGGGATCTTCCCGGACCAGGGCATGAACCCGTGTCCCCTGCATTGGCAGGCGGGCTCTCAACCACTGCGCCACCAGGGAAGCCCCTATTCTCAGATTTTTAAGGAAGCTCCAGACTGTTCTCCATAGTGGCTGTACCAATTTACATTCTCACCAATAGTGTTGGAGGGTTCCCTTTTCTCCACACTCTCTCCAGAATTTATTATTTGTAGACTCTGATGATATATGCTTTGAATTTTGTTTGTGTTTGTTTTATTCTGTTTGCAGAAATCTGTTAAAGGTAGTTGTCCCTTTTTCAAGGATTATCAATTAACACTGGCTGACATAATCTACAAAGCCCCTTAACCAGGCTCATATAAATTGTCACAGTCACAACCCCCTCTGCTGAAAGAGGATGCTCAAGGTTGCACAGGAGACCCTTCCCCTGCACTGCCTCGGGACACTCAGTGCTCAAAGTCAGTGACTGTGACCCTCCGATGGACTGAGTAGACGGTGCCCATGTCAACCCATGTGAGTTAAATATACGTACAATTTCATTTTTTCCTACATGTTAGAAAAAACATAAATATAATCAATGCTTCTGACACCCCAGTGGTCTCTGTTGCACATCCTGGGGGTACACAGCCACCGTGAAACCACTGGGCTCGCAGACAAAGTGCAGACTCCTGAGCTCGGTGGATTCTGCAAATTCTGAAGCTCTTGCTTTCTCTCCCTTCCTGCCCTTCCTCTCGCCCTCACGGGCACTTCTCATTTTCCTTCATACACAGAAGAAATCCTTAGCATGGCAAGTCTCTACACTAGGGTCATCTTGACGTACCCTAAAAAGGAGTGACAGAAGGACAGAGAAACAGACACCTGAAGAATCTAGGTAGAAAGATAAGACATTTCATTTCATGTTTGGAAACAATTATGCTTATAATATTGCATTTTACAGACATAGAACCACATATCAACTTCTGAGAGGGAGAAATTAATCCTAACTAAATGACGCTTGTTTTTTTAAATCCAGAGTATTAGATCCTGGATTGCTTTAGAGAACATTTTGTTTGCCACCGAAAGCAGCTGCTCCGCTTTTAAGAGTACAAGTTAATCTACTTTGAGGAAATTAACAGCAGAAAGAAAAGGCCTTGGGCCATGACCAAGGTAGATGTATTAAGTTTTATACATGTTTGTTAAGTATACTATTTACAGTAGAATCCACAACATACTCCCATTAAGATAAACTAATTTTAATAAGTACATGATAAGTAGGAAAAATGAGGAATGGTTGATGATTGACATGAGCAAAAGATATACAGCAAAGGAAAGTTAGGTATTTTGGAATACAGTGAACTTTTGGAAAAAGTTAATGAAAATGCCTTTCCTGTGAGTGTAATATATGTTCAAGAAAATATAAAATACTAACTAACTTCTCTCAGATGTGTCCCTTTGGCCATTCCCTATCAGAACGGTAAACAGGACACTTATCACCACCTGCTCTTTGAGATCATTCCAAGTATGCAAGAGAAATGCAAACAAACGGGATGAGAGACCATCAAGCTTTCTCGAGGTGAAAAGGCCAAGGGCACGCCTTGTCTATCTGTCGTTTCTAGCATGCTTTCTATAAACCTCAAATACTCTCATTTTAATGTGGAAAGATAACGCACAGAAGGAACAGTGCCGTGTGTCTGTCACCTGGATGAATAACGGCCGCCTTCTTCAATGTTCCTCGCTAGGCGGGACGATTCATCAATCAGAGTCAGGGGATGGAAGAGGCAAGGCTTTTCAACGAAAGTTGTCGTTGCTCCTGCTGCCTCGATCTTAAACATAGTCCAAATTCAGACTATCACAACACACGGCAAAACTTCCTGTTTCTAATGCCATTCTCCACCCCAGACGAGAAACAGCAATAAGACGAAGAAGTGAAAGCCAACAGTGGGTTTATCAGGACTCAATTTTAAAAGGTTTTATTGACACATCATCTGAACCGTCCATTTCTTTGTGCTCTGGTGGTTTGCTGGGCAATTTGGAGTGAATGAAAGAAAAGCTTTTCTCCTGTAGCGTGGGAGAAGGCTGTTGAGAAAAGGGAGATGGGAAAAGAGAACTGGCAAGATGCTTGCTCCATGGATGTTTTCCTCCCGGCAGAGCTTGGGAAAGAGTTAAATAAAGGTTAAGAACCTGGGAGCTGATTGGCTTCCTAACACTTGTCTGTCCTGTGTACTGTTTTGGAAAGTCTTCCTGTATCCCCAGGGGTGTGAATTCTGCAGGTTGGAGATGCTAGTTTAACCTTACGTTTACTAGAGCAGTTATGACACTTCTCTGTGTCATATTTTAGATTCCACATATAAGTGATATCATATGGTATTTGTCTTTCTCTTTCTGACTTACTTCACTTAGTATGATAATCTCTAGGTCCATCCATGTTGCTGCAAATGGCATTGTTTCGTTCTTTTTTATGGCTGAGTACAGATTTTAAAAAGCAATTTACTCTGTGCATTTGAGTAGGATTAGTTTACAAAATATAAGTAGATATTACGACTTTACAATAATGCAGCCATCTACTGTGTAAAATTAGGCTCAGCAGTAAAGAATTGCATTTCTCATACACTCTACCTTCTGCCATAGAAAAAGATGTTTTTAAAAGTGTGAGCATATAAAAAAACTTACATGTTTTTTTAAATTGAGGTATAGTTGACATATAACATTATATTAGTTTCAAGTGTACAACATAATTCTATATTTGTGTGTATTGTGAAATCGTCACCACAATAAGTCTAGTTAACATCTGTCACCATACATAGTTAACAGAAATTTTTTTTCTTGTGATGAGAATTTTTAAGTTCTGCTCTCTTAGCAGCTTGCAAAGAGGCAATACAGCATTGTTAACTATAGTTATCATGCTGCACATTACATCCCCAGGACTTACTTATTTATTTTATAACTGGAACTTTGTACCTTTTGACCCCCTTCACCCATTTTGCCCAGCCCCCAACCCCACCTCTGGCAACCACCAATCTGTTTCTGTATCTATGAGCTTGGCTTTGCTTGTTTGTTTATTCGTTTGTTTGCTTGTTTTTAGATTCCACATATGAGTGAGATTATACAGTATTTTTCTTTCTCTGTCTGACTTAGTTTCAGATAGAATAATGCCCTCAAGTTCCATCCATGTTGTTGCAAATGGAAAGCTTTCTTTCTTTCTTGTGGCTGAATAATATTCCAGTGTGTGTGTGTGTGTGTGTGTGTGTGTGTGTGTGTGTGTGTGTGTATTACAATTTCTTTATCCATTCATCTGTTGATGGACACTTGGGTTGCTTCCATTTCTTGGTATTATAAATAGTGCTGCAGTGAACATAGGGGTGCATAAATAGTGGGCAGCTAATAAACAACAAACATTTATTTCTCACAGTTCTTGAGGCAGGAAGCCCAGGATCATGGTACCAACATGACCAGTGAGGGCCTTCTTTGGGGATGCAGACTTTTTGTTGTGTCTCGGGTGGTAGAGGGGCAAGGGATCTCTCTTGAGCTTCTTTTATAAAGTACTAATCCCAGTCACGAGAACTTAGTCCCCTTCCAAAGGACCCATCTACTACTATTATCACCTTTGGGGGTTAGGATTCAACATGTGAATGCTGGGGGGACACATTCAGACCATAAAAAACTCCCAAGTTATTTCATATTTGTTAAGTGATGAAACACACACCCATACAGACACCCCCACACACATTTTAGTGAAAGATGCAGGTGTCCTCATAAGCTGGTGTGTGAACCTGTTGTTCTCACCAAATGAGTCAAAGATTTGAGAGTTAATTTATGTGAGCGGATGTGTCAGTGTTACTTTGACAAAAAGACATGAGCATGCACTCAAAACACAAGGTGTTCCTTATATAAACAATGAACATACTGCATCATAATAACCACCCTCCATCAGACACATTTATATCAGGCCCTTAATCCCACACATGTTTCATACAACAACACTATACGGTAGGTATTATTATCATTATAAATTCCATTTTGCAGATGAGAAAATTGGAAAAAGTGTGATGATTTGCTAGGATGATGTGCAGGACTCAGTGCTCACAGCTGTGATTTATTACAGGATGAAAAAGGACCAAAGGCAGATGAGCAAAGGGAAAAGGCACATGGGACAAAGCCCAGAGGAAACCAGGTGCAAGCTTTCAAGGGTCCTCTCCCAGCAGAGTCACACAGGAAGCGCTTTGTTCCTTCAGCAACACGTTGCAACAACACGTGTGAAATGTCATCTACCAGGGAAGCGCAGTAGAGACTCAGTGCCCGAGGTTTTTAGCGGGGGCTGGCCATGTAGGCACCCTCTACCAGCACATAACAAATTTCAGACTCCCAGAAGGAAACAGATGTATGGCAGAAAGCACATTGTACAAATAGTTTAGGTACAGTAAGCCACTCCTATCAGGGAACTGTGGGAACCCTCTGGAAATTCAAGTTCCCAGACACCAAGGGCCAGCCTTGCCAGTAGACGTTTCCAAGACTAGCAATCTCAGATCGACTTCATTAGTCCTTTTATGCACAGGAGTAGACCTGATCAACTGTGGAGAGGTTGTCATTGAGGGCAAAGGCCATGAAGTATCCAAGTGAAGTTCTCATGTTCACTTTGGAGATAACCAAACTGCATATCAGAAGGGTAGATTGCCTTGACCAAAGTCACATCTAAAAAGAGGCAGCTTTCTGGCTGGCCGTCCATGGTTAAGACTCCGCGCTTCCAATGCAGGGGACACGGGTTGGAACTAAGATCCCACATGCCGCGTGGCACGGCCAAAAGAAAAAAAATAATAATAATAAAATAAAATAAAATGAGGCAGTGCTGGTACTAGAACCCAAGTCTTCAGACCACACAGAGCATTTAACAGATGTGAAAGTAGAAAGCAGACTGTGTAGTCTATGCCCATCTCTGCAATTACTGGGGCTCTTGATCAATTTGTTTAATTTTTACTAATTCGCTGTTAGATTTTATTACAAAATGAACAAAAAAATACAAGTTGATTTTGCACAGGTAGCTTTTTGGTCTAAATGATGGCATGATTAGAGCACTAGGTATTTTCAATCAGGTATGTTTGTAACTTACTCTCTCATTTCCTCCCTTTTCTAGACTGAGCATTTATTGAAAAATATTATAATTTTTAATAACTTATAATAAAATAACAAATTACGAGAGAGGAGAGAGAGAAAGGGAAACCTCTTCTTTACATAGAATGCCAATGGACCAATGCTGCGAATAATATAATTAGATCAGTCAAGGGATGCTAAAATCATCAGATGAAAGGTGGTTGGAGAATGAGATAGCCACAGTCTCAAAGTATCATGCCACAGATTACATACTAATTAAAAAGGGGGAGGGAATTCCCTGGTGGTCCAGTGGTTAGGACTTGGTGCTTTCACTGCCGTGGCCTCAGTTCAGTCCCTGCTTGGGGAACTAAGATCCTGCAAGCCACGTGATGCAGCCAAAAATCATAATAGTTTTAAAAATTAAAAAACTTTTAAAAATAAAAAGGGGGAAATATCCCTTTACAAGGAGAAAAGTCCTGGCCATCACCTTCACCAAGTGATCAAACTTAACATGTTCATGGAGGTACAAGCAAACATTATGTGTCTCCTAATGGGAGGCAATGATGACACAATCTCACCTCAGTGGTATTCTTACCGAGAGGTTTAACCTGGACCCAAAAGAAAAAACTAGACAAATCCAGAATGTGGGGACATCCTACAAGACAACTGGCTGAAATCTTCAAAACAGACAGTGTCATGAAAAAGAACAGCAGCAAAAAAGGGATAGTTCTAGGCTGGAAAGGGACAAATGCAATGTGTAAACAACAAAACCAATAAGCACAAAGCTATGAAAAATATTCTGAGGCCAACTGGAACAAGCAGCATATGGACTGGAAATGATCTCACTGCAGTAGTTTTAATTTTCTTAAGTGTGCTATTTGGAGAATGTCCCTATTCCTGGGACATGAAGTATTTTGGGTGAGAAGTATCATCACAGCTGGAATTTATTTTCACATGATTCATCACTTGAGAGAAAGTTAAAGCACATGAAAAGCTTAACCACTGATGAATCTAGATAAAGGACATACAGGTTGTGTTTTGCATATTCTGTCATCTCTACAGTAAGTGTGATGGTGGCTAATCTTATGCGTCAACTTGGCTAGGCTATGGTGCCCATTTGTTTGGTCCAATACAAGTCTAGATGTTACTGTGGAGGTAGTTTTTAGATGTGATTAACATTCAAATCAGCAGACTTTGAGTAAAGCAGGTCACCCTCCGTAGTGTGGGTGAGCCACAATGAATCAGTTGAAGGCCTTAAGAGGAAAAAAAAAAAAAAAAAAAAAAAGACTATGTTTTCCAGAAGAAGGAATTTGGCCTCAAGACTGCAACACAGAAACGCTCCTTGAGTTTGTAGCCTACCTGGTCTGTCCTGCAAATTGTAGACTTGGGACTACAGCATCAACTCTTACCGGAATTTCCAACCTGTCAACTTGCCCTATAGATTTTGAACTTGCAAGCTCGCAAAATCGCATGAGCCAATTCCTTAGCCTAAATCTCTCTCTCCATATATGTCCTATTGGTTCTATTTCTCTGGAGAGCCCTGCCTAATACAGTAGGTTTGGAAGTCCTCTAAAAAAAAATTGTGGAGAAATTATAAAAATTCATACATATATATAAATTTTTCACTTGTCTGTAAAATGTGGGACAGAATAATTAAAAAACGCATACAACCTTTAAACCCCACTTCAACTCTGAGTTACAATCTTCATCCCCTTATTAAAAATTTTGCATTAAACAATAGTTATTTGGTTTGAGTTAAATTTCATCTCTTCAAGAAAGCTAAATACTATATGATATCGCTTATATGTGGAATCTAAAAAATATAACAAACTAGTGAATATAAAATTTAAAAAGCAGACTCACAGATAAGAGAACAAAGTAATGGTTACCAGTGGGTGGGTGGGCAATACAGGGGTGGAGAGGGGGAGGTACAAACTATTGGGTGTAAGACAGGCTCAAGGATGTGTTGTGCAACACGGGGAATAGAACAAGTACTTTGTAATAACTTTAAATGGAAAGTACCTTTAAAGATTGTGTAAAAACAAAAAATTAAATTGAAAAAAATTTCACGAATTCCCTGGTTGTCCAGTGGTCAGGACTCTGTGCTCTCACTTTCAAGGGCCCGGGTTCAATCCCTGGTCGGGGAACTGAAATCCCACAAGTTGCGTGGTGTGGCCAAAAAAAAAAAAAGAAAGAAAAAGAAAAGAAAAATTTCAGCTCTTTGGTGATGATGAAATGACCAAAAATCCAATTATGGGGGAAAAAAAGGAGAACTCAAGGTGATTTATATAGACAAGCTCTACGTAACAGTACTAGGAAAACTGAGAATATTATTATTTATCCTTAAAATATTTGTCTGAGATTCCAGTTAAACGTGGTGTAATACAAGCCCATTTCTCCACAATCCTTCCAGAAACTCACTGAAACAACAGTATTTTTTAAAGTGTAATCCATAGGAGAAAGAGAATAGGAGACAATAGTACCGAGTGACGTCAGCCATTCTGGAAGGCAGAAAGCGGAAAGCGAGAAATCACCAACTCTGTAGCCTAGAAGGAACTGAAACCACATTGCAAAGGGGACACTGAAGAAAATCTGATTTCCTTCACAGAAGCTCAGAAAGACTCAGAAGAGAGGCACCAGGGATTTTAAAGCTGAAGTAGGGAGTTTTGATAAAAATCTGCATAACCATTGCTGAATGGCATTAACTTGGGATGAGTACAATCAGTAAGAGTTTTATTTTTCTCTCACCACCACCCTCAACCCCACTTTTTAAAACCTAGCTCCCATGTGGAGACGACCAGGCTGATCCTGTTGTGTCCCCAGTCACTTTTAAGTATGAGTCCAATCTCGTTTTCAAGTATTTAAAAGACCCAGTATGAACTGAAATGAAACTTCCATGTCACATTGACAGCTGTTTCTCCCTGATCAACCCTCACCCCAAACCCAGCAGCTGGAATGTGGCCTTCCATTTTTTCACGACTCTCCTTGTTCCATCTTCTCTCTACTCCCCAGCTGCAATTTCTGGATCGCCCAGGGTCATGTGCACCAGCAACAAGAGGAAATGGGAACAGACTTGTCTAGGACCATTGTATTCTGGCATTGCCCTCCCACCCCGTCCCATGGCAAATGGTCAAATGCTGGCTTTTAATAGCATCATAGGGCATCTGTGGATGCTTCACACACCTGTCTTCTCTTACCGCCCCACCAAAGGAGACCTCTGCCCTGCAGTTCCCCTCTGCAGTAGTGCACACCCTGCCTCACCTCCGATGGGGCCCCTTCAGCTCTGGCGCTGGCATTATACCCCCTAAGCAGCCTCTGACAGCTGGCCTCTCCTTGCCCCAGAAAGCACCCTTCTTGGACAGGACCCTTTCTGGCTGATTCTGATATGGCTCCTTTCCTAAGAATCCTCATAGCTCATGGCATCTTTGCCACACAAAACTCTGGAATTGTAAACTGCATCCTCTGAAGACCTCTCTCTTGACTCTTTCATCACAGGCAGCACCAGCCAGCCCTGACTGACTCAGGGGAGAGTCAGACACTGGTATATACCCCACCCCCCAAAATGCCAGGGGACACAAATAAAGTGCGCTCAAGAAATCTCCAGGCTCCACTCCAGACCCTTTAAGCAAAGGGACCCACTGATCTCCTCACATAGTTTTTGGTGAGGATCCTGTAGGAGAGATGGGAGTATCCCTCCTTCCCTCCTCCAGGGTAAAGGAGAGGAAATGCCAAGCACACCTTGCTTGGCCAACAATTTTTTTCCAAATAATGCTTTTCTTCCCTGCCTGCTCAATCTCCAGCCTTCTGTTAAATATAAATTGGAGATAAGTAATGAGTTACAAGTTTATAGAACTAATTTTGCTGTCCTTTAGGAAGTTCTTTGGATACATCAAAAATGTCTGCTTGGAATGTATAGGTACTTGTCTCTCTGTGTTCCCTACAGGATCTGCTGGGGATTGGTTCCAGGACATCCCCTCAGACACCAAAATCCGAGGATGCCCAAGTCCCTTATATAAAACCATGTAGTAGAGTCGTGGATATGGAGGGTCGACTCTACTAGAGCCTCAGTGGAGACCATGGTCCCATTTAACATCCTGTCTTACCCATATAAGGTTCATATACACCTACCTCTGGGGCTCCACACCCACCTAGCCCAGCCAGGTAACTACTTCTTCCTAATTCCAACAGGAAATGAGAGATTTATTCACTGGAGGAATGAGCCACAAGAGATCCAGGCTTAAGGGAATCTAAACACTTTCCAGGGAAAATAATGAAAATCCACACACTAAATGATGAAACCACTAGTTCCCTACAGTGGTCCACAAAACATAGGCAGAAGGTCCTATGCAGATTGGATGATTCTTCCTGAAAAAACTATATAACGCCCTGAGAAAAGACCTAGAATTAAGGATAGTTGGGAATCCTCCAATGAAATGGCCTAGTCACTTCCCCGTGGTCATAAAACTGTGAAATGGACCAGAGAAGGCACCAAGCGTGTGTACAGAGTTTCCCAGAGGCTTCTTGCTGCCTCATTCTTAAATATAAATGGGTTGGCACAGGTCACCAGATATTTGAAGAAAGCCTCCTACGTGAAAGGTAACCCCCTCTTCCCAAAAAACAGAAACAAATAAGAGGTATAGAGGAGGAACAATACAGAGAGTAGGAAGAAAATGTTTTAATTATAATTAATTTCCTCAGAAATATAAAAAAGATATTTCATCCATGAAACAAGAACATGATGTTATTATTTAAATAATTAGGGAATTTTTAATGGTCTTAGAAATATGAAGACTAAAATTTTTTAATTCAAGGAAGAGGTTGGAAGATAACATTGATGAAATCTCCCCCCTTCCCAAATTGGACATTCGGGGAGAAATTTTTTTAGAGGATCAGTCAAAGCAGTCTAACAATAAACAAATAGGAGATTAAGAAAAAGAAAAGAAGAAAGAGGAGGGGAAGAAATTATCAAAAGATATATGACCAGAAAATTTCCTAGGATGAAAGGACTCATGTCATTGTAAAGTTTCCAAACACAAGCAATAAAAAGAGATCCTGAATACTTCTGGAAAGAACAAAAATAGGTTGCATGTAAAAAGAATCTGAAATAAGAGCGCCCTTTGACTTCTCATTAATGACACAGGAAACTAGAAAATAATATAGTAATATCTTTAAAATTTGGATGCAAAATCATTTCTAACTCAGAAAGCTGTTCATAATCAAGCATCAACCTAGTGTGATAAAACAAAAGCATTTTCAGGCATGCAAGGAATCAAAACATTTACCTCTTATATACTCTTTAATTGGAAACTACTGAAGGATATACTCCACACAAATGAGGAAGTAAACTAAGAAAGAGGAAGCCATGAGATTCAGAAATCTGGGGGCCTAACACAGAGGATACAGGATGCCAAGCAGAAGTCTTAGAAAGACAGCTGTGCAGCTGTCCTGGAGAGAAACCAGGACAGATTGGAACTAGAACAAGAAGGGTGGCAGAAAAAAAATAGTCCAGGAAAAATAAAAAAGGACTGACAGATAAATGGATACACTTGATCTATGCAAAATTATAGAGGCTATTTGAGAGTTGGGAATAATTCGTAATAAATACGTAGTAAAAGTGAGCAAATGGAAGAAAAGAATGCAATAATTAACTACAGGAAAAACAAAAGGTTGTGTAAGGAAAAAAATGTAACCATAATATACTATCTGACTCACCAGTGACTTTTTAAAATGTAATTCCATCTGTTGCTCAAATGATCCACTGCACTTTGAATAAAATCCACACTCCTTACCATGGCTTAAAGGAGTATTCATGATGTGGCCCTATCTTGAAATTTTCTCCTCTCTCACTAAACTCCAGGAAGTTTAGTAAGCTAACTCTTCTGCTCGCTATGCATGGGACGCTAACTCCAGATCACCCCGTGGTTTTTCATAGTACTCAGGTCTTAGCACAAAATTCACCTTCTCTGTGAGGCTTTCCCTGACCAGCCAGTATAAATTAGTATTGGCTTCCCCTCAGCTCTATCACTATAACATCACTTCATTTTATTTCCTTGCTACTGCATCACTAATTGACATATTTTATTTGTTAGCATATGAGAGTAAATTAGAATAACTTTAGTTAATATTTATGTAGTACTTATTTCAAACCACTGATAGAAGGGCTCTACATTTGTTATTTTATTCAATCCTCACAGCATCCTGTGGGGTAGGTACTATTATTACCACCATTTTATAGATAAGAAAACACACCAGCAGTCTGGTCCCAGATTTTGCCCACAACCATCATGTTACGTGGCCTTTCCCTATGAGTGCCATGAGAGTGTTGACTCTGCCTGGTATTCATTCTCATAGCCTCAAGACCTCGAGCAGTGCCGGATGCTTACACAGTAAGTACTCTTCAAATATTTGTTCAGTGAGTGCATCATAGTAATCTGAAGTCATCATCTTGAGGGAAATGAGAAGAGGGGTGTGGATGTTCTTCCTTCTTTGCTATTAGTTATATCACCACATCTCAGTTTTGTTTACCTTTGGGCACCAGCTGCTCTGGTTCTTCTAGTTTTTGGATCTCTTAATCAAGAGATGTCTATCTTCCTTACAGGCTTTGGGTCCTTTGGTGGCTCCATCACATTACTATTATCTCTCCTTTTCTCTCTAATCCTGTAAACACTGTATTAACTTGTCTGCTACCCAAGGACTGAAGGACAAGATGGCCCCGCCCTCTGGTCTGTGCCCAGGGTGAGATGGATGTGATGGTGACTGTCTCTTGGACCAAGTGGATCCAGTGAGTTGCCTAAAGGGCATCTGGAAGACTCATTGATGGAGTGGTGGAGGAAGAGCAGGAAGCTAGAGACCGCTCCTCACTGGACCTTTAGTCCAGGGAGAAATCCAGAGTGCATTTCTGGAGAAAAAGATGATCTGGTCCCAAGGGACACTAAGACAAAACATTCCAGAGAGAGTTTAGACAGCCAGAGAGCTCAGGTGGCCAGGAAAGGGAGCTCTGTACGAGTGCAACGTGTTTCCATTCATAGACCCCAAAGACCCTAAACAAAGTCCCAATAAAACCAACTCATTCCTCTACCTTTTCCACACCACCACCACCTAGTCCAAGCACCATCACCTCTTCTTTGCATGTCACCACAGTCTCCTAACTCAGCCTCAGCCAGAGCGTGCTTTCCTAATGGTGAATCTCCTCACGTGAGCGTCTTTCAAAATCCGAAGAGTCTGAGAATTTCCCAACCCATCAAGACCTGGTTCCTTCGGGCTTAACAGTTCTCCCCTCAACATATCTCTTTCCTTTTGCATTTTACTATAATCAGAAAGAAGAAACCAGGCTGCAACTTCAACACTTTGCTTGGAAATCTCAGCTAAATATCTCAGTTCCTCACTTACAAATTCTGCTTTTCACATCACTGTAATACACAAACCCACTAAGCTTTCTTCTACTATATAATAAGGATCCTCTTTCCTCTGGTTTCCATAAATATATCCTCCAGTACTTTCAGAGTCCTCATCAGCGCTGCTTTTAACATCCATATTTCTAACAATCGGTTCAAGACAATGTAGGCTTTTCCTTTTGTACTCCTCAAATTTCTTCCATCCTCTGCCCAATGCCCAATTCAAAGCCACTTCCGCATTTTCAGGTATTTGTTACAGTAGCACCCCATTTCTAGGTGCCAAAATCTATACTCATTTTCTATGGCTGCTGTAACCAATCACTATACATTTTGTGGCATTATCTTGCAGTTTTGGAGGTCAGAAGTCCCAAGGTGTCAGCAGAGCTACATTCCTTCTGGAGGCTATAGGGTGAGAATCTGTTTCCTTGCCTTTTCCAGCTTGTAGAAGCCACCTGCGTTCCCTGGCTTACGGTCCCTTCTCCATCTTCAAAGCAAGCAGCGTAGCATCTTCAAATCTTACTCCCTCTCTCTTTCCCCCCAACCTATGCTTCCATTGTCACATCTTCTTTTCTTCCTGTGACCCTCCTGCCTTCCTTGTGTAGACCCCTGTGATTACACTGGCCCCAACCAGAAAATCAAGGATAATCTCCCCATCTCAAGAGCTATAACTTAGTCATACCTGCAAAATCTCCTTTACCATAAAAGCTTCAGAGGATTGAGCCATAGACATAACTGGGGGTTCATTACTCAGCTTACCACACTCACCAACCACTTATGCTAAGCCAGGTATTGGATTACATGCATTTACACAGTGGAAAAAAACTGGATATGCTCCTTGCCCTCAAGAAATGTATGATCTAGTGGGAGAGTCAGATATCAATCCCAAAACCGTACAGATAATCACACCAGTAAATAACTGTAAATTGTAATTAGTGCTCTAAAGGACTGGGAATCACTGGGGGGTTGTGAGGTTATCTCTGAGGTAGCGACATTCAGTCTGAGGCTGGCAGGGTGATAAGAAGCCAGCTGGAGACTTCCCTGGTGGTCCAGTGGGTAAGACTCCGCACTCCCAGTGCAGGGTGCCCGGGTTCGATCCCTGATCAGGGAATTAGATTGTGCACGCATGCCGTGCACAATCTAATTCCCTGACCAGGGATCCCCATTTGCTCATTTTGTGAGCAAAATGTGATTTGGTGAATTTAACTGACGGCAAGGTTGCCAGTGGTGTGAGTTCTAATAGTTCATTCCTCAAGGATGTTGGGTACTCAGGCCTCTGTATTTACCAGTGGTCTGGAAGGGAGGCCGGGCACGCTTTTCCTCATGGTCTTTTTTTTATTTTTATTATTTTTTTTTGCGGTACGCGGGCCTCTCACTGCCGTGGCCTCTCCCGTTGCGGAGCCAGGCTCCGGACGCGCAGGCTCAGCGGCCACGGCTCACGGGCCCAGCTGCTCCGCGGCATGTGGGATCCTCCCAGACCGGGGCACGAACCCGTGTCCCCTGCATCGGCAGGTGGACTCTCAACAACTGCGCCACCAGGGAAGCCCTCCTCATGGTCTTTTACGGTAAAGGAATGAGTGATTGAATCTAGGTCCAGAAGTCTGGGGGTGGGTGAGAGTGGACCACGTACGTGCCTAAAACACTCTTACTTCCTTGTTCACCTGACCTTCTCTCATGCTTCTGCTCAAACATCACCTCCACTGATTTCAAGCCTTCCCTGATTTCTCTGACTAATCTTTTCCATGTACCACGGTACTTTGTGCAGACTTCTGCTGTAACCCGCATTATACTTTATTGTGTTACTTTTTATATATCTCTTTCTGAATAGAGCAATTTCTCAAGAGTATGAATAATGCTTGAATTATTTCCATTTGCCTATTACCTGGTATAAAGCCTGGTAGTCTTAGTAAGAGCTACATGTTTAATTAAATGAAACTCAAGTCAATCATTGTTTGCTAGTCATTATTATAAATGTTAGGTTTCAAGAAGAGTTTGTATACCTTTTTTTTTTGGCTTGTAAACAACAGAAGTTTATTTCTTATAGACCTGGAGGCTGGGAAGTTCAAGACCAAGGCAGATTTGGTGTATGGTGAGGACCCACTTCCTGGCTCATAGAAGCCCACCTTCTCTTCTGTGTATTCTTAATATAATAGTTACTGTAAAGTTTGTTGTACATATTATGTTTATGTTTATATGTTGTACATATTATGTTTATATGTTGTACATATTATGATTTCTCAATAGATAATTTAAAAAAATTTTAATTTTACATTGGAGTATAGTTGATTTACAATGTTGTTAGTTTCAGGTGTACAGCAAAGGATAACTTTTAGTTAGTTATAATTAAAAATAATAGTTTGGAGATTTTGTCAAGAAATATATCCTTGGTCTTAACTGATTGTGCTGAATTACCCAGAATTTCAGATTTCCTTGATAATAGCTCTAGAGTCAAATTAATTCCACTACAAGGGATTTCCATTGTTTTGTTTTAATTTCAATTTTGAATGCAATAAACTCACATGGTCAAAAAGCAAATGTACAAACGTATACAGTGAAAAGGCTCATGGAGATTTTCCTTTAATCTGTGTATAGAGAGCTCACTCATTCTTTCCTCCATTAGTTGTTTTTTTCTTTAACCTCATTCTTTTTTTTTTTTGACTGCATTGGGTCTTCATTGCAGTGCGCGGGCTTCTCATTGTGGTGGCTTCTCTTGTTGCCGAGCACGGGTTCCACGTGCGTGGGCTTCAGTAGTTGCGGCATATGGGCTCAGTAGTTATGGCTCACGGGCTCTAGAGCACAGGCTCAGTAGTTGTGGTGCAGGGGCTTAGTTGCTCTGTGACACGTGGGATCTTCCTGGACCAGGGCTTGAACCTGTGTCTCCTACATTGGCAGGCGGATTCTTAACCACTGTGCCACCAGGAAAGCCCCAAAAGACAACATTATGATGCTGGGAATGAGGGGTCATTTGCAACCACATTATCTTAACTACATAGTCTGAGATAGATTTAATAGCTCAACATCATTGTTAATACTTAGTTTAATTAAAAGTGCCTTGTATTTACGTGTACATGTGTGAAGTGACATACAAATGAGAGTATTGACTGCAACATTGTTTGTAATAAGAAAAGATTGGAAGTCACCCACATATTCATCAGGTGTAAAAGAGAATGAGATCCGGGCTTCCCTGGCACAGTGATTAAGAATCCGCCTGCCTATACAGGGGACACGGGTTCAAGCCTTGGTCTGGGAAGATCCCACATGCCGCAGAGCAACTAACCCTGTGGCCACAACTACTGAGCCTGCACTCTAGAGCCCTCGAGCCACAAGTACTGAGCCCACGCGCCGCAACTACTGAAGCCCACGTGCCTGGAGCCCATGCTCCGCAACAAGACAAGCCACCGCAATAAGAAGCCCGCGCACTGCAACAAAGAGTAGCCCCCCCCACCACAGCTAGAGAAAGTCCGCGCACAGCAACAAAGACCCAACGCAGCCAAAAAAAAAAAAAAGTTGTCTTTTAACATCAAATGGTGGACTGATGGACTACTGTGAATAAATGTTCTAAGAACATTGGTCAAGAGGAGGAAAGGTGCCAGTAGACCAGCAGACACAGTGTTAATGTAAGAGGCATGCATGAAATAATTAAAGGAGCACAAGACTTATTGACATTCTCTATCTACATATTCACTGAACTACTGACATTACTAATTAGAGCAAATAGAATACAGAACTAAAAGGAAAGGAAAATAATTATCAGGAAACTTTTAAATAGTGAATATAGTAAGTGGCAAAATTGTCCACAGGAGATTTGAGAAGTCTTGGTTCTTTAGGTTTTTAAGTGGAATAGAATTGAAAGCTAGAAAAATAAACTCAAAACAACAATCCTTCTTTAGCAGAAGTAAATGCCTAAAATGACCTAATAGATTTTTTCTTTCAAAATTCCAATATTCAATGAACACTGCTTCTAAGTGCCTCTTTTGTTGGATTTGTCTGTGTATGCACTAATTAGTTTGCTTAAAAACTGCTTTGTTTGCAAACAACAACAAAATCCCCATGTTAAACAGTATTGGAATTTGTTAACGTTCCTAGACACATGACTTTGTTCTATATTCTAAGTCAGTTCCTTGGGATGTGGCAGGGACGCTTTCTCTTTACATACTGTGTAAATCTGAAGACGGTAGCGATTTAGTGGACTGGCATTGTTGAGTTTGATCCTTATGATTTTCATGGGTCCAGTTCATACTGTTATGTAGCATCTTTTTGAATGAACTTTCCCAGAAATGTGTGCAATGAATGCTTACAATCTATGTACAGTTTCACCACCCCTAAAAAATCAATCAGGAAAAACTAGCTGTATAAATTGAATTTGGCAATAAGCATTAAAACATGTAATTACTAACTGTTGTCTGGTTTTATAACCCTCTATCTTTTGGGAGTCAATTAAAACTTTGACTTCAAATAAATCCAGATGTGGAAAAAAATGTATCTGCTGTTTGAAAACGAAGAAGTGTAAAACAGAATCAATTAATCTGGATCTAGGAAGTCTAGAAAGTGGTCATTGATTTACCTCAACCAATATCTGTAAGAGCCCCATGATGTTGGTACAAGGTTCATGGAAGAGAGGAAATGTGAATGCAGAAATTGCAAGATATGATCAATATCTTATTTCCTGACTTCAAAAGGTAACCCTACTCTTACCTTACCATCTTCCACCCATACTCATTCTACTGTAAAACAAGTCACTTTCTCAAAAAGTGCCTGGGGGCTGAGCCACATGGTGAGTGGCATGATGGAGGGCACAAATGGGGAGGAGGTATGAGGAAGAAGCAGTTAGAAATGAATATATGGAAATGCAAAAGCTCATTTTGAGGAATAGCAAATCCTCCATAATGATTGGAGGAGCACATCCACATAGAAGAGAGGATAGATTAGAAAAAGGCCTCATGCACTAAGTTCAGTTCAGTAGACAATGGTGAAGTCATAGAGGTATTTTGAGTGGGTGAATGACATAATCAAAATAATGCTTTAGGAAAATTAAGAAAAAATGATCTTGAGACCAGTTGAGAGACTTTTGAAATAATGCAAGCAGGAAGTAATGAGAGCATAAATCAGTACACCAGCAATGGGAAAGAGAGAACATACAGAAACAGATAAAACAGAATCCGCAGGATATGGTATCTGAATGTAGGGGATAAGAGAGTAAGAAAGAAGTGAAAGATGGCTGGACTTGGGCCAGATATCCACCCTTGCTGTAATTAGCTGCAGCTGAGGCAGTGGTCATCTGGTAGCAACATAGCCATGTAGACCTATTTGGGTAGGGAAATTACCAATGAAATGGGAAGGGTAGGCACCCCAAACTACTAAACTCTGCTAAGAAATTGTGTACTAACCCTGTTTAATAAAAACAGCCATGCATACACTTCAAAATGAGATGAACAGATGCAACAGGAAGGCTTCCTGGAACCTCCCTTCTCTGACTAAAAGCAGAAACTTCTGAGAAAAGAAGACTGCCAAAAATCTCCTCTCCTGAAGAAGTTTTACAGCCATGAAGAAGACAGAAAGTCAGTACTGAGATGGACCTGCACAAATATTCCCCCACTAGTATCCCCCATATACTTACCTTCCCACAGTTTGCTGCCCTCGGAAACTTAAAACGTTTGCCTTTACAAATTTGTTTCTCTTTGTTAAGATGCTATATAAACCCAAGTTCTAACCACCCCTTGAATTACTCATCACTGAGTTTCTCCTGTATGTGTGCAAGCTGCAAGAGCTAATAAACTCTGGTTTTCACTTGCTAATCTGTCTTTTGTCAGTCTAATTTGCATGATGCCAGGAAATGAACCTAAAAGGAAAGAGGAAAATTTTTTCTCCCTCCACTACACTATGTACTTTAAGAGATAAAAAGAAGAAACTGATAACTCATGTGTTGCTAAAAGGCAAAGAAAATAATTGCTTGCCTTTTGGACTAAAGGCAGGTATTTTCAATATTCAAAGGGCAGTGTGGCTCTCTTGCTTATATATTTACATATCTCAGCTGATTTCAGGTGCAAGAGCCAGTAGCACTCCACTGTTCTAAATAACTAGATCATTTCAGTATTTTCCACTAGTCTTTCATGCTGTATGGACTGCATTGCCTTGGTTTTAACAATAAATAATTTAGATATAAAATTTTGTGCCTATGTGTATTTGTGCATTTTGCTGAGGTGATTATCCATTCTTCTAAGATTTGCAAAGTGACATCAGACCCAAAAAGAGCTAGAACCACCGGTGAGGGAGACAGCACACTGGACTAGGAATCAAATATATCTAGTTTCTCGTAATGTTGGGCAGTTTGTGATCTTAAACAATTTAAGTGAGTTTTCTGATCTTCATTTTCCTTGCCTGTAAAATGGGAGTTAATAATAGTCGCCATGCTTTCCTCATATGACTGTTTTTTGTTTGTTTTTTTTTTGCGGTACGCGGGCCTCTCACTGTTGTGGCCTCTCCGGCTGCGGAGCACAGGCTCCCGACGCGCAGGCTCAGCGGCCATGGCTCACGGGCCCAGCCGCTCCACGGCACGTGGGATCCTCCCGGACCGGGGCACGAACCCGCGCCCCCTGAATCGGCAGGCAGACTCTCAACCACTGCGCCACCAGGGAAGCCCCATATGACTGTTTTGAGGTTACAATTCAATGTTACGTAACTTATATAGCATTTAAAAATATAAAGCATCTCACTTTTGTTAAGCAAAGAAGTCCTTCCCAAAACCTGGATGTGTTTCTACTATGAACACCAACACTAACCTTGCAAGTGCAAACCATTCACTAACCTTGAAAACCATGGAATCCCTGAGCAATGCATTATTATGCTTCCCCAAATGACCTTACAGCTCCATTTTAACTCTACCTTTTATCTTCAAAGTTCAAAGAAACATTTACTGTGATTTCAGATTCCTGCGCTAATATCTAGTACTAAAATCAAAACAATATAACTTTGAATCTGAATCAGGTAAAATGAAATGAAATGTACTAGGCAAAATTGCCCTTTAATAGAGATGGAATGTTAACAACTGCTGAGTGATCATCGTGTGCAAATCCACCCTTGGCCTTATGCCGGAAATCCATTGAGGTCTTTGCTGGTCATGTAAGAGACATTTGTAGCTTGTTTGGTTTAGAACATCCCAACAGGTGCCCCTTCTGTCTAGATTTATAAGGAGTCAAGTAGAATTTGAACTCTAATTATGTCCTAGGATTCTTAACCATCTCCAGTCAAAATAGCAAAAACATTTCTCAGACTAGGGGATAGACTGTACATGCAACTGATCAAATATTCAGATATACATATCAAAATTTTAAAAAACTAATGAATTGGTTCTTTTTAGATGAAATATAAGACTATTAATGGAACTAGGTGAATTTTTCAATCACAAAGAATCACGTTTTTCAATATGACTTTTCCTGATTATTGCTTGTTGTAATGTAATTCCCTCTATTTTTTTTTCACTTGTCTTCCTTTTTCTTCTCTTCTTGATCTTTTCCCTAAATTTCTGGAGCATGATTATCTCTTTTTTTAAGATTTTCTTTCTCCCATTAATCACTGAACGTGAGAGAAATATTTTGCAAAATGGCTTTTCCCACAAAAGGGGCATGGCCTCTATGACAATAGGAAAATATTTATATGCTATACTGTATTAATAAGGTGATCCAGTTTCTAAGTTATTTTAAGGATGTAAGACTCAATTTCTAGGGTACTATTATTCATCTTGTAGATTTGAGAAGACTGATTAGAAGCACAGGCGCAACTGACACATCATGAACCCTTGTGTGATGGAAAAGACTGATTCTGCGGTGGCTTCATATTTACAACTGACATTGCGAATCATAGACTAGATCTTCTGATAAAAATGTGTGCAAATATTTACAAAGTTATGTTTAGGAATCAGAGCATCCCAAATGCTTCATTTGGAAACATTTTAAACATTTGAGTTGCACCCAAGTTTGACATACATGGATTCCGATTTCAGTAGCCTTAGTTGAATGGCCACTGACATGTATTACCAAATGGGCTACAGAGACTCAGTAAAGCCCATCAGTAGGAATGTTTACCATATGTCACTTTAAATGTTTAGAGCATTTGGACAGCTGTTAAGGGGATAAAGTTACAACACAAAGGCTGCCCACATTTACAACTGTAAAGTGAGCAGACCAGCCATGGTATCCTCCTGTGCTCAGAAAGAATGATGTACCATATAGGAAGTGGAGGCTGCCTGGGATAATGATGTCTATCATGGGAGGTACCAGATTCTCACTCTAATGGGGTAACTAAATCCCCTCGGGCATAATAAGGCTGAACATTCCACTGGGTTTCCGTAGTGTGGCATCTGTTAGTTAGAGGAATTACAGTTGCCAAGCCTAAAATAAGACAGAGAAAACTCTTCATTTTCATCTTTCTACACCCATTGAGGAGAGGCCATTCAGAGAAGCAAACAACCTGAAACCCCCAAAGATATAACTAACCCGAACACTCACAGTGCCCACAGTTTAGAAACAACTCTTCATTTATGCACAGAAAAAGTTTACTCATAAGCCTAGACCTCTCAGGTTATACTATCCAGCTGTGCACTTCTTTAAAGAATTACAGAAACTTCAATTTAATAGAGTCAGGAGCCCAGAAGAGGGAATTCTCCGGGCCCGCAATGACAGCAGAGCCCAACGAGAAGAAGAAAGACTCCAGCAGCAACTCGGTCAGTGAAAAGCCATGGACTCTGTTTACTAGAGCCGTTCCAATGTCCTCCCCTCTATAAAGACTTCTTTCCTTGCTGTGCAGAGACTTGCTGGTGGCTGGCCTTGGTCGCGAACCCCGAATTGCAATTCTCCGCTGATACCAAACAAACCCATCTTTGCTGGAGAAACATTTGCCGCAGTCTATCTGTTTTAGGTCAACCCTTCCCTGGTCTATCTCTTAATATTAGAAATAATGAACTGAAGGGGAGCAGAATAGATCACCCCTAAAATATGCCTCTTTGGCAGAACGATTATTTTGAACTGATTATCTCTGAAAGGCTGCAGACACAAAAGAATATTTGAAAACAGAGTAGAAGTTGCATTTACAAGGGAAATCCCCATTTGTAAGGGTGTCTCCCTCTCTGTACCAAGAAGATACCGACTTAAATCTGTAATTTTCTGTGCATTGTCTGATAACCTCCCATAACTGGTTTGCTCCACTGCTCCAGCATCTTTCTTTTGTCTTTAGCTGAAGATGATATTTAAGGCGATAGCTTGGGCCATTGCAGGGAGTGACTCAGTTTTCCTGGGTATCTTTCATGTATACAGGAGGTATACATGTTATTAAACTTCTGGGGTTGTTTTCCTGTTAAGCTGTGTTTTATTACAGGGATCTCTTAGCCAAGAATCTAGAAGGGTAGAGGGAAAATTATTTTTCCTCCCCTACAGAACTAAAAGTCCTGACCTGATATAAGGGATAACATCTAAAATTATGAAAATAATTGGGAGATACACAACTGCTGAAGGAAACCATAACTTGATTTTAATTCTTAGCATAAACCTCTGTAATAATCAGAGGACTGTTCTCAACTTTTTTTCACAAGATTTTAAGCCCATTTCAAATGATTAGACCTTCTCAGTTTCAATGAGCTAACAGGCAAGATCAATTCTTGCATACAAATGGAAAATTTTCTTAACTCATCTTCCTTTCTCTCTGTAGTTCTAAAATTAAATGAAGTTATTTATTATGGAAGCTCACTAAATGAAATATTGGCCAAAATTAAACTCTCATTTTTTGTTCTCCCTTTTTCTTTTTTTTCTTTCTCACCATTGCAGGTTCTACCAATGCCCTTTTGTTAGGCCTGCTTAACTAGCTATGCATCTCTGAGCCTGGCCTGAGGGGCCACATCCTGTGTCTGGAATGTGAATCCCCTCCTGCTCCACGTCCTGTTGGGCCCCCTGCGCGCGCGCGCGCGCGCGCGCACACACACACACACACAGCCCTCTCCCTTCATTTAACCATGCATCCCTGCCAATGACTTCTTATCTCTGTCCTTTCAGATATGTGTCTCTTGTAAATCTCCACCTTAATTCAGTAAGTTATAGTATGTAATTACCATTTTTATACACATCCTATTCAATGTATATGCTATTTTACTCACTTGGTTGCCCATTCTGTAAGTGTCCATCTTAAAATAATAGCTCCCAGGCAAGATCATGTCTGGAAAATTTGCTGAGGACAGAGCCTATCATGGTGTCTTGTGCAAATAACTTTTTTTTTTTAAATGACCTAAGTATGAGCAATACTTAGGTAAAAGATTAGTAGAAAGGTTTTTTGAAATAATAAAAACACACTTAAAGGAACCTTAAGTACTCCTTAGATCATGCCTAAAAGACATAAGGATTTCTTTCTTAATCTTAGTAAGATATCAGAAAACAGAAATGAGACTACTTGAAGACATCTTCAGTTCCTGTGTTATAAAAAGTACATCGTAAAAGGGAAGGGGGTTTCGGACTCATGTTAAAGCACCCATGAACTTACAGATGATCAGCTACATACAGATAATCAACCACAGTTCCACATGGTACAGGGGAAAGTTGGAAAATCAAGACTGTTTATTCTCATAATTTTCTCCTTTTACTCACTAATTCAATACTCAATCAAAGTGTATTTTTCAGCTGAAAGTAGACAGGCATGAGCAAGTCAGAAATAGAATGTCTTAACTCTAGAAGAGGAAGGCTGCTGAATTTTTCACCGCGGCGCATTTGCATATCTCTTCTTAATACAGAACTACGTTTCCACTCGTTTCCTGCCTAATCATAGTGGAAATTTTTGTTTGGTGAAAAGGCACCATTGACATATTATTTCTCGTAAGTGAAACTGTAGACTGGAATGGGTTGTGGATAAGCCCAGTTGAAAACCATACTTATCTCCCTCCTTGGAAACTCTGAAACTCAGCTTTTTTTTCTCCTCAAAGTTCAGACTGCATATAGGAATCTCCTACTTCCAAGATGTTAGAAGGCAGGACTTCACTTTCCTTCACTTTCCTTTAAAAAAGCTGCCCTTCAGTTTTTCATATCATTGCAGTTTTCCAGCGTGTAGGACCAGGAAAACAGAACCCTTAAATCTGTTCATTTCTACACATAAACCTTCCCAAGGAATAGGCAGCTGGGCTAATTATCCTTTATTAGCATAAGAATAAAAGACCCTAGGGTGTTCTTGAATAAAAGGATGCCCTTAGGCTTCTTTGATTTGTAACTCTTAGAAGCTTGACTATTCACAAGAAACAAAGTAAGACAAGCCTTCTGTTTTAATAGCGGTGAGACAGCCCCCCTCACCTAGTTCTGCACCTCCCTCTTTTATAACGTAACACCGAGCAGAAAACCCGTTTACAGCCAGTGACATCCCCCAGACCTCTCCTCCGAAATTCCCCACCTCCTGTGCATCTTAGAAAATTGAGAAGAGCTTCCTCTTCCTTTCCGCGCTTCAAAACAGGCAGGGGAAGGAGCTGCGAGCAGCCTTTTATCTCGGTTCACGAATGCAGTTGTGAAAGAGCTTGAGGCGGGCGGTACATCCTGTGAGCGGGGGTTAAGCAGAAGTCTGAAGAGAAGAAGAATGTAAGGTCCTGTCCGACGATGACTGATAAGGGAAAAATTGCAAACGTTTGCGTGGCAAGAAACCGTGTGGTCCTTCCTCCGTCCCCTTTCTGCCAACTGTGCGTTTGAGGAATCGCAGGCTCAATCCACACACGCATTTTTGTAAAAGTACAGTCAGAATCATAAGCAGTTACCTTCATTGTTCGGTCGGCCGTGAGAACAGCTCGAGGAGAGCGGAGGCAAAGGCGCTGCGTCCCAGGCGTTCCGGGCGGCGCGAGTCTGGGGAAGTGGCTGGAGTGGCGGCGGGCACACGTGGCGGGCGCCTCGCAGACTGGCCCTGGCAGCGGCGATCGCTGGCCCTCCTGCAGATTGCATCAGCAGGAAGAGTCTTGAGGCTGTGTTTCCCGCAGACGGGCCCCAGCGGGTAGAGCCTCTTGCGCACGAAAATTCTGACCCGGCGCCCAGTCCAGACCCATACCCACCGCTCACTCCTGGGGGTGGAGGATGCCAGCTTTTCAAACGCGTAACCCCTGAATTAGTGCCTGGGTGTGCGTATATCATTGATTTGGGGATGTCAAAGAAAAGGAGAAAAACAGGTCACAGATCATGATTGTCATGCCCTCCTTAGCTGGCTGCCTGCCCACCTCACTTTCCACTCCCCAGAGTAACTTTCCTGCATGCCCCCAACACAAATGTGTGTGTGGATGCTTAACTAAATTTGGTTAGGTGAATGAATGATAGAGTCTTTCATTTGATAAATTTATTGAGTTTTTTTTTTTTTTTTTTTTTTTGGTGTCTCTGCGGGGTTTGTGGGATCTTAGTTCCCGGACCAGGGATTGAACCCGAACCCTGGGTGATGAAAGGGCGGAGCCTTAACCTCTGAACCGCCAGGGAATTCCCTGAACTCTTATAAAGTGCCAGGTACTGGGCAAGATTCTAGGGGTAGAGTGGTAAAAAAAAAAAAAAAAAGTGATACACATGGAGCTTATATTTTTTGCGGTACGTGGGCCTCTCACTGTTGTGGCCTCTCCCGTTGCGGAGCACAGGCTTCGGACGCGCAGGCTCAGTGGGCATGGCTCACAGGCCCAGCCGCTCCGCGGCATGTGGGATCTTCCCAGACCGGGGCACGAACCCATGTCCCCTGCATCGGCAGGCGGACTCTCAACCACTGCGCCACCAGGGAAGCCCATGGAGCTTATATTTTAGAGTGGGACACAGAAAATGAACATGAATCAGGTAGCAAAATGTCCATCAACTGATGAATGGATAAATAAAATGCGGTATATTCACACAAAAGAATATTATTTGGTAATAAAAAGAAATGAACTACTGATACATGCTATAAAATGAATTAACCTTGCAAACATTACACAAAGTGAACAAAGCCAGTCACAAATGATCACAAATCATAATTCCATTTATCTGAAATACCCAGAATAGGAAGATCCATAGGAACAGAAAATAGATGGTTGTTGTCAATCTAGGGAGAGGGGGGAGTAGAGAGTCGCTGCTAATGTGTACAGGGTTTTTTGGGGGGATGATTAAAATGTTCTAAAATGCAATTGTGGTGATGGTTGCACAACTCTGTGAATACAATAAAATAGAATTATACTCTTTAAACAGGTCAATTGTATGAAGTGAATTATATCTCAATAAAGGTGTTATTTTTTAAAAATCAGGTGGCAAGTAGAAAATTTTATGGGGATAAATAAACCATGGTAAAGGGATAGAGACTGATGGGGTGATAGACCTAAATGAATTAATGAGTAAATTCTGAACCATGCCTGGCAATGACTTCTAGATCCAACGACTTTCCTATGTAAGCAACAAAGGAAGAGAGAAGGTGGTATAAAGGCAAAGAGCTTGAAGGGAAGCTAGAAGTAAAGTGAAAGAGGAATTGTGGGAATTAACATCTACAGAAGAATATGAGAACAATCTCTCTATGGCTCTGTCTGTTCTCCTATTTCCCTCTGATGTTGAGAGGAGTGTCCCACAGAGGTCCCTCATTGCAATATGCAAACATTCCGCAAACTTCCCTCCTGGACACCAAAAATGCTGTTTCCCAAATGAAGAGGGTCATCGTCAGCCAAGATTGTTATGCTGTCAGTGGCGCTACACTTCAAGAAAGTCACAGTTAAAAGATATTAAAAGAAGTTGCATTCTTCAAACTTGATGTATTCCATATCTTTATTCATGGGCAGTGGGCTTTTTGTTTGTTTTGTGTGTATGTGTTTGTGTGTTTTTCTGAACTAGAAGAAGAGACAGAATTTCTAACAGTTCCCAGAGACACTAACTTTGAGATTCATTTCAAAGCCCCAGACAGCCCAGCTCCATTTTGTCATCACTGTCATTAAAAAGTCTGTTACTGGGCTTCCCTGGTGGCGCAGTGGTTGAGAGTCCGCCTGCCGATGCAGGGGACATGGGTTCGTGCCCCGGTCCGGGAAGATCCCACATGCTGCGGAGCGGCTGGGCCCGTGAGCCATGGCCGCTGAGCCTGCGCGTCCGGAGCCTGTGCTCCGCAACGGGAGAGGTCACAACAGTGAGAGGTCCGCGTACCGAAAAAAAAGAACAACAACAACAAAAAACGATCATCTAAGTTTTCTCCTACATTATCTTCTAGGAGCTTTTGTAGTTTTGTGTTTTACATTCAAGTCTATGATCCATTTTGAGTTAATTTTTGTGAGAGGCATAAGATCTGTGTCTAGATTCATTTTTTTTTTTGCATGTGTATGTCCAGTTGTTCCAGCATCATTTGTTGAAGAGACTATCTTTGCTCCATTGTATTGCCTTTGCTCCTTTATCAAAGATCAGCTGACTATTTATGGGGGTCTATTTCTGGGTTCTCTCTTCTGCTCCACTGGTCTATTCTTTTACCAATATCATACTCTCTAGACTCTTGTAGCTTTACAGTAAGTCTTCAAGCCTGGTTGTATTAGTCCTCCAACTTTATTCTTCTTCAATACTGAGTTGGCTATTCTGGGTCTTTTGCCTCTCCATATAATCTTTATAATCAGATTGTCAATACCCCTAAAATAACTTGCTACAATTTTGATTAGGATTGCATTGAATCTATAGATCAGGTTGGGAAGTACTGATATCTTGACAGTGTTGAATCTTTTGATCCACGAACATAGAATATCTCCCCATTTATTTCATTATTATATTTTTCATTAAATTTATTTATTTATTTTGGCTGTGTTGGGTCTTCGTTGCTGCATGTGGGCTTTCTCTAGTTGCATCAAGCGGGGGCTACTCTTTGTTGCAGTGCGCGGGCTTCTCACTGCGGTGGCTTCTCTTGTTGCAGAGCGCGGGCTCTAAGCACGCGGGCTTCAGTAGTTGTGGCACGTGGGCTCAGTAGTTGTGGCTCACGGGCTCTAGAGCGCAAGCTCAGTAGTTGTGGCACATGGACTTAATTGCTCTGTGGCATGTGGGATCTTCCCGGACCAGGGCTCAAACCCGTGTCCCCTGTATTTGCAGGCGGATTCTTAACCACTGCACCACCAGGGAAGTCCTCCCCATTTATTTAGTTTGATTGTATTCATCAGAGTTTTATGTCTTTCTTATATAGATTTTGTATATATCTTGTTAGATTTATACCAAACTACTTCATTTTGGAGGGTGCTAATATAAATAGTATTATATTTTAAATTTCAAATTCCATTAGTTTATTTTTTGTATATAAGAACGCAATTGACTTTTTTATGTTAACCTTATGTCCTGAAACCTTGCTAGAATGACTTATTAGTTCCAGGAATTTTTTTATTTCGTAAATTCTTTCAGATTTTGTACATAGATGATCATGTCATCTGCAAATGAAGACAGTTTCCTGTCTTCCTTCCCTATCTGTATGCCTTCTATTTCCTTTTCTTGACTCATTGCATTATCAAGGGCTTCCAATAAAATGTTGAAAAGGAGTGGTGAGAGGGGATCCTTGCTTTGTATCTGATCTTGGTGGGAAATCTTTGTCAACGAAAATTAAATTAACCATCAAGTTAAGAAGAAAAACAGGGAATTTTATTCGAGCCAAACTGAGGATTATAACCCGGGAAGCAGATTCTCAAAGCTCTGAGAACTGTTCTGCTTGTTAGAAGTCGAAGGCATTAATCATATACATTTTTGAGACAAAGGATCATACATCAGAATGACATACTGGTAGTTTACCAAGGATACATAGTCCAGATAAGCACGTACAAAGCAAGCAGCAAGTCACCATGACCTCCTACAGAGCTGGGAAAGAACACTATTCTTTTAAGAAGTTACTTAGGTAGGGTAAGAAGAAAGAAAAAAAAAATTGATCTTTATGGTTGAGCGGCCCCTCCCAACTTTGAGGAGCTCTGGTTAATGTGTAATGCAGTTGCACCCTGCACATTCGGGAGGGAAGAGGCCCAAACAAACACAGAGAGAGAATTTTATGTTTAATTTTTTTCTTGTTCTGCCTTAAAACACAAATTTTATTTCATCAGCTTCACGTTTCTCACCATTAAGTACAATGTTATCTTGAGATATTTTGTGGATAGTCTATCAAGTTGAGAAAGTTCACCTCTCTTCCTAGTTTACTGAGAGTTTTTATCATGAACGGGTATTGAATTTTGTCAAATATGTTTTCTGCATCTATTGATATGATCGTGTGGTTTTTCTTTTTTAGTTTGTTGATGTAATGGATCACATTAATTGATTTTCAAATGTTGCACCAGTCTGGCATATCTGGAACAAATACCACTTGGCTGTGGTATATAATTCTTTTTATACTTTCTTGGATGTGATTTGCTAACATTTTGTTGAGGGTTTTTGCATCTATTTCATGAGAGATATTGGCCTGAAATTTTCTTTTCTTGTAATGTCTTTGTCTGGTTTTGGTATTAGGGTAATACTGGCCTCATAGAATGAGTTAGGAAGTATTCTGTCTGTTTGTATCCTCTGAAAGAGCTTGTAGAGAGTTGGAATAATTTTTTTCCTTAAATGTTTGGTAGAATTAACCAAGGAATCCATCTGGGAATGTTGCTTTCTATTTTGGAAGGTTATTTATTATTTATTCTGTTTCTTTAATAGATATAGGCCTGTTCATATTGTTATTTTTTCTAGTGTGAGTTTTGGCAGATTGAATCTTCCAAGGAATTGGTCCATACTCTTTTTAGAGACATTATAATTTAATGTATTAATGATTTACAATCTAATTTATTAATATTTCACCTTCTGTTCTCAGTGATAGACACACAGGCCTCAGAATTTACAACTTCTGTTCTCAGTCACAGGTCAAAAGTCAATATAGAAACACAAAAACTCTCTGGTCATATCTCAAAGAGCTATTCTCCTTCCCAGGGGGCACAAAATATTTTCTGAATTGACTTGTGCTCACGAATAGACAAATACAGAAACAAAAAATGACTAATAGACCATATTCGTTGTCTGTCACGTTTCACCCAGTGGAAGATTGATCCTCATCATTCTCAGAGAGATCACCAAGGGGGCAGATGATGGAATCAGATCCTCAGTTATTGCAATTATTGCTGCCACCAATGAGGAGATTTCCACCATGTGCGTCACATGGAAGTGACGCCTAAAAGTCCATTACCCACGACTTCCTGGACCATACTGTAGAAAAAATGTGGTCCAATCACTATTTCCTAAGGACTCAGGAATATACAGGGTGCTCTCTCAATTATAAAACAAAGACCCAGCTAGTGGTCCAGGACCAGCTGTGTGTTGCGGCAGCTCCACTGGCTCACAAGAGCCATTCCTAGCTTTGCAGCCAGGGACTCCATATTGGTAGCTCATCATTGGCTATATTGGAAGTATTTATACCACAGAAGTCAGTAGATGCTGAAAATAAGCCCCTGTGCCACTTCAAAGAACCAGTTGTTAAACATTTACCACTCTTTTTTTTTGCGGTACGCGGGCCTCTCACTGTTGCAGCCTCTCCCGTTGCGGAGCACAGGCTCCGGACGCGCAGGCTCAGCGGCCATGGCTCACGGGCCCAGCCGCTCCACGGCATGTGGGATCCTCCCGGACCGGGGCACGAACCCGTGTCCCCTGCATCGGCAGGTGGACTCTCAACCACTGCGCCACCAGGGAAGCCCCATACCACTCTTTTTTATCCACTGATTTCTGGACCTAGTAATGAAAAGACAAATGGCCCAAATCACAAGTTAAACAGAATGTGGATAGATTAGTAGATTTGGCCAAGAAAAGAAATAAAAACAAATACACAGAATTAAAAGAAAAGGAGACTGAGGGAGAGAGTCAGCAGAGGGAAAATTCTATTGACCCATGACTGGGCTTAAGCAGCCCATGAGGTGTACCTCTAAGGCAGGTTAATTGATCCTGGCAGATGAGTCCACTTGGACATCTCAGTAAGACCTCCCAAACTTCCAAAGAATAAACTGCAAAAGCTAGTAACACGACTCCGTACAAATATAGAATGAACATGTGTCAAAAATTTATTTCATTCATTAATGAGGGAGACAACATGAGAATAAAGCTGATTCCAGAAATTATAGGAGAGACAGAAGTATTTGTAGTCAGCGAAAGAGGGAATGCAGAAACAAGATGGCAAAGTTATTTTGCATAATTACTTAAATGAAAGTTTAAATTGACGTATTTCTCAAATAGAAAGACCATTTTGACTTGGGACCTTTGCAGATCCTTGTTATTATTCAAGAAGCAGTGTGATGGAGATTGTGTGACACTTGATTTAACGGCTAATGAATGTATTGCACTAGCACCACGAGGATGGAAGAGACTAATTGCCTTCCAAGAGTTTATCAGGTAGTGGAGACAGGTACTGCAGAGACCTCTCTAATAGATGATAGATTTTATAACCTACCTAATAAAGAAACAAAGTGTTCTGGAAGGTTAGAAAATAGAGCTAGTAGTTCTTTTAGTATAGGACAGTTCACAGTAGACAGACAATATTTTACTTGTTGAAAAAATATTTGAATAACTTAATTCTGGCTGACATTCACTGAGTATTGTCTTTGTGGCAGGTACCACTTTAAGCACTTTATATGTTTGAAGTTGTGGAATGTTTACAAAACCTCTTCATATTGGTAGTATTATCATTGCTGTTTTCCTGATGGTGCGGCTGAAGCACAGAGAGGCTAAGCAACTTGCCTGAGGTCACACAGCTAGTAAGTAGCATAGCTGGGATTTGAAACTGGGCAATCTCCTCCAATCAGGACTCTCAACCACCATGCTCTGCTGCCAAGGAAGGAAGGGAGTTACAGAAGGAAGTGGAATCAGGGAACTCTGCATGAAAGAGGTGGCCTTTATACTAAGTCTTTCTGTAAGAACAAAATCCTGTGTAAGAGAGTAATACTTTTTTTCAAAAATGGCAGGAATATGTCTGCAACATCCGATGTCCCATATCATTGGTGTTTTTCACTAGTGTCACAACTCCCACTGAGAGGGTTTATGGGAAATTTGGAAAGTCAGTGAAGAGCAAAGAAATAGATTACAGCAATTCACCATCACAGGTCTAGATGGTAATCTCCTGGAAGGCAGTCCTAAGGTTCTGTTCATTTTTTTCTCTAATATCTTTATTTTACTTAAGTTCTATTCATTTTTGTACTCTCAGTTCCAGGAGATAAGAAAAAATTTTGTATTATGTACACATCTGTGTCACAAAGTAAGTAACCAGAATTTTCTGATATCAGGCAAATTTTCTTTCTTTTTTTTCTGTTTAATTTTTTTTTATTGAAGTATAGTTGATTTACAATGTTGTGTTAGTTTCAGGTGTACAGCAAAGTGATTCAGTTTTTTATATATATATATATATATATATATATCCATTTTTTCGGCTTCTTTTCCCTTAAAGGTTATTACAGAGTATTGAGTATAATTCCCTGTGCTATACAGTAGGTCCTTTTTGGTTATCTATTTTATATATAATAGTGTGAATATGTTAATCCCAAACTCCCAATTTATCCCTCCCCCCACTTCTCCTTTGGTAACCATAAGTTTATTTCTTATGTCTGTGCATCTATTTCTGTTTTGTGTATAAATTCATTTGTATCTTTTTTTTTCGATTCTACATATAAGTGTTATCATATGATATTTGCCTTTCTCTATTTGGCTTACTTCACTTACTATGCTCACCTCTAGGTCCATCCACAGGTAACTTTTCAATAATCAAATGCAGCGCTGTCAGATGGAGCTTACTGTGATGGCGAAAATGTTCCATATTCTGCTCTGTTCAATAGAGTCGCCACCAGCCATGTGGCTATGGAGCCCTTGAAATGTGGCGCATGTGACTGAGGAATGGAATTTTAAAAAGTCTTATTTTAATTAATTTAAATTTAAATAACCACATATGGGCAGCATACATAATCATAGGAGTTCAATTTTTTCCAAAACCTCCGGTGTGGTTCCAGATAATGAGTGGTATGCAGATTGGTCAGTTGGTGTCTTAATATCCACAGCTTTGTGGGCTAATGTATAACAGGCAGGATCTGCTCTCAAGCTGGAAGTGGCTTGCTGTAGCAGTTTCCTCAAGTTTAGGAAATATAAAGCTGGAATGATATCCTTGTGGTCATATTTAATTAATTTTTACCACTTGGGAAAATATTCTTAAAAATAGACAGCACTTCAGATATTATGGGTCCACAGGAGACTTAGAAATCACTCCCAAACCTGGAAGAGATATAGATTCTCAGGGATCTCAGTTGCACTGTGGATTCTTTTTTTTTTTTTTTAATAAATTTATTTATTTTTGGCTGCGTTGGGTCTTCGTTGCTGCGCAGGGGCTTTCTCTAGTTGCAGTAAGCGGGGTCTACTCTCCATTGCAGTGCGCCAGCTTCTCATGGTGGTGGCTTCTCTTGTTGCGGAGAACAGGCTCTAGGCACGTGGGCTTTAGTAGTTGTGGCATGTGGGCTCGGTAGTTGTGGCTCGCGGGCGCTAGAGCACAGGCTCAGTAGTTGTGGTGCATGGGCCTGGCTGATCTGCGGCATGTGGGATCTTCCCAGACCAGGGCTCGAACCCGTGTCCCCTGCATTGGCCGGTGGACCCTTAACCACTGCGCCACCAGGGAAGCCCAGCACTATGGATTCTGAGAGAGATTAAACTGCTAGAGTGTCTGTTCTGGAAGAGAACAGGCTGCATATAAAATGCTGTGAAGGAAGTTTCTAGGCTTGGATGTAATAGATTATTGAAGGATAGCTGAATTTCAATTTCTTAGTTTTCTATAATGGATTTCGACCGCCCATTGACATTGCAAGTCCGATATGGAAAAGCTCTATTTAAAACATGCATGTCTGTGTGTGTGTATGTGCGTGTGCGCACACACATACACACACAAGCACGTGGCTTTATTTTGGAAATATTGGAAGTTAAAGAAAAGTAAAATTTGACTACTCAGAACTTCCATTGTTAATAATTTGGGTTTACTTTTCAGGCTTTTTCCTTTTCTCTTTATATATTTGAGATCATAGTATATATAATTTGCTTTTATTTGCTTTAAAAATTTAAAGATTATTTTTGTACTGTTCTCGTTTTATCAGCTTTGGGTGTCCCCCTGCCTTTTTAGTTGTATTTGAGAGTTAACAGAAGATCAACTCCTCAGAACTGTGTGCTGCAGAAATGCCACCACAGCCTTTTGAGCTGCCAAAGAGCTTTATTAAGTCAACAAAACACTTTCTCAGCTTTGAGCTGCTGTGCAGCGGGATTCAACACAGACATTCCACTTGTCTGGATTTTCCATTTTGAGACTCATGTACGTTAGAAAAATATGTAAGTTCTACCGTTTTCTTGTTCTTATTTCCTTTATTTATGCTTTTATTGATAGCCATATTTTCTAAAATAAGAGGTATTCATAGACATAGGACTTTGGTTGGACATACAGAATATCTTCGAGGAAGGTGTTATAAAGTGTGTAATTTACTTTTAAAAACTTCAATGTAGTTGGCAGAATATTACGGATGTGCCAATTAGTTGAAGCTGCATTTCCAGGGGTGACCAGCTGCCCTGCTCTCCAGCATGTGTTCCAGGGTCGTTATCTAGCTCAGCACAGAAAAAGCCAGCTCTCCGCTATCCGAGCTCCACCATCAACCTTGGCAAATTAGTATATTAAATATGAGTTTTTATTGCCAAAACTAGTGTCTGTTTAGTAAGAGTGTGGATGTTAGAAGCTGGTTCTCACTGGGGAAAAGAATACTCTCTCTCGATCTATGTATAGGCAAAATAATTTAGGGACCCCCTCTAACTCACCTCACAATCAAAGGTATGATAGGCTCCCCCCAGTGAGCCCTGCCTTTGTGTTATCCCTGAATCTAAGTGTGGGCTGGATTTACTGACTTGATTGTAATGAATAGAATATGGCAGAAATGATGGGATATCACTTCCAAAATTAGGTTTAAAGAGACTTTGCTATTCTTGGTCTGTGTGTGTGTTTGTGTAAATTCTTCATTTTCTCTCCCACTTTCTCTTGGATTGCTCACCCTGGGGGAAGCCAACCGCCAAGTTGTGAGGCAGCCGTGCTGAGAGACCCATGTGGTGAGGGATGGAGGCCCGCCAGTAATCACGGGAGTGATCTTGGAAGTAGAACCACCAAGCTACACAGTTCCAGATTCCTCACCCCCAGAAACTGTGAGGTAATACATGTTTATTGATCTGGGCCTCTAACTCTCGGGGTGATTTGCTTCCCAGCAATACATAATTAATAAAGACAGATGCGTAAGACCTAAAGAAGCGGAAAGAAACGACTTGGGGTGTCCGATATATTTTTGGCAATTATATAGCTAACGCTCGGAGTGCCTGCATTGTGCTAGGCAGTCAGTGTTCTGTGTACTTTACATATAGTAGTTCATTTAATCCGCACTTTGATCCTGTTATTATCACCATTTTACAGACAAAGACACTGCCACAGAGAGGTTAAGTCCAAGAGGCAGAGTTTAGAGGAAACCTCGGCAGTCTAGATCTTGGGTCCATGCTCTTAACTGCTCTGCTGTCCTGCTCCTCTTATGGTTAATTCTAGTGGGGAGAGTGAAGCAAGTTTGGTCACAATAGGCAGGGGCCATTGCCATTATAGGCAGGGGCGGAGGAGGCATAAGCAGAAAGAAGAAGTTGGAAAGGCTCCCTAAAGGCTAACTTTGACTTTACTAAGCATACTCTACATGAATAAAATCACACCCCCACCCCCTTTCTCCCACTAAGAGCAGCTAGCAGACTAGGAGGAAATCTGCCTGTTTTGGGGAGCATTTTTCAAGAGACAGAAAGCCTAAGTAGTAGATAAGGTAGATATGGCCATCAGTGCCGTTTTGTGATAATATCTTTTTTTTTTTTCTGGCTGCGCCTTGCTGCTTGTGGGATTTTAGTTCCCTGACCAGGTATCGAACCAGGTCCCCGGCAGTAAAAGCATCGAGTCGTTATCTAGCTCCGTTTTATCCCTGTGAAAATGTCTGTTTGCTCAAATAAATTAACATTTATTTTAATAAATGTTAAATACACAGATATTATCCCTGTGATAATGTCTGTTTGCTCAAATAAATTAACATTCCCATCCCAAATGACTCACTCAGAAGAAATAAACTCATCAACAGATTGACCCATGCAGCCTTCCTCCAGGATAAAACAAAACATATTATTGTGATTTTTTACAAATAACGGAGGTCATAGGCTATTTTGCTTTCTTTCTCTTCCTTTTCACAGTGACCTCCGTGCAACCATATGTGGCACTTAAAATAGCGTGAAGGGAGCAGGCACTCTGGGGTCTCAGCAGAGCCCCAGATTCATTCACGCCGGTCCTGTCCACGCAGAGGCCACCAAGAAATCCCCAGCATCTGTGCTATGAGCACTGTCACGTGATTGGCGAAAAAAATAAATCCCCAGCGCACGTTGGTTGTTGTTGACAAAAATGCTATATTGAAGGTCAGGAAATGAAGCCCAGTTGAGTTGTCCCAGCAAGATAATGGTAGACAAAACAAATTATTGGAAAGAATTTTAAAGAAGGTGTAAGCATTGATGACTCCCTCTTATGACCTACGCAGTGCTGACTTATATCACAGGAGTCAGGATCATTCTACCCTTGTCACAGTTTCACACCTGGCTGCCGATTTTCAGGACTAGAAGTTCTTGTCTGAGAAACTTCCTCTCTCCCATAACACAACAAAGCTGGATCTGTTGATTTGGGTACGTGGAGAATGCGCGGGTTTTATGGAGAGTGATTCATTATTCAACTCCGTGTGCTAGTTACTTTGTGAGTAGTTTTATGGGGGAAAAGTCATGGCGAATAAGTGATTGCATTTTGCATATCATAAAAAATAAGAAGGTGGGTGGAATACTTACGTAACACAACACTAACACTGATTCTTACCTGCCAGGAGGGAAAAATAAAAACATGTTTGTCTTGCAAACTAATCAGAGCTCTGGTTCAAGTATTTAGGATTGCACATTTGGGAGGAATGAAATTTCTCTTCCATTTTAAAAATATGGGTATGTGTTCTATTTGGTGTTCTAGTATATAATATGGAAACATGAACCACTTGAGGGCTTGCTTTTGAAAGTATACCCCAGGCTGATATATAAAATATAAATGGCTCAGTCACTAGAGCCATACACAGCCTCCTCTTGGAGAAAGAACCCAAACTTTGGGTTTACATAGTTATTGGAACACCCTACCACTGCCACTCATTGCCACAGTCATACCCTTGACCTTGTTTTTTTTTTTTTTTTTTTTTTTTTGCGGTACGTGGGCCTCTCACTGTTGTGGCCTCTCCCGTTGCGGAGCACAGGCTCCGGACGCGCAAGCCCAGCGGCCATGGCCCACGGGCCCAGCCGCTCCGCGGCATGTGGGATCTTCTCGGACCGGGGCACAAACCCGTGTCCCCTGCATCGGCAGGCAGACGCCCAACCACTGCGCCATCAGGGAAGCCCGACCTTGTTTTTAACAATAGCCAGAGCCCTGTCGAATCCCAAATTCTGGATTCCACTCTGACTGCCATCTTCTACCCCACCTTCACCGTTCTTTCACTCCACCAGCATCTCCCCTCCACTGATTCTGTTACTGTTGCATCGTCCTGTATCCCCTCACTGACATCCTATGTTTCCTCTCTGCCCAGGCTAAATCCCGTGTCCATCAGCAGAGTCACTGCTTTGCACACACTCTCAGAAACACTGACTCCTCATGTCTCATATCAAACTTGCTTGGATGAATCACAACCCTAGTTAACTCCAATTTTCCATTGACTCTGTGCTTATACCCACGCAGCTAAAAATCATGCAACTGTGCTAGCTGGTCTCACGTGAGATTTGGGACAATGAACCTTCGTGCTGACTCTCATACTGTCCAGCAATCATACTGTGCTTCCCTAATCCAGTCTCTCTCATGCTTTCTCCTAGGTTCTGTTATACGTTTCCCTCTCTCCTCAAACTTCCAACACTATTTCCCTTTGCTGAGATAATCGAAACAATCAGAAGAAAACATTCACCACCCCTCCCCTGTACCCACCTACCTGCAACTGGGCCCAAACTCAGGACCTTCCCAGTCCTGGGGATAGGCTGTCTCTGTGGCTAGCCCTTACCGGCTACTAGGCCTCCTTCTCTGATACATGGTCACCCACAATTTCCGCCATTCCCAACGCTCTCTCCTGCAATCTCAATTTTTCCCTCTGCGTCAGATTATTCCCATAAACACACAAGCATACTCTTATTTCTTCCAACTAAGAGAAACCCAAAGCACTAAACTCCCTTGACCCCATTTCCTTCTCTGCTATTGTCTATTTCTATCTTTCCTTTCATAGCAAACTCTTTTTCTTTTTAAACAGCTTCATTGAGGTAGAATTAACATACAAAACCCCAGCACATACTTAATGCATACAGTTCGATGAGTTTGGACATACGCCTACACCTGTGACACCACCACCATTACCAAGGCAATAATTATATCCATTACCTCCAAAAGTTTCCTTACGTCTCTTTGCTCTTTTTTTTTTAATGGTCAGAATACTTAACACAAGATCTACCTCTTAACAAACTTTTAAGTGCACTATATAATTTTGTGAACTATAAGCACAATATCGTACAGCAATCACAGTGAACTCTTTTTCTTAACAATTAATTAATTAATTTATGGCTGCGTTGGGTCTTCGTTGCCGCATGCTGGCTTTCTCTAGTTGCAGTGAGTGGGGGCTGCTCTCCATTGCGGTGCGCTGACTTCTCATTGCGGTGGCTTTCCTTGTTACGGAGCACGGACCCTAGGTGCTCAGGCTTCAGTAGTCGTGGCTCCCGTGCTCTAGAGCGCAGGCTCAGTAGCTGTGGCGCAGGGCGCTTAGTTGCTCCACAGCATGTGGGATCTTCCCGAGCCAGGGATCGAACCCATGTCCCTTGCAGTGGCAGGCGGATTCTTAACCACTGCGCCACCAGGGAGGTCCCCAATCACAGGGAACTCTTAAGAAGCAGGATCCACACTCAGTCTCTAATTTCTCTCCTCCTGTTCACTTTTAAACACATTATAATTGTCAACTTAAAAAAAAAAAAAGCACAACGTGAGGGCTGTTAAGTTTTATTTGGGGCTTGCTGAGGACTATAGCCCGGGAGCCTCTCAGGTAGCTTGAGGAACTGCTCCAAAGGGGTGCGGGGGGAGGTCAGCATGTATGTGATTTTGGTGAAGGGGTTACGTGCAACCAAGCACAGATCTCGGTAGAAGGTCGCTGCTAGTCACGAGGAACAGGTGTCTCTGTTAATGATTTTAGTGCTTTTCGAGGTATGAGAAGATGCAAGACATTGGGTTCATAAAATTTTCTCCTGAAAATAACTACCTGAAGGCCTGTTCTGCCAGTTTTCCCCAGAGCACAGAGTGCCTCATTCCTGATCTCTGCCCTGAACTCCTTTCAGGGTGTTAAAGGTCAGTGACTGCAGTGGCTAGTGACTTCATTCTTGTAGAACTAGATGGTGAGCAACATTCTTTTGTTCGCAAAATGAAATTACTCTTTTCAAGATTACCACTTACCTGTTCCTTTATTGCTAATCCCAAATCATGTCCTGGTCCTCATTTTACCTGACTGATCAGCAGTTGATCACTTTGTCTTGCTTGAAACTTTCCCCACCTGGCTTTGAGGACATCACATTTACTGGATTTTCCTCCTTCTACCTTCCTTTTTTTAAAAAAAATATTTGTTTATTTATTTATTTGGCTGCATCGGGTCTTAGCTGCGGCATGTGGGCTCCTCGCGGTGTGTGGACCTCTCTCTAGTTGTGGTGCATGGGCTCTAGAGCACGTGGGCTCAGTAGTTGTAGCGCACGGGCTCAGCTCCCCCACAGTATGTGGGATCTTAGTCCCCTGACGAGGGACCCAACCCGAGTCCCCTACATTGGAAAGCAGACTCTTAACCACTGGACCACAAGGGAAGTCCCCCTTCTACCTTTCTGCTGCTCTTTTTCGGTCTCTTGCTGGTTCCTCCTCCTCTCATTACCCATACTGATCAATGTTGACGTGTCCTAGGTCTCAGGCCTTGGACTTCTCTTTCCCATCTGCCTTCACTTCCTGGGTGAGCTCAGTAGGTCCCACAGACTTACATGCCACCTTTATGCTGAGGACTCCCTGTTTTGTTTTGTTTTTTAAATTTAATTAATTAATTTATTTTTGGCTGCTTGGGTCTTCGTTTCTGTGCGAGAGGTTTTCTCTAGTTGTGGCAAGCGGGGGCCCCTCTTCATCGCGGTGCTCGGGTCTCTCACTGTCGCGGCCTCTCTTGTTGCGGGGCACAAGCTCCAGACGCGGAGGGTCAGTAGTTGTGGCTCATGGGCTTAGTTGCTCCACGGCATGTGGGATCTTCCCAGACCAGGGCTCGAACCTGTGTCCCCTGAATTGGCAGGTAGACTCTCAACCACTGCACCACCAGGGAAGCCCCAGGACTCCCTGTTTTATACTATCTCCAACCCAAACCTCTCCCCTGAATCCAGACCATGTACTCAACTGCCTATTTGACAACCTCCACTTGAATATTTAATATTTATTTATTTATTTATTTATTTTTGCGGTACGCGGGCCTCTCACTGCTGTGGCCTCTCCCGTTGTGGAGCACAGGCTCTGGATGTGCAGGCTCAGCGGCCATGGCTCATGGGCCCAGCCACTCAGCGACACATGGGATCCTCCCGGACCGGGGCACGAACCCGTGTCCCCTACATTGGCAGGCGGACTCTCAACCACTGCGCCACCAGGGAAGCCCCGAATATTTAATATTTAATAGGATCTTAGACTCAACCTTCTGAAACTGAGTTCCTGATACTCATCCCTCCCTCTACGACGTCTCAATTAATCGCAGCTACATTCCGCCAGTTGCTCAGGTGAAAATCTTGAAGTCATTCTTGAGTCTTCTGATAGTCTCATGCCAGCATATCCTGTCTCATCTAACAGCATCTACCTACCTATCTACGTCTCTATCTATCTACCTCTCTGTCTATCTATTCATCTATCTATCTATCTATCGTCATCATCTGTCCATCTCTCTATGACTTCTTGTCATTATTTCTCCTCCTGGATTCTTGTTATAAACATCTAACTAATCTCACTGTTTCTACCCTTGACTCCTTTCAGTTTATTCATTTATTCAGAGCACATACCTGCTCTCCTTAAAATCCTTCAACGGCTTCCTACCTTGCTTAGAGTAAAAGCCAATGTTCTTCTATAACCCAAAGATCTTACATGATTAGTTTTCCCCATTAATGCTCTGACTTCATTTCCTATTACTCTCCTCTATCCTTTTCACTCCAGTCCACAGGCCTCTCAAACATGCCGGGCAAACTTGCACCTTAGGACCTTTGCACTTGCTTTTCTGCCTGGATGCATTTTCTCAGGTATCTCCTGGCTAGCCTCTTCACTTGCTCCAGGTCTTTATTCAAATTCACCCCTAGGTAAGCCCTCCTTTGGCTACCCTATCTACAACTGCAGCCTTCCCTCCAAACTCATTCTTCACATTATATTTATTTGTCTTTCTTCAGCATTTATCAGACTAGCATGCTATGTATTTTTCGTCAATTATGTTAATTTTGTCTCCTTTGGTAGGAAGTAAGCTCTATGAGAGCAGGAAGTTTGCCTATTCACAGTGTATCCCAGCATTAGGATGTGCCTGACACATACCAAGTACTTGATATCTGTAGAATGAATGAATTATAACAGGGATGAACATGATGAAAATATACAGCCTGACAACACATACACAATGTTGCTTACTTTTATACAAATTGTTGACAACTATTGTTAAAAAATAGTTATTTTGGGGCTTCCCTGGTGGCACAGTGGTTGGGATTCCGCCTGCCGATGCAGGGGACACGGGTTCGTGCCCCGGTCCGGGAGGATCCCACATGCTGTGGAGTGGCTGGGCCCGTGGGCCATGGCCGCTGAGCCTGCGCGTCCGGAGCCTGTGCTCCGCAACGGGAGAGGCCGCAACAGTGAGAGGCCCGCGTACCGCAAAAAAAAAAAAAAAAAAAAAGTTATTTTATTCTCAATATTCCCACATCATCAAAGGTAGCGTTCTGTACTCAGACAACAGTTAAAACTCTAGAATTGTGAACTGCTACAAAAATGTGTGATTTTTTTTAACTTTAGGAAACTCCCACTGTGATTTTTTTTAAATTATGGTATAAAGTATTATCACTCATGATATACTGAGTACATGATAATTATCACAAAATAAAGCATAAGATAGGTTTATTGATTTCTAGGTCATTGAATTTCAACTGATGACCAGCAGAGGGAACTGCTGATCCACATTTTTTACCCCTATGTATTAAAAAGTGCTAAACTAAGGGGCAGGTTTCAATGATGTAAATGACATTATCTTACAAATCTACATAACATGGTAATGAATCAGCCACCAAAATAGAATGACTTGAGTTTTCAAAATCGATTATTTTTTCTCTTTTTTATTCATTTATTTAAACTGATGATCTTGTACATGAATACAGTACAAAAAATATAAAGAAATAATTAAATCTCTTCTCCACCCGTTTCTTACCCCCCAGATTATCATTTTTCTCTAGTTTTTTCTGTAACTATGTGTACCTATGTTTTGCTTTGGTTTGTACTGTATGTATATTTTAAAATCAGAAATTGAATAAACACTGTTCTTCACATTAGGGTTGATTTATAACTTGAGCACATAATTTTGGGATTCCATATCAGTCCTTAGAGAACCTCTTTCTTTTAAACAGTTGTATTTTATTGTAAGGTGTGAATAAACTCTAATTTATATAACCAGTCCTTATTGAAGAATGCAAAGGTTGTTTTCAATATGTTGTCATTTCAAACAAAACTATAATAAATATATTTTAACATTTATCTTTGTAAATATGTGCAAGTATATCTCTAGTATAACCTCCTGGAAAAACCTGGTAGTCATCTGAAAAATAATGAAGGTGGAGTCCTATCTCCCTATATACCAAGATAAAGTCTAAATGTATTGACTCATGAAAGTACTAGAAAAGAACATGGGAGAATGATTTATGATTTTGGAGTCAGGAAGGACTTTCTAAGTCTAACAAAAACTCAGAAGGGGCCTTCCCTGGTGGCGCAGTGGTTGGGAGTCTGCCTGCCGATGCAGGGGACACGGGTTCGTGCCCCGGTCTGGGAGGATCCCACATGCCGCGGAGCGGCTGGGCCTGTGAGCCATGGCCGCTGAGCCTGTGCGTCCGGAGCCTGTGCTCCGCAACGGGAGAGGCCACAACGGTGAGAGGCCCGCGTACTGCAAAAAAAACAAAAAAACAAAAAAACTCAGAAGCCACACAGAAAAGATAGAAATCTGAGTTTATTTTTTTAAAATATGCGTGGCAAAAATACCATAAAAGTAGAAATGACAAATTGTACAAATGCATTCCTAACACATAAAATACAAAGAACTAAATTTCTTCATACGTAAAGAGCTTTTGTAAATTGGTAAAATCAAGCCCGTATTGAAAAATGACCAAAGAATACGAACAAATAGAACCTAGAAATGGAAACACAATAGCTTTAAACACATGAAACCATATTCGTAAGGAGAGAAATGCAGATTGAAATGAGGAGATGCCATGTTTCACTTATCAGATTGGCAAAGATCAACACATTGCTTTGATGAGAGTGTGGGGAATCAAACAGGCTCGCAGATTGTTGGTGAGATGATAAACTGATACAATTGCTATGGAAACCAGTGTAGCAACAGCTATCCCAATTTTCAACAGAAAGTTTGTGGAGTGTTTTGTTTTTGTTTTGTTTTTTAAGTCAAATCTCTTTCTTTGAATTAGCTGCATGTACTTAACCAGAAGGAAAGGCTACCAGAGTTTAAAAATAAAAACAAAATATTTTAAGGGAGGTATTATGCCCTTTGTGTAATGTGGATGACAGCCATATTGGGCTATGGAAATTAACATGACAACAAAAAGAATCTCTGAGTGTATATCAGTCAGGGTCCCTTAGGAAACAGACGGCACAGTTTTTTAAAGGGGAGGCTGAAAAGAATTTTGATCATGATCGTGTGGGCAAGGTTAAGGGAAATAATGAGGAGTGGGGAGTGCCACGTGGTGCTGGGTCGTGGCTCTAGGGAGCCATCAGCATCCCAGCAAGGGCCAAGGGAGGGAAGATGTTCAGAACCAAGTGAGGGCTGTCACTTTAGGAGAGGGCTGCCTGACAGGAGCTGTGGAAAAGCATGGACCACTGTCAGACAGACCTGACAGGGTGGGATCCAGGAGAAAAATGTCCCAAGCTCTTTCTGCTCATGCCCATCTATTTTCTGCTGGTGCCTTGTACTGGCCAAGTTCAACGGGAAATCAGAGGGCAGGGGAGCCAGACTGATGCTGTCCATAGAGGTCAGTCTGCTGGGAAACTGAATAAGGACGAGTAGGTCTTGCTTTATTTCAGGAGCGTAAATCTTTCCTGAAATTCTCTTTCCTTCCTTCTCTTCTTCCAATAGTGCTTCTCTTCCCCTCCAACCCAGTTTTGGTTAGATAAAATGAGTCCCTTAGATCAACCAGAGATTAATTCCAGAGATCCAGCTACTGGCTAATGTCTAACAACATTAAAGATTGCATTAGAGGGACTTCCCTGGAGGTCCAGTGGTTAAGACTCCATGCTTTCATTGCAGGGGGCATGGGTTTAATCCTTGGTCAGGGAACTAAGATCCCATGTGCTGAGCAGCACGCCAAAAAAAAAAAAAAAAAAAAAATTCGTTAAAAATTTTTTAAAAAGACTGCATTAGAGAGAAGGGGATATATGTTATTTGAATAGATTTTTTTTTAACCTATTTACACAACAAGATTTAATTTCCTTGAAATGTAATTTTGAAGAGTTGGGGATGGCATTTCTTAAAGGTTCTCTAATTATAGCAAGACAGAGAATTTTTTTCAGGTCTGGCAATACCAGGGGCCCTGTCTGGTCAACCTACCTTAAAGGGAAATGACTTGGCAAGGAAACATGTTATCCATCCTACGTGCAGTATATCCAAAAGCCAAAGCCCCATCTTGGCTCTTTTGGGGTAAAGTCTGCATTTTATCCCTTTGTACTCCCTCCCCTGTTAACAAAGCATGTTTTCGGGGCTGGAGAAGCTGTTTAGTTATATGCAAATACTATGTCACTTTACATAAGGAACTTGAGCTTCCACAGATTTGGGTATCCAAGGGGGTCCTAGAACCAATCCCCCATGGATACCCAGAGGCGACTGTATTCTGTTAGAATCAGCCCAAGGCAAACAATAAAAAGTGATGAAATAAATAAGTGATAAATAATAAGTGATGAAATAACATGTTTATTCAATCCATTGCAGAGCCATTGGAATATATTCAGATTATTCCTGAATAAATTCAGGTTACTCGTTTCACTGCTCTGAGAAACATCAGGTGTGAAACACTCATTTGGAGGAGGAAGAAAGAGTAGAGTTTGCCAGACAGGTGATACAGTCTAGTGGATTCAGAATTTGAATATTATTTCTGGCTCTGCCACTGGCTTCCTTTATGACTAGGAGGAAAATCTCTCTGGGTGTTGCTAGTTTTAGTATCTGTGGATTGATAAGAAGATCACAAGCGTGGATGTTATAAGAGAGTTCATTTCATGGGAAATTAAACAGGGCAAGTCTAATGAGAGGAGTGTGTTAATTAGTTATTTCTGGCACTATTTTGTGCTTTAAGAGGACATTTAATATCCGAATAAATACACTGAGTTTCAGAAAGTGTATCATACATATGTTATCTCATTTAATGCTTGCAGTAAACTCAGGAGGTCATTCATAATATTGATGCAATTTTGCAGACGAAGAAACTGAGGCACAGAGAATTAAATATCAATACTTTGTCACAATGTATGGACACCAAGGGGGGACAGTGGAGGGGGCGTGGTGGGATGAATTGGGAGATTGGGATTGACATATATACACGAATATGTGTAAAACAGATAACTAATAAGAACCTGCTGTATAAAAAATAAATAAAATAAAATTCAAAAAAATATAGAATTTTTCTTTATAATGTATTATCAGAGACCACTTTGGGTAGTCAATGTTTTCCCTAGTGGGCAGATGGGCTAGGATTTGGCCCAGGTTATTTCAAACTAGAGCCCCAGTTCTTAAGTACTACACTTCTTCTCCCTCTTGCCTGGTGACAGAAATGATGACGACCCTCAGGCATAGGAGCATATATAAAAATCTCGATATTCCAAAAATAGATTTTCAGAGCACCCTATGCAGAGTGGGGGAAGAGAGAAAAGAGGGGAGAAGTAGGAAATCACCGATGCTAAGGTCTGTGAAGCGTGTGATTAGGGACTGCAGAGGTCGGGCTGGGGAAGCACCACAGGTAGTAAGTAAACCTACCAGTTTGAGAACAAAATGTTCCAGTTATGATGCTTTGGGCTGTACATTTGGAACCCTGATTCTGGTTTGCTTTTCTGTTTGTTTGTTTTGTGGTGGGTTTGTTTTGTTCTGTTTTTAAGATGCTTGTCACAGCTGAATATCATTTCCTTGGATGGGAAATGGCGTTATATGAGGTTTCGTTTATTTCTGAATCTGCCTGTGTCCTCCCTACTTAAACTTACATTTTTTGCACTATTCCACCCCCTCCCACCTATTTCACGGTTCCATCAGGCTGTTTACCCAGTGCTGCCAAAACAACAAGCTTAATCTCACCACTAGGCTTTACTCAGTCTCGCCCCACCTCACAGGTGTGTCCAAGCCCCTGTTATGCAAAATAATGTATTATTTAAAGCCCAGCTTATGTCCCACCTACAATACTTTATAATGGCTTCCCAACCCACATTGAACTCACCCTATCCTGACGTTCCTTGGAGCTTAATGTACCACTCATCTACTTCTTTGCTCATTTACTGCAGTTTCCATAATTTATATGCTATGTCTTCCAAACCAGATAGGGTCCCATAAAAGACACAATAATTAATAGCATTAATATTTGAGAAACCATACGGCATTTGGCCCAATAGAAACATATGAAATTTAATTTAAAAAGTGACTTTTCGGGCTTCCCTGGTGGCGCAGTGGTTGAGAGTCCGCCTGCCGATACAGGGGGACGCAGGTTCATGCCCCGGTCCGGGAGGATCCCACGTGCCACGGAGCGGCTGGGCCCGTGAGCCATGGCCGCTGAGCCTGCGCGTCCGGAGCCTGTGCTCCGCAACGGGAGAGGCCACAGCAGTGAGAGGCCCGCATACCGAAAAAAAAAAAAAAAAGACTTTTCATCCTGATTAGAGAGTATATTCTAGATGATCTTCATTTTGTGATAACGTTGTGATTACGGGGTGGCGAGCCCACAAATAAAGCGCCGATCCTCTGCAAGCTGTAGTTAGTCCCCAGCCTCCCCGTGCCTTTCCTCACGCCCATACGCCCGTGAGCCTCGCCGAACCCGAGAGACAGGTGTAGCTGGTGAGTGGCTTCCCTCTTCTCCAGCCTTTGTGCCTCACCTCGCTCCGTACCACCTGGCAGACGTTAGCTCCACCCACATCATCTGATCTGCAGGCCTCTCTCTCCATTTCCAGTTCTCAGAAGACGGTTCTTGGATGCTGGTGAAGGGAAGTGAAAATAAGGTGGTGAGTTTTCCCGGAGCGAATAATGAAACTTTGGCTGATGGTGGCTCTTAGCCATCGAAAGTCAAGAAAATCCTCCCCTAAACAGGGAAAAGCAACCCCAGATGTAGCTATTTTGTTGTCTCCAGTTCAATGTGTTTGTTGTGAACGAGACAAACCTCCAAACTTGATACACGGAGGTTCAACAGAGCTCACTGAAAATTTGAAACAACTGTAGGAAAAAAAACCCAAAACACTGAAAACATTGGGAGAAAAGATGAGTAGCTGAAAGCGATAAAGCTAGCTTCCCCAAAAACGTTTTTCTGGAAACAAATCCCAGAATTGTTTTCAGAGGGTAAAGCGCTGAGTTGTTGTCTCTAGCCTTGGTCATTTGGAATGTGTGTTAGTAGAAAGTGGTCATGTGGTTTTGTAGACTGTCAGAATGTGGGAACACCCGAGTTCTTGGCGTTAGAGATATATCATAGGTTTTTTCCTGGTCTCTGAGAAGAAAACCAGACTTCTTATAATAAGGACTGAAACAGAAGAACACAGTTTTCAGAAGCATAATCTGTGACTGTACTATTTCAGGAATGGTTCCAATATGAGATGTTTATAAGCTTGGTATGACCCAGCCAAGGAGCTTAATATAACAAGGTTAAGTGAGTGGTGGGAGGAGATGCTTCCAGTCTCACCAGCTTGCAATTATTAGAAATGAAAAAGGTTTGTAGATGGCAGACTCACCGAGCATTTACTAAATCTGGGACTTGTGGTTTGCAAATCATTTTGATTAACAGCTGCTACCATCTATCTAGAGAGGGTGGGAAAAAGTGTTATTATTTTATCACATTATATACTAGTCACAAAGAGACTAAAAACAGTGTGATTTGGCAAATATAAAGTTTACTGGTTAAGTAGAAATCCATGCTCTGCTCTCCCACTGGTCTCCCTAAAGATGAGTTTCCTGGGAACATCTCAGTGAACAGATGTTTCTTCTTATGTGTCAATAAAGAGTTTACTGGCATCTAACTATGGAGAACAGTATGGAGGTTCCTTAAAAAACTAAAAATAGAACTACCATATGACCAAGCAATCCCACTACTGGGCATATACCCTGAGAAAACCATAATTCAAAAAGAGTCATGTACCTCAATATTCATTGCAGCTCTATTTACAATAGCTGGGACAGGACATGGAAGCAACCTAAGTGTCCATCAACAGATGAATGGATAAAGAAGATGTGGCACATATATACAATGGAATATTACTCAGCCATAAAAAGAAATGAAATTGAGTTATTTGTAGTGAGGTGGATGGACCTAGAGTCTGTCATACAGAGTGAAGTAAGTCAGATAGAGAAAAACAAACACCATATGCTAACACATATATATGGAATCTAAAAAAAAAAAGGTTATGAAGAACCTAGGGGCAGGACAGGAATAAAGACGCAGACATAGAGAATGGACTTGAGGACACGAGGAGGGAGAAGGGTAAGCCAGGATGAATTGAGAGAGTGGCATGGACATATATACACCACTAAATGTAAAATAGATAGCTAGTGGGAAGCAGCCACATAGCACAGGGAGATCAGCTCAGTGCTTTGTGACCACCTGGAGGTCACAGGTGGGAGGGAGACACAAGAGGGAAGAGATATGGGTATATGTGTATACATATAGCTGATTCACTTTGTTATAAAGCAGAAACTAACACACCACTGTAAAGCAATTATACTCCAGTAAAGATGTTAAAAAAAAAAAAAAGTTTACCAGCATCTAATTGTTAGTGAAGGACTCTTTTGGCAAAAGGAACCCCTTGTTTATCTATCTACATATACATATGTATTTACATTTTTTACATGCATTAATTAAGGGCTTTGCCTTAATTAAACCACCAGTGGAATTCACTTAGGTGAGTCATGAAAGATTTGCCTGGATTTCATAATTAATTAACAAGTGATTGTTAAAATAAGCCTACTTGATCTTAAGTTTGGAAGTTCAACATTCAAGCAATAACTCTTAGTAAAGGGAGAAGAACTTTAAATGGTTGTTAAAGAAAAGATAATTACATTGTCAACATAATCTTTTTTGAGTCAGAGTTTGATTCAGAAATCTTTCTAAAAATCTTCTTCAAGGACGTTATTTTTGTATCTCTGTATAAATCTTGTCTTTCTTTGCAAAGAAATCCAACTGTTTTCTTAGTGACTGAAGAATATGGATATTGAAAACACACATTATGCTCTAATATTTTTTGTAAATTCCTAAGGCATATGAGACAGTGTCTATGTTATACATACATGGTGAGTTTATTCTAATCTATTGAAGACTTCTTTAGGAACTCAGAACAAATGTAGAAAATTTTCTGTAAGTCTCAAAGAGTGCAAATGTCTTAGAGATTAATGTTGAACTCTGTAGTTACATCACTGGTGAAAATAATCTTACTTCAGATAAGAAATAAATCACACTTGTTTTATAGATGTTGCCATGCATTAGAGGTTTTTAATTGCTGCTTTATAGTTCTGGATCAGGGAGATGGTTGAAACGTCTTGATTCAAGAGCTTTACTACATACAACAAGGCAATTCAGGCACTAATAATAACGGGACTCATTCTAGAAATGAGAACAATGGAATATAGGTAAAACAAGAGGAGAAATAGAGAAATAAAATTAGTGAAATAACTTGTTTGGATAATCTCTAATATTATTTTACATTACATTTATCTAATGTGAATCCAAATAGGCATTCCTGCAGCAGATTTATGATTCCACTTAATTTTCTGTTTATAACCTTGGATTTAGCAAACAATCTGTATAACATTATGCACAGTGCATGACACATAATAGATGCCCCCAATTTTTCCCTGTCCTTACTCCCAAACTAGGATAACCCCTATTATATGCTCTCATAGCCCCTAGCACTTTTCTTTCCTAGTGTGTAATTATTTATTATCTCTAGGCTTTAGGGTTGTTAGGTTTAGTTAGAAATGCAAGATGCCCAGAGAAATTTGAGTTGTAGATAACCAACAAATAATTTTTCAGTATAGATTTTTCCTGTGCAACTTTTTGATGCCTGCGACATACTTATACTAAAAAAATTAGCCATTGTTTATCTGAAATTCAAACTTTATTCAACATCCTGGATTTAATCTGGCAATTTTAGTATCTTACTTTTTTTTTTTTTGCGGTACGGGGGCTTCTCACTGCTGTGGCCTCCCCCGCTGCGGAGCACAGGCTCCGGACGCGCAGGCTCAGCGGCCATGGCTCACAGCCCCAGCCGCTCCACGGCATGTGAGATCTTCCCGGACCGGGGCACGAACCCGCGTTCCCCTGCATCGGCAGGTGGACTCCCAACCACTGCGCCACCAGGGAAGCCCAGTATCTTACTTGTTTTTATCTGTAGCTCTCACAGACCAAAAATTTTAGGAGAGCAGATATTCTGTTTTGCTCGTCATTGTGCCACCCATATCCACTGGGTTTAGCACATCTTAGATACTTAATAGACATGGCTTGAATGTCTAAAGGAATGAATGGTATGGAGTACAACTGAGGTTCAGAGAATTTAAAAACAAAAGAAGCCATTGGGATTTCTACAAGTGTACCATCTTTACATAGTAAATATTCAATCACCTAAAACAGATAAATAAGGAGGAAATTCCTTGTAAAAGAGAGACTCCAAGCAACCGATTCTACTAGTACAATTAACCTTCAGTTTTTAATTTTCAGTTAGTACTCTTTCAATGACAGTTATTGCACAAAGCAAGTTAGGCTTGTATTTTTAAGTGTTGGCAGATTGCAGTAAATCTTTTCTACCAGGATCTAAAACTAAAAGAAAATGTTTGGACAGGACGGACAGGAGACCGTGGAGCAGGGCTCACTTAGGTGAGTCATGGACGTTTAGAAAACAGATGGTAGGAGGAGAAAAATGTCTCGGAAAAGCAGATAGAAATGTAGTGTCTAATATACTCGGAACATTCATCTGGATCAGTCACAAATGCCCACAGAGGGAGGCTTTCAATGGGGCTCAAATAGCATCCCACATGGAGGTTCACAGATGTTCTTAGGCAGACAGATCTAGGAGCCTGAGATTCAAGTTCTAGGGCTTCTGTTAGCCCCAAGCTCAACCTGTCCCTCAGTTCACTGGCTCTAGAAGGGAAAAACAGTCACATCACATTGAGAACACTGACAGATACTTAGCCAGTCTTTAAGAGGGTCTTTACTTGATACGGGGAAGTCAGATGGCTCCTGCCGTGTCCCCACCCCAGCCAGCCCTAGATTTGGAATGCACTGTATTCTCAGGTGAATTCTCTTCTGTCATTACCACTACTTCACTGCCAACCTCCCACCTGAGCAATGAGAAGCTCCCATTTGGATAGGGGAAATTCTCCAGAAAGAGTAGTAGCTACAAGTCGTTGAGAGCCAACACTTACTGCAGCTGGGGAATGAGTCCACAAGCCTTGCAATTATTTGTATTACATAGAACTGTTATCAGTGATGCCAACAATAATGTATTGAGTATCCAAAAGAGAATCACATCATGGCTTTTGAATACAAGAAATTAAAAGTGTTATTGAGGAGACAATGTACATACACATTTGAAATAGTCCAAGAATAGAAGATAAAATCTAATTAAATGACAGAATATACAGTACAGTTATACATCCTAGGAGAGAACAGAAAGCTTGAGTTCATTGAGTATACGCTGATTCCAGGATTTTAATAGGGCAATGTGTTTCAGGCTTGGCATTGAAAGATAAGCCTTGGATAGACAGAGAGGAGGGTATTGTCAAGTGACAACATAAAGGTTCGAAGATGACCATTACCTTAAATAGCGAAGGATTCTGTTGATGGAAACTTCATTAGCTTGTAGCTGGTGGCCAACGTCTTGAGGTAGAATGAGCCAGATGGAGAAGATTTTGAGCATCTTCTTCTTCCCAGTCTTTCTAAATGCCCCTTTGTTTATTTTCTTTTAGGGGACTTTTTAAAAAGAGCCCTGAACAGAAATTTTCGTTAAGGTTCTAAAAATCGTAACTTTCAAACTCTTTGTAATTATTCAACTATTTGTTTATAACTATTCAAGTTATTGTAACTCTTTGCATAGATTAAATTTTACCAGTTTAGGCAAAATTTTGGATTTGTTTCCAAGTTCTTTAATTACTGTCTTGTAAGAAGTGAGATCATGCTTTTTTTTTTTAAAGGTCATATATGCTGCCATTAAATAAAATGATGCTGCAGTCAGACCATCTTTGGCACAAATCTTAGAGATGTGACCAATAGAAAATTACTTGACCTTTTTGAGACTTAGTTTTATTATCTGTGAAAAGGGGATATTTCTACATATCTGACGGGGTTTGTGTGAAGTTTAGACATAATCCATGTAAAATGCTCAATAAAGGGGATATTTATTAAGTTCTCAATAGCTGAGAATCAGAATAGGGACTCAAATGGGAGCTTTCATATCATCACCATCATTGTATTTGACATATACATGAAAAGCAATGTGGTTAGGGGTCCTCTGGAGCAGGACTGACTGGGTTCAAATCTGGACTCTGGCACTTACCTAAGGTGACTCTGGGCATGTCCCTATTCTCTCTGTGCCTGAAAATGGAGCTAATAGTAATGCTTGCCTCATAGAGTTGTCCTGAGGATGAATGAGTTGATACATATAAAGAACTTCGTACCACGCCTGGCTCATGGGAAATACTTTATATATGTTAGCGGTTATTATTTTCTAGAAATTTGAGGGCCAAAGTTAGACATGCGGAAATTTGTTTAATGCATTTGTTTAAACAACAAGGACTTACTGTATAGCACAGGGAACTATATTCAATATCTTGTAATAACCTATAAAGGAAGAGAATCTGAAAAAGAATATGTATGTATCACTGAATCACCCTGCTGTACACCTGAAACTAACACACCATTGTAAATCAACTATACTTAAATATAAAAAAGCAATTGTTTAAAGATAGTTGTTTAAAGACATCTTGATCTCGCCAAAGTCGGTTTGGGAATAACTAACTATTGCTACATTGTTGTTAGGCCAATGCTAACTTTGAAAAACATGTCTACTTTTGCCAGTACTTTAGCCACTTCCTCTGTCTCATTGGAGGAAAGTCAACAATGGCCTCTGTCAAGAAAGCAGCTGAGAAGCGGCATAACCCGGTACAAAGCATCTGTAGAAAAATCCAAGCCATCCAAAAGAGAGAAGAGAGTGCAAGTCCCATCCGACAGATTATCAGATACCAATCTAGCAGGTTTGACAGTCCACAGACTAACCCCAAGAAAGACTTTGAAGAGGTACTGAAGAAAATGATGACTGCTGCCATTCCTCTGCCCGAGCCTCGCTCCTCAAGCCCTGAGAAAGTTGGTGCCTTTACTTCACATCCTCAACGAGCATCTCCAAGAACCCCATCCATCTCTCATCTCAGCTCTCCTGAGTATGCCACATATTCTCTTATCCTCACAAGCTCGGAAGACATCTCAAGGCCTAGATCACAGAGCTCCCAGAATTACACATCTTTGATACCGCAGATCAGAAAAAGGGAACCCTTCTCTAACAAGGATTTGAAAAACTGTGGTAGTGAAAATGATTTTAGTGCCTTAACACTTGACTTTGATTCCACCTCTAATCAGAGCTCTGAATTTTTTACTCCTCAGGATTCAGTGGTGAAAAAATTATCTCTGAATGAAGAGGGTAAATATTCATCTTCTAATATTTGTTCTTCTGATAAAGCCTTGGGCATATCACTATGAGAATACCTGAACTAAAATGAAATACCAGTGTACATTATTGAAACTTGGAGGGAAGCATGCATCTTTCCCTTAAAATTGTGTTTTCCTCTCTTAAAAAACTCTTAGATATGAAATATAAGTATTTTCTATGCTTTCAATTATAAACCTGATAGAAATTCTAGATTGTATTTACAATCATAATCATTGGCATTTCTCTGTTGAGCTGAAAACAAACTTTCTCCTGGGCAAATTAGAATGGCATGATGGGAAGCCATAGATACAGGGGAGCTAAAGTTCATATAGTTCCAACATGCCTTGCTGAAAACTACCATTTTAGCATTTTTTGTGTTTGTGAGAGTAAAACATGTAAGAAAATGTAGAGCCAATAAAGTAACCAGGGGAGAATGTAAATTTTGGAGGCCAATTTCAATGAAATTTTGGAATTCTATTTAGAGGATTGCTTACAGAGTCCCATCTGTGATAGGCCCTGAAAAACAAAACAATGTAAAATGGCACATTTTCTGTAGAGCTAATCTTTACGTTCCCTCTATTTTTCCTTAAAATATTTCTATTTGTGCTACACTATTTGCTTTTACACAGAGTGCTTCTAACATTACAAGCAGTAAAGCTCATTTCCCTCTTCGTCATCTCTCCTTTTATTCTACCTTTATAAAACTTATAAGGAAAGGAAAATGAATAATCAGAGACCCTTCAAGACCACTTTTTCTGCCTGATCTATTCAAGTTAAGTAACCAGTATTGTGGACTGCTCTTTATTTAAATATGTTTTCTTGTTAAAATTAAAACAAAAAAATTTAGCAGTTAAGCATATTAGCACAGAAAAGCATCTGGATATGCAAACTTTTTCTTCTACTAGGGTGGAAACAAGGAACTGATGATGGCAAGGAAGATGTAACCTATAGCAATAAGAGGACCTGTGAAGAGGAGTTGCTTACAAGTATTTTTAATGCATGTGACACCAAATGCAGAGGTCAGTCGAAAATTATCTGCTCCAATGTTCGGTGGTACTCATCACATCTTTGTACTTTCTATTGCAAGAGAAAGGGAAATGGCTTATGTGTGGTGCTCTGTGCATCTGTGTCTACACACGTGGTGGGTACAACCTAATTTGGGAGGAAGGGTGGCCGACTAGATGTTGGTTAATTTCTTTGTACCTGTTTTGCATATTTTACCCGTGTCTTGAATGATTTTATTGAGCTTATCAACTGATTCGCCAGCTGCAATCATTGACTGGAACTACTTACCTCTCATAGTTGTTGCCTCACAAGAAATATATACTTCATACGTATAAAACTGCTGCACAAATTTAGCTCAAATTTTTGAGTTAATTTTAGATTTTCAGTTCTGTTTTTCTTAGAGATGTGTTCTTTTTAAAATTTCCGCAAGTAATTTTTACCATGTAAATGGCTTGTGGTCACTGTAATAAAATTAATAATATATAGAAAAGAAGGGAAAAAAACTCATCAGTAATCCTGTTTCCCTGAGTAAGCATTGTTAATGATTTGTTGTATAACCTTCCACAAATTCCTTGGTCAATATGGTTTTGTTTTATTTGGATTAAAACTTTTTTATTATAGAACATTACAAACATATACAGGAGTAAAGAGGTATAACCCTTATCATGTAAATAGTGTCGTAAATAATGATGTCTCATTTCTAGCCCCACCCACTTTCCTCTCCTCCACTCTGGATTAGTTTGAGACAAATCCATGACATCATATTATTTCACCTGTAAATATTTCAGTACGTTCAAAAGATAAAGACTGATTTCAGACACAACTATACAATGTCATTTTTATGACTAAAAAGGTGGCATACTTTCTTAATATCAAATATCTTATCAGGGGCTTCCCTGGTGGCGCAGTGGTTGAGAGTCCGCCTGCCGATGCAGGGGACACGGGTTCGTGTCCCGGTCCGGGAAGATCCCACATGCCGCGGAGCGGCTGGGCCCATGAGCCATGGCCGCTGAGCCTGCGCGTCTGGAGCCTGTGCTCCGCAACGGGAGAGGCCACAACAGTGAGAGGCCCACGTAAAAAAAAAAAAAATCTTATCAGCATTTGTTTTCTCATTTGTGTGAGAAATTTATTTTTTCTTAAGCAGTTTAATTGTTCCAATCAATATCCAAGAAAAGTTTGTTCATTGTTATTGGCCGTCTAGCTTATCTCTATGTTCCCTTCCTATTCTCTCTTTTTTGTATTTTAAGTTATTTGTTAATGAAACTGGTTCTTTTATCTCATCGTTTCCCCCAGTCTGAATTTTGGTGATTGTGTGGTCTTAGAAACACAACTTGTTTCTTTGTCCCCTACATTTAGAGGTTTGATCAGATAAAAGTTTTGTATCTCCTTTTGGCAAGATTCCGCATAGACGGTGTATATATTTTTATCAGAAGACAAAACTACTTGAGGATGAAGGCCTAGATTTATTCTTTCATTAGGTGTTGTGAAAGGTGATAGTCTATTATTCCTTCCTATTTTATCAGCTGGAATATCTATAAAAGGAAACTCTACCCTGCCTAGCAACTATTTGGCCGTGGCTGAGTCTTGTTTCCCAAAGAAAAGGCAGGATAAAAGCTTGATTGTGCTTCTGATTGAGAGTAAATTGCAGATACTGTGCCTTTTTACCCCTAAGTACATCAGTGTGTATTTCCTACAAAGGACATTTGCATGCATGACCACAGAATGATTGTCAAAATTAGGATATTTAACCTTGATACAATATTATTATCTAATTTAAAAGTCTATATTCAAATTTTGTCAATTTTCCCAATAATATTCTTTATAGATTTTTTGTTTCCATGTCCAGGATCGAATTCAGCTGTCACATCTCTTTAGTCTCCTTAAATCTGGAGGAGTTCCTCGATTCCTTGTCTTTTATGACCTTGAAATTTTTGAAGAGTATATGCCAGTTACTTTGTAGAACATCTGATATTTCCTCTTTTTTTTTGTTTTTTTGTTTTTTGGGTTTTTTTTGCAGTACGCGGGTCTCTCACTGCTGCGGCCTCTCCCGTTGTGGAGCACAGGCTCCAGACGCGCAGGCTCAGCGGCCATGGCTCATGGGCCCAGCCGCTCCGCGGCATGTGGGATCTTCCCGGACCGGGGCACGAACCCATGTCCCCTGCATCGGCAGGCGGACTCTCAACCACTGCGCCACCAGGGAAGTCCATGATATTTCCTCTTGATTATTCAGGTTCTACATTTTTGCAGGCACACTACGGAAGTGATGTTATGTTCTTCTCCGTACAATATTTCAGGATTTTTAACTTTGATCACTTGATTAGTGTGGTGTCTGCCAAATATCCCTATTGTAAAGTTACTATTTTTCCTTTATAATGGCTATAAAAAATCAATCAGTCAATCTAAGAAAGAAAGGGAAAATTTTATTTGAGGCAAATTGAGGGTTATAATTCAGGAACAGCCTTTCCGAAAGCTCTGAGAACTGTTCTGCCTGTTAAAGCTCAAAGCACATTTTGAGACAGAGGGCTGTACGTTCAACGACATATTACTGACAGTCTACACAATCCAGATCTAAGCATGCAGAGCGAGTAGTGGTTCGTGGGTCATCGTGGCTCCTTACAAGATTAAGAAGGAAGGTTATGTCCTAAGGATTTGTCTTGCTGGTGCTCAGAGAATGTTGCTCTTTTTGGTTGAGCAGGTATTTCTGCTGATGGGGATGTTTGGGATGCATAATGTAGATACACAATGCACAGTAGAGGGGAGAGAGGAGGCCAAAGAGCAGAGAAAATATTTTATGTTTACATTTTCCTTGACTTGCCTTAGAATATGAATTTTTATTTCATCAGTAATTAATAAATATGGGAAGATACTTTGAATCTATGCAAACATTCTGTTCGTCATCAAACTTTCACTCACTAGTTTTAGCATCTGTGATATTATGATTTATTATAAGTAGTATATATTTGGTCTTTGTCCCATTTGTGGCACAGAGCTCCTAAAACCATTAGAATTTCCTAAGCGATGAGAGCAATAAAGGTGCCTTTTTTATGTTAATGAAATGACTTTTGGACCCCACCTTAGGATGAGGGCTAGTTGCCAGCGGAGCCAGTCATGTGATTAGGTGGTTGGAACTTTCAGTCCCACTCCCCAGACCTCCAGGGAGGGGAGAGGGGATGAAGATTGAGTTTCATCACTAATGGCCAATGATCTAATCAATCATGCCTATGTAATGAAGCCACCATAAAAACCCAAAAGGAGAGGTTTGGAAAGCTTCCACGTGGAGATTTGGAAAGTGTGGCATGCCGGGCAGAGTGCGGAAGCTCCATGCCCTTTCCCCATACCTTGCCCTGTACATCTCTTCCATCTGGCTGTTCCTGAGTTATATCCTTGTATAATAAACTGGTGATATAGTAAGTAAAAAATTTCTTTGAGTTCTGTGAGTTGCTCTAGCAAATTAATGGAACACAAAGAGGAGTCATGGGAACCTCCAATCTATAGCTGGTCCATCAGAAGTACCGGTGACAACCCGGCCTTGAATTGGTGTCTACAGGGGGTGGGGTCAGTTTTGTAAGACTGTGCCATTAACCTGTGGCTCTGACACTATCACCACATAGGTAGTGTCAGAATTGGGTTGAACTGTAGAACACCCAGTGTCTTGAGAATTGCTTGTATGTGTGTATGTTGTGGGGTGGGGTAGGGGGGAGGGGGAAGAACCCTACACATTGGAATTGGTGATCAGAAACATAGCATCTATTGATATTTCTTGCCTAAATCAATTCTTACCATGGTGGTTACCAAATAGAAAATGTTCAATTTCCAATATTCTTTCTATATTTTTTACTTGTCAATCTATCATCAGGGTTTTACCATTTCTCTAACTAAATGAATTAATATCACTATGAATTTCTGGATTCTTCTTAATTCAATGTATATAATCTGTTACTATCATTATTTATTTTGATGCTCAAATTGTCCCAGAGTTGGCTGGCAAGATATTCTTTAAGCTGGCTCCTATGTCTGTTTGCATTGTCCCCATCTTTCTTTGAGCATCTCATTACTTCCTGGAGCAACCAGGTGTCCCAGGTACTAATACTTTTGAGACATCCCCATCCTTTTTAGTAGCTTCCTTGTTTTCCCTAGTATTATAAAAGTCTTTAGACTTATCTCATACATTTCCTGCCCCAACCTTGGAATCAGTTATTTCTTCAAGGATCCATGGTTCCTTTTAATGGGAAATAATATATAGAGACCAGAATCTGGGGGCAGGGGATGGTGGTTGTTTCTAGGCATTTTCAGTGGGCAGACCTAAGAAGTACTTAAAAATTTTGAAGATATATTGCATCATGAGTTCATAGTCTTCCTTCTAAAGCAAATTCAGGACTACAGCGTTTTTACTCATCTCATATTCTGTATGCCCTTTTTCAACCACAGAAAATCTTGGTTCTCAATGACACCAGTATAAATGTTCCTTTGCTTTCTTCTACAATACATACACAATGGTTTCAGATGAGCAGTACCCAAACTACTTATGTTGTTTCCTGTTGCTGAATTATGACACACTTGGCGGCTTGAAACCACACACACATTTACTACCTCACAATTTCTGTGAATCGGGAACTCACACATGGTTTACATGGGTCCTCTGTTAAGGAACTCACTCACAAGGCTGCAGTCAAGATGTTGGCCAGGGCAGCTGTCTCATCTGTGGCTCGACTGGGGAACGACCTGCTTTAGGTGGCAGGATTTAGTTTCTTGCAGTTGTAGTACTGAGGGCTTCAGAGGTTTGCTGCTGTCAGCTGGACAGTTTCTTACTAGTTGGACCTCTAAACATAGGTAGTCCATAATATGGCAGTTTGCCTCTTCAAAGCCAGCAAGGGAATGACTCCAGCAAGATAGGCACTGTGATCTTATGTAACTTAATCATGCAATTAGATACATGTAATCCTGTCTCCTTTGCCATATTCTACTGGTTAGAGGCAAGTCCCAGGTCATGCCCACACTCAAGGGAGGAGACTACACAGGGGTGTAAACATTAGAAAGCAGGGATCATAAAGGGGCACCCTGGAGTCTGTCCACCTCACCACCACAGTGGTTTAAGGCTTGTTTTTGGTCATTCTTTCTCCTTAAGCTATATACAACAAGTTCCCTAAGTATGTACAGGAATGTTCCCAGACTTGCTTTATAATCTGCTTTTGCTCACTTAATAATTTTGAGTACTTGTCTGGGTCAACAAATTTGCTTTATATACTGTACTTTTGGGGGATGTAACATAATATATTTAAACAATATGTCTCAGTTGGATATTTTTTTCTCTATTATAAACAGCACCATAATGAACATTCTCATAGCAAAACATTTGCCTATACTCTTAATTATATTGGTAGGATGAATGGGACTTATTTATTGCCCCAAAGCCTCTCTGTTTGGACAGAATTTAAGGAACTATTTCCCTGAAGAAAATAAGGAAGCTCCACTGAAGGGAGATGGGAGATGTGTTAGAAACAGAACCAATGGGTGTGTGTGTATGTGTGTGCGTGTGTGTGCGTGTGTAAGGTACATAAAGAGATTTATTGTGAAGAATTGACTCACATGATTATGGAAGCAGACAAGTTCTGAGATCTGCAGGGTGAGTGAGCAAGCTGAAATCCTGGAGAGCTGATGATGGTTTAGTCCCAGTCAGCGTCCGAAGACCTGAGAACCAGGAGGGAACCCGTCCAAAGGTCGACAGGCTGAAAACTGAGAAGAAGCTGATGTTTTTGTTTGAGTCCAAAGTCAGGAAAAAAGACAAGTCCGGGTTCAAAGGCAGTCATGCAGGAAGAACTCTCTCTCACTTGGGGAAGGGTCTGCCTTTTTGTTCTAACCAGGCCCACACACATTAGGGAGGGCAGTCTGTGTTACTTAGTTTACCAGTTTAAATGTTAATCTCATTCAAAAACACCCTGACAGACGCAACCAGAATAACGTTTGATCAAATATCTGGGCACTTCATGGCCCCGTTAAGTTGACACATTGCAAAACCATACAGAAGACCTTTTGAGTTTTGAGGTATATGATACAGGTTCCAGAGTTTTAGTGGTGGAAAATGAGATATAGGTATTCTTTTTGACTCTCCAACTCTACTGCAAACAGGAATAGAAATCATCTCTCTAAATAATTATTAATAATTTTATTTCCATTTCTTCCTGTCACACCCAAATGACATTTTCCATTAAATTAATACTCTCTTTAAAGTTGTTCAGTCTCCTTTACAACTCTCCCCTCCTTCTAATTATATACTGGACTTATTCTATATATATATCAGGGTCTCTGCTTACCTTCTGGGGGAAGAATCTTCACTTCTGCATCTACCCTATCAACCTTCTACTTCCTTTTCCTTCTCCCCTTCAAGCAGCTAGCCTAAGTCAGGACTTAGTTAAAAGACGTGTCTTATGCTTAAGGAAGATTGGTGTGTTAATAACTAACATAGTCTGTTTGACTTTAATTTCTGAATGTGATAGTAGGACTGACTGTGTCTAAGAATGACTTTTCTACCCCTCCCCCCAAATAAAAGTCAGACCACTTACTGGAGGCTGAAATTTCATCCAAATGTTTTTTAAGAAAAGAATGGGAGACAAAAATAAAGTGGCATTTTGATCACTTCCCACAAGTGACTATTGAATACATATATCGTTCTTATTTAGATCTCACAACAACTCTGTGTAGTAGCATCATCTCACAGACAAGTACACTGAGGCTCAGAGAGATTGAGTAATTTTCCCAGAGCCACACAGCTGATACAGTGCAGAGCCAAGATTTGACACTAGTCTGTTAGACTCCAACCCAAGGCCAGTGCTCTTTTTACTCTGTGATACCAACTCAGCAGTACTGCGAGGGTTATAAGGCACGTTTAGGTTCCCAAGGGACCTAGAAGAGTTAAGTGCCTCATTTTTAAAAAATAATCTTTCCCCACCTTTTAGAACTAACTTGGCTTTCTTCTTCCTAAGGCTCAGTCAGAGTTACCAAAGTAATAGATTGCCTGAGACAAACAACTAGTCAAGGTTCTGAAGATGGTAGCCTTGAGGAGCTGTGGAACAGGCTCGATCCTGAAAAGAGAGACATGCATGTGAATCTGGAAACCTTCCAGGCCATCATGAGAGAATGGATAGCTCACTGCAGAAACAAATGGTAATCATCGTCCCAGCAGGATGTGTTTTCAGGTTCTGTTTTAACAATTGCTTACAATGAATGCTAATCACTGTTTTCTGCGCTGACGGAAATACTGTAATCTGGTGCTTTTCACATTTGAGTGTGCACTGGAATCACCTAAATGGTATTCTACCTGATTGTTGGGTATCTCCACCATGATTGAGTAGGTCTGGGGTTAAGCCTGATAATTTACATTTCTAGCATGTTTCCAGGTGACACTGATACTGATGGGGGGAGTTGGTGGGGGGTGACGGGCACACTTTGAGAACCTATTATGTTAATTATGATAACATTCATTTATTGTGATTAGGGGCAGCACATATCATTACGTTCTTCTGGCATAGGAGTCAAGCAAATTATTGGTACTGACCACCAAGTCACCAAATGAATCTAAGTTCAGCATGAACTCCCTTTTAAGGTCGGTGGGGAGATGTAGTCAGTGAGTGTAATTTAGAAGCCTAGAATATAGGGAGGCTAAAAGGAAAAGGAAAGGATGGTGAAGCTGAGAAAGGAGAAGGAGAATGGTACCCATGAGATCAGGTGCCCTGGGCGGATACTGGAGAAGCATCATCTTCTTTCACAGGAAGCCTAATCCTTTGGCTTTTACTCAGCCACCAATCTCCAGCTACCAGCTGATATGTACTAGGGGTTTTCTTAAAGAACGCTTTAAGCCCAAACGGTGGCAAAACTTGCTAGATTTCATGCGGGGTTAGGATGTATATGCTGCAGGAAGGGGGACCCGTTCCGGGGCCTGAGAGTGGACTCTTGTCTAACACTCAGAAATGAATTGTCCAAGGAGACACATGTGCTGACAGAGCAAGAGACTTAATTGGGAAGCGGTGCCCAGGTGGAGAGCAGCAGGGTAAGGGAACCCAGGAGGACTGCTCTGCCACGTGGCTCGCAGTCTCGGCTTTTGCGGTAATGGGGTTAGTTTCCGTGTTGTCTCTGACCCATCATTCTGACTCAGGATCCTCCCTGGTGGCGTGCGCATCCCTCTGCCAAGATGGGTTCCAGCGTGCGGCTTTCTGGGAGGTTGACAGGACATAGAGTCTCTTCCTTCCTCTTTTTGGCGCCTCCCACATTCTCCTGGTTAGTTTTCTGCGGTAGCACTGTGTGGTGGTTTTTTTTTTTTTTTTTTTTTTTTGTCTGTGTTGGGTTTTTCGTTGCTGCACACGGGCTTTCTCTAGTTGCGGCGAGCAGGGGCTACTCTTCGTTGCGGTGCGTGGGCTTCTCGCTGAGGTGGCTTCTCTTGTTGTGGCGCATGGGCTCT